>NC_064930.1:109369653-110084153 GCF_023897955.1 Schistocerca gregaria | reverse complement strand
CGCCAGACGTACTGGTACTAACGCACGCACCTTCGTCGGATGCTACCGCCGAACGTTAGCGGGATATAGAACGGCATGTAATGAAAGAACCCAGTAGAACTTATCTGGAGCCACGTTCCGGGATTTGTCGCGAGAAACAACACCATTTTAAGCCGCCAGACGTACTGGTACTAATGCACGCACCTTCCTCGGATGCTACCGCCGAACGTTACAGGGATATAGAACGGCACGTAATGAAAGAACCCAGTAGAACTTATCTGGAGCCACGTTCCGGGATTTGTCGCGAGAAACAACACCAGTTTAAGCCGCCAGACGTACTGGTACTAATGCACGCACCTTCGTCGGGTGCTACCACCAAACGTTACCGGGATATAGAACGGCACGTAATGAAAGAACCCAGTAGAACTTATCTGGAGCCATGTTCCGGGATTTGTCGCGAGAAACAACACCAGTTTAAGCCGCCAGACGTACTGGTACTAATGCACGCACCTTCGTCGGATGCTACCGCCGAACGTTAGTGGGATATAGAACTGCATGTAATGTAAGAACCGAAAAGAACTTATCTGGAGCCACGTTCCGGGATTTGTCGCGAGAAGCAACACCAGTTTAAGCCGTCAGACGTACTGGTACTAATGCACGCACCTTCGTCGGGTGCTACCACCAAACGTTACCGGGATATAGAACGGCACGTAATGAAAGAACCCAGTAGAACTTATCTGGAGCCATGTTCCGGGATTTGTCGCGAGAAACAACACCATTTTAAGCCGCCAGACGTACTGGTACTAATGCACGCACCTTCGTCGAATGCTTCCACCAAACGTTACCGGGATATAGAACGGCACGTAATGAAAGAACCCAGTAGAACTTATCTGGAGCCACGTTCCGGGATTTGTCGCGAGAAACAACACCAGTTTAAGCCGCCAGACGTACTGGTACTAATGCACGCACCTTCGTCGGATGCTACCGCCGAACGTTAGCGGGATATAGAACGGCATGTAATGAAAGAACCCAGTAGAACTTATCTGGAGCCACGTTCCGGGATTTGTCGCGAGAAACAACACCATTTTAAGCCGCCAGACGTACTGGTACTAATGCACCCACCTTCGTCGGGTGCTACCACCAAACGTTACCGGGATATAGAGCGGCACGTAATGAAAGAACCCAGTAGAACTTATCTGGAGCCACGTTCCGGGATTTGTCGCGAGAAACAACACCACTTTAAGCCGCCAGATGTACTGGTACTAATGCACGCACCTTCGTCGGATGCAACCGCCGAACGTTAGCGGGATATAGAACGGCACGTAATGAAAGAACCCAGTAGAACTTATCTGGAGCCACGTTCCGGGATTTGTCGCGAGAAACAACACCATTTTAAGCCGCCAGACGTACTGGTACTAATGCACGCACCTTCGTCGGATGCTACCACCAAACGTTACCGGGATATAGAACGGCACGTAATGAAAGAACCCAGTAGAACTTATCTGGAGCCACGTTCCGGGACTTGTCGCGAGAAACAACACCAGTTTAAGCCGCCAGACGTACTGGTACTAACGCACGCACCTTCGTCGGATGCTACCGCCGAACGTTAGCGGGATATAGAACGGCATGTAATGAAAGAACCCAGTAGAACTTATCTGGAGCCACGTTGCGGGATTTGTCGCGAGAAACAACACCATTTTAAGCCGCCAGACGTACTGGTACTAATGCACGCACCTTTGTCGGATGCTACCGCCGAACGTTAGCGGGATATAGAACGGCATGTAATGAAAGAACCCAGTAGAACTTATCTGGAGCCACGTTCCGGGATTTGTCGCGAGAAACAACACCATTTTAAGCCGCCAGACGTACTGGTACTAATGCACGCACCTTCCTCGGATGCTACCGCCGAACGTTACAGGGATATAGAACGGCACGTAATGAAAGAACCCAGTAGAACTTATCTGGAGCCACGTTCCGGGATTTGTCGCGAGAAACAACACCAGTTTAAGCCGCCAGACGTACTGGTACTAATGCACGCACCGTCGTCGGGTGCTACCACCAAACGTTACCGGGATATAGAACGGCACTTAATGAAAGAACCCAGTAGAACTTATCTGGAGCCACGTTCCGGGTTTTTTCGCGCGAAACAACACCATTTTAAGCCGCCAGACGTACTGGTACTAATGCACGCACCATCGTCGGATGCTACCGCCGAATGTTAGCGGGATATAGAACGGCATGTAATGAAAGAACCCAGTAGAACTTATCTGGAGCCACGTTCCAGGATTTGTCGCGAGAAACAACACCATTTTAAGCAGCCAGACGTACTGGTACTAATGCACGCACCTTCGTCGGATGCTACCGCCGAACGTTACAGGGATATAGAACGGCACGTAATGAAAGAACCCAGTAGAACTTATCTGGAGCCACGTTCCGGGATTTGTCGCGAGAAACAACACCAGTTTAAGCCGCCAGACGTACTGGTACTAATGCACGCACCTTCGTCGGGTGCTACCACCAAACGTTACCGGGATATAGAACGGCACGTAATGAAAGAACCCAGTAGAACTTATCTGGAGCCACGTTCCGGGATTTGTCGCGAGAAACAACACCAGTTTAAACCGCCAGACGTACTGGTACTAATGCACGCACCTTCGTCGGATGCTACCGCCAAACGTTAGCGGGATATAGAACGGCACGTAATGAAAGAACCCAGTACAACTTATCTGGAGCCACGTTCCGGGATTTGTCGCGAGAAACAACACAAGTTTAAGCCGCCAGACGTACTGTTACTAATGCACCCACCTTCGTAGGGTGCTACCACCAAACGTTACCGGGATATAGAACGGCACGTAATGAAAGAACCCAGTAGAACTTACCTGGAGCCACGTTCCGGGATTTGTCGCGAGAAACAACACCAGTTTAAGCCGCCAGACGTACTGGTACTAATGCACGCACCTTCGTCGGATGCTACCGCCGAACGTTAGCGGGATATAGAACGGCATGTAATGAAAGAACCCAGTAGAACTTATCTGGAGCCACGTTCCGGGATTTGTCGCGAGAAACAACACCATTTTAAGCCGCCAGACGTACTGGTACTAATGCACGCACCTTCGTCGGATGCTACCGCCGAACGTTACCGGGATATAGAACGGCACGTAATGAAAGAACCCAGTAGAACTTATCTGGAGCCAAGTTATGGGATTTGTCGCGAGAAACAACACCATTTTAAGCCGCCAGACATACTGGTACTAATGCACGCACCTTCGTCGGGTGCTACCACCAAACGTTACCGGGATATAGAATGGCACGTAATGAAAGAACCCAGTAGAACTTATCTGGAGCCACGTTCCAGGATTTGTCGCGAGAAACAACACCAGTTTAAGCCGCCAGATGTACTGGTACTAATGCACGCACCTTCGTCAGATGCTACTGCCGAACGTTAGCGGAATATAGAACGCCACGTAATGAAAGAACCCAGTAGAACTTATCTGGAGCCACGTTCCGGGATTTGTCGCGAGAAACAACACCATTTTAAGCCGCCAGACGTACTGGTACTAATGCACCCATCTTCGTCGGGTGCTACCACCAAACGTTACCGGGATATAGAGCGGCACGTAATGAAAGAACCCAGTAGAACTTATCTGGAGCCACGTTCCGGGATTTTTCGCGAGAAACAACACCAGTTTAAGCCGCCAGACGTACTGGTACTAATGCACGCACCTTCGTCGGATGCAACCGCCGAACGTTAGCGGGATATAGAACGGCACGTAATGAAAGAACCCAGTAGAACTTATCTGGAGCCACGTTCCGGGATTTGTCGCGAGAAACAACACCATTTTAAGCCGCCAGACGTACTGGTACTAATGCACGCACCTTTGTCGGATGCTACCACCAAACGTTACCGGGATATAGAACGGCACGTAATGAAAGAACCCAGTAGAACTTATCTGGAGCCACGTTCCGGGACTTGTTGCGAGAAACAACACCAGTTTAAGCCGCCAGACGTACTGGTACTAACGCACGCACCTTCGTCGGATGCTACCGCCGAACGTTAGCGGGATATAGAACGGAATGTAATGAAAGAACCCAGTAGAACTTATCTGGAGCCACGTTGCGGGATTTGTCGCGAGAAACAACACCATTTTAAGCCGCCAGACGTACTGGTACTAATGCACGCACCTTTGTCGGATGCTACCGCCGAACGTTAGCGGGATATAGAACGGCATGTAATGAAAGAACCCAGTAGAACTTATCTGGAGCCACGTTCCGGGATTTGTCGCGAGAAACAACACCATTTTAAGCCGCCAGACGTACTGGTACTAATGCACGCACCTTCCTCGGATGCTACCGCCGAACGTTACAGGGATATAGAACGGCACGTAATGAAAGAACCCAGTAGAACTTATCTGGAGCCACGTTCCGGGATTTGTCGCGAGAAACAACACCAGTTTAAGCCGCCAGACGTACTGGTACTAATGCACGCACCTTCGTCGGGTGCTACCACCAAACGTTACCGGGATATAGAACGGCACTTAATGAGAGAACCCAGTAGAACTTATCTGGAGCCACGTTCCGGGATTTGTCGCGAGAAACAACACCATTTTAAGCCGCCAGACGTACTGGTACTAATGCACGCACCTTCGTCGGATGCTACCGCCGAATGTTAGCGGGATATAGAACGGCATGTAATGAAAGAACCCAGTAGAACTTATCTGGAGCCACGTTCCAGGATTTGTCGCGAGAAACAACACCATTTTAAGCAGCCAGACGTACTGGTAATAATGCACGCACCTTCGTCGGATGCTACCGCCGAACGTTACAGGGATATAGAACGGCACGTAATGAAAGAACCCAGTAGAACTTATCTGGAGCCACGTTCCGGGATTTGTCGCGAGAAACAACACCAGTTTAAGCCGCCAAACGTACTGGTACTAATGCACGCACCTTCGTCGGGTGCTACCACCAAACGTTAGCGGGATATAGAACGGCACGTAATGAAAGAACCCAGTACAACTTATCTGGAGCCACGTTCCGGGATTTGTCGCGAGAAACAACATCAGTTTAAACCGCCAGACGTACTGGTACTAATGCACGCACCTTCGTCGGATGCTACCGCCGAACGTTAGCGGGATATAGAACGGCACGTAATGAAAGAACCCAGTACAACTTATCTGGAGCCACGTTCCGGGATTTGTCACGAGAAACAACACAAGTTTAAGCCGCCAGACGTACTGTTACTAATGCACCCACCTTCGTAGGGTGCTACCGCCGAACGTTAGCGGGATATAGAACGGCATGTAATGAAAGAACCCAGTAGAACTTATCTGGAGCCACGTTCCGGGATTTGTCGCGAGAAACAACACCATTTTAAGCCGCCAGACGTACTGGTACTAATGCACGCACCTTCGTCGGATGCTACCGCCGAACGTTACCGGGATATAGAACGGCACGTAATGAAAGAACCCAGTAGAACTTATCTGGAGCCACGTTATGTGATTTGTCGCGAGAAACAACACTATTTTAAGCCGCCAGACGTACTGGTACTAATGCACGCACCTTCGTCGGGTGCTACCACCAAACGTTACCGGGATATAGAATGGCACGTAATGAAAGAACCCAGTAGAACTTATCTGGAGCCACGTTCCGG
Source organism: Schistocerca gregaria (assembly GCF_023897955.1). Taxonomy (NCBI): domain Eukaryota; kingdom Metazoa; phylum Arthropoda; class Insecta; order Orthoptera; family Acrididae; genus Schistocerca; species Schistocerca gregaria. The sequence goes on along the minus strand of NC_064930.1, from coordinate 110,078,524 downwards.
GATTTGTCGCGAGAAACAACACCAGTTTAAGCCGCCAGATGTACTGGTACTAATGCACGCACCTTCGTCAGATGCTACTGCCGAACGTTAGCGGAATATAGAACGCCACGTAATGAAAGAACCCAGTAGAACTTATCTGGAGCCACGTTCCAGGATTTGTCGCGAGAAACAACACCATTTTAAGCCGCCAGACGTACTGGTACTAATGCACGCACCTTCGTCGGATTCTACCGCCGAACGTTAGCGGGATATAGAACGGCACGTAATGAAAGAACCCAGTAGAACTTATCTGGAGCCACGTTCCGGGATTTGTCGCGAGAAACAACACCATTTTAAACCGCCAGACGTACTGGTACTAATGCACGCACCTTTGTCGGATGCTACCGCCTAACGTTAGCGGGATATAGAATGGCATGTAATGAAAGAACCCAGTAGAACTTATCTGGAGCCACGTTCCGGGATTTGTCGCGAGAAACAACACCATTTTAAGCCGCCAGATGTACTGGTACTAATGCACACACCTTCGTCGGATGCTACCGCCGAATGTTAGCGGGATATAGAACGGCACGTAATGAAAGAACCCTGTATAACTTATCTGGAGCCACGTTCCGGGATTTGTCGCGAGAAACAACACCATTTTAAGCCGCCAGACGTACTGATACTAATGCACGCACATTCGTCGGATGCTACCGCCGAACGTTACCGGGATATGGAACGGCACGTAATGAAAGAACCCAGTAGAACTTATCTGGAGCCACGTTCCGGGATTTGTCGCGAGAAACAACACCATTTTAAGCAGCCAGACGTACTGGTACTAATGCACGCACCTTCGTCGGATGCTACCGCCGAACGTTAGCGGGATATAGAACGGCATGTAATGAAAGAACCCAGTAGAACTTATCTGGAGCCACGTTCCGGGATTTGTCGCGAGAAACAACACCATTTTAAGCCGCCAGACGTACTGGTACTAATGCACGCACGTTCGTCGGATGCTACCGCCGAACGTTACCGGGATATAGAACGGCACGTAATGAAAGAACCCAGTAGAACTTATCTGGAGCCACGTTCCGGGATTTGTCGCGAGAAACAACACCAGTTTAAGCCGCCAGACGTACTGGTACTAATGCACGCACCTTCGTCGGGTGCTACCACCAAACGTTACCGGGATATAGAACGGCACGTAATGAAAGAACCCAGTAGAACTTATCTGGAGCCACGTTCCGGGATTTGTCGCGAGAAACAACACCAGTTTAAACCGCCAGACGTACTGGTACTAATGCACGCACCTTCGTCGGATGCTACCGCCGAACGTTACCGGGATATAGAACGGCACGTAATGAAAGAACCCAGTACAACTTATCTGGAGCCACGGTCCGGGATTTGTCGCGAGAAACAACACAAGTTTAAACCGCCAGACGTACTGTTACTAATGCACCCACCTTCGTAGGGTGCTACCACCAAACGTTACCGGGATATAGAACGGCACGTAATGAAAGAACCCAGTAGAACTTATCTGGAGCCACGTTCCGGGATTTGTCGCGAGTAACAACACCAGTTTAAGCCGCCAGACGTACTGGTACTAATGCACGCACCTTCGTCGGATGCTACCGCCGAACGTTAGCGGGATATAGAACGGCATGTAATGAAAGAACCCAGTAGAACTTATCTGGAGCCACGTTCCGGGATTTGTCGCGAGAAACAACACCATTTTAAGCCGCCAGACGTACTGGTACTAATGCACGCACCTTCGTCGGATGCTACCGCCGAACGTTAGCGGGATATAGAACGGCACGTAATGAAAGAACCCAGTAGAACTTATCTGGAGCCACGTTCCGGGATTTGTCGCGAGAAACAACACCATTTTAAGCCGCCAGACGTACTGGTACTAATGCACGCACCTTCGTTGGGTGCTACCACCAAACGTTACCGGGACATAGAATGGCACGTAATGAAAGAACCCAGTAGAACTTATCTGGAGCCACGTTCCGGGATTTGTCGCGAGAAACAACACCAGTTTAAGCCGCCACATGTACTGGTACTAATGCACGCACCTTCGTCAGATGCTACTGCCGAACGTTAGCGGAATATAGAACGCCACGTAATGAAAGAACCCAGTAGAACTTATCTGGAGCCACGTTCCGGGATTTGTCGCGAGAAACAACACCATTTTAAGCCGCCAGACGTACAGGTACTAATGCACGCACCTTCGTCGGATGCCACCGCCGAACGTTAGCGGGATATAGAACGGCACGTAATGAAAGAACCCAGTAGAACTTATCTGGAGCCACGTTCCGGGATTTGTCGCGAGAAACAACACCATTTTAAGCCGCCAGACGTACTGGTACTAATGCACGCACCTTCGTCGGATGCTACCGCCGACGTTACCGGGATATAGAACGGCACGTAATGAAAGAACCCAGTAGAACTTATCTGGAGCCACGTTCCGGGATTTGTCGCGAGAAACAACACCAGTTTAAGCCGTCAGACGTACTGGTACTAATGCACGCACCTTCGTCGGGTGCTTCCACCAAACGTTACCGGGATATAGAACGGCACGTAATGAAAGAACCCAGTAGAACTTATCTGGAGCCATGTTCCGGGATTTGTCGCGAGAAACAACACCAGTTTAAGCCGCCAGACGTACTGGTACTAATGCACGCACCTTCGTCGGATGCTACCGCCGAACGTTAGTGGGATATAGAACGGCATGTAATGAAAGAACCGAAAAGAACTTATCTGGAGCCACGTTCCAGGATTTGTTGCGAGAAACAACACCAGTTTAAGCCGTCAGACGTACTGGTACTAATGCACGCACCATCGTCGGGTGCTACCACCAAACGTTACCGGGATATAGAACGGCACGTAATGAAAGAACCCAGTAGAACTTATCTGGAGCCATGTTCCGGGATTTGTCGCGAGAAACAACACCAGTTTAAGCCGCCAGACGTACTGGTACTAATGCACGCACCTTCGTCGGATGCAACCGCCGAACGTTAGCAGGATATAGAACGGCACGTAATGAAAGAACCCAGTAGAACTTATCTGGAGCCACGTTCCGGGATTTGTCGCGAGAAACAACACCATTTTAAGCCGCCAGACGTACTGATACTAATGCACGCACATTCGTCGGATGCTACCGCCGAACGTTACCGGGATATGGAACGGCACGTAATGAAAGAACCCAGTAGAACTTATCTGGAGCCACGTTCCGGGATTTGTCGCGAGAAACAACACCATTTTAAGCAGCCAGACGTACTGGTACTAATGCACGCACCTTCGTCGGATGCTACCGCCGAACGTTAGCGGGATATAGAACGGCATGTAATGAAAGAACCCAGTAGAACTTATCTGGAGCCACGTTCCGGGATTTGTCGCGAGAAACAACACCATTTTAAGCCGCCAGACGTACTGGTACTAATGCACGCACGTTCGTCGGATGCTACCGCCGAACGTTACCGGGATATAGAACGGCACGTAATGAAAGAACCCAGTAGAACTTATCTGGAGCCACGTTCCGGGATTTGTCGCGAGAAACAACACCAGTTTAAGCCGCCAGACGTACTGGTACTAATGCACGCACCTTCGTCGGGTGCTACCACCAAACGTTACCGGGATATAGAACGGCACGTAATGAAAGAACCCAGTAGAACTTATCTGGAGCCACGTTCCGGGATTTGTCGCGAGAAACAACACCAGTTTAAACCGCCAGACGTACTGGTACTAATGCACGCACCTTCGTCGGATGCTACCGCCGAACGTTACCGGGATATAGAACGGCACGTAATGAAAGAACCCAGTACAACTTATCTGGAGCCACGGTCCGGGATTTGTCGCGAGAAACAACACAAGTTTAAGCCGCCAGACGTACTGTTACTAATGCACCCACCTTCGTAGGGTGCTACCACCAAACGTTACCGGGATATAGAACGGCACGTAATGAAAGAACCCAGTAGAACTTATCTGGAGCCACGTTCCGGGATTTGTCGCGAGTAACAACACCAGTTTAAGCCGCCAGACGTACTGGTACTAATGCACGCACCTTCGTCGGATGCTACCGCCGAACGTTAGCGGGATATAGAACGGCATGTAATGAAAGAACCCAGTAGAACTTATCTGGAGCCACGTTCCGGGATTTGTCGCGAGAAACAACACCATTTTAAGCCGCCAGACGTACTGGTACTAATGCACGCACCTTCGTCGGATGCTACCGCCGAACGTTAGCGGGATATAGAACGGCACGTAATGAAAGAACCCAGTAGAACTTATCTGGAGTCACGTTCCGGGATTTGTCGCGAGAAACAACACCATTTTAAGCCGCCAGACGTACTGGTACTAATGCACGCACCTTCGTTGGGTGCTACCACCAAACGTTACCGGGACATAGAATGGCACGTAATGAAAGAACCCAGTAGAACTTATCTGGAGCCACGTTCCGGGATTTGTCGCGAGAAACAACACCAGTTTAAGCCGCCACATGTACTGGTACTAATGCACGCACCTTCGTCAGATGCTACTGCCGAACGTTAGCGGAATATAGAACGCCACGTAATGAAAGAACCCAGTAGAACTTATCTGGAGCCACGTTCCGGGATTTGTCGCGAGAAACAACACCATTTTAAGCCGCCAGACGTACAGGTACTAATGCACGCACCTTCGTCGGATGCCACCGCCGAACGTTAGCGGGATATAGAACGGCACGTAATGAAAGAACCCAGTAGAACTTATCTGGAGCCACGTTCCGGGATTTGTCGCGAGAAACAACACCATTTTAAGCCGCCAGACGTACTGGTACTAATGCACGCACCTTCGTCGGATGCTACCGCCGACGTTACCGGGATATAGAACGGCACGTAATGAAAGAACCCAGTAGAACTTATCTGGAGCCACGTTCCGGGATTTGTCGCGAGAAACAACACCAGTTTAAGCCGTCAGACGTACTGGTACTAATGCACGCACCTTCGTCGGGTGCTACCACCAAACGTTACCGGGATATAGAACGGCACGTAATGAAAGAACCCAGTAGAACTTATCTGGAGCCATGTTCCGGGATTTGTCGCGAGAAACAACACCAGTTTAAGCCGCCAGACGTACTGGTACTAATGCACGCACCTTCGTCGGATGCTACCGCCGAACGTTAGTGGGATATAGAACGGCATGTAATGAAAGAACCGAAAAGAACTTATCTGGAGCCACGTTCCGGGATTTGTCGCGAGAAACAACACCAGTTTAAGCTGCCACATGTACTGGTACTAATGCACGCACCTTCGTCAGATGCTACTGCCGAACGTTAGCGGAATATAGAACGCCACGTAATGAAAGAACCCAGTAGAACTTATCTGGAGCCACGTTCCGGGATTTGTCGCGAGAAACAACACCATTTTAAGCCGCCAGACGTACAGGTACTAATGCACGCACCTTCGTCGGATGCTACCGCCGAACGTTAGCGGGATATAGAACGGCACGTAATGAAAGAACCCAGTAGAACTTATCTGGAGCCACGTTCCGGGATTTGTCGCGAGAAACAACACCATTTTAAGCCGCCAGACGTACTGGTACTAATGCACGCACCTTCGTCGGATGCTACCGCCGAACGTTACCGGGATATAGAACGGCACGTAATGAAAGAACCCAGTAGAACTTATCTGGAGCCACGTTCCGGGATTTGTCGCGAGAAACAACACCAGTTTAAGCCGTCAGACGTACTGGTACTAATATACGCACCTTTGTCGGGTGCTACCACCAAACGTTACCGGGATATAGAACGGCACGTAATGAAAGAACCCAGTAGAACTTATCTGGAGCCATGTTCCGGGATTTGTCGCGAGAAACAACACCAGTTTAAGCCGCCAGACGTACTGGTACTAATGCACGCACCTTCGTCGGATGCTACCGCCGAACGTTAGTGGGATATAGAACGGCATGTAATGAAAGAACCGAAAAGAACTTATCTGGAGCCACGTTCCGGGATTTGTCGCGAGAAACAACACCAGTTTAAGCCGTCAGACGTACTGGTACTAATGCACGCACCATCGTCGGGTGCTACCACCAAACGTTACCGGGATATAGAACGGCACGTAATGAAAGAACCCAGTAGAACTTATCTGGAGCCATGTTCCGGGATTTGTCGCGAGAAACAACACCAGTTTAAGCCGCCAGACGTACTGGTACTAATGCACGCACCTTCGTCGGATGCAACCGCCGAACGTTAGCAGGATATAGAACGGCACGTAATGAAAGAACCCAGTAGAACTTATCTGGAGCCACGTTCCGGGATTTGTCGCGAGAAACAACACCAGTTTAAGCCGCCAGACGTACTGGTACTAATGCACGCACCTTCGTCGGATGCTACCACCAAACGTTACCGGGATATAGAACGGCACGTAATGAAAGAACCCAGTAGAACTTATCTGGAGCCACGTTCCGGGATTTGTCGCGAGAAACAACACCAGTTTAAGCCGCCAGACGAACTGGTACTAATGCACGCACCTTCGTCGGATGCTACCGCCGAACGTTAGCGGGATATTGAACGGCATGTAATGAAAGAACCCAGTAGAACTTATCTGGAGCCACGTTCCGGGATTTGTCGCGAGAAAGAACACCATTTTAAGCCGCCAGACGTACTGGTACTAATGCACGCACCTTCCTCGGATGCTACCGCCGAACGTTACAGGGATATAGAACGGCACGTAATGAGAGAACCCAGTAGAACTTATCTGGAGCCACGTTCCGGGATTTGTCGTGAGAAACAACACCAGTTTAAGCTGCCAGACGTACTGGTACTATTGCACGCACCTTCGTCGAGTGCTACCACCAAACGTTACCGGGATATAGAACGGCACGTAATGAAAGAACCCAGTAGAACTTATCTGGAGCCACGTTCCAGGATTTGTCGCGAGGAACAACACAAGTTTAAGCCGCCAGACGTACTGGTACTAATGCACCCACCTTCGTCGGGTGCTACCACCAAACGTTACCGGGATATAGAGCGGCACGTAATGAAAGAACCCAGTAGAACTTATCTGGAGCCACGTTCCGGGATTTGTCGCGAGAAACAACACCAGTTTAAGCCGCCAGACGTACTGGTACTAATGCACGCACCTTCGTTGGATGCAACCGCCGAACGTTAGTGGGATATAGAACGGCACGTAATGAAAGAACCCAGTAGAACTTATCTGGAGCCACGTTCCGGGATTTGTCGCGAGAAACAACACCATTTTAAGCCGCCAGACGTACTGGTACTAATGCACGCACCTTCGTCGGATGCTACCACCAAACGTTACCGGGATATAGAACGGCATGTAATGAAAGAACCCAGTAGAACTTATCTGGAGCCACGTTCCGGGATTTGTCGCGAGAAACAACACCATTTTAAGCCGCCAGACGTACTGGTACTAATGCACGCACCTTCCTCGGATGCTACCGCCGAACGTTACAGGGATATAGAACGGCACGTAATGAAAGAACCCAGTAGAACTTATCTGGAGCCACGTTCCGGGATTTGTCGCGAGAAACAACACCAGTTTAAGCCGCCAGACGTACTGGTACTAATGCACGCACCTTCGTCGGGTCCTACCACCAAACGTTACCGGGATATAGAACGGCACTTAATGAAAGAACCCAGTAGAACTTATCTGGAGTCACGTTCCGGGATTTGTCGCGAGAAACAACACCATTTTAAGCCGCCAGACGTACTGGTACTAATGCACGCACCTTCGTCGGATGCTACCGCCGAATGTTAGCGGGATATAGAACGGCATGTAATGAAAGAACCCAGTAGAACTTATCTGGAGCCACGTTCCGGGATTTGTCGCGAGAAACAACACCATTTTAAGCAGCCAGACGTACTGGTACTAATGCACGCACCTTCGTCGGATGCTACCGCCGAACGTTAGCGGGATATAGAACGGCATGTAATGAAAGAACCCAGTAGAACTTATCTGGAGCCACGTTCCGGGATTTGTCGCGAGAAACAACACCATTTTAAGCCGCCAGACGTACTGGTACTAATGCACGCACCTTCGTCGGATGCTACCGCCGAACGTTACAGGGATATAGAACGGCACGTAATGAAAGAACCCAGTAGAACTTATCTGGAGCCACGTTCCGGGATTTGTCGCGAGAAACAACACCATTTTAAGCCGCCAGACGTACTGGTACTAATGCACGCATATTCGTCGGGTGCTACCACCAAACGTTACCGGGATATAGAACGGCACGTAATGAAAGAACCCAGTAGAACTTATCTGGAGCCACGTTCCGGGATTTGTCGCGAGAAACAACACCAGTTTAAACCGCCAGACGTACTGGTACTAATGCACGCACCTTCGTCGGATGCTACCGCCGAACGTTACCGGGATATAGAACGGCACGTAATGAAAGAACCCAGTACAACTTATCTGGAGCCACGTTCCGGGATTTGTCGCGAGAAACAACACAAGTTTAAGCCGCCAGACGTACTGTTACTAATGCACACACCTTCGTAGGGTGCTACCACCAAACGTTACCGGGATATAGAATGGCACGTAATGAAAGAACCCAGTAGAACTTATCTGGAGCCACGTTCCGGGATTTGTCGCGAGAAACAACACCAGTTTAAGCCGCCAGACGTACTGGTACTAATGCACGCACCTTCGTCGGATGCTACCGCCGAACGTTAGCGGGATATAGAACGGCATGTAATGAAAGAACCCAGTAGAACTTATCTGGAGCCACGTTCCGAGATTTGTCGCGAGAAACAACACCATTTTAAGCCGCCAGACGTACTGGTACTAATGCACGCACCTTCGTCGGATGCTACCGCCGAACGTTACCGGGATATAGAATGGCACGTAATGAAAGAACCCAGTAGAACTTATCTGGAGCCACGTTCCGGGATTTGTCGCGAGAAACAACACCATTTTAAGCCGCCAGACGTACTGGTACTAATGCACGCACCTTCGTCGGGTGCTACCACCAAACGTTACCGGGATATAGAATGGCACGTAATGAAAGAACCCAGTAGAACTTATCTGGAGCCACGTTCCGGGATTTGTCGCGAGAAACAACACCAGTTTAAGCCGCCAGATGTACTGGTACTAATGCACGCATCTTCGTCAGATCCTACTGCCGAACGTTAGCGGAATATAGAACGCCACGTAATGAAAGAACCCAGTAGAACTTATCTGGAGCCACGTTCCGGGATTTGTCGCGAGAAACAACACCATTTTAAGCCGCCAGATGTACTGGTACTAATGCACACACCTTCGTCGGATGCTACCGCCGAATGTTAGCGGGATATAGAACGGCACGTAATGAAAGAACCCAGTAGAACTTATCTGGAGCCACGTTCCGGGATTTGTTGCGAGAAACAACACCAGTTTAAGCCGCCAGACGTACTGGTACTAATGCACGCACCTTCGTCGGGTGCTACCACCAAACGTTACCGGGATATAGAACGGCACGTAATGAAAGAACCCAGTAGAACTTATCTGGAGCCATGTTCCGGGATTTGTCGCGTGAAACAACACCAGTTTAAGCCGCCAGACGTACTGGTACTAATTCACGCACCTTCGTCGGATGCTACCGCCGAACGTTAGCGGGATATAGAACGGCACGTAATGAAAGAACCCAGTAGAACTTATCTGGAGCCATGTTCCGGGATTTGTCGCGAGAAACAACACCAGTTTAAGCCGCCAGACGTACTGGTACTAATGCACGCACTTTCGTCGGATGCTACCGCCGAAAGTTAGCGGGATATAGAACGGCATGTAATGAAAGAACCCAGTAGAACTTATCTGGAGCCACGTTCCGGGATTTGTCGCGAGAAACAACACCATTTTAAGCCGCCAGACGTACTGGTACTATTGCACGCACCTTCGTCGGATGCTACCGCCGAACGTTAGCGGGATATAGAACGGCACGTAATGAAAGAACCCAGTAGAACTTATCTTTAGCCACGTTCCGGGATTTGTCGCGAGAAACAACACCAGTTTAAGCCGCCAGACGTACTGGTACTAATGCACGCACCTTCGTCGGGTGCTACCACCAAACGTTACCGGGATATAGAAGGGCACGTAATGAAAGAACCCAGTAGACCTTATCTGGAGTCACGTTCCGGGATTTGTCGCGAGGAACAACACCAGTTTAAACCGCCAGACGTACTGGTACTAATGCACGCACCTTCGTCGGATGCTACCGACGAACGTTAGCGGGATATAGAACGGCATGTAATGAAAGAACCCAGTAGAACTTATCTGGAGCCACGTTCCGGGATTTGTCGCGAGAAACAACACCATTTTAAGCCGCCAGACGTACTGGTACTAATGCACGCACCTTCGTCGGATGCTACCGCCGAACGTTACCGGGATATAGAACGGCATGTAATGAAAGAACCCAGTAGAACTTGTCTGGAGCCACGTTCCGGGATTTGTCGCGAGAAACAACACCAGTTTAAGCCGCCAGACGTACTGGTACTAATGCACCCACCTTCGTCGGGTGCTACCACCAAACGTTACCGGGATATAGAACGGCACGTAATGAAAGAACCCAGTAGAACTTATCTGGAGCCACGTTAAGGGATTTGTCGCGAGAAACAACACCAGTTTAAGCCGCCAGACGTACTGGTACTAATGCACGCACTTTCGTCGGATGATACCGCCGAACGTTAGCGGGATATAGAATGGCATGTAATGAAAGAACCCAGTAGAACTTATCTGGAGCCACGTTCCGGGATTTGTCGCGAGAAGCAACACCATTTTAAGCTGCCAGACGTACTGGTACTAATGCACGCAACTTCGTCGGATGCAACCGCCGAACGTTACCGGGATATGGAGCGGCACGTAATGAAAGAACCCAGTAGAACTTATCTGGAGCCACGTTCCGGGATTTGTCGCGAGCAACAACACCAGTTTAAGCCGGCAGACGTACTGCTACTAATGCACGCACCTTCGTCGGGTGCTACCACCAAACGTTACCGGGATATAGAACGGCACGTAATGAAAGAGCCCAGTAGAACTTATCTGGAGCCACGTTCCGGGATTTGTCGCGAGAAACAACACCATTTTAAGCCCCCCGACGTACTGGTACTAATGCACGCACCTTCGTCGGATGCCACCGCCGAACGTTACCGGGATATAGAACGGCACTTAATGATAGAACCCAGTAGAACTTATCTGGAGCCACGTTCCGGGATTTGTCGCGTGAAACAACACCAGTTTAAGCCGCCAGACGTACTGGTACTAATTCACGCACCTTCGTCGGATGCTACCGCCGCACGTTAGCGGGATATCGAACGGCACGTAATCAAAGAACCCAGTAGAACTTATCTAGAGCCACGTTCCGGGATTTGTCGCGAGAAACAACACCATTTTAAGCCCCCCGACGTACTGGTACTAATGCACGCACCTTCGTCGGATGCCACCGCCGAACGTTACCGGGATATAGAACGGCACTTAATGATAGAACCCAGTAGAACTTATCTGGAGCCACGTTCCGGGATTTGTCGCGTGAAACAACACCAGTTTAAGCCGCCAGACGTACTGGCACTAATGCACCCACCTTCGTCAAGTGCTACCACCAAACGTTACCGGGATATAGAACGGCACGTAATGAAAGAACCCAGTAGAACTTATCTGGAGCCACGTTCCGGGATTTGTCGCGAGAAACAACACCAGTTTAAGCCGCCAGACGTACTGGTACTAATGCACGCACCTTCGTCGGATGCTACCGCCGAACGTTATCGGGATATAGAACGGCACGTAATGAAAGAACCCAGTAGAACTTATCTGGAGCCACGTTCCGGGATTTGTCGCGAGAAACAACACCAGTTTAAGCCGCCAGACGTACTGGTACTAATGCACGCACCTTCGTCGGGTGCTACCACCAAACGTTACCGGGATATAGAGCGGCACGTAATGAAAGAACCCAGTAGAACTTATCTGGAGCCACGTTCCGGGATTTGTCGCGAGAAACAACACCAGTTTAAACCGCCAGACGTACTGGTACTAATGCACGCACCTTCGTCGGGTGCTACCACCAAACGTTACCGGGATATAGAACGGCACGTAATGAAAGAGCCCAGTAGAACTTATCTGGAGCCACGTTCCGGGATTTGTCGCGAGAAACAACACCAGTTTAAGCCGCCAGACGTACTGGTACTAATGCACGCACCTTCGTCGGATGCTACCACCAAACGTTACCGGGATATAGAGCGGCACGTAATGAAAGAACCCAGTAGAACTTATCTGGAACCACGTTCCGGAATTTGTCGCGAGGAACAACACCAGTTTAAACCGCCAGACGTACTGGTACTAATGCACGCACCTTCGTCGGATGCTACCGACGAACGTTAGCGGGATATAGAACGGCATGTAATGAAAGAACCCAGTAGAACTTATCTGGAGCCACGTTCCGGGATTTGTCGCGAGAAACAACACCATTTTAAGCCGCCAGACGTACTGGTACTAATGCACGCACCTTCGTCGGATGCTACCGCCGAACGTTACCGGGATATAGAACGGCATGTAATGAAAGAACCCAGTAGAACTTGTCTGGAGCCACGTTCCGGGACTTGTCGCGAGAAACAACACCAGTTTAAGCCGCCAGACGTACTGGTACTAATGCACCCACCTTCGTCGGGTGCTACCACCAAACGTTACCGGGATATAGAACGGCACGTAATGAAAGAACCCAGTAGAACTTATCTGGAGCCACGTTCCGGGATTTGTCGCGAGAAACAACACCAGTTTAAGCCGCCAGACGTACTGGTACTAATGCACGCACTTTCGTCGGATGATACCGCCGAACGTTAGCGGGATATAGAATGGCATGTAATGAAAGAACCCAGTAGAACTTATCTGGAGCCACGTTCCGGGATTTGTCGCGAGAAGCAACACCATTTTAAGCTGCCAGACGTACTGGTACTAATGCACGCAACTTCGTCGGATGCTACCGCCGAACGTTACCGGGATATGGAGCGGCACGTAATGAAAGAACCCAGTAGAACTTATCTGGAGCCACGTTCCGGGATTTGTCGCGAGCAACAACACCAGTTTAAGCCGGCAGACGTACTGCTACTAATGCACGCACCTTCGTCGGATGCTACCACCAAACGTTACCGGGATATAGAACGGCACGTAATGAAAGAGCCCAGTAGAACTTATCTGGAGCCATGTTCCGGGATTTGTCGCGAGAAACAACACCAGTTTAAGCCACCAGACGTACTGGTACTAATGCACGCACCTTCGTCGGATGCTACCGCCGCACGTTAGCGGGATATCGAACGGCAAGTAATCAAAGAGCCCAGTAGAACTTATCTAGAGCCACGTTCCGGGATTTGTCGCGAGAAACAACACCATTTTAAGCCCCCCGACGTACTGGTACTAATGCACGCACCTTCGTCGGATGCCACCGCCGAACGTTACCGGGATATAGAACGGCACGTAATGAAAGAACGCAGTAGAACTTATCTGGAGCCACGTTCCGGGATTTGTCGCGTGAAACAACACCAGTTTAAGCCGCCAGACGTACTGGTACTAATGCACCCACCTTCGTCAAGTGCTACCACCAAACGTTACCGGGATATAGAACGGCACGTAATGAAAGAACCCAGTAGAACTTATCTGGAGCCACGTTCCGGGATTTGTCGCGAGAAACAACACCAGTTTAAGCCGCCAGACGTACTGGTACTAATGCATGCACCTTCGTCGGATGCTACCGCCGAACGTTATCGGGATATAGAACGGCACGTAATGAAAGAACCCAGTAGAACTTATCTGGAGCCACGTTCCGGGATTTGTCGCGAGAAACAACACCAGTTTAAGCCGCCAGACGTACTGGTACTAATGCACGCACCTTCGTCGGGTGCTACCACCAAACGTTACCGGGATATAGAGCGGCACGTAATGAAAGAACCCAGTAGAACTTATCTGGAGCCACGTTCCGGGATTTGTCGCGAGAAACAACACCAGTTTAAGCCGCCAGACGTACTGGTACTAGTGGACGCACCTTCGTCGGGTGCTACCACCAAACGTTACCGGGATATAGAACGGCACATAATGAAAGAACCCAGTAGAACTTATCTGGAGCCACGTTCCGGGATTTGTCGCAAGAAACAACACCAGTTTAAGCCGCCAGATGTACTGGTACTAATGCACGCACCTTCGTCGGATGCAACCGCCGAACGTTAGCAAGATATAGAACGGCACGTAATGAAAGAACCCAGTAGAACTTATCTGGAGCCACGTTCCGGGACTTGTCGCGAGAAACAACACCATTTTAAGCCCCCCGACGTACAGCTACTAATGCACGCACCTTCGTCGGATGCTACCGCCGAACGTTATGGGGATATAGAACGGCACGTAATGAAAGAACCCAGTAGAACTTATCTGGAGCCACGTTCCGGGATTTGACGCGAGAAACAACACCAGTTTAAGCCGCCAGACGTACTGGTACTAATGCACGCACCTTCCTCGGATGCTACCGCCGAACGTTACAGGGATATAGAACGGCACGTAATGAAAGAACCCAGTAGAACTTATCTGGAGCCACGTTCCGGGATTTGTCGCGAGAAACAACACCAGTTTAAGCCGCCAGACGTACTGGTACTAATGCACGCACCTTCGTCGGGTCCTACCACCAAACGTTACCGGGATATAGAACGGCACTTAATGAAAGAACCCAGTAGAACTTATCTGGAGCCACGTTCCGGGATTTGTCGCGAGAAACAACACCATTTTAAGCCGCCAGACGTACTGGTACTAATGCACGCACCTTCGTCGGATGCTACCGCCGAATGTTAGCGGGATATAGAACGGCATGTAATGAAAGAACCCAGTAGAACTTATCTGGAGCCACGTTCCGGGATTTGTCGCGAGAAACAACACCATTTTAAGCAGCCAGACGTACTGGTACTAATGCACGCACCTTCGTCGGATGCTACCGCCAAACGTTAGCGGGATATAGAACGGCATGTAATGAAAGAACCCAGTAGAACTTATCTGGAGCCACGTTCCGGGATTTGTCGCGAGAAACAACACCATTTTAAGCCGCCAGACGTACTGGTACTAATGCACGCACCTTCGTCGGATGCTACCGCCGAACGTTACAGGGATATAGAACGGCACGTAATGAAAGAACCCAGTAGAACTTATCTGGAGCCACGTTCCGGGATTTGTCGCGAGAAACAACACCATTTTAAGCCGCCAGACGTACTGGTACTAATGCACGCACATTCGTCGGGTGCTACCACCAAACGTTACCGGGATATAGAACGGCACGTAATGAAAGAACCCAGTAGAACTTATCTGGAGCCACGTTCCGGGATTTGTCGCGAGAAACAACACCAGTTTAAACCGCCAGACGTACTGGTACTAATGCACGCACCTTCGTCGGATGCTACCGCCGAACGTTACCGGGATATAGAACGGCACGTAATGAAAGAACCCAGTACAACTTATCTGGAGCCACGTTCCGGGATTTGTCGCGAGAAACAACACAAGTTTAAGCCGCCAGACGTACTGTTACTAATGCACACACCTTCGTAGGGTGCTACCACCAAACGTTACCGGGATATAGAATGGCACGTAATGAAAGAACCCAGTAGAACTTATCTGGAGCCACGTTCCGGGATTTGTCGCGAGAAACAACACCAGTTTAAGCCGCCAGACGTACTGGTACTAATGCACGCACCTTCGTCGGATGCTACCGCCGAACGTTAGCGGGATATAGAACGGCATGTAATGAAAGAACCCAGTAGAACTTATCTGGAGCCACGTTCCGAGATTTGTCGCGAGAAACAACACCATTTTAAGCCGCCAGACGTACTGGTACTAATGCACGCACCTTCGTCGGATGCTACCGCCGAACGTTACCGGGATATAGAATGGCACGTAATGAAAGAACCCAGTAGAACTTATCTGGAGCCACGTTCCGGGATTTGTCGCGAGAAACAACACCATTTTAAGCCGCCAGACGTACTGGTACTAATGCACGCACCTTCGTCGGGTGCTACCACCAAACGTTACCGGGATATAGAATGGCACGTAATGAAAGAACCCAGTAGAACTTATCTGGAGCCACGTTCCGGGATTTGTCGCGAGAAACAACACCAGTTTAAGCCGCCAGATGTACTGGTACTAATGCACGCACCTTCGTCAGATCCTACTGCCGAACGTTAGCGGAATATAGAACGCCACGTAATGAAAGAACCCAGTAGAACTTATCTGGAGCCACGTTCCGGGATTTGTCGCGAGAAACAACACCATTTTAAGCCGCCAGATGTACTGGTACTAATGCACACACCTTCGTCGGATGCTACCGCCGAATGTTAGCGGGATATAGAACGGCACGTAATGAAAGAACCCAGTAGAACTTATCTGGAGCCACGTTCCGGGATTTGTCGCGAGAAACAACACCAGTTTAAGCCGCCAGACGTACTGGTACTAATGCACGCACCTTCGTCGGGTGCTACCACCAAACGTTACCGGGATATAGAACGGCACGTAATGAAAGAACCCAGTAGAACTTATCTGGAGCCACGTTCCGGGATTTGTCGCGTGAAACAACACCAGTTTAAGCCGCCAGACGTACTGGTACTAATTCACGCACCTTCGTCGGATGCTACCGCCGAACGTTAGCGGGATATAGAACGGCACGTAATGAAAGAACCCAGTAGAACTTATCTGGAGCCATGTTCCGGGATTTGTCGCGAGAAACAACACCAGTTTAAGCCGCCAGACGTACTGGTACTAATGCACGCACTTTCGTCGGATGCTACCGCCGAAAGTTAGCGGGATATAGAACGGCATGTAATGAAAGAACCCAGTAGAACTTATCTGGAGCCACGTTCCGGGATTTGTCGCGAGAAACAACACCATTTTAAGCCGCCAGACGTACTGGTACTATTGCACGCACCTTCGTCGGATGCTACCGCCGAACGTTAGCGGGATATAGAACGGCACGTAATGAAAGAACCCAGTAGAACTTATCTTTAGCCACGTTCCAGGATTTGTCGCGAGAAACAACACCAGTTTAAGCCGCCAGACGTACTGGTACTAATGCACGCACCTTCGTCGGGTGCTACCACCAAACGTTACCGGGATATAGAAGGGCACGTAATGAAAGAACCCAGTAGACCTTATCTGGAGTCACGTTCCGGGATTTGTCGCGAGGAACAACACCAGTTTAAACCGCCAGACGTACTGGTACTAATGCACGCACCTTCGTCGGATGCTACCGACGAACGTTAGCGGGATATAGAACGGCATGTAATGAAAGAACCCAGTAGAACTTATCTGGAGCCACGTTCCGGGATTTGTCGCGAGAAACAACACCATTTTAAGCCGCCAGACGTACTGGTACTAATGCACGCACCTTCGTCGGATGCTACCGCCGAACGTTACCGGGATATAGAACGGCATGTAATGAAAGAACCCAGTAGAACTTGTCTGGAGCCATGTTCCGGGATTTGTCGCGAGAAACAACACCAGTTTAAGCCGCCAGACGTACTGGTACTAATGCACCCACCTTCGTCGGGTGCTACCACCAAACGTTACCGGGATATAGAACGGCACGTAATGAAAGAACCCAGTAGAACTTATCTGGAGCCACGTTAAGGGATTTGTCGCGAGAAACAACACCAGTTTAAGCCGCCAGACGTACTGGTACTAATGCACGCACTTTCGTCGGATGATACCGCCGAACGTTAGCGGGATATAGAATGGCATGTAATGAAAGAACCCAGTAGAACTTATCTGGAGCCACGTTCCGGGATTTGTCGCGAGAAGCAACACCATTTTAAGCTGCCAGACGTACTGGTACAAATGCACGCACCTTCGTCGGATGCTACCGCCGCACGTTAACGGGATATCGAACGGCACGTAATCAAAGAACCCAGTAGAACTTATCTAGAGCCACGTTCCGGGATTTGTCGCGAGAAACAACACCATTTTAAGCCCCCCGACGTACTGGTACTAATGCACGCACCTTCGTCGGATGCCACCGCCGAACGTTACCGGGATATAGAACGGCACTTAATGATAGAACCCAGTAGAACTTATCTGGAGCCACGTTCCGGGATTTGTCGCGTGAAACAACACCAGTTTAAGCCGCCAGACGTACTGGCACTAATGCACCCACCTTCGTCAAGTGCTACCACCAAACGTTACCGGGATATAGAACGGCACGTAATGAAAGAACCCAGTAGAACTTATCTGGAGCCACGTTCCGGGATTTGTCGCGAGAAACAACACCAGTTTAAGCCGCCAGACGTACTGGTACTAATGCACGCACCTTCGTCGGATGCTACCGCCGAACGTTATCGGGATATAGAACGGCACGTAATGAAAGAACCCAGTAGAACTTATCTGGAGCCACGTTCCGGGATTTGTCGCGAGAAACAACACCAGTTTAAGCCGCCAGACGTACTGGTACTAATGCACGCACCTTCGTCGGGTGCTACCACCAAACGTTACCGGGATATAGAGCGGCACGTAATGAAAGAACCCAGTAGAACTTATCTGGAGCCACGTTCCGGGATTTGTCGCGAGAAACAACACCAGTTTAAACCGCCAGACGTACTGGTACTAATGCACGCACCTTCGTCGGGTGCTACCACCAAACGTTACCGGGATATAGAACGGCACGTAATGAAAGAGCCCAGTAGAACTTATCTGGAGCCACGTTCCGGGATTTGTCGCGAGAAACAACACCAGTTTAAGCCGCCAGACGTACTGGTACTAATGCACGCACCTTCGTCGGATGCTACCACCAAACGTTACCGGGATATAGAGCGGCACGTAATGAAAGAACCCAGTAGAACTTATCTGGAACCACGTTCCGGAATTTGTCGCGAGGAACAACACCAGTTTAAACCGCCAGACGTACTGGTACTAATGCACGCACCTTTGTCGGATGCTACCGACGAACGTTAGCGGGATATAGAACGGCATGTAATGAAAGAACCCAGTAGAACTTATCTGGAGCCACGTTCCGGGATTTGTCGCGAGAAACAACACCATTTTAAGCCGCCAGACGTACAGGTACTAATGCACGCACCTTCGTCGGATGCTACCGCCGAACGTTACCGGGATATAGAACGGCATGTAATGAAAGAACCCAGTAGAACTTGTCTGGAGCCACGTTCCGGGACTTGTCGCGAGAAACAACACCAGTTTAAGCCGCCAGACGTACTGGTACTAATGCACCCACCTTCGTCGGGTGCTACCACCAAACGTTACCGGGATATAGAACGGCACGTAATGAAAGAACCCAGTAGAACTTATCTGGAGCCACGTTCCGGGATTTGTCGCGAGAAACAACACCAGTTTAAGCCGCCAGACGTACTGGTACTAATGCACGCACTTTCGTCGGATGATACCGCCGAACGTTAGCGGGATATAGAATGGCATGTAATGAAAGAACCCAGTAGAACTTATCTGGAGCCACGTTCCGGGATTTGTCGCGAGAAGCAACACCATTTTAAGCTGCCAGACGTACTGGTACTAATGCACGCAACTTCGTCGGATGCTACCGCCGAACGTTACCGGGATATGGAGCGGCACGTAATGAAAGAACCCAGTAGAACTTATCTGGAGCCACGTTCCGGGATTTGTCGCGAGCAACAACACCAGTTTAAGCCGGCAGACGTACTGCTACTAATGCACGCACCTTCGTCGGATGCTACCACCAAACGTTACCGGGATATAGAACGGCACGTAATGAAAGAGCCCAGTAGAACTTATCTGGAGCCACGTTCCGGGATTTGTCGCGAGAAACAACACCAGTTTAAGCCACCAGACGTACTGGTACTAATGCACGCACCTTCGTCGGATGCTACCGCCGCACGTTAGCGGGATATCGAACGGCAAGTAATCAAAGAGCCCAGTAGAACTTATCTAGAGCCACGTTCCGGGATTTGTCGCGAGAAACAACACCATTTTAAGCCCCCCGACGTACTGGTACTAATGCACGCACCTTCGTCGGATGCCACCGCCGAACGTTACCGGGATATAGAACGGCACGTAATGAAAGAACGCAGTAGAACTTATCTGGAGCCACGTTCCGGGATTTGTCGCGTGAAACAACACCAGTTTAAGCCGCCAGACGTACTGGTACTAATGCACCCACCTTCGTCAAGTGCTACCACCAAACGTTACCGGGATATAGAACGGCACGTAATGAAAGAACCCAGTAGAACTTATCTGGAGCCACGTTCCGGGATTTGTCGCGAGAAACAACACCAGTTTAAGCCGCCAGACGTACTGGTACTAATGTATGCACCTTCGTCGGATGCTACCGCCGAACGTTATCGGGATATAGAACGGCACGTAATGAAAGAACCCAGTAGAACTTATCTGGAGCCACGTTCCGGGATTTGTCGCGAGAAACAACACCAGTTTAAGCCGCCAGACGTACTGGTACTAATGCACGCACCTTCGTCGGGTGCTACCACCAAACGTTACCGGGATATAGAGCGGCACGTAATGAAAGAACCCAGTAGAACTTATCTGGAGCCACGTTCCGGGATTTGTCGCGAGAAACAACACCAGTTTAAGCCGCCAGACGTACTGGTACTAATGCACGCACCTTCGTCGGGTGCTACCACCAAACGTTACCGGGATATAGAACGGCACATAATGAAAGAACCCAGTAGAACTTATCTGGAGCCACGTTCCGGGATTTGTCGCAAGAAACAACACCAGTTTAAGCCGCCAGATGTACTGGTACTAATGCACGCACCTTCGTCGGATGCAACCGCCGAACGTTAGCAAGATATAGAACGGCACGTAATGAAAGAACCCAGTAGAACTTATCTGGAGCCACGTTCCGGGACTTGTCGCGAGAAACAACACCATTTTAAGCCCCCCGACGTACAGCTACTAATGCACGCACCTTCGTCGGATGCTACCGCCGAACGTTATGGGGATATAGAACGGCACGTAATGAAAGAACCCAGTAGAACTTATCTGGAGCCACGTTCCGGGATTTGACGCGAGAAACAACACCAGTTTAAGCCGCCAGACGTACTGGTACTAATGCACGCACCTTCGTCGGGTGCTACCACCAAACGTTACCGGGATATAGAACGGCACATAATGAAAGAACCCAGTAGAACTTATCTGGAGCCACGTTCCGGGATTTGTCGCGAGAAACAACACCAGTTTAAGCCGCCAGACGTACTGGTACTAATGCACGCACCTTCGTCGGATGCAACCGCCGAACGTTAGCGGGATATAGAACGGCACGTAATGAAAGAACCCAGTAGAACTTATCTGGAGCCACGTTCCTGGATTTGTCGCGAGAAACAACACCATTTTAAGCCCCCCGACGTACTGGTACTAATGCACGCACCTTCGTCGGATGCTACCGCCGAACGTTATCAGGATATAGAACGGCACGTAATGAAAGAACCCAGTAGAACTTATCTGGAACCACGTTCCGGGATTTGTCGCGAGAAACAACACCAGTTTAAGCCGCCAGACGTACTGGTACTAATGCACGCACCTTCCTCGGGTGCTACCACCAAACGTTACCGGGATATAGAAGGGCACATAATGAAAGAACGCAGTAGAACTTATCTGGAGCCACGTTCCGGGATTTATCGCGAGAAACAACACCTGTTTAAGCCGCCAGACGTACTGGTACTAATAGACGCACCTTCGTCGGATGCTACCGCCGAACGTTAGCGGGATATAAAACGGCATGTAATGAAAGAACCCAGTATAACTTATCTGGAGCCACGTTCCGGGATTTGTCGCGAGAAACAACACCATTTTAAGCCGCCAGACGTACTGGTACTAATGCACGCACCTTCGTCGGATGCTACCGCCGAACGTTACCAGGATATAGAACGGCACGTAATGAACGAACCCAGTAGAACTTATCTGGAGCCTTGTTCCGGGATTTGTCGCGAGAAACAACACCAGTTTAAGCCGCCAGACGTACTGGTACTAATGCACCCACCTTCGTCGGGTGCTACCACCAAACGTTTCCGGGATATAGAACGGCACGTAATGAAAGAACCCAGTAGAACTTATCTGGAGCCACGTTCCGGGATTTGTCGTGAGAAACAACACCATTTTAAGCCGCCAGACGTACTGGTACTAATGCACGCACCTTCGTCGGGTGCTACCACCAAACGTTACCGGGATATAGAATGGCACGTAATGAAAGAACCCAGTACAACTTATCTGGAGCCACGTTCCGGGATTTGTCGCGAGAAACAACACCAGTTTAAGCCGCCAGACGTACTGGTACTAATGCATCACCTTCGTCGGATGCTACCGCCGAACGTTACCGGGATATAGAACGGCACATAATGAAAGAACCCAGTAGAACTTATCTGGAGCCACGTTCCGGGATTTGTCGCGAGAAACAACACCAGTTTAAGCCGCCAGACGT
The DNA here is from genome assembly GCF_023897955.1 of Schistocerca gregaria. Taxonomy (NCBI): domain Eukaryota; kingdom Metazoa; phylum Arthropoda; class Insecta; order Orthoptera; family Acrididae; genus Schistocerca; species Schistocerca gregaria. The sequence goes on along the minus strand of NC_064930.1, from coordinate 110,056,147 downwards.
ACTGGTACTAATGCACGCACCTTCGTCGGGTGCTACCACCAAACGTTACCGGGATATAGAACGGCACGTAATGAAAGAACCCAGTAGAACTTATCTGGAGCCACGTTCCGGGATTTGTCGCGAGAAACAACACCAGTTTAAGCCGCCAGACGTACTGGTACTAATGCACGCAACTTCGTCGGATGCAACCGCCGAACGTTAGCGGGATATAGAACGGCACGTAATGAAAGAACCCAGTAGAACTTATCTGGAGCCACGTTCCGGGATTTGTCGCGAGAGACAACACCATTTTAAGGCCCCCGACGTACTGGTACTAATGCACGCACCTTCGTCGGGTGCTACCACCAAACGTTACCGGGATATAGAACGGCACGTAATGAAAGAACCCAGTAGAACTTATCTGGAGCCACGTTCCGGGATTTGTCGCGAGAAACAACACCAGTTTAAGCCGCCAGACGTACAGGTACTAATGCACGCACCTTCAGCGGATGCAACCGCCGAACGTTAGCGGGATATAGAACGGCACGTAATGAAAGAACCCAGTAGAACTTATCTGGAGCCACGTTCCAGGATTTGTCGCGAGAGACAACACCATTTTAAGCCCCCCGACGTACTGGTACTAATGAACGCTCCTTCGTCGAATGCTACAGCCGAACGTTACCGGGATATAGAACGGCACGTAATGAAAGAACCCAGTAGAACTTATCTGCTGCCACGTTCCGGGAATTGTCGCGAGAAACAACACCAGTTTAAGCCGCCAGGCGTACTGGTACTAATGCACGCACCTTCTTAGGATGCTACCGCCGAACGTTACCGGGATATAGAACGGCACGTAATGAAAGAACCCAGTAGAACTTATCTGGAGCCACGTTCCGGGATTTGTCGCGAGAAACAACACCAGTTTAAGCCGCCAGACATAATGGTACTAATGCTCGCACCTTCGTCGGGTGCTACCACCAAACGTTACCGGGATATAGAACGGCACGTAATGAAAGAACCCAGTAGAACTTATCTGGAGCCTTGTTCCGGGATATGTCGCGAGAAACAACACCAGTTTAAGCCGCCAGACGTACTGGTACTAATGCACCCACCTTCGTCGGGTGCTACCACCAAACGTTACCGGGATATAGAACGGCACGTAATGAAAGAGCCCAGTAGAACTTATCTGGAGCCACGTTCCGGGATTTGTCGCGAGAAACAACACCATTTTAAGCTGCCAGATGTACTGGTACTAATGCACGCACCTTCGTCGGATGCTACCACCGAACGTTAGCGGGATATAGAACCTAACGTAATGAAAGAACCCAGTAGAACTTATCTGGAGCCACGTTCCGGGATTTGTCGCGAGAAGCAACACCATTTTAAGCCGCCAGACGTACTGGTACTAATGCACGCACCTTCGTCGGGTGCTACCACCATACGTTACCGGGATATAGAATGGCACGTAATGAAAGAACCCAGTAGAACTTATCTGGAGCCACGTTCCGGGATTTGTCGCGAGAAACAACACCAGTTTAAGCCGCCAGACGTACTGGTACTAATGCACGCACCTTCGTCGGGTGCTACCACCAAACGTTACCGGGATATAGAACGGCACGTAATGAAAGAACCCAGTAGAACTTATCTGGAGCCACGTTCCGGGATTTGTCGCGAGAAACAACACCAGTTTAAGCCGCCAGACGTACTGGTACTAATGCACGCACCTTCGTCGGGTGCTACCACCAAACGTTACCGGGATATAGAACGGCACATAATGAAAGAACCCAGTAGAACTTATCTGGAGCCACGTTCCGGGATTTGTCGCGAGAAACAACACAAGTTTAAGCCGCCAGACGTACTGTTACTAATGCACGCACCTTCGTCGGATGCTACCGCCGAACGTTACCGGGATATAGAACGGCACGTAATGAAAGAACCCAGTACAACTTATCTGGAGCCACGTTCCGGGATTTGTCGCGAGAAACAACACCATTTTAAGCCGCCAGACGTACTGGTACTAATGCACGCACCTTCGTCGGGTGCTACCACCAAACGTTACCGGGATATAGAATGGCACGTAATGAAAGAACCCAGTAGAACTTATCTGGAGCCACGTTCCGGGATTTGTCGCGAGAAACAACACCAGTTTAAGCCGCCAGATGTACTGGTACTAATGCACGCACCTTCGTCAGATGCTACTGCCGAACGTTAGCGGAATATAGAACGCCACGTATGAAAGAACCCAGTAGAACTTATCTGGAGCCACGTTCCAGGATTTGTCGCGAGAAACAACACCATTTTAAGCCGCCAGACGTACTGGTACTAATGCACGCACCTTCGTCGGATGCTACCGCCGAACGTTAGCGGGATATAGAACGGCACGTAATGAAAGAACCCAGTAGAACTTATCTGGAGCCACGTTCCGGGATTTGTCGCGAGAAACAACACCATTTTAAGCCGCCAGACGTACTGGTACTAAAGCACGCACCTTTGTCGGATGCTACCGCCTAACGTTAGCGGGATATAGAATGGCATGTAATGAAAGAACCCAGTAGAACTTATCTGGAGCCACGTTCCGGGATTTGTCGCGAGAAACAACACCATTTTAAGCCGCCACATGTACTGGTACTAATGCACACACCTTCTTCGGATGCTACCGCCGAATGTTAGCGGGATATAGAACGGCGCGTAATGAAAGAACCCTGTAGAACTTATCTGGAGCCACGTTCCGGGATTTGTCGCGAGAAACAACACCATTTTAAGCCGCCAGACGTACTGATACTAATGCACGCACATTCGTCGGATGCTACCGCCGAACGTTACCGGGATATGGAACGGGACGTAATGAAAGAACCCAGTAGAACTTATCTGGAGCCACGTTCCGGGATTTGTCGCGAGAAACAACACCAGTTTAAGCCGGCAGACGTACTGGTACTAATGCACGCACCTTCGTCAGATGCTACCGCCGAACGTTACCGGGATATAGAACGGCACATAATGAAAGAACCCAGTAGAACTTATCTGGAGCAACGTTCCGGGATTTGTCGTGAGAAACAACACCAGTTTAAGCCGCCAGACGTACTGGTACAAATGCACGCACCTTCGTCGGGTGCTACCACCTAACGTTACCGGGATATAGAACGGCACGTAATGAAAGAACCCAGTAGAACTTATCTGGAGCCACGTTCCGGGATTTGTCGCGAGAAACAACACCAGTTTAAGCCGCCAGACGTACTGGTACTAATGCACGCACCTTCGTCGGGTGCTACCACCAAACGTTACCGGGATATAGAACGGCACGTAACGAAAGAACCCAGTAGAACTTATCTGGAGCCACGTTCCGGGGTTTGTCGCGAGAAACAACACCAGTTTAAGCCGCCAGATGTACTGGTACTAATGCACGCACCTTCGTCAGATGCTACCGCCGAACGTTACAGGGATATAGAACGGCACGTAATGAAAGAACCCAGTAGAACTTATCTGGAGCAACGTTCCGGGATTTGTCGTGAGAAACAACACCAGTTTAAGCCGGCAGACGTACTGGTACTAATGCACGCACCTTCGTCAGATGCTACCGCCGAACGTTACCGGGATATAGAACGGCACGTAATGAAAGAACCCAGTAGAACTTATCTGGAGCAACGTTCCGGGATTTGTCGCGAGAAACAACACCATTTTAAGCCGCCAGACGTACTGGTACTAAAGCACGCACCTTTGTCGGATGCTACCGCCTAACGTTAGCGGGATATAGAATGGCATGTAATGAAAGAACCCAGTAGAACTTATCTGGAGCCACGTTCCGGGATTTGTCGCGAGAAACAACACCATTTTAAGCCGCCAGATGTACTGGTACTAATGCACACACCTTCGTCGGATGCTACCGCCGAATGTTAGCGGGATATAGAACGGCGCGTAATGAAAAAACCCTGTAGAACTTATCTGGAGCCTCGTTCCGGGATTTGTCGCGAGAAACAACACCATTTTAAGCCGCCAGACGTACTGATACTAATGCACGCACATTCGTCGGATGCTACCGCCGAACGTTACCGGGATATGGAACGGCACGTAATGAAAGAACCCAGTAGAACTTATCTGGAGCCACGTTCCGGGATTTGTCGCGAGAAACAACACCAGTTTAAGCCGGCAGACGTACTGGTACTAATGCACGCACCTTCGTCAGATGCTACCGCCGAACGTTACCGGGATATAGAACGGCACGTAATGAAAGAACCCAGTAGAACTTATCTGGAGCCACGTTCCGGGATTTGTCGCGAGAAACAACACCAGTTAAAACCGCCAGACGTACTGGTACTAAAGCACGCACCTTCGTCGGGTGCTACCACCAAACGTTACCGGGATATAGAACGGCACGTAATGAAAGAACCCAGTAGAACTTATCTGGAGCCACGTTCCGGGATTTGTCGCGAGAAACAACACCAGTTTAAGCCGCCAGACGTACTGGTACTAATGCACGCACCTTCGTCGGATGCTACCGCCGAACGTTAGCGGGATATAAAACGGCACGTAATGAAAGAACCCAGTAGAACTTATCTGGAGCCACGTTCCGGGATTTGTCGCGAGAAACAACACCAGTTTAAGCCGCCAGACGTACTGGTACTAATGCACGCAGCTTCGTCGGATGCTACCGCCGAACGTTACCGGGATATAGAACGGCACGTAATGAAAGAACCCAGTAGAACTTATCTGGAGCCACGTTCCGGGATTTGTCGCCAGAAACAACACCAGTTTAAGCCGCCAGACGTACTAGTACTAATGCACGCACCTTCGTCGGATGCTACCGCCGAACGTTACCGGGATATAGAACGGCATGTAATGAAAGAACCCAGTATAACTTATCTGGAGCCACGTTCCGGGATTTGTCGCGAGAAACAACACCAGTTTAAGCCGCCAGATGTACTGGTACTAATGCACACACCTTCTTCGGATGCTACAGCCGAATGTTAGCGGGATATAGAACGGCGCGTAATGAAAGAACCCTGTAGAACTTATCTGGAGCCACGTTCCGGGATTTGTCGCGAGAAACAACACCATTTTAAGCCGCCAGACGTACTGATACTAATGCACGCACATTCGTCGGATGCTACCGCCGAACGTTACCGGGATATGGAACGGGACGTAATGAAAGAACCCAGTAGAACTTATCTGGAGCCACGTTCCGGGATTTGTCGCGAGAAACAACACCAGTTTAAGCCGGCAGACGTACTGGTACTAATGCACGCACCTTCGTCAGATGCTACCGCCGAACGTTACCGGGATATAGAACGGCACATAATGAAAGAACCCAGTAGAACTTATCTGGAGCAACGTTCCGGGATTTGTCGTGAGAAACAACACCAGTTTAAGCCGCCAGACGTACTGGTACAAATGCACGCACCTTCGTCGGGTGCTACCACCTAACGTTACCGGGATATAGAACGGCACGTAATGAAAGAACCCAGTAGAACTTATCTGGAGCCACGTTCCGGGATTTGTCGCGAGAAACAACACCAGTTTAAGCCGCCAGACGTACTGGTACTAATGCACGCACCTTCGTCGGGTGCTACCACCAAACGTTACCGGGATATAGAACGGCACGTAATGAAAGAACCCAGTAGAACTTATCTGGAGCCACGTTCCGGGGTTTGTCGCGAGAAACAACACCAGTTTAAGCCGGCAGACGTACTGGTACTAATGCACGCACCTTCGTCAGATGCTACCGCCGAACGTTACAGGGATATAGAACGGCACGTAATGAAAGAACCCAGTAGAACTTATCTGGAGCAACGTTCCGGGATTTGTCGTGAGAAACAACACCAGTTTAAGCCGGCAGACGTACTGGTACTAATGCACGCACCTTCGTCAGATGCTACCGCCGAACGTTACCGGGATATAGAACGGCACGTAATGAAAGAACCCAGTAGAACTTATCTGGAGCAACGTTCCGGGATTTGTCGCGAGAAACAACACCATTTTAAGCCGCCAGACGTACTGGTACTAAAGCACGCACCTTTGTCGGATGCTACCGCCTAACGTTAGCGGGATATAGAATGGCATGTAATGAAAGAACCCAGTAGAACTTATCTGGAGCCACGTTCCGGGATTTGTCGCGAGAAACAACACCATTTTAAGCCGCCAGACGTACTGATACTAATGCACGCACATTCGTCGGATGCTACCGCCGAACGTTACCGGGATATGGAACGGCACGTAATGAAAGAACCCAGTAGAACTTATCTGGAGCCACGTTCCGGGATTTGTCGCGAGAAACAACACCAGATTAAGCCGCCAGACGTACTGATACTAATGCACGCACATTCGTCGGATGCTACCGCCGAACGTTACCGGGATATGTAACGGCACGTAATGAAAGAACCCAGTAGAACTTATCTGGAGCCACGTTCCGGGATTTGTCGCGAGAAACAACACCAGTTTAAGCCGGCAGACGTACTGGTACTAATGCACGCACCTTCGTCAGATGCTACCGCCGAACGTTACCGGGATATAGAACGGCACGTAATGAAAGAACCCAGTAGAACTTATCTGGAGCCACGTTCCGGGATTTGTCGCGAGAAACAACACCAGTTTAAACCGCCAGACGTACTGGTACTAATGCACGCACCTTCGTAGGGTGCTACCACCAAACGTTACCGGGATATAGAACGGCACGTAATGAAAGAACCCAGTAGAACTTATCTGGAGCCACGTTCCGGGATTTGTCGCGAGAAACAACACCAGTTTAAGCCGCCAGACGTACTGGTACTAATGCACGCACCTTCGTCGGATGCTACCGCCGAACGTTAGCGGGATATAAAACGGCACGTAATGAAAGAACCCAGTAGAACTTATCTGGAGCCACGTTCCGGGATTTGTCGCGAGAAACAACACCAGTTTAAGCCGCCAGACGTACTGGTACTAATGCACGCAGCTTCGTCGGATGCTACCGCCGAACGTTACTGGGATATAGAACGGCACGTAATGAAAGAACCCAGTAGAACTTATCTGGAGCCACGTTCCGGGATTTGTCGCCAGAAACAACACCAGTTTAAGCCGCCAGACGTACTGGTACTAATGCACGCACCTTCGTCGGATGATACCGCCGAACGTTAGCGGGATATAGAATGGCATGTAATGAAAGAACCCAGTAGAACTTATCTGGAGCCACGTTCCGGGATTTGTCGCGAGAAACAACACCAGTTTAAGCCGCCAGACGTACTGGTACTAATGCACGCACCTTCGTCGGATGCTACCGCCGAACGTTAGCGGGATATAGAACGGCACGTAATGAAAGAACCCAGTAGAACATATCTGGAGCCACGCTCCGGGATTTGTCGCGAGAAACAACACCATTTTAAGCCGCCAGACGTACTGGTACTAATGCACGCACCTTCGTCAGATGCTACCGCCGAACGTTACCGGGATATAGAACGGCACGTAATGAAAGAACCCAGTAGAACTTATCTGGAGCCACGTTCTGGGATTTGTCGCCAGAAACAACACCAGTTTAAGCCGCCAGACGTACTGGTACTAATGCACGCACCTTCGTCGGATGCTACCGCCGAACGTTAGCGGGATATAAAACTGCATGTAATGAAAGAACCCAGTATAACTTATCTGGAGCCACGTTCCGGGATTTGTCGCGAGAAACAACACCATTTTAAGCCGCCAGACGTACTGGTACTAATGCACGCACCTTCGTCGGATGCTACCGCCGAACGTTACCGGGATATAGAACGGCACGTAATAAAAGAACCCAGTAGAACTTATCTGGAGCCACGTTCCGGGATTTGTCGCGAGAAACAACACCAGTTTAAGCAGCCATACGTACTGGTACTAATGCACCCACCTTCGTCGGGTGCTACCACCAAATGTTACCGGGATATAGAACGGCACGTAATGAAAGAACCCAGTAGAACTTATCTGGAGCCACGTTCCGGGATTTGTCGCGAGAAACAAAACCAGTTTAAGCCGCCAGACGTACTGGTACTAATGCACGCACCTTCGTCGGATGCTACCGCCGCACGTTAGCGGGATATCGAACGGCACGTAATCAAAGAACCCAGTAGAACTTATCTGGAGCCACGTTCCGGGATTTGTCGCGAGAAACAACACCATTTTAAGCCCCCCGACGTACTGGTACTAATGCACGCACCTTCGTCGGATGCCACCGCCGAACGTTACCGGGATATAGAACGGCACGTAATGAAAGAACCCAGTAGAACTTATCTGGAGCCACGTTCCGGGATTTGTCGCGTGAAACAACACCAGTTTAAGCCGCCAGACGTACTGGTACTAATGCACGCACCTTCGTCGGATGCTACCGCCGAACGTTAGCGGGATATAGAACGGCACGTAATGAAAGAACCCAGTAGAACATATCTGGAGCCACGCTCCGGGATTTGTCGCGAGAAACAACACCATTTTAAGCCGCCAGACGTACTGGTACTAATGCACGCACCTTCGTCAGATGCTACCGCCGAACGTTACCGGGATATAGAACGGCACGTAATGAAAGAACCCAGTAGAACTTATCTGGAGCCACGTTCCGGGATTTGTCGCCAGAAACAACACCAGTTTAAGCCGCCAGACGTACTGGTACTAATGCACGCACCTTCGTCGGATGCTACCGCCGAACGTTAGCGGGATATAAAACTGCATGTAATGAAAGAACCCAGTAGAACTTATCTGGAGCCACGTTCCGGGATTTGTCGCGAGAAACAACACCATTTTAAGCCGCCAGACGTACTGGTACTAATGCACGCACCTTCGTCGGATGCTACCGCCGAACGTTACCGGGATATAGAACGGCACGTAATAAAAGAACCCAGTAGAACTTATCTGGAGCCACGTTCCGGGATTTGTCGCGAGAAACAACACCAGTTTAAGCAGCCATACGTACTGGTACTAATGCACCCACCTTCGTCGGGTGCTACCACCAAACGTTACCGGGATATAGAACGGCACGTAATGAAAGAACCCAGTAGAACTTATCTGGAGCCACGTTCCGGGATTTGTCACGAGAAACAACACCAGTTTAAGCCGCCAGACGTACTGGTACTAATGCACGCACCTTCGTCGGATGCTACCGCCGAACGTTATCGGGATATAGAACGGCACGTAATGAAAGAACCCAGTAGAACTTATCTGGAGCCACGTTCCGGGATTTGTCGCGAGAAACAACACCAGTTTAAGCCGCCAGACGTACTGGTACTAATGCACGCACCTTCGTCGGGTGCTACCACCAAACGTTACCGGGATATAGAACGGCACATAATGAAAGAACCCAGTAGAACTTATCTGGAGCCACGTTCCGGGATTTGTCACAAGAAACAACACCAGTTTAAGCCGCCAGACGTACTGGTACTAATGCACGCAGCTTTGTCGGATGCAACCGCCGAACGTTAGCGGGATATAGAACGGCACGTAATGAAAGAACCCAGTAGAACTTATCTGGAGCCACGTTCCGGGATTTGTCGCGAGAAACAACACCATTTTAAGCCCCCCGACATACAGGTACTAATGCACGCACCTTCGTCGGATGCTACCGCCGAACGTTATCGGGATATAGAACGGCACGTAATGAAAGAACCCAGTAGAACTTATCTGGAGCCACGTTCCGGGATTTGACGCGAGAAACAACACCAGTTTAAGCCGCCAGACGTACTGGTACTAATGCACGCACCTTCGTCGCGTGCTACCACCAAACGTTACCGGGATATAGAACGGCACATAATGAAAGAACCCAGTAGAACTTATCTGGAGCCACGTTCCGGGATTTGTCGTGAGAAACAACACCAGTTTAAGCCGCCAGACGTACTGGTACTAATGCACGCACCTTCGTCGGATGCAACCGATGAACGTTAGCGGGATATAGAACGGCACGTAATGAAAGAACCCAGTAGAACTTATCTGGAGCCACGTTCCGGGATTTGTCGCGAGAAACAACACCATTTTAAGCCCCCCGACGTACTGGTACTAATGCACGCACCTTCGTCGGAAGCTACCGCCGAACGTTATCAGGATATAGAACGGCACGTAATGAAAGAACCCAGTAGAACTTATCTGGAGCCACGTTCCGGGATTTGTCGCGAGAAACAACACCAGTTTAAGCCGCCAGACGTACTGGTACTAATGCACGCACCTTCGTCGGGTGCTACCACCAAACGTTACCGGGTTATAGAAGGGCACATAATGAAAGAACCCAGTAGAACTTATCTGGAGCCACGTTCCGGGATTTATCGCGAGAAACAACACCTGTTTAAGCCGCCAGACGTACTGGTACAAATGCACGCAACTTCGTCGGATGCTACCGCCGAACGTTAGCGGGATATAAAACGGCATGTAATGAAAGAACCCAGTATAACTTATCTGGAGCCACGTTCCGGGATTTGTCGCGAGAAACAACACCATTTTAAGCCGCCAGACGTACTGGTACTAATGCACGCACCTTCGTCGGATGCTACCGCCGAACGTTACCAGGATATAGAACGGCACGTAATGAAAGAACCCAGTAGAACTTATCTGGAGCCTTGTTCCGCGATTTGTCGCGAGAAACAACACCAGTTTAAGCCGCCAGACGTACTGGTACTAATGCACGCACCTTCGTCGGATGCTACCGCCGAACGTTACCGGGATATAGAACGGCACATAATGAAAGAACCCAGTAGAACTTATCTGGAGCCACGTTCCGGGATTTGTCGTGAGAAACAACACCAGTTTAAGCCGCCAGACGTACTGGTACTAATGCACGCACCTTCGTCGGGTGCTACCACCAAACGTTACCGGGTTATAGAACGGCACGTAATGAAAGAACCCAGTAGAACTTATCTGGAGCCACGTTCCGGGATTTGTCGCGAGAAACAACACCAGTTTAAGCCGCCAGACGTACTGGTACTAATGCACGCAACTTCGTCGGATGCAACCGACGAACGTTACCGGGATATAGAACGGCACGTAATGAAAGAACCCAGTAGAACTTATCTGGAGCCACGTTCCGGGATTTGTCGCGAGCAACAACACCAGTTTAAGCCGCCAGACGTACTGGTACTAATGCACGCACCTTCGTCGGATGCTACCGCCGAACGTTACCAGGATATAGAACGGCACGTAATGAAAGAACCCAGTAGAACTTATCTGGAGCCTTGTTCCGGGATATGTCGCGAGAAACAACACCAGTTTAAGCCGCCAGACGTACTGGTACTAATGCACGCACCTTCGTCGGGTGCTACCACCAAACGTTACCGGGATATAGAACGGCACGTAATGAAAGAACCCAGTAGAACTTATCTGGAGCCACGTTCCGGGATTTGTCGCGAGAAACAACACCATTTTAAGCTGCCAGATGTACTGGTACTAATGCACGCACCTTCGTCGGATGCTACCGCCGAACGTTAGCGGGATATAGAACCTCACGTAATGAAAGAACCCAGTAGAACTTATCTGGAGCCACGTTCCGGGATTTGTCGCGAGAAGCAACACCATTTTAAGCCGCCAGACGTACTGGTACTAATGCACGCACCTTCGTCGGGTGCTACCACCAAACGTTACCGGGATATAGAATGGCACGTAATGAAAGAACCCAGTAGAACTTATCTGGAGCCACGTTCCGGGATTTGTCGCGAGAAACAACACCAGTTTAAGCCGGCAGACGTACTGGTACTAATGCACGCACCTTCGTCAGATGCTACCGCCGAACGTTACCGGGATATAGAACGGCACGTAATGAAAGAACCCAGTAGAACTTATCTGGAGCAACGTTCCGGGATTTGTCGCGAGAAACAACACCAGTTTAAGCCGCCAGACGTACTGGTACAAATGCACGCACCTTCGTCGGGTGCTACCACTTAACGTTACCGGGATATAGAACGGCACGTAATGAAAGAACCCAGTAGAACTTATCTGGAGCCACGTTCCGGGATTTGTCGCGAGAAACAACACCAGTTTAAGCCGCCAGACGTACTGGTACTAATGCACGCACCTTCGTCGGGTGCTACCACCAAACGTTACCGGGATATAGAACGGCACGTAATGAAAGAACCCAGTAGAACTTATCTGGAGCCACGTTCCGGGATTTGTCGCGAGAAACAACACCAGTTTAAGCCGGCAGACGTACTGGTACTAATGCACGCACCTTCGTCAGATGCTACCGCCGAACGTTACAGGGATATAGAACGGCACGTAATGAAAGAACCCAGTAGAACTTATCTGGAGCAACGTTCCGGGATTTGTCGTGAAAAACAACACCAGTTTAAGCCGGCAGACGTACTGGTACTAATGCACGCACCTTCGTCAGATGCTACCGCCGAACGTTACCGGGATATAGAACGGCACGTAATGAAAGAACCCAGTAGAACTTATCTGGAGCAACGTTCCGGGATTTGTCGCGAGAAACAACACCATTTTAAGCCGCCAGACGTACTGGTACTAAAGCACGCACCTTTGTCGGATGCTACCGCCTAACGTTAGCGGGATATAGAATGGCATGTAATGAAAGAACCCTGTAGAACTTATCTGGATCCACGTTCCCGGATTTGTCGCGAGAAACAACACAATTTTAAGCCGCCAGATGTACTGGTACTAATGCACATACCTTCGTCGGATGCTACCGCCGAATGTTAGCGGGATATAGAACGGCGCGTAATGAAAAAACCCTGTAGAACTTATCTGGAGCCACGTTCCGGGATTTGTCGCGAGAAACAACACCATTTTAAGCCGCCAGACGTACTGATACTAATGCACGCACATTCGTCGGATGCTACCGCCGAACGTTACCGGGATATGGAACGGCACGTAATGAAAGAACCCAGTATAACTTATCTGGAGCCACGTTCCGGGATTTGTCGCGAGAAACAACACCAGTTTAAGCCGGCAGACGTACTGGTACTAATGCACGCACCTTCGTCAGATGCTACCGCCGAACGTTACCGGGATATAGAACGGCACGTAATGAAAGAACCCAGTAGAACTTATCTGGAGCCACGTTCCGGGATTTGTCGCGAGAAACAACACCAGTTTAAGCCGCCAGACGTACTGGTACTAATGCACGCACCTTCGTCGGGTGCTACCACCAAACGTTACCGGGATACAGAACGGCACGTAATGGAAGAACCCAGTAGAACTTATCTGGAGCCACGTTCCGGGATTTGTCGCGAGAAACAACACCAGTTTAAGCCGCCAGACGTACTGGTACTAATGCACGCACCTTCGTCGGATGCTACCGCCGAACGTTAGCGGGATATAGAACGGCACGTAATGAAAGAACCCAGTAGAACTTATCTGGAGCCACGTTCCGGGATTTGTCGCGAGAAACAACACCAGTTTAAGCCGCCAGACGTACTGGTACTAATGCACGCAGCTTCGTCGGATGCTACCGCCGAACGTTACCGGGATATAGAACGGCACGTAATGAAAGAACCCAGTAGAACCTATCTGGAGCCACGTTCCGGGATTTGTCGCCAGAAACAACACCAGTTTAAGCCGCCAGACGTACTAGTACTAATGCATGCACCTTCGTCGGATGCTACCGCCGAACGTTACCGGGATATAGAACGGCACGTAATGAAAGAACCCAGTAGAACTTATCTGGAGCCACGTTCCGGGATTTGTCGCGAGAAACAACACCATTTTAAGCCGCCAGATGTACTGGTACTAATGCACACACGTTCTTCGGATGCTACCGCCGAATGTTAGCGGGATATAGAACGGCGCGTAATGAAAGAACCCTGTAGAACTTATCTGGAGCCACGTTCCGGGATTTGTCGCGAGAAACAACACCATTTTAAGCCGCCAGACGTACTGATACTAATGCACGCACATTCGTCGGATGCTACCGCCGAACGTTACCGGGATATGGAACGGGACGTAATGAAAGAACCCAGTAGAACTTATCTGGAGCCACGTTCCGGGATTTGTCGCGAGAAACAACACCAGTTTAAGCCGGCAGACGTACTGGTACTAATGCACGCACCTTCGTCAGATGCTACCGCCGAACGTTACCGGGATATAGAACGGCACGTAATGAAAGAACCCAGTAGAACTTATCTGGAGCAACGTTCCGGGATTTGTCGTGAGAAACAACACCAGTTTAAGCCGCCAGACGTACTGGTACAAATGCACGCACCTTCGTCGGGTGCTACCACCTAACGTTACCGGGATATAGAACGGCACGTAATGAAAGAACCCAGTAGAACTTATCTGGAGCCACGTTCCGGGATTTGTCGCGAGAAACAACACCAGTTTAAGCCGCCAGACGTACTGGTACTAATGCACGCACCTTCGTTGGGTGCTACCACCAAACGTTACCGGGATATAGAACGGCACGTAATGAAAGAACCCAGTAGAACTTATCTGGAGCCACGTTCCGGGATTTGTCGCGAGAAACAACACCAGTTTAAGCCGGCAGACGTACTGGTACTAATGCACGCACCTTCGTCAGATGCTACCGCCGAACGTTACAGGGATATAGAACGGCACGTAATGAAAGAACCCAGTAGAACTTATCTGGAGCAACGTTCCGGGATTTGTCGTGAGAAACAACACCAGTTTAAGCCGGCAGACGTACTGGTACTAATGCACACACCTTCGTCAGATGCTACCGCCGAACGTTACCGAGATATAGAACGGCACGTAATGAAAGAACCCAGTAGAACTTATCTGGAGCCATGTTCCGGGATTTGTCGCGAGAAACAACACCAGTTTAAGCCGGCAGACGTACTGGTACTAATGCACGCACCTTCGTCAGATGCTACCGCCGAACGTTACCGGGATATAGAACGGCACGTAATGAAAGAACCCAGTAGAACTTATCTGGAGCCACGTTCCGGGATTTGTCGCGAGAAACAACACCAGTTTAAGCCGGCAGACGTACTGGTACTAATGCACGCACCTTCATCGGGTGCTACCACCAAACGTTACCGGGATATAGAACGGCACGTAATGAAAGAACCCAGTAGAACTTATCTGGAGCCACGTTCCGGGATTTGTCGCGAGAAACAACACCAGTTTAAGCCGCCAGACGTACTGGTACTAATGCACGCACCTTCGTCGGATGCTACCGCCGAACGTTAACGGGATATAGAACGGCACGTAATGAAAGAACCCAGTAGAACTTATCTGGAGCCACGTTCCGGGATTTGTCGCGAGAAACAACACCAGTTTAAGCCGCCAGACGTACTGGTACTAATGCACGCAGCTTCGTCGGATGCTACCGCCGAATGTTACCGGGATATAGAACGGCACGTAATGAAAGAACCCAGTAGAACTTATCTGGAGCCACGTTCCGGGATTTGTCGCCAGAAACAACACCAGTTTAAGCCGCCAGACGTACTAGTACTAATGCACGCACCTTCGTCGGATGCTACCGCCGAACGTTACCGGGATATAGAACGGCATGTAATAAAAAAAACCCAGTATAACTTATCTGGAGCCACGTTCCGGGATTTGTCGCGAGAAACAACACCATTTGAAGCCCCCCGACGTACTGGTACTAATGCACGCACCTTCGTCGGATGCTACCGCCGAACGTTAGCGGGATATAGAACGGCACGTAATGAAAGAACCCAGTAGAACTTATCTGGAGCCACGTTCCGGGATTTGTCGCGAGAAACAACACCAGTTTAAGCCGCCAGACGTACTGGTACTAATGCACGCACCTTCGTCGGGTGCTACCACCAAACGTTACCGGGATATAGAACGGCACGTAATGAAAGAACCCAGTAGAACTTATCTGGAGCCACGTTCCGGGATTTGTCGCGAGGAACAACACCAGTTTAAACCGCCAGACGTACTGGTACTAATGCACGCACCTTCGTCGGATGCTACCGACGAACGTTAGCGGGATATAGAACAGCATGTAATGAAAGAACCCAGTAGAACTTGTCTGGAGCCACGTTCCGGGATTTGTCGCGAGAAACAACACCAGTTTAAGCCGCCAGACGTACTGGTACTAATGCACCCACCTTCGTCGGGTGCTACCACCAAACGTTACCGGGATATAGAACGGCACGTAATAAAAGAACCCAGTAGAACTTATCTGGAGCCACGTTCCGGGATTTGTCGCGAGAAACAACACCAGTTTAAGCCGCCAGACGTACTGGTACTAATGCACGCACCTTCGTCGGATGATACCGCCGAACGTTAGCGGGATATAGAATGGCATGTAATGAAAGAACCCAGTAGAACTTATCTGGAGCCACGTTCCGGGATTTGTCGCGAGAAGCAACACCATTTTAAGCTGCCAGACGTACTGGTACTAATGCACGCAACTTCGTCGGATGCTACCGCCGAACGTTACCGGGATATGGAACGGCACGTAATGAAAGAACCCAGTAGAACTTATCTGGAGCCACGTTCCGGGATTTGTCGCGAGCAACAACACCAGTTTAAGCCGGCAGACGTACTGCTACTAATGCACGCACCTTCGTCGGATGCTACCGCCTAACGTTACTGGGATATAGAACGGCACGTAACGAAAGAAGCCAGTAGAACTTATCTGGAGCCACGTTCCGGGATTTGTCGTGAGAAACAACACCAGTTTAAGCCGCCAGAAGTACTGGTACAAATGCACGCACCTTCGTCGGGTGCTACCACCAAACGTTACCGGGATATAGAACGGCACGTAATGAAAGAACCCAGTAGAACTTATCTGGAGCCACGTTCCGGGATTTGTCGCGAGAAACAAAACCAGTTTAAGCCGCCAGACGTACTGGTACTAATGCACGCACCTTCTTCGGATGCTACCGCCGCACGTTAGCGGGATATCGAACGGCACGTAATCAAAGAACCCAGTAGAACTTATCTGGAGCCACGTTCCGGGAATTGTCGCGAGAAACAACACCATTTTAAGCCCCCCGACGTACTGGTACTAATGCACGCACCTTCGTCGGATGCCACCGCCGAACGTTACCGGGATATAGAACGGCACGTAATGAAAGAACCCAGTAGAACTTATCTGGAGCCACGTTCCGGGATTTGTCGCGTGAAACAACACCAGTTTAAGCCGCCAGACGTACTGGTACTAATGCACGCACCTTCGTCGGATGCTACCGCCGAACGTTAGCGGGATATAGAACGGCACGTAATGAAAGAACCCAGTAGAACTTATCTGGAGCCACGTTCCGGGATTTGTCGCGAGAAACAACACCAGTTTAAGCCGGCAGACGTACTGGTACTAATGCACGCACCTTCGTCAGATGCTACCGCCGAACGTTACAGGGATATAGAACGGCACGTAATGAAAGAACCCAGTAGAACTTATCTGGAGCAACGTTCCGGGATTTGTCGTGAGAAACAACACCAGTTTAAGCCGGCAGACGTACTGGTACTAATGCACGCACCTTCGTCAGATGCTACCGCCGAACGTTACCGAGATATAGAACGGCACGTAATGAAAGAACCCAGTAGAACTTATCTGGAGCCATGTTCCGGGATTTGTCGCGAGAAACAACACCAGTTTAAGCCGGCAGACGTACTGGTACTAATGCACGCACCTTCGTCAGATGCTACCGCCGAACGTTACCGGGATATAGAACGGCACGTAATGAAAGAACCCAGTAGAACTTATCTGGAGCCACGTTCCGGGATTTGTCGCGAGAAACAACACCAGTTTAAGCCGGCAGACGTACTGGTACTAATGCACGCACCTTCGTCGGGTGCTACCACCAAACGTTACCGGGATATAGAACGGCACGTAATGAAAGAACCCAGTAGAACTTATCTGGAGCCACGTTCCGGGATTTGTCGCGAGAAACAACACCAGTTTAAGCCGCCAGACGTACTGGTACTAATGCACGCACCTTCGTCGGATGCTACCGCCGAACGTTAGCGGGATATAGAACGGCACGTAATGAAAGAACCCAGTAGAACTTATCTGGAGCCACGTTCCGGGATTTGTCGCGAGAAACAACACCAGTTTAAGCCGCCAGACGTACTGGTACTAATGCACGCAGCTTCGTCGGATGCTACCGCCGAATGTTACCGGGATATAGAACGGCACGTAATGAAAGAACCCAGTAGAACTTATCTGGAGCCACGTTCCGGGATTTGTCGCCAGAAACAACACCAGTTTAAGCCGCCAGACGTACTAGTACTAATGCACGCACCTTCGTCGGATGCTACCGCCGAACGTTACCGGGATATAGAACGGCATGTAATAAAAAAAACCCAGTATAACTTATCTGGAGCCACGTTCCGGGATTTGTCGCGAGAAACAACACCATTTTGAGCCGCCAGACGTACTGGTACTAATGCACGCACCTTCGTCGGATGCTACCGCCGAACGTTAGCGGGATATAGAACGGCACGTAATGAAAGAACCCAGTAGAACTTATCTGGAGCCACGTTCCGGGATTTGTCGCGAGAAACAACACCAGTTTAAGCCGCCAGACGTACTGGTACTAATGCACGCACCTTCGTCGGGTGCTACCACCAAACGTTACCGGGATATAGAACGGCACGTAATGAAAGAACCCAGTAGAACTTATCTGGAGCCACGTTCCGGGATTTGTCGCGAGGAACAACACCAGTTTAAACCGCCAGACGTACTGGTACTAATGCACGCACCTTCGTCGGATGCTACCGACGAACGTTAGCGGGATATAGAACAGCATGTAATGAAAGAACCCAGTAGAACTTGTCTGGAGCCACGTTCCGGGATTTGTCGCGAGAAACAACACCAGTTTAAGCCGCCAGACGTACTGGTACTAATGCACCCACCTTCGTCGGGTGCTACCACCAAACGTTACCGGGATATAGAACGGCACGTAATAAAAGAATCCAGTAGAACTTATCTGGAGCCACGTTCCGGGATTTGTCGCGAGAAACAACACCAGTTTAAGCCGCCAGACGTACTGGTACTAATGCACGCACCTTCGTCGGATGATACCGCCGAACGTTAGCGGGATATAGAATGGCATGTAATGAAAGAACCCAGTAGAACTTATCTGGAGCCACGTTCCGGGATTTGTCGCGAGAAGCAACACCATTTTAAGCTGCCAGACGTACTGGTACTAATGCACGCAACTTCGTCGGATGCTACCGCCGAACGTTACCGGGATATGGAACGGCACGTAATGAAAGAACCCAGTAGAACTTATCTGGAGCCACGTTCCGGGATTTGTCGCGAGCAACAACACCAGTTTAAGCCGGCAGACGTACTGCTACTAATGCACGCACCTTCGTCGGATGCTACCGCCTAACGTTACTGGGATATAGAACGGCACGTAACGAAAGAAGCCAGTAGAACTTATCTGGAGCCACGTTCCGGGATTTGTCGTGAGAAACAACACCAGTTTAAGCCGCCAGAAGTACTGGTACAAATGCACGCACCTTCGTCGGGTGCTACCACCAAACGTTACCGGGATATAGAACGGCACGTAATGAAAGAACCCAGTAGAACTTATCTGGAGCCACGTTCCGGGATTTGTCGCGTGAAACAACACCAGTTTAAGCCGCCAGACGTACTGGTACTAATGCACGCACCTTCGTCGGATGCTACCGCCGAACGTTAGCGGGATATAGAACGGCACGTAATGAAAGAACCCAGTAGAACATATCTGGAGCCACGCTCCGGGATTTGTCGCGAGAAACAACACCATTTTAAGCCGCCAGACGTACTGGTACTAATGCACGCACCTTCGTCGGATGCTACCGCCGAACGTTACCGGGATATAGAACGGCACGTAATGAAAGAACCCAGTAGAACTTATCTGGAGCCACGTTCCGGGATTTGTCGCCAGAAACAACACCAGTTTAAGCCGCCAGACGTACTGGTACTAATGCACGCACCTTCGTCGGATGCTACCGCCGAACGTTAGCGGGATATAAAACTGCATGTAATGAAAGAACCCAGTATAACTTATCTGGAGCCACGTTCCGGGATTTTTCGCGAGAAACAACACCATTTTAAGCCGCCAGACGTACTGGTACTAATGCACGCACCTTCGTCGGATGCTACCGCAGAACGTTACCGGGATATAGAACGGCACGTAATAAAAGAACCCAGTAGAACTTATCTGGAGCCACGTTCCGGGATTTGTCGCGAGAAACAACACCAGTTTAAGCCGCCAGACGTACTGGTACTAATGCACGCACCTTCGTCGGGTGCTACCACCAAACGTTACCGGGATATAGAAGGGCACGTAATGAAAGAACCCAGTAGAACTTATCTGGAGCCACGTTCAGGGATTTGTCGCGAGAAACAACACCAGTTTAAACCGCCAGACGTACTGGTACTAATGCACGCACCTTCGTCGGATGCTACCGCCGAACGTTAGCGGGATATAGAACGGCATGTAATGAAAGAACCCTGTAGAACTTATCTGGAGCCACGTTCCGAGATTTGTCGCGAGAAACAACACCATTTTAAGCCGCCAGACGTACTGGTACTAATGCACGCACCTTCGTCGGATGCTACCGCCGAACGTTACCGGGATATAGAACGGCACGTAATGAAAGAACCCAGTAGAACTTGTCTGGAGCCACGTTCCGGGATTTGTCGCGAGAAACAACACCAGTTTAAGCCGCCAGACGTACTGGTACTAATGCACCCACCTTCGTCGGGTGCTACCACCAAACGTTACCGGGATATAGAACGGCACGTAAAGAAAGAACCCAGTAGAACTTATCTGGAGCCACGTTCCGGGATTTGTCACAGGAAACAACACCAGTTTAAGCCGCCAGACGTACTGGTACTAATGCACGCACCTTCGTCGGATGCTACCGCCGAACGTTATCGGGATATAGAACGGCACGTTATGAAAGAACCCAGTGGAACTTATCTGGTGCCACGTTCCGGGATTTGTCGCGAGAAACAACACCATTTTAAGCCGCCAGACGTACTGGTACTAATGCACGCACCTTCGTCGGGTGCTACCACCAAACGTTACAGGGATATAGAACGGCACGTAATGAAAGAACCCAGTAGAACTTATCTGGAGCCACGTTCCGGGATTTGTCGCGAGAAACAACACCAGTTTAAGCCGCCAGACGTACTGGTACTAATGCACGCACCTTCGTCGGGTGCTACCACCAAACGTTACCGGGATATAGAACGGCACATAATGAAAGAACCCAGTAGAACTTATCTGGAGCCACGTTCCGGGATTTGTCACAAGAAACAACACCAGTTTAAGCCGCCAGACGTACTGGTACTAATGCACGCACCTTCGTCGGATGCAACCGCCGAACGTTAGCGGGATATAGAACGGCACGTAATGAAAGAACCCAGTAGAACTTATCTGGAGCCACGTTCCGGGATTTGTCGCGAGAAACAACACCATTTTAAGCCCCCCGACGTACAGGTACTAATGCACGCACCTTCGTCGGATGCTACCGCCGAACGCTATCGGGATATAGAACGGCACGTAATGAAAGAACCCAGTAGAACTTATCTGGAGCCACGTTCCGGGATTTGACGCGAGAAACAACACCAGTTTAAGCCGCCAGACGTACTGGTACTAATGCACGCACCTTCGTCGGGTGCTACCACCAAACGTTACCGGGATATAGAACGGCACATAATGAAAGAACCCAGTAGAACTTATCTGGAGCCACGTTCCGGGATTTGTCGCGAGAAACAACACCAGTTCAAGCCGCCAGACGTACTGGTACTAATGCACGCACCTTCGTCGGATGCAACCGATGAACGTTAGCGGGATATAGAACGGCACGTAATGAAAGAACCCAGTAGAACTTATCTGGAGCCACGTTCCGGGATTTGTCGCGAGAAACAACACCATTTTAAGCCCCCCGACGTACTGGTACTAATGCACGCACCTTCGTCGGAAGATACCGCCGAACGTTATCAGGATATAGAACGGCACGTAATGAAAGAACCCAGTAGAACTTATCTGGAGCCACGTTCCAGGATTTGTCGCGAGAAACAACACCAGTTTAAGCCGCCAGACGTACTGGTACTAATGCACGCACCTTCGTCGGGTGCTACCACCAAATGTTACCGGGATATAGAAGGGCACATAATGAAAGAACCCAGTAGAACTTATCTGGAGCCACGTTCCGGGATTTATCGCGAGAAACAACACCTGTTTAAGCCGCCAGACGTACTGGTACTAATGCACGCACCTTCGTCGGATGCTACCGCCGAACGTTAGCGGGATATAAAACGGCATGTAATGAAAGAACCCAGTATAACTTATCTGGAGCCACGTTCCGGGATTTGTCGCGAGAAACAACACCATTTTAAGCCGCCAGACTTACTGGTACTAATGCACGCACCTTCGTCGGATGCTACCGCCGAACGTTACCAGGATATAGAACGGCACGTAATGAAAGAACCCAGTAGAACTTATCTGGAGCCTTGTTCCGCGATTTGTCGCGAGAAACAACACCAGTTTAAGCCGCCAGACGTACTGGTACTAATGCACGCACCTTCGTCGGATGCTACCGCCGAACGTTACCGGGATATAGAACGGCACGTAATGAAAGAACCCAGTAGAACTTATCTGGAGCCATGTTCCGGGATTTGTCGCGAGAAACAACACCAGTTTAAGCCGCCAGACGTACTGGTACTAATGCACGCACCTTCGTCGGGTGCTACCACCAAACGTTACCGGGATATAGAACGGCACGTAATGAAAGAACCCAGTAGAACTTATCTGGAGCCACGTTCCGGGATTTGTCGCGAGGAACAACACCAGTTTAAACCGCCAGACGTACTGGTACTAATGCACGCACCTTCGTCGGATGCTACCGACGAACGTTAGCGGGATATAGAACGGCATGTAATGAAAGAACCCAGTAGAACTTGTCTGGAGCCACGTTCCGGGATTTGTCGCCAGAAACAACACCAGTTTAAGCCGCCAGACGTACTGGTACTAATGCATCCACCTTCGTCGGGTGCTACCACCAAACGTTACCGGGATATAGAACGGCACGTAATGAAAGAACCCAGTAGAACTTATCTGGAGCCACGTTCCGGGATTTGTCGCGAGAAACAACACCAGTTTAAGCCGCCAGACGTACTGCTACTAATGCACGCACCTTCGTCGGATGCTACCGCCTAACGTTACTGGGATATAGAACGGCACGTAATGAAAGAAGCCAGTAGAACTTATCTGGAGCCACGTTCCGGGATTTGTCGTGAGAAACAACACCAGTTTAAGCCGCCAGAAGTACTGGTACAAATGCACGCACCTTCGTCGGGTGCTACCACCAAACGTTACCGGGATATAGAACGGCACGTAATGAAAGAACCCAGTAGAACTTATCTGGAGCCACGTTCCGGGATTTGTCGCGAGAAACAAAACCAGTTTAAGCCGCCAGACGTACTGGTACTAATGCACGCACCTTCGTCGGATGCTACCGCCGCACGTTAGCGGGATATCGAACGGCACGTAATCAAAGAACCCAGTAGAACTTAGCTGGAGCCACGTTCCGGGATTTGTCGCGAGAAACAACACCATTTTAAGCCCCCCGACGTACTGGTACTAATGCACGCACCTTCGTCGGATGCCACCGCCGAACGTTACCGGGATATAGAACGGCACGTAATGAAAGAACCCAGTAGAACTCATCTGGAGCCACGTTCCGGGATTTGTCGCGTGAAACAACACCAGTTTAAGCCGCCAGACGTACTGGTACTAATGCACGCACCTTCGTCGGATGCTACCGCCGAACGTTAGCGGGATATAGAACGGCACGTAATGAAAGAACCCAGTAGAACACATCTGGAGCCACGCTCCGGGAATTGTCGCGAGAAACAACACCATTTTAAGCCGCCAGACGTACTGGTACTAATGCACGCACCTTCGTCGGATGCTACCGCCGAACGTTACCGGGATATAGAACGGCACGTAATGAAAGAACCCAGTAGAACTTATCTGGAGCCACGTTCCGGGATTTGTCGCCAGAAACAACACCAGTTTAAGCCGCCAGACGTACTGGTACTAATGCACGCAACTTCGTCGGATGCTACCGCCGAACGTTAGCGGGATATAAAACTGCATGTAATGAAAGAACCCAGTATAACTTATCTGGAGCCACGTTCCGGGATTTTTCGCGAGAAACAACACCATTTTAAGCCGCCAGACGTACTGGTACTAATGCACGCACCTTCGTCGGATGCTACCGCCGAACGTTACCGGGATATAGAACGGCACGTAATAAAAGAACCCAGTAGAACTTATCTGGAGCCACGTTCCGGGATTTGTCGCGAGAAACAACACCAGTTTAAGCCGCCAGACGTACTGGTACTAATGCACGCACCTTCGTCGGGTGCTACCACCAAACGTTACCGGGATATAGAAGGGCACGTAATGAAAGAACCCAGTAGAACTTATCTGGAGCCACGTTCAGGGATTTGTCGCGAGAAACAACACCAGTTTAAACCGCCAGACGTACTGGTACTAATGCACGCACCTTCATCGGATGCTACCGCCGAACGTTAGCGGGATATAGAACGGCATGTAATGAAAGAACCCAGTAGAACTTAACTGGAGCCACGTTCCGAGATTTGTCGCGAGAAACAACACCATTTTAAGCCGCCAGACGTACTGGTACTAATGCACGCACCTTCGTCGGATGCTACCGCCGAACGTTACCGGGATATAGAACGGCACGTAATGAAAGAACCCAGTAGAACTTGTCTGGAGCCACGTTCCGGGATTTGTCGCGAGAAACAACACCAGTTTAAGCCGCCAGACGTACTGGTACTATTGCACGCACCTTCGTCGAGTGCTACCACCAAACGTTACCGGGATATAGAACGGCACGTAATGAAAGAACCCAGTAGAACTTATCTGGAGCCACGTTCCGGGATTTGTCACGAGAAACAACACCAGTTTAAGCCGCCAGACGTACTGGTACTAATGCACGCACCTTCGTCGGATGCTACCGCCGAACGTTATCGGGATATAGAACGGCACGTAATGAAAGAACCCAGTAGAACTTATCTGGAGCCACGTTCCGGGATTTGACGCGAAAAACAACACCAGTTTAAGCCGCCAGACGTACTGGTACTAATGCACGCACCTTCGTCGGGTGCTACCACCAAACGTTACCGGGATATAGAACGGCACATAATGAAAGAACCCAGTAGAACTTATCTGGAGCCACGTTCCGGGATTTGTCGCGAGAAACAACACCAGTTTAAGCCGCCAGACGTACTGGTACTAATGCACGCACCTTCGTCGGATGCAACCGATGAACGTTAGCGGGATATAGAACGGCACGTAATGAAAGAACCCAGTAGAACTTATCTGGAGCCACGTTCCGGGATTTGTCGCGAGAAACAACACCATTTTAAGCCCCCCGACGTACTGGTACTAATGCACGCACTTTCGTCGGAAGCTACCGCCGAACGTTATCAGGATATAGAACGGCACGTAATGAAAGAACCCAGTAGAACTTATCTGGAGCCACGTTCCAGGATTTGTCGCGAGAAACAACACCAGTTTAAGCCGCCAGACGTACTGGTACTAATGCACGCACCTTCGTCGGGTGCTACCACCAAATGTTACCGGGATATAGAAGGGCACATAATGAAAGAACCCAGTAGAACTTATCTGGAGCCACGTTCCGGGATTTATCGCGAGAAACAACACCTGTTTAAGCCGCCAGACGTACTGGTACTAATGCACGCACCTTCGTCGGATGCTACCGCCGAACGTTAGCGGGATATAAAACGGCATGTAATGAAAGAACCCAGTATAACTTATCTGGAGCCACGTTCCGGGATTTGTCGCGAGAAACAACACCAGCTTAAGCCGCCAGACGTACTGCTACTAATGCACGCACCTTCGTCGGATGCTACCGCCGCACGTTAGCGGGATATCGAACGGCACGTAATCAAAGAACCCAGTAGAACTTAGCTGGAGCCACGTTCCGGGATTTGTCGCGAGAAACAACACCATTTTAAGCCGCCAGACGTACTGGTACTAATGCACGCACCTTCGTCGGATGCTACCGCCGAACGTTACCAGGATATAGAACGGCACGTAATGAAAGAACCCAGTAGAACTTATCTGGAGCCTTGTTCCGCGATTTGTCGCGAGAAACAACACCAGTTTAAGCCGCCAGACGTACTGGTACTAATGCACGCACCTTCGTCGGATGCTACCGCCGAACGTTACCGGGATATAGAACGGCACGTAATGAAAGAACCCAGTAGAACTTATCTGGAGCCACGTTCCGGGATTTGTCGCGAGGAACAACACCAGTTTAAAGCGCCAGACGTACTGGTACTAATGCACGCACCTTCGTCGGATGCTACCGACGAACGTTAGCGGGATATAGAACGGCATGTAATGAAAGAACCCAGTAGAACTTGTCTGGAGCCACGTTCCGGGATTTGTCGCCAGAAACAACACCAGTTTAAGCCGCCAGACGTACTGGTACTAATGCACCCACATTCGTCGGGTGCTACCACCAAACGTTACCGGGATATAGAACGGCACGTAATGAAAGAACCCAGTAGAACTTATCTGGAGCCACGTTCCGGGATTTGTCGCGAGAAACAACACCAGTTTAAGCCGCCAGACGTACTGCTACTAATGCACGCACCTTCGTCGGATGCTACCGCCGCACGTTAGCGGGATATCGAACGGCACGTAATCAAAGAACCCAGTAGAACTTAGCTGGAGCCACGTTCCGGGATTTGTCGCGAGAAACAACACCATTTTAAGCCCCCCGACGTACTGGTACTAATGCACGCACCTTCGTCGGATGCCACCGCCGAACGTTACCGGGATATAGAACGGCACGTAATGAAAGAACCCAGTAGAACTCATCTGGAGCCACGTTCCGGGATTTGTCGCGTGAAACAACACCAGTTTAAGCCACCAGACGTACTGGTACTAATGCACGCACCTTCGTCGGATGCTACCGCCGAACGTTAGCGGGATATAGAACGGCACGTAATGAAAGAACCCAGTAGAACACATCTGGAGCCACGCTCCGGGATTTGTCGCGAGAAACAACACCATTTTAAGCCGGCAGACGTACTGGTACTAATGCACGCACCTTTGTCGGATGCTACCGCCGAACGTTACCGGGATATAGAACGGCACGTAATGAAAGAACCCAGTAGAACTTATCTGGAGCCACGTTCCGGGATTTGTCGCCAGAAACAACACCAGTTTAAGCCGCCAGACGTACTGGTACTAATGCACGCACCTTCGTCGGATGCTACCGCCGAACGTTAGCGGGATATAAAACTGCATGTAATGAAAGAACCCAGTATAACTTATCTGGAGCCACGTTCCGGGATTTTTCGCGAGAAACAACACCATTTTAAGCCGCCAGACGTACTGGTACTAATGCACGCACCTTCGTCGGATGCTACCGCCGAACGTTACCGGGATATAGAACGGCACGTAATAAAAGAACCCAGTAGAACTTATCTGGAGCCACGTTCCGGGATTTGTCGCGAGAAACAACACCAGTTTAAGCCGCCAGACGTACTGGTACTAATGCACGCACCTTCGTCGGGTGCTACCACCAAACGTTACCGGGATATAGAAGGGCACGTAATGAAAGAACCCAGTAGAACTTATCTGGAGCCACGTTCAGGGATTTGTCGCGAGAAAAACACCAGTTTAAACCGCCAGACGTACTGGTACTAATGCACGCACCTTCATCGGATGCTACCGCCGAACGTTAGCGGGATATAGAACGGCATGTAATGAAAGAACCCAGTAGAACTTAACTGGAGCCACGTTCCGAGATTTGTCGCGAGAAACAACACCATTTTAAGCCGCCAGACGTACTGGTACTAATGCACGCACCTTCGTCGGATGCTACCGCCGAACGTTACCGGGATATAGAACGGCACGTAATGAAAGAACCCAGTAGAACTTGTCTGGAGCCGCGTTCCGGGATTTGTCGCGAGAAACAACACCAGTTTAAGCCGCCAGACATACTGGTACTATTGCACGCACCTTCGTCGAGTGCTACCACCAAACGTTACCGGGATATAGAACGGCACGTAATGAAAGAACCCAGTAGAACTTATCTGGAGCCACGTTCCGGGATTTGTCACGAGAAACAACACCAGTTTAAGCCGCCAGACGTACTGGTACTAATGCACGCACCTTCGTCGGATGCTACCGCCGAACGTTATCGGGATATAGAACGGCACGTAATGAAAGAACCCAGTGGAACTTATCTGGAGCCACGTTCCGGGATTTGTCGCGAGAAACAACACCAGTTTAAGCCGCCAGACGTACTGGTACTAATGCACGCACCTTCGTCGGGTGCTACCACCAAACGTTACCGGGATATAGAACGGCACGTAATGAAAGAACCCAGTAGAACTTATCTGGAGCCACGTTCCGGGATTTGTCGCGAGAAACAACACCAGTTTAAGCCGCCAGACGTACTGGTACTAATGCACGCACCTTCGTCGGGTGCTACCACCAAACGTTACCGGGATATAGAACGGCACATAATGAAAGAACCCAGTAGAACTTATCTGGAGCCACGTTCCGGGATTTGTCACAAGAAACAACACCAGTTTAAGCCGCCAGACGTACTGGTACTAATGCACGCACCTTCGTCGGATGCAACCGCCGAACGTTAGCGGGATATAGAACGGCACGTAATGAAAGAACCCAGTAGAACTTAGCTGGAGCCACGTTCCGGGATTTGTCGCGAGAAACAACACCATTTTAAGCCCCCCGACGTACAGGTACTAATGCACGCACCTTCGTCGGATGCTACCGCCGAACGTTACCGGGATATAGAACGGCACATAATGAAAGAACCCAGTAGAACTTATCTGGAGCCACGTTCCGGGATTTATCGCGAGAAACAACACCTGTTTAAGCCGCCAGACGTACTGGTACTAATGCACGCACCTTCGTCGGATGCTACCGCCGAACGTTAGCGGGATATAAAACGGCATGTAATGAAAGAACCCAGTATAACTTATCTGGAGCCACGTTCCGGGATTTGTCGCGAGAAACAACACCATTTTAAGCCGCCAGACGTACTGGTACTAATGCACGCACCTTCGTCGGATGCTACCGCCGAACGTTACCAGGATATAGAACGGCACGTAATGAAAGAACCCAGTAGAACTCATCTGGAGCCTTGTTCCGCGATTTGTCGCGAGAAACAACACCAGTTTAAGCCGCCAGACGTACTGGTACTAATGCACGCACCTTCGTCGGATGCTACCGCCGAACGTTACCGGGATATAGAACGGCACATAATGAAAGAACCCAGTAGAACTTATCTGGAGCCACGTTCCAGGATTTGTCGCGAGCAACAACACCAGTTTAAGCCGCCAGACGTACTGGTACTAATGCACGCACCTTCGTCGGATGCAACCGCCGAACGTTAGCGGGATATAGAACGGCACGTAATGAAAGAACCCAGTAGAACTTATCTGGTGCCACGTTCCGGGATTTGTCGCGAGAGACAACACCATTTGAAGCCCCCCGACGTACTGGTACTAATGAACCCTCCTTCGTCGAATGCTGCCGCCGAACGTTACCGGGATATAGAACATCACGTAATGAAAGAACCCAGTAGAACTTATCTGCTGCCACGTTCCGGGATTTGTCGCGAGAAACAACACCAGTTTAAGCCGCCAGACGTATTGGTACTAATGCACGCACCTTCGCAGGATGCTACCGCCGAACGTTACCGGGATATAGAACGGCACGTAATGAAAGAACCCAGTAGAACTTATCTGGAGCCACGTTCCGGGATTTGTCGCGAGAAACAACACCAGTTTAAGCCGCCAGACATATTGGTACTAATGCTCGCACCTTCGTCGGCTGCTACCACCAAACTTTACCGGGATATAGAACGGCACGTAATGAAAGAACCCAGTAGAACTTATCTGGAGCCACGTTCCGGGATTTGTCGCGAGAAGCAACACCATTTTAAGCTGCCAGACGTACTGGTACTAATGCACGCAACTTCGTCGGATGCTACCGCCGAACGTTACCGGGATATAGAACGGCACGTAATGAAAGAACCCAGTAGAACTTATCTGGAGCCACGTTCCGGGATTTGTCGCGAGAAACAACACCATTTTAAGCCGCCAGACGTACTGGTACTAATGCACGCACCTTCGTCGGGTGCTGCCACCAAACGTTACCGGGATATAGAACGGCACATAATGAAAGAACCCAGTAGAACTTATCTGGAGCCACGTTCCGGGATTTGTCGCGAGAAACAACACCAGTTTAAGCCGCCAGACGTACTGGTACTAATGCACGCACCTTCGTCGGGTGCTACCACCAAACGTTACCGGGATATAGAACGGCACGTAATGAAAGAACCCAGTAGAACTTATCTGGAGCCACGTTCCGGGATTTGTCGCGAGAAACAACACCAGTTTAAGCCGCCAGACGTACTGGCACTAATGCACGCAACTTCGTCGGATGCAACCGCCGAACGTTAGCGAGATATAGAACGGCACGTAATGAAAGAACCCAGTAGAACTTATCTGGAGCCACGTTCCGGCATTTGTCGTGAGAGACAACACCATTTTAAGCCCCCCGACGTACTGGTACTAATGCACGCACCTTCGTCGGGTGCTACCACCAAACGTTACCGGGATATAGAACGGCACATAATGAAAGAACCCAGTAGAACTTATCTGGAGCCACGTTCCGGGATTTGTCACAAGAAACAACACCAGTTTAAGCCGCCAGACGTACTGGTACTAATGCACGCACCTTCGTCGGATGCAACCGCCGAACGTTAGCGGGATATAGAACGGCACGTAATGAAAGAACCCAGTAGAACTTATCTGGAGCCACGTTCCGGGATTTGTCGCGAGAAACAACACCATTTTAAGCCCCCCGACGTACAGGTACTAATGCACGCACCTTCGTCGGATGCTACCGCCGAACGTTACCGGGATATAGAACGGCACATAATGAAAGAACCCAGTAGAACTTATCTGGAGCCTTGTTCCGGGATTTATCGCAAGAAACAACACATGTTTAAGCCGCCAGACGTACTGGTACTAATGCACGCACCTTCGTCGGATGCTACCGCCGAACGTTAGCGGGATATAAAACGGCATGTAATGAAAGAACCCAGTATAACTTATCTGGAGCCACGTTCCGGGATTTGTCGCGAGAAACAACACCATTTTAAGCCGCCAGACGTACTGGTACTAATGCACGCACCTTCGTCGGATGCTACCGCCGAACGTTACCAGGATATAGAACGGCACGTAATGAAAGAACCCAGTAGAACTTATCTGGAGCCTTGTTCCGCGATTTGTCGCGAGAAACAACACCAGTTTAAGCCGCCAGACGTACTGGTACTAATGCACGCACCTTCGTCGGATGCTACCGCCGAACGTTACCGGGATATAGAACGGCACATAATGAAAGAACCCAGTAGAACTTATCTGGAGCCACGTTCCGGGATTTGTCGCGAGAAACAACACCAGTTTAAGCCGCCAGACGTACTGGTACTAATGCACGCACCTTCGTCGGATGCTACCACCAAACGTTACCGGGATATAGAACGGCACATAATGAAAGAACCCAGTAGAACTTATCTGGTGCCACGTTCCGGGATTTGTCGCGAGAGACAACACCATTTGAAGCCCCCCGACCTACTGGTACTAATGAACGCTCCTTCGTCGAATGCTGCCGCCGAACGTTACCGGGATATAGAACGGCACGTAATGAAACAACCCAGTAGAACTTATCTGCTGCCACGTTCCGGGATTTGTCGCGAGAAACAACACCAGTTTAAGCCGCCAGACGTACTGGTACTAATGCACGCACCTTCGTAGGATGCTACCGCCGAACGTTACCGGGATATAGAACGGCACGTAATGAAAGAACCCAGTAGAACTTATCTGGAGCCACGTTCCGGGATTTGTCGCGAGAAACAACACCAGTTTAAGCCGCCAGACATATTGGTACTAATGCTCGCACCTTCGTCGGCTGCTACCACCAAACTTTACCGGGATATAGAACGGCACGTAATGAAAGAACCCAGTAGAACTTATCTGGAGCCACGTTCCGGGATTTGTCGCGAGAAGCAACACCATTTTAAGCTGCCAGACGTACTGGTACTAATGCACGCAACTTCGTCGGATGCTACCGCCGAACGTTACCGGGATATAGAACGGCACGTAATGAAAGAACCCAGTAGAACTTATCTGGAGCCACGTTCCGGGATTTGTCGCGAGAAACAACACCATTTTAAGCCGCCAGACGTACTGGTACTAATGCACGCACCTTCGTCGGATGCTACCGCCGAACGTTACCAGGATATAGAACGGCACGTAATGAAAGAACCCAGTAGAACTTATCTGGAGCCTTGTTCCGGGATATGTCGCGAGAAACAACACCAGTTTAAGCCGCCAGACGTACTGGTACTAATGCACGCACCTTCGTCGGGTGCTACCACCAAACGTTACCGGGATATAGAACGGCACGTAATGAAAGAACCCAGTAGAACTTATCTGGAGCCACGTTCCGGGATTTGTCGCGAGAAACAACACCATTTTAAGCTGCCAGATGTACTGGTACTAATGCACGCACCTTCGTCGGATGCTACCGCCGAACGTTAGCGGGATATAGAACCTCACGTAATGAAAGAACCCAGTAGAACTTATCTGGAGCCACGTTCCGGGATTTGTCGCGAGAAGCAACACCATTTTAAGCCGCCAGACGTACTGGTACTAATGCACGCACCTTCGTCGGGTGCTACCACCAAACGTTACCGGGATATAGAATGGCACGTAATGAAAGAACCCAGTAGAACTTATCTGGAGCCACGTTCCGGGATTTTTCGCGAGAAACAACACCATTTTAAGCCGCCAGACGTACTGGTACTAATGCACGCACCTTCGTCGGATGCTACCGCCGAACGTTACCGGGATATAGAACGGCACATAATGAAAGAACCCAGTAGAACTTATCTGGAGCCACGTTCCGGGATTTGTCGCGAGAAACAACACCAGTTTAAGCCGCCAGACGTACTGGTACTAATGCACGCACCTTCGTCGGGTGCTACCACCAAACGTTACCGGGATATAGAACGGCACGTAATGAAAGAACCCAGTAGAACTTATCTGGAGCCACGTTCCGGGATTTGTCGCGAGAAACAACACCAGTTTAAGCCGCCAGACGTACTGGCACTAATGCACGCAACTTCGTCGGATGCAACCGCCGAACGTTAGCGAGATATAGAACGGCACGTAATGAAAGAACCCAGTAGAACTTATCTGGAGCCACGTTCCGGCATTTGTCGTGAGAGACAACACCATTTTAAGCCCCCCGACGTACTGGTACTAATGCACGCACCTTCGTCGGGTGCTACCACCAAATGTTACCGGGATATAGAACGGCACGTAATGAAAGAACCCAGTAGAACTTATCTGGAGCCACGTTCCGGGATTTGTCGCGAGAAACAACACCAGCTTAAGCCGCCAGACGTACTGGTACTAATGAACGCTCCTTCGTCGGATGCTACCGCCGAACGTTACCGGGATATAGAACGGCACGTAATGAAAGAACCCAGTAGAACTTATCTGGTGCCACGTTCCGGGATTTGTCGCGAGAAACAACACCAGTTTAAGCCACCAGACGTACTGGTACTAATGCACGCACCTTCGTCGGATGCTACCGCCGAACGTTACCGGGATATAGAATGGCACGTAATGAAAGAACCCAGTAGAACTTATCTGGAGCCACGTTCAGGGATTTGTCGCGAGAAACAACACCAGTTTAAACCGCCAGACGTACTGGTACTAATGCACGCACCTTCGTCGGATGCTACCGCCGAACGTTAGCGGGATATAGAACGGCATGTAATGAAAGAACCCAGTAGAACTTATCTGGAGCCACGTTCCGGGATTTGTCGCGAGAAACAACACCATTTTAAGCCGCCAGACGTACTGGTACTAATGCACGCACCTTCGTCGGATGCTACCGCCGAACGTTACCGGGATATAGAACGGCACGTAATGAAAGAACCCAGTAGAACTTGTCTGGAGCCACGTTCCGGGATTTGTCGCGAGAAACAACACCAGTTTAAGCCGCCAGACGTACTGGTACTAATGCACCCACCTTCGTCGGGTGCTACCACCAAACGTTACCGGGATATAGAACGGCACGTAATGAAAGAACCCAGTAGAACTTATCTGGAGCCACGTTCCGGGATTTGTCACGAGAAACAACACCAGTTTAAGCCGCCAGACGTACTGGTACTAATGCACGCACCTTCGTCGGATGCTACCGCCGAACGTTATCGGGATATAGAACGGCACGTAATGAAAGAACCCAGTGGAACTTATCTGGAGCCACGTTCCGGGATTTGTCGCGAGAAACAACACCAGTTTAAGCCGCCAGACGTACTGGTACTAATGCACGCACCTTCGTCGGGTGCTACCACCAAACGTTACCGGGATATAGAACGGCACGTAATGAAAGAACCCAGTAGAACTTATCTGGAGCCACGTTCCGGGATTTGTCGCGAGAAACAACACCATTTTAAGCCCCCCGACGTACAGATACTAATGCACGCACCTTCGTCGGATGCTACCGCCGAACGTTACCGGGATATAGAACGGCACATAATGAAAGAACCCAGTAGAACTTATCTGGAGCCACGTTCCGGGATTTATCGCGAGAAACAACACCTGTTTAAGCCGCCAGACGTACTGGTACTAATGCACGCACCTTCGTCGGATGCTACCGCCGAACGTTAGCGGGATATAAAACGGCATGTAATGAAAGAACCCAGTATAACTTATCTGGAGCCACGTTCCGGGATTTGTCGCGAGAAACAACACCATATTAAGCCGCCAGACGTACTGGTACTAATGCACGCACCTTCGTCGGATGCTACCGCCGAACGTTACCAGGATATAGAACGGCACGTAATGAAAGAACCCAGTAGAACTTATCTGGAGCCTTGTTCCGCGATTTGTCGCGAGAAACAACACCAGTTTAAGCCGCCAGACGTACTGGTACTAATGCACGCACCTTCGTCGGATGCTACCGCCGAACGTTACCGGGATATAGAACGGCACATAATGAAAGAACCCAGTAGAACTTATCTGGAGCCACGTTCCGGGATTTGTCGCGAGAAACAACACCAGTTTAAGCCGCCAGACGTACTGGTACTAATGCACGCACCTTCGTCGGGTGCTACCACCAAACGTTACCGCGATATAGAACGGCACGTAATGAAAGAACCCAGTAGAACTTATCTGGAGCCACGTTCCGGGATTTGTCGCGAGAAACAACACCAGTTTAAGCCGCCAGACGTACTGGTACTAATGCACGCAACTTCGTCGGATGCAACCGACGAACGTTACCGGGATATAGAACGGCACGTAATGAAAGAACCCAGTAGAACTTATCTGGAGCCACGTTCCGGGATTTGTCGCGAGCAACAACACCAGTTTAAGCCGCCAGACGTACTGGTACTAATGCACGCACCTTCGTTGGATGCAACCGCCGAACGTTAGCGGGATATAGAACGGCACGTAATGAAAGAACCCAGTAGAACTTATCTGGTGCCACGTTCCGGGATTTGTCGCGAGAGACAACACCATTTGAAGCCCCCCGACGTACTGGTACTAATGAACGCTCCTTCGTCGAATGCTGCCGCCGAACGTTACCGGGATATAGAACGGCACGTAATGAAAGAACCCAGTAGAACTAATCTGGAGCCACGTTCCGGGATTTGTCGCGAGAAACAACACCAGTTTAAGCCGCCAGACGTACTGGTACTAATGCACGCACCTTCGTAGGATGCTACCGCCGAACGTTACCGGGATATAGAACGGCACGTAATGAAAGAACCCAGTAGAACTTATCTGGAGCCACGTTCCGGGATTTGTCGCGAGAAACAACACCAGTTTAAGCCGCCAGACATATTGGTACTAATGCTCGCACCTTCGTCGGCTGCTACCACCAAACTTTACCGGGATATAGAACGGCACGTAATGAAAGAACCCAGTAGAACTTATCTGGAGCCACGTTCCGGGATTTGTCGCGAGAAGCAACACCATTTTAAGCTGCCAGACGTACTGGTACTAATGCACGCACCTTCGTCGGATGCTACCGCCGAACGTTACCAGGATATAGAACGGCACGTAATGAAAGAACCCAGTAGAACTTATCTGGAGCCTTGTTCCGGGATATGTCGCGAGAAACAACACCAGTTTAAGCCGCCAGACGTACTGGTACTAATGCACGCACCTTCGTCGGGTGCTACCACCAAACGTTACCGGGATATAGAACGGCACGTAATGAAAGACCCCAGTAGAACTTATCTGGAGCCACGTTCCGGGATTTGTCGCGAGAAACAACACCATTTTAAGCTGCCAGATGTACTGGTACTAATGCACGCACCTTCGTCGGATGCTACCGCCGAACGTTAGCGGGATATAGAAGGGCACGTAATGAAAGAACCCAGTAGAACTTATCTGGAGCCACGTTCCGGGATTTGTCGCGAGAAGCAACACCATTTTAAGCCGCCAGACGTACTGGTACTAATGCACGCACCTTCGTCGGGTGCTACCACCAAACGTTACCGGGATATAGAATGGCACGTAATGAAAGAACCCAGTAGAACTTATCTGGAGCCACGTTCCGGGATTTGTCGCGAGAAACAACACCATTTTAAGCCGCCAGACGTACTGGTACTAATGCACGCGCCTTCGTCGGATGCTACCGCCGAACGTTACCGGGATATAGAACGGCACATAATGAAAGAACCCAGTAGAACTTATCTGGAGCCACGTTCCGGGATTTGTCGCGAGAAACAACACCAGTTTAAGCCGCCAGACGTACTGGTACTAATGCACGCACCTTCGTCGGGTGCTACCACCAAACGTTACCGGGATATAGAACGGCACGTAATGAAAGAACCCAGTAGAACTTATCTGGAGCCACGTTCCGGGATTTGTCGCGAGAAACAACACCAGTTTAAGCCGCCAGACGTACTGGCACTAATGCACGCAACTTCGTCGGATGCAACCGCCGAACGTTAGCGAGATATAGAACGGCACGTAATGAAAGAACCCAGTAGAACTTATCTGGAGCCACGTTCCGGCATTTGTCGTGAGAGACAACACCATTTTAAGCCCCCCGACGTACTGGTACTAATGCACGCACCTTCGTCGGGTGC
Source organism: Schistocerca gregaria (assembly GCF_023897955.1). Classification (NCBI taxonomy): domain Eukaryota; kingdom Metazoa; phylum Arthropoda; class Insecta; order Orthoptera; family Acrididae; genus Schistocerca; species Schistocerca gregaria. The sequence goes on along the minus strand of NC_064930.1, from coordinate 110,019,088 downwards.
TACCACCAAATGTTACCGGGATATAGAACGGCACGTAATGAAAGAACCCAGTAGAACTTATCTGGAGCCACGTTCCGGGATTTGTCGCGAGAAACAACACCAGCTTAAGCCGCCAGACGTACTGGTACTAATGCACGCACCTTCGTCGGATGCTACCGCCGAACGTTACCGGGATATAGAACGGCACGTAATGAAAGAACCCAGTAGAACTTATCTGGAGCCACGTTCCGGGATTTGTCGCGAGAAACAACACCAGTTTAAGCCGCCAGACATATTGGTACTAATGCGCGCACCTTCGTCGGGTGCTACCACCAAACGTTACCGAAATATAGAGCGGCACGTAATGAAAGAACCCAGTAGAACTTATCTGGAGCCACGTTCCGGGATTTGTCGCGAGAAGCAACACCATTTTAAGCTGCCAGACATACTGGTACTAATGCACGCAACTTCGTCGGGTGCTACCACCAAACGTTACCGGGATATAGAGCGGCACGTAATGAAAGAACCCAGTAGAACTTATCTGGAGCCACGTTCCGGGATTTGTCGCGAGAAGCAACACCATTTTAAGCTGCCAGACATACTGGTACTAATGCACGCAACTTCGTCGGATGCTACCGCCGAACGTTAGCGGGATATAGAACGGCACGTAATGAAAGAACCCAGTAGAACTTATCTGGAGCCTCGTTCCGGGATTTGTCGCGAGAAACAACACCAGTTTAAGCCGCCAGACGTACTGGTACTAATGCACGCACCTTCGTCGGGTGCTACCACCAAACGTTACCGGGATATAGAACGGCACGTAATGAAAGAACCCAGTAGAACTTATCTGGAGCCACGTTCCGGGATTTGTCGCGAGAAACAACACCAGTTTAAGCCGCCAGATGTACTGGTACTAATGCACGCACCTTCGTCGGATGCTACCGCCGAACGTTACCGGGATATAGAACGGCACGTAATGAAAGAACCCAGTAGAACTTATCTGGAGCCACGTTCCGGGATTTGTCGCGAGAAACAACACCATTTTAAGCCGCCCGACGTACTGGTACTAATGCACGCACCTTCGTCGAGTGCTACCACCAAACGTTACCGGGATATAGAATGGCACGTAATGAAAGAACCCAGTAGAACTTATCTGGAGCCACGTTCCGGGATTTGTCGCGAGAAACAACACCATTTTAAGCCGCCAGACGTACTGGTACTAATGCACGCACCTTCGTCGGATGCTACCGCCGAACGTTAGCGGGATATAGAAAGGCATGTAATTCAAGAACCCAGTAGAACTTATCTGGAGCCACGTTCCGGGACTTGTCGCGAGAAACAACACCATTTTAGGCCGCCAGATGTACAGGTACTAATGCACACACCTTCGTCGGATGCTACCGCCGAACGTTACCGGGATATAGAACGGCACGTAATGAAAGAACCCAGTAGAACTTATCTGGAGCCACGTTCCGGGATTTGTCGCGAGAAACAACACCAGTTTAAGCCGCCAGACGTACTGGTACTAATGCACGCAACTTCGTCGGATGCAACCGACGAACGTTACCGGGATATAGAACGGCACGTAATGAAAGAACCCAGTAGAACTTATCTGGAGCCACGTTCCGGGATTTGTCGCGAGCAACAACACCAGTTTAAGCCGCCAGACGTACTGGTACTAATGCACGCACCTTCGTTGGATGCAACCGCCGAACGTTAGCGGGATATAGAACGGCACGTAATGAAAGAACCCAGTAGAACTTATCTGGTGCCACGTTCCGGGATTTGTCGCGAGAGACAACACCATTTGAAGCCCCCCGACGTACTGGTACTAATGAACGCTCCTTCGTCGAATGCTGCCGCCGAACGTTACCGGGATATAGAACGGCACGTAATGAAAGAACCCAGTAGAACTAATCTGGAGCCACGTTCCGGGATTTGTCGCGAGAAACAACACCAGTTTAAGCCGCCAGACGTACTGGTACTAATGCACGCACCTTCGTAGGATGCTACCGCCGAACGTTACCGGGATATAGAACGGCACGTAATGAAAGAACCCAGTAGAACTTATCTGGAGCCACGTTCCGGGATTTGTCGCGAGAAACAACACCAGTTTAAGCCGCCAGACATATTGGTACTAATGCTCGCACCTTCGTCGGCTGCTACCACCAAACTTTACCGGGATATAGAACGGCACGTAATGAAAGAACCCAGTAGAACTTATCTGGAGCCACGTTCCGGGATTTGTCGCGAGAAGCAACACCATTTTAAGCTGCCAGACGTACTGGTACTAATGCACGCACCTTCGTCGGATGCTACCGCCGAACGTTACCAGGATATAGAACGGCACGTAATGAAAGAACCCAGTAGAACTTATCTGGAGCCTTGTTCCGGGATATGTCGCGAGAAACAACACCAGTTTAAGCCGCCAGACGTACTGGTACTAATGCACGCACCTTCGTCGGGTGCTACCACCAAACGTTACCGGGATATAGAACGGCACGTAATGAAAGACCCCAGTAGAACTTATCTGGAGCCACGTTCCGGGATTTGTCGCGAGAAACAACACCATTTTAAGCTGCCAGATGTACTGGTACTAATGCACGCACCTTCGTCGGATGCTACCGCCGAACGTTAGCGGGATATAGAAGGGCACGTAATGAAAGAACCCAGTAGAACTTATCTGGAGCCACGTTCCGGGATTTGTCGCGAGAAGCAACACCATTTTAAGCCGCCAGACGTACTGGTACTAATGCACGCACCTTCGTCGGGTGCTACCACCAAACGTTACCGGGATATAGAATGGCACGTAATGAAAGAACCCAGTAGAACTTATCTGGAGCCACGTTCCGGGATTTGTCGCGAGAAACAACACCATTTTAAGCCGCCAGACGTACTGGTACTAATGCACGCGCCTTCGTCGGATGCTACCGCCGAACGTTACCGGGATATAGAACGGCACATAATGAAAGAACCCAGTAGAACTTATCTGGAGCCACGTTCCGGGATTTGTCGCGAGAAACAACACCAGTTTAAGCCGCCAGACGTACTGGTACTAATGCACGCACCTTCGTCGGGTGCTACCACCAAACGTTACCGGGATATAGAACGGCACGTAATGAAAGAACCCAGTAGAACTTATCTGGAGCCACGTTCCGGGATTTGTCGCGAGAAACAACACCAGTTTAAGCCGCCAGACGTACTGGCACTAATGCACGCAACTTCGTCGGATGCAACCGCCGAACGTTAGCGAGATATAGAACGGCACGTAATGAAAGAACCCAGTAGAACTTATCTGGAGCCACGTTCCGGCATTTGTCGTGAGAGACAACACCATTTTAAGCCCCCCGACGTACTGGTACTAATGCACGCACCTTCGTCGGGTGCTACCACCAAATGTTACCGGGATATAGAACGGCACGTAATGAAAGAACCCAGTAGAACTTATCTGGAGCCACGTTCCGGGATTTGTCGCGAGAAACAACACCAGCTTAAGCCGCCAGACGTACTGGTACTAATGCACGCACCTTCGTCGGATGCTACCGCCGAACGTTACCGGGATATAGAACGGCACGTAATGAAAGAACCCAGTAGAACTTATCTGGAGCCACGTTCCGGGATTTGTCGCGAGAAACAACACCAGTTTAAGCCGCCAGACATATTGGTACTAATGCGCGCACCTTCGTCGGGTGCTACCACCAAACGTTACCGGGATATAGAGCGGCACGTAATGAAAGAACCCAGTAGAACTTATCTGGAGCCACGTTCCGGGATTTGTCGCGAGAAGCAACACCATTTTAAGCTGCCAGACATACTGGTACTAATGCACGCAACTTCGTCGGGTGCTACCACCAAACGTTACCGGGATATAGAGCGGCACGTAATGAAAGAACCCAGTAGAACTTATCTGGAGCCACGTTCCGGGATTTGTCGCGAGAAGCAACACCATTTTAAGCTGCCAGACATTCTGGTACTAATGCACGCAACTTCGTCGGATGCTACCGCCGAACGTTAGCGGGATATAGAACGGCACGTAATGAAAGAACCCAGTAGAACTTATCTGGAGCCTCGTTCCGGGATTTGTCGCGAGAAACAACACCAGTTTAAGCCGCCAGACGTACTGGTACTAATGCACGCACCTTCGTCGGGTGCTACCACCAAACGTTACCGGGATATAGAACGGCACGTAATGAAAGAACCCAGTAGAACTTATCTGGAGCCACGTTCCGGGATTTGTCGCGAGAAACAACACCAGTTTAAGCCGCCAGATGTACTGGTACTAATGCACGCACCTTCGTCGGATGCTACCGCCGAACGTTACCGGGATATAGAACGGCACGTAATGAAAGAACCCAGTAGAACTTATCTGGAGCCACGTTCCGGGATTTGTCGCGAGAAACAACACCATTTTAAGCCGCCCGACGTACTGGTACTAATGCACGCACCTTCGTCGAGTGCTACCACCAAACGTTACCGGGATATAGAATGGCACGTAATGAAAGAACCCAGTAGAACTTATCTGGAGCCACGTTCCGGGATTTGTCGCGAGAAACAACACCATTTTAAGCCGCCAGACGTACTGGTACTAATGCACGCACCTTCGTCGGATGCTACCGCCGAACGTTAGCGGGATATAGAAAGGCATGTAATTCAAGAACCCAGTAGAACTTATCTGGAGCCACGTTCCGGGACTTGTCGCGAGAAACAACACCATTTTAGGCCGCCAGATGTACAGGTACTAATGCACACACCTTCGTCGGATGCTACCGCCGAACGTTACCGGGATATAGAACGGCACGTAATGAAAGAACCCAGTAGAACTTATCTGGAGCCACGTTCCGGGATTTGTCGCGAGAAACAACACCATTTTAAGCCGCCAGACGTACTAGTACTAATGCACGCACCTTCGTCGGGTGCTACCACCAAACGTTACCGGGATATAGAATGGCACGTAATGAAAGAACCCAGTAGAACTTATCTGTAGCCACGTTCCGGGATTTGTCGCGAGAAACAACAAAAGTTTAAGCCGCCAGACGTACTGGTACTAATGCACGCAACTTTGTCGGATGCAACCGCCGAACGTTAGCGAGATATAGAACGGCACGTAATGAAAGAACCCAGTAGAACTTATCTGGAGCCACGTTCCGGGAATTGTCGCGAGAGACAACACCATTTTAAGCCCCCAGACGTACTGGTACTAATGCACGCACCTTCGTCGGGTGCTACCACCAAATGTTACCGGGATATAGAACGGCACGTAATGAAAGAACCCAGTAGAACTTATCTGGAGCCACGTTCCGGGATTTGTCGCGAGAAACAACACCATTTTAAGCTGCCAGATGTACTGGTACTAATGCACGCACCTTCGTCGGATGCTACCGCCGAACGTTAGCGGTATATAGAACCTCACGTAATGAAAGAACCCAGTAGAACTTATCTGGAGCCACGTTCCGGGATTTGTCGCGAGAAGCAACACCATTTTAAGCCGCCAGACGTACTGGTACTAATGCACGCACCTTCGTCGGGTGCTACCACCAAACGTTACCGGGATATAGAATGGCACGTAATGAAAGAACCCAGTAGAACTTATCTGGAGCCACGTTCCGGGATTTGTCGCGAGAAACAACACCATTTTAAGCCGCCAGACGTACTGGTACTAATGCACGCGCCTTCGTCGGATGCTACCGCCGAACGTTACCGGGATATAGAACGGCACATAATGAAAGAACCCAGTAGAACTTATCTGGAGCCACGTTCCGGGATTTGTCGCGAGAAACAACACCAGTTTAAGCCGCCAGACGTACTGGTACTAATGCACGCACCTTCGTCGGGTGCTACCACCAAACGTTACCGGGATATAGAACGGCACGTAATGAAAGAACCCAGTAGAACTTATCTGGAGCCACGTTCCGGGATTTGTCGCGAGAAACAACACCAGTTTAAGCCGCCAGACGTACTGGCACTAATGCACGCAACTTCGTCGGATGCAACCGCCGAACGTTAGCGAGATATAGAACGGCACGTAATGAAAGAACCCAGTAGAACTTATCTGGAGCCACGTTCCGGCATTTGTCGTGAGAGACAACACCATTTTAAGCCCCCCGACGTACTGGTACTAATGCACGCACCTTCGTCGGGTGCTACCACCAAATGTTACCGGGATATAGAACGGCACGTAATGAAAGAACCCAGTAGAACTTATCTGGAGCCACGTTCCGGGATTTGTCGCGAGAAACAACACCAGCTTAAGCCGCCAGACGTACTGGTACTAATGCACGCACCTTCGTCGGATGCTACCGCCGAACGTTACCGGGATATAGAACGGCACGTAATGAAAGAACCCAGTAGAACTTATCTGGAGCCACGTTCCGGGATTTGTCGCGAGAAACAACACCAGTTTAAGCCGCCAGACATATTGGTACTAATGCGCGCACCTTCGTCGGGTGCTACCACCAAACGTTACCGGGATATAGAGCGGCACGTAATGAAAGAACCCAGTAGAACTTATCTGGAGCCACGTTCCGGGATTTGTCGCGAGAAGCAACACCATTTTAAGCTGCCAGACATACTGGTACTAATGCACGCAACTTCGTCGGGTGCTACCACCAAACGTTACCGGGATATAGAGCGGCACGTAATGAAAGAACCCAGTAGAACTTATCTGGAGCCACGTTCCGGGATTTGTCGAGAGAAGCAACACCATTTTAAGCTGCCAGACATACTGGTACTAATGCACGCAACTTCTTCGGATGCTACCGCCGAACGTTAGCGGGATATAGAACGGCACGTAATGAAAGAACCCAGTAGAACTTATCTGGAGCCTCGTTCCGGGATTTGTCGCGAGAAACAACACCAGTTTAAGCCGCCAGACGTACTGGTACTAATGCACGCACCTTCGTCGGGTGCTACCACCAAACGTTACCGGGATATAGAACGGCACGTAATGAAAGAACCCAGTAAAACTTATCTGGAGCCACGTTCCGGGATTTGTCGCGAGAAACAACACCAGTTTAAGCCGCCAGATGTACTGGTACTAATGCACGCACCTTCGTCGGATGCTACCGCCGAACGTTACCGGGATATAGAATGGCACGTAATGAAAGAACCCAGTAGAACTTATCTGGAGCCACGTTCCGGGATTTGTCGCGAGAAACAACACCATTTTAAGCCGCCAGACGTACTGGTACTAATGCACGCACCTTCGTCGGATGCTACCGCCGAACGTTAGCGGGATATAGAAAGGCATGTAATTCAAGAACCCAGTAGAACTTATCTGGAGCCACGTTCCGGGACTTGTCGCGAGAAACAACACCATTTTAGGCCGCCAGATGTACAGGTACTAATGCACACACCTTCGTCGGATGCTACCGCCGAACGTTACCGGGATATAGAACGGCACGTAATGAAAGAACCCAGTAGAACTTATCTGGAGCCACGTTCCGGGATTTGTCGCGAGAAACAACACCATTTTAAGCCGCCAGACGTACTAGTACTAATGCACGCACCTTCGTCGGGTGCTACCACCAAACGTTACCGGGATATAGAATGGCACGTAATGAAAGAACCCAGTAGAACTTATCTGTAGCCACGTTCCGGGATTTGTCGCGAGAAACAACAAAAGTTTAAGCCGCCAGACGTACTGGTACTAATGCACGCAACTTTGTCGGATGCAACCGCCGAACGTTAGCGAGATATAGAACGGCACGTAATGAAAGAACCCAGTAGAACTTATCTGGAGCCACGTTCCGGGAATTGTCGCGAGAGACAACACCATTTTAAGCCCCCCGACGTACTGGTACTAATGCACGCACCTTCGTCGGGTGCTACCACCAAATGTTACCGGGCTATAGAACGGCACGTAATGAAAGAACCCAGTAGAACTTATCTGGAGCCACGTTCCGGGATTTGTCGCGAGAGACAACACCATTTTAAGCCCCCCGACGTACTGGTACTAATGAACGCTCCTTCGTCGGATGCTACCGCCGAACGTTACCGGGATATAGAATGGCACGTAATGAAAGAACCCAGTAGAACTTATCTGGAGCCTCGTTCCGGGATTTGTCGCGAGAAACAACACCAGTTTAAGCCGCCAGATGTACTGGTACTAATGCACGCACCTTCGTCGGGTGCTACCACCAAACGTTACCGGGATGTAGAACGGCACGTAATGAAAGAACCCAGTAGAACTTATCTGGAGCCACGTTCCGGGATTTGTCGCGAGAAACAACACCAGTTTAAGCCGCCAGACGTACTGGTACTAATGCACGCACCTTCGTCGGATGCTACCGCCGAACGTTACCGGGATATAGAACGGCACGTAATGAAAGAACCCTGTAGAACTTATCTGGAGCCACGTTCCGGGATTTGTCGCCAGAAACAACACCATTTTAAGCCGCCAGACGTACTGGTACTAATGCACGCACCTTCGTCGGATGCTACCACCAAACGTTACCAGGATATAGAATGGCACGTAATGAAAGAACCCAGTAGAACTTATCTGGAACCACGTTCCGGGATTTGTCGCGAGAAACAACACCAGTTTAAGCCGCCAGACGTACTGGTACTCATGCACGCACCTTCGTCGGGTGCTACCACCAAACGTTACCGGGATATAGAACGGCACGTAATGAAAGAACCCAGTAGAACTTATCTGGAGCCACGTTCCGGGATTTGTCGCGAGAAACAACACCAGTTTAAGCCGCCAGACGTACTGGTACTAATGCACGCAACTTCGTCGGATGCTACCGCCGAACGTTAGCGGGATATAGAATGGCACGTAATGAAAGAACCCAGTAGAACTTATCTGTAGCCACGTTCCGGGATTTGTCGCGAGAAACAACACCAGTTTAAGCCGCCAGACGTACTGGTACTAATGCACGCAACTTTGTCGGATGCAACCGCCGAACGTTAGCGAGATATAGAACGGCACGTAATGAAAGAACCCAGTAGACCTTATCTGGAGCCACGTTCCGGGATTTGTCGCGAGAGACAACACCATTTTAAGCCCCCCGACGTACTGGTACTAATGCACGCACCTTCGTCGGGTGCTACCACCAAATGTTACCGGGATATAGAACGGCACGTAATGAAAGAACCCAGTAGAACTTATCTGGAGCCACGTTCCGGGATTTGTAGCGAGAGACAACACCATTTTAAGCCCCCCGACGTACTGGTACTAATGAACGCTCCTTCATCGGATGCTACCGCCGAACGTTACCGGGATATAGAACGGCACGTAATGAAAGAACCCAGTAGAACTTATCTGGTGCCACGTTCCGGGATTTGTCGCGAGAAACAACACCATTTTAAGCCGTCAGACGTACTGGTACTAATGCACGCAACTTCGTCGGATGCTACCGCCGAACGTTAGCGGGATATAGAACGGCACGTAATGAAAGAACCCAGTAGAACTTATCTGGAGCCTCGTTCCGGGATTTGTCGCGAGAAACAACACCAGTTTAAGCCGCCAGACGTACTGGTACTAATGCACGCACCTTCGTCGGGTGCTACCACCAAACGTTACCGGGATATAGAACGGCACGTAATGAAAGAACCCAGTAGAACTTATCTGGAGCCACGTTCCGGGATTTGTCGCGAGAAACAACACCAGTTTAAGCCGCCAGACGTACTGGTACTAATGCACGCACCTTCGTCGGATGCTACCGCCGAACGTTACCGGGATATAGAACGGCACGTAATGAAAGAACCCTGTAGAACTTATCTGGAGCCACGTTCCGGGATTTGTCGCGAGAAACAACACCATTTTAAGCCGCCAGACGTACTGGTACTAATGCACGTACCTTCGTCGGATGCTACCACCAAACGTTACCAGGATATAGAATGGCACGTAATGAAAGAACCCAGTAGAACTTATCTGGAGCCACGTTCCGGGATTTGTCGCGAGAAACAACACCAGTTTAAGCCGCCAGACGTACTGGTACTCATGCACGCACCTTCGTCGGGTGCTACCACCAAACGTTACCGGGATATAGAACGGCACGTAATGAAAGAACCCAGTAGAACTTATCTGGAGCCACGTTCCGGGATTTGTCGCGAGAAACAACACCATTTTAAGACGCCAGACGTACTGGTACTAATGTACACACCTTCGTCGGGTGCTACCACCAAACGTTACCGGGATATAGAATGGCACGTAATGAAAGAACCCAGTAGAACTTATCTGGAGCCACGTTCCGGGATTTGTCGCGAGAAACAACACCAGTTTAAGCCGCCAGACGTACTGGTACTCATGCACGCACCTTCGTCGGGTGCTACCACCAAACGTTACCGGGATATAGAACGGCACGTAATGAAAGAACCCAGTAGAACTTATCTGGAGCCACGTTCCGGGATTTGTCGCGAGAAACAACACCATTTTAAGCTGCCAGACGTACTGGTACTAATGCACACACCTTCGTCGTATGCTACCGCCGAACGTTAGCGGGATATAGAACGGCACGTATTGAAAGAACCCAGTAGAACTTATCTGGAGCCACGTTCCGGGATTTGTCGCGAGAAACAACACCTGTTTAAGCCGCCAGACGTACTGGTACTAATGCACGCACCTTCGTCGGATGCTACCGCCGAACGTTAGCGGGATATAGAACGGCATGTAATGAAAGAACCCAGTAGAACTTATCTGGAGCCAGGTTCCAGGATTTGTCGCGAGAAAAAACACCATTTTAGGCCGCCAGATGTACTGGTACTAATGCACACACCTTCGTCGGATGCTACCGCCGAACGTTACCGGGATATAGAACGGCACGTAATGAAAGATCCCAGTAGAACTTATCTGGAGCCACGTTCCGGGATTTGTCGCGAGAAACAACACCATTTTAAGCCGCCAGACGTACTGGTACTAATGCACGCACCTTCGTCGGGTGCTACCACCAAACGTTACCGGGATATAGAATGGCACGTAATGAAAGAACCCAGTAGAACTTATCTGTAGCCACGTTCCAGGATTTGTCGCGAGAAACAACACCAGTTTAAGCCGCCAGACGTACTGGTACTAATGCACGCACCTTCGTCGGATGCTACCGCCGAACGTTACCGGGATATAGAACGGCACGTAATGAAAGAACCCAGTAGAACTTATCTGGAGTCACGTTCCGGGATTTGTCGCGAGAAACAACACCAGTTTAAGCCGCCAGACGTACTGGTACTAATGCACGCATCTTCGTCGGGTGCTACCACCAAACGTTACCGGGATATAGAACGGCACGTAATGAAAGAACCCAGTAGAACTTATCTGGAGCCACGTTCCGGGATTTGTCGCGAGAAACAACACCAGTTTAAGCCGCCAGACGTACTGGTACTAATGCACGCACCTCCGTCGGAAGCAACCGCCGAACGTTAGCGGGATATAGAACGGCACGTAATGAAAGAACCCAGTAGAACTTATCTGGAGCCACGTTCCGGGATTTGTCGCGAGAAACAACACCATTTTAAGCCCCCCGACGTACTGGTACTAATGCACGCACCTTAGTCAGATGCTACCGCCGAACGTTACGGGGATATAGAACGGCACGTAATGTAAGAACCCAGTAGAACTTATCTGGAGCCACGTTCTGGGATTTGTCGCGAGAAACAACACCAGTTTAAGCCGCCAGACGTACTGGTACTAATGCACGCACCTTCGTCGGGTGCTACCACCAAACGTTACCGGGATATAGAACGGCACGTAATGAAAGAACCCAGTAGAACTTATCTGGAGCCACGTTCCGGGATTTGTCGCGAGAAACAACACCAGTTTAAGCCGCCAGACGTACTGGTACTAATGCACGCACCTTCGTCAGATGCTACCGCCGAACGTTAGCGGGATATAGAACGGCATGTAATGAAAGAACCCAGTATAACTTATCTGGAGCCACGTTCCGGGATTTGTCGCGAGAAACAACACCATTTTAAGCCGCCAGACGTACTGGTACTAATGCACGCACCTTCGTCGGATGCTACCGCCGAACGTTACCGGGATATAGAACGGCACGTAATGAAAGAACCCAGTAGAACTTATCTGGAGCCACGTTCCGGAATTTGTCGCGAGAAACAACACCAGTTTAAGCCGCCAGACGTACTGGTACTAATGCACGCACCTTCGTCGGGTGCTACCACCAAACGTTACCGGGATATAGAACGGCACATAATGAAAGAACCCAGTAGAACTTATCTGGAGCCACGTTCCGGGATTTGTCGCGAGAAACAACACTATTTTAAGCCGCCAGACGTACTGGTACTAATGCACGCTCCTTCGTCGGATGCTACCGCCGAACGTTAGCGGGATATAGGACGGCATGTAATGAAAGAACCCAGTAGAACTTATCTGGAGCCACGTTCCGGGATTTGTCGCGAGAAACAACACCATTTTAAGCCGCCAGACGTACTGGTACTAATGCACGCACCTTCGTCGGATGCTACCGCCGAACGTTAGCGGGATATAGAACGGCATGTAATGAAAGAACCCAGTATAACTTATCTGGAGCCACGTTCCGGGATTTGTCCCAAAATACAACACCATTTTAAGCCGCCAGACGTACTGGTACTAATGCACGCACCTTAGTCAGATGCTACCGCCGAACGTTAGCGGGATATAGAACGGCATGTAATGAAAGAACCCAGTAGAACTTATCTGGAGCCAAGTTCCGGGATTTGTCGCGAGAAACAACACCATTTTAAGCCGCCAGACGTACTGGTACTAATGCACGCACCTTCGTCGGATGCTACCGCCGAACGTTACCGGGATATAGAATGGCACGTAATGAAAGAACCCAGTAGAACTTATCTGGAGCCACGTTCCGGGATTTGTCGCGAGAAACAACACCATTTTAAGCCGCCAGACGTACTGGTACTAATGCACGCACCTTCGTCGGATGCTACCGCTGAACGTTAGCGGGATATAGAATGGCACGTAATGAAAGAACCCAGTAGAACTTATCTGGAGCCACGTTCCGGGATTTGTCGCGAGAAACAACACCAGTTTAAGCCGCCAGACGTACTGGTACTAATGCACGCACCTTCGTCGGGTGCTACCACCAAACGTTACCGGGATATAGAACGGCATGTAATGAAAGAACCCAGTAGAACTTATCTGGAGCCACGTTCCGGGATTTGTCGCGAGAAACTACACCAGTTTAAGCCGCCAGACGTACTGGTACTAATGCACGCACCTTCGTTTGATGCTACCGCCGAACGTTACCGGGATATAGAACGGCACGTAATGAAAGAACCCAGTAGAACTTATCTGGAGCCAAGTTCCGGGATTTGTCGCGAGAAACAACACCATTTTAAGCCGCCAGACGTACTGGTACTAATGCACGCACCTTCGTGGGACGCTACCGCCGAACGTTAGCGGGATATAGAACGGCATGTAATGAAAGAACCCAGTAGAACTTATCTGGAGCCACGTTCCGGGATTTGTCGCGAGAAACAACACCAGTTTAAGTCGCCAGACGTACTGGTACTAATGCACGCACCTTCGTCGGATGCTACCGCCGAGTGTTAGCGGGATATAGAACGGCACGTAATGAAAGAACCCAGTAGAACTTATCTGGAGCCACGTTCCGGGATTTGTCGCGAGAAACAACACCATTTTAAGCCGCCAGACATACTGGTACTAATGCACGCACCTTCGTCGGATGCTACCGCCGAACGTTAGCGGGATATAGAACGGCACGTAATGAAAGAACCCAGTAGAACTTATCTGGAGCCACGTTCCGGGATTTGTCGCGAGAAACAACACCAGTTTAAGCTCGCCAGACGTACTGGTACTAATGCACGCACCTTCGTCGGATGCTACCGCCGAACGTTAGCGGGATATAGAACGGCACGTAATGAAAGAACCCAGTAGAACTTATCTGGAGCCACGTTCCGGGATTTGTCGCGAGAAACAACACCATTTTAGGCCGCCAGATGTACTGGTACTAATGCACACACCTTCGTCGGACGCTACCGCCGAACGTTACCGGGATATAGAACGGCACGTAATGAAAGAACCCAGTAGAACTTATCTGGAGCCACGTTCCGGGATTTGTCGCGAGAAACAACACCAGTTTAAGCCGCCAGACGTACTGGTACTAATGCACGCACCTTCGTCGGGTGCTACCACCAAACGTTACCGGGATATAGAATGGCACGTAATGAAAGAACCCAGTAGAACTTATCTGTAGCCACGTTCCGGGATTTGTCGCGAGAAACAACACCAGTTTAAGCCGGCAGACGTACTGGTACTAATGCACGCACCTTCGTCGGATGCTACCGCCGAACGTTACCGGGATATAGAACGGCACGTAATGAAAGAACCCAGTAGAACTTATCTGGAGCCACGTTCCGGGATTTGTCGCGAGAAACAACACCAGTTTAAGCCGCCAGACGTACTGGTACTAATGCACGCATCTTCGTCGGGTGCTACCACCAAACGTTACCGGGATATAGAAGGGCACGTAATGAAAGAACCCAGTAGAACTTATCTGGAGCCACGTTCCGGGATTTGTCGCGAGAAACAACACCATTTTAAGCCGCCAGACGTACTGGTACTAATGCACGCACCTTCGTCGGATGCTACCGCCGAACGTTACCGGGATATAGAACGGCACGTAATGAAAGAACCCAGTAGAACTTATCTGGAGCCACGTTCCGGGATTTGTCGCGAGAAACAACACCAGTTTAAGCCGCCAGACGTACTGGTACTAATGCACGCACCTTCGTCGGGTGCTACCACCAAACGTTACCGGGATATAGAACAGCACATAATGAAAGAACCCAGTAGAACTTATCTGGAGCCACGTTCCGGGATTTGTCGCGAGAAGCAACACTATTTTAAGCCGCCAGACGTACTGGTACTAATGCACGCTCCTTCGTCGGATGCTACCGCCGAACGTTAGCGGGATATAGAACGGCATGTAATGAAAGAACCCAGTAGAACTTATCTGGAGCCACGTTCCGGGATTTGTCGCGAGAAACAACACCATTTTAAGCCGCCAGACGTACTGGTACTAATGCACGCACCTTAGTCAGATGCTACCGCCGAACGTTAGCGGGATATAGAACGGCATGTAATGAAAGAACCCAGTAGAACTTATCTGGAGCCACGTTCCGGGATTTGTCGCGAGAAACAACACCAACTTAAGCCGCCAGACGTACTGGTACTAATGCACGCACCTTCGTCGGATGCTACCGCCGAACGTTACCGGGATATAGAATGGCACGTAATGAAAGAACCCAGTAGAACTTATCTGGAGCCACGTTCTGGGATTTGTCACGAGAAACAACACCATTTTAAGCCGCCAGACGTACTGGTACTAATGCACGCACCTTCGTCGGATGCTACCGCCGAACGTTACCGGGATATAGAATGGCACGTAATGAAAGAACCCAGTAGAACTTATCTGGAGCCACGTTCCGGGATTTGTCGCGAGAAACAACACAAGTTTAAGCCGCCAGACGTACTGGTACTAATGCACGCACCTTCGTCGGGTGCTACCACCAAACGTTACTGGGATATAGAACGGCATGTAATGAAAGAACCTAGTAGAACTTATCTGGAGCCACGTTCCGGGATTTGTCGCGAGAAACTACACCAGTTTAAGCCGCCAGACGTACTGGTACTAATCCACGCACCTTCGTTTGATGCTACCGCCGAACGTTACCGGGATATAGAACGGCACGTAATGAAAGAACCCAGTAGAACTTATCTGGAGCCACGTTCCGGGATTTGTCGCGAGAAACAACACCAGTTTAAGCCGCCAGACGTACTGGTACTAATGCACGCACCTTCGTCGGATGCTACCGCAGAACGTTACCGGGATATAGAACGGCACGTAATGAAAGAACCCAGTAGAACTTATCTGGAGCCACGTTCCGGGATTTGTCGCGAGAAACAACACCATTTAAAGCCGCCAGACGTACTGGTACTAATGCACGCACCTTCGTCAGATTCTACCGCCGAATGTTAGCAGGATATAGAACGGCACGTAATGAAAGAACCCAGTAGAACTTATCTGGAGCCACGTTCCAGTATTTGTCGCGAGAAACAACACCATTATAAGAAGCCAGACGTACTGGTACTAATGCACGCACCTTCATCGGATGCTACCGCCGAACGTTAGCGGGATATAGAACGGCACGTAATGAAAGAACCCAGTAGAACTTATCTGGAGCCACGTTCCGGGATTTGTCGCGAGAAACAACACCATTTTAAGCCGCCAGACGTACTGGTAGTAATGCACGCACTTTCTTGGGATGCTACCGCCGAACGTTACCGGGATATAGAACGGCACATAATGAAAGAACCCAGTAGAACTTATCTGGAGCCACGTTCCGGGATTTGTCGCGAGAAACAACACCATTTTAAGCCGCTAGACGTACTGGTACTAATGCACGCACCTTCGTCGGGTGCTACCACCAAACGATACCGGGATATAGAACGGCATGTAATGAAAGAAGCCAGTAGAACTTATCTGGAGCCACGTTCCGGGATTTGTCGCGAGAAACAACACCATTTTAAGCAGCCAGATGTACTGGTACTAATGCACGCACCTTCGTCAGATGCTACCGCCGAACGTTACCAGGATATAGAACGGCACGTAATGAAAGAACCCAGTAGAACTTATCTGGAGCCACGTTCCGGGATTTGTCGCGAGAAACAACACCATTTTAAGCCGCCAGACGTACTGGTACTAATGCACGCACCTTCGTCGGATGCTACCGCCGAACGTTAGCGGGATATAGAACGGCACGTAATGAAAGAACCCAGTAGAACTTATCTGGAGCCACGTTCCGGGATTTGTCGCGAGAAACAACACCATTTTAAGCCGCCAGACGTACTGTTACTAATGCACGCACCTTCGTCGGATGCTACCGCCGAACGTTAGCGGGATATAGAACGGCACGTAATGAAAAAACCCAGTAGAACTTATCTGGAGCCACGTTCCGGGATTTGTCGCTAGAAACAACACCATTTTAAGCCGCCAGGCATACTGGTACTAATGCACGCACCTTCTTTGGATGCTACCGCCGAATGTTACCGGGATATAGAACGGCACGTAACGAAAGAACCCAGTAGAACTTATCTGGAGCCACGTTCCGGGATTTGTCCCGAGAAACAACACCATTTTAAGCCGCCAGACGTACTGGTACTAATGCACGCACCTTCGTCGGATGCTACCGCCGAACGTTAGCGGGATATAGAACGGCACGTAATGAAAGAACCCAGTAGAACTTATCTGGAGCCATGTTCCGGGATTTGTCGCGAGAAACAACACCATTTTAAGCTGCCAGACGTACTGGTACTAATGCACGCACCTTCGTCGGATGCTACCGCTGAACGTTAGCGGGATATAGAACGGCACGTAATGAAAGAACCCAGTAGAACTTATCTGGAGCCACGTTCCGGGATTTGTCGCGAGAAACAACACCAGTTTAAGCCGCCAGACGTACTGGTACTAATGCACGCACCTTCGTTGGATGCTACAGCCGAACTTTACCGGGATGTAGAACGGCACGTAATGAAAGAACCCAGTAGAACTTATCTGGAGCCACGTTCCGGGATTTGTCGCGAGAAACAACACCATTTTCAGCCGCCAGACGTACTGGTACTAATGCACGCACCTTCGTCGGATGCTACCGCCGAACGTTTTCGGGATATAGAACGGCATGTAATGAAAGAACCCAGTAGAACTTATCTGGAGAAAAGTTCCATGATTTGTCACGAGAAACAACACCAGTTTAAGCCGCCAGATGTAGTGGTACTAATGCACGCACCTTCGTCAGATGCTACCGCCGAACGTTAGCGGAATATAGAACGGCACGTACTGAAAGAACCCAGTAGAACTTATCTGGAGCCACGTTCCGGGATTTGTCGCGAGAAACAACACCATTTTAAGCCGCCAGACGTACTGCTACTTATGCACGCACTTCCGTCGGATGCTACCGCCGAACGTTACCGGGATATAGAACGGCACGTAATGAAAGAACCCAGTAGAACTTATCTGGAGCCACGTTCCAGGATTTGTTGCGAGAAACAACACCATTTTAAGCCGCCAGACGTACTTGTACTAATGCACGCACCTTCATCGGATGCTACTGCCGAACGTTACCGGGATATAGAACGGCATGTAATGAAAGAACCCAGTAGAACTTATCTGGAGCCACGTTCCGGGATTTGTCGCGAGAAACAACACCAGTTTAAGCCGCCAGATGTACTGGTAATAATGCACGCACCTTCGTCGGATGCTACCGCAGAACGTTAGTGGGATATAGAACGGCACATAATGAAAGAACCCAGTAGAACTTATCTGGAGCCACGTTCTGGGATTTGTCGCGAGAAACAACACCATTTTAAGCCGCCTGACGTACTGGTCCTAATGCTCGCACCTTCGTCGGATGCTACCGCCGAACGTTACCGGGATATAGAACGGCACGTAATGAAAGAACCCAGTAGAACTTATCTGGAGCCACGTTCCGGGATTTGTCGCGAGAAACAACACCATTTTAAGCCGCCAGACGGTCTGGTACTAATGCACGCACCTTCGTCGGGTGCTACCACCAAACGTTACCGGGATATGGAACGGCATGTTATGAAAGAACCCAGTAGAACTTATCTGGAGCCACGTTCCGGGATTTGTCGCGAGAAACAACACCAGTGTAAGCCGCCAGATGTACTGGTACTAATGCACGCACCTTCGTCAGAAGCTACCGCCGAACGTTTGCGGGATATAGAACGGCACGTAATGAAAGAATCCAGTAGAACTTATCTGGAGCCACGTTCCGGGATTTGTTGCTAGAACCAACACCATTTTAAGCCGCCAGACGTACTGGTACTAATGCACGCACCTTAGTCGGATACTACCGCCGAACCTTACCGGGATATAGAACGGCATGTAATGAAAGAACCCAGTAGAACTTATCTGGAGCAACGTTCCGGGATTTGTCGCGAGAAACAACACCAGTTTAAGCCACCAGATGTACTGGTACTAATGCACGCAACTTCGTCGGATGCTACCGCCGAACGTTAGCGGGATATAGAACGGCACGTAATGAAAGAACCCAGTAGAACTTATCTGGAGCCACGTTCCGGGATTTGTTGCGAGAAAGAACACCATTTTAAGCCGCCAGACGTACTGGTACTAATGCACGCACCTTCGTCGGATGCTACCGCCGAACGTTAGCGGGATATAGAACGGCTTGTAATGAAAGAACCCAGTAGAACTTATCTGGAGCCACGTTCCGGGATTGTCGCGAGAAACAACACCAGTTTAAGCCGCCAGATGTACTGGTACTAATGCACGCACCTTCGTCGGATTCTACCGCCGAACGTTAGCGGGATATAGAACGGCACGTAATGAAAGAACCCAGTAGAACTTATCTGGAGCCACGTTCCGGGATTTGTCGCGAGAAACAACACCATTTTAAGCCGCCAGACGTACTGGTACTAATGCTCGCACCTTCGTCGGATGCTACCGCCGAACGTTACCGGGATATAGAACGGCACGTAATAAAAGAACCCAGCAGAACTTATCTGGAGCCACGTTCCGGGATTTGTCGCGAGAAACAACACCATTTTAAGCCGCCAGACGTACTGGTACTAATGCACGCACCTTCGTCGGGTGCTATCACCAAACTTTACCGGGATATGGAACGTCATGTAATGAAAGAACAGAGTAGAACTTATCTGGAGCCACGTTCCGGGATTTGTCGCGAGAAACAACACCAGTGTAAGCCGCCAGATGTACTGGTACTAATGCACGCACCTTCGTCAGATGCTACCGCCGAACGTTAGCGGAATATAGAACGGCACGTAATGAAAGAACCCAGTAGAACTTATCTGGAGCCACGTTCCGGGATTTGTCGCGAGAAACAACACCATTTTAAGCCGCCAGACGTACTGGTACTAATGCACGCACCTTCGTCGGATGCTACCGCCGAACGTTAGCGGGATATAGAACGGCACGTAATGAAAGAACCCAGTAGAACTTATCTGGAGCCACGTTCCGGGATTTGTCGCGAGAAACAACACCATTTTAAGCCGCCAGACGTACTGGTACTAATGCACGCACCTTCGTCGGGTGCTACCACCAAATATTACCGGGATATAGAACGGCATGTAATGAAAGAACCCAGTAGAACTTATCTGGAGCATCGTTCCGGGATTTGTCGCGAGAAACAACACCAGTTTAAGCCGCCAGACGTACTGGTACTAATGCACGCACCTTCGTCAGATGCTACCGCCGAACGATAGCGGAATATAGAACGGCATGTAATGAAAGAACCCAGTAGAACTTATCTGGAGCCACGTTCCGGGATTTGTCGCGAGAAACAACAACATTTTAAGCCGCCAGACGTACTGGTACTAATGCACGCACCTTCGTTGGATGCTACCGCCGAACGTAACCGGGATATAGAACGGCACGTAATGAAAGAACCCAGTAGAACTTATCTGGAGCCACGTTCTGGGATTTGTCGCGAGAAACAACACCATTTTAAGCCGCCAGACGTACTGGTACTAATGCACGCACCTTCGTCGGATGCTACCGCCGAACGTTACCGGGATATAGAACGGCACGTAATGAAAGAACCCAGTAGAACTCATCTGGAGCCACGTTCCGGGATTTGTCGCGAGAAACAACACCATTTTAAGCCGTCAGACGTACTGGTACTAATGCACGCACCTTCGTCGGATGCTACCGCCGAACGTTACCGGGATATAGAACGGCACGTAATGAAAGAACCCAGTAGAACTTATCTGAAGCCACGTTCCGGGATTTGTCGCGAGAAAAACACCATTTTAAGCCGCCAGACCTTCTGGTACTAATGCACGCACCTTCGTCGGGTGCTACCACAAAACGTTACCCGGATATGGAACGGCATGTAATGAAAGAACCCAGTAGAACTTACCTGGAGCCACGTTCCGGGATTTGTCGCGAGAAACAACACCAGTTTAAACCGCCAGATGTACTGGTACTAATGCACGCACCTTCGTCAGATGCTACCGCCGAACGTTACCGAGATATAGAACGGCACGTAATGAAAGAACCCAGTAGAACTTATCTGGAGCCACGTTTTGGGATTTGTCGCGAGAAACAACACCATTTTAAGCCGCCAGACGTACTGGTACTAATGCACGCACCTTCGTCGGGTGCTACCGACAAACGTTACCGGGATATAGAACGGCACGTAATGAAAGAACCCAATAGAACTGATCTGGAGCCACGTTCCGGGATTTCTCGCAAGAAACAACACCAGTTTAAGACGCCAGACGTACTGGTACTAATGCACGCACCTTCGTCAGATGCTACCGCCGAACGTTAGCGGGATATAGAACGGCACGTAATGAAAGAACCCAGTAGAACTTATCTGGAGCCACGTTCCGGGATTTGTCGCGAGAAACAACACCATTTTAAGCCGCCAGACGTACTGGTACTAATGCACGCACCTTCGTCGGGTGCTACCGACAAACTTTACCGGGATATAGAATGGCACGTAATGAAAGAACCCAGTAGAACTTATCTGGAGCCACGTTCCGGGATTTGTCGCGAGAAACAACACCAGTTTAAGCCGCCAGACGTACTGGTACTAATGCATGCACCTTCGTCAGATGCTTCCGCCGAACGTTAGCGGAATATAGAACGGCACGTAATGAAAGAACCCAGTAGAACTTATCTGGAGCCACGTTCCGGGATTTGTCGCGAGAAACAACACCATTTTAAGCCGCCAGACGTACTGGTACTAATGCACGCACCTTCGTCGGATGCTACCGCCGAACGTTACCGGGATATAGAACGGCACGTAATGAAAGAACCCAGTAGAACTTATCTGGAGCCACGTTCCGGGATTTGTCGCGAGAAGCAACACCATTTTAAGCTGCCAGACGTACTGGTACAAATGCACGCAACTTCGTCGGATGCTACCGCAGAACGTTAGCGGGATTTAGAACAGCATGTAATTAAAGAAACCAGTAGAACTTATCTGGAGCCACGTTCCGGGATTTGTCGCGAGAAACAACACCATTTTAAGCCGCCAGACGTACTGGTACTAATGCACGCACCTTCGTCGGATGCTACCGCCGAACGTTAGCGGGATATAGAACGGCACGTAATGAAAGAACCCAGTAGAACTTATCTGGAGCCACGTTCCGGGATTTGTCGCGAGAAACAACACCAGTGTAAGCCGCCAGATGTACTGGTACTAATGCACGCACCTTCGTCGGATGCTACCGCCGAACGTTAGCGGAATATAGAACGGCACGTAATGAAAGAACCCAGTAGAACTTATCTGGAGCCACGTTCCGGGATTTGTCGCCAGAAACAACACCATTTTAAGCCGCCAGACGTACTGGTACTAATGCACGCACCTTCGTCGGATGCTACCGCCGAACGTTACCGGGATATAGAACGGCACGTAATGAAAGAACCCAGTAGAACTTATCTGGAGCCACGTTCCGGGATTTGTCGCGAGAAACAACACCATTTTAAGCCGCCAGATGTACTGGTACTAATGCACGCACCTTCGTCGGGTGCTACCACCAAACATTACCGGGATATAGAACGGCATGTAATGAAAGAACCCAGTAGAACTTATCTTGAGCATCGTTCCGGGATTTGTCGCGAGAAACAACACCAGTTTAAGCCGCCAGACGTACTGGTACTAATGCACGCACCTTCGTCAGATGCTACCGCCGAACGATAGCGGAATATAGAACGGCATGTAATGAAAGAACCCAGTAGAACTTATCTGGAGCCACGTTCCGGGATTTGTCGCGAGAAACAACAACATTTTAAGCCGCCAGACGTACTGGTACTAATGCACGCACCTTCGTTGGATGCTACCGCCGAACGTAACCGGGATATAGAACGGCACGTAATGAAAGAACCCAGTAGAACTTATCTGGAGCCACGTTCTGGGATTTGTCGCGAGAAACAACACCAGTTTAAGCCGCCAGACGTACTGGTACTAATGCATGCACCTTCGTCAGATGCTTCCGCCGAACGTTAGCGGAATATAGAACGGCACGTAATGAATGAACCCAGTAGAACTTATCTGGAGCCACGTTCCGGGATTTGTCGCGAGAAACAACACCATTTTAAGCCGCCAGACGTACTGGTACTAATGCACGCACCTTCGTCGGATGCTACCGCCGAACGTTACCGGGATATAGAACGGCACGTAATGAAAGAACCCAGTAGAACTTATCTGGAGCCACGTTCCGGGATTTGTCGCGAGAAGCAACACCATTTTAAGCTGCCAGACGTACTGGTACAAATGCACGCAACTTCGTCGGATGCTACCGCAGAACGTTAGCGGGATTTAGAACAGCATGTAATTAAAGAAACCAGTAGAACTTATCTGGAGCCACGTTCCGGGATTTGTCGCGAGAAATAACACCATTTTAAGCCGCCAGACGTACTGGTACTAATGCACGCACCTTCGTCGGATGCTACCGCCGAACGTTAGCGGGATATAGAACGGCACGTAATGAAAGAACCCAGTAGAACTTATCTGGAGCCACGTTCCGGGATTTGTCGCGAGAAACAACACCAGTGTAAGCCGCCAGATGTACTGGTACTAATGCACGCACCTTCGTCGGATGCTACCGCCGAACGTTAGCGGAATATAGAACGGCACGTAATGAAAGAACCCAGTAGAACTTATCTGGAGCCACGTTCCGGGATTTGTCGCGAGAAACAACACCATTTTAAGCCGCCAGACGTACTGGTACTAATGCACGCACCTTCGTCGGATGCTACCGCCGAACGTTACCGGGATATAGAACGGCACGTAATGAAAGAACCCAGTAGAACTTATCTGGAGCCACGTTCCGGGATTTGTCGCGAGAAACAACACCATTTTAAGCCGCCAGATGTACTGGTACTAATGCACGCACCTTCGTCGGGTGCTACCACCAAACATTACCGGGATATAGAACGGCATGTAATGAAAGAACCCAGTAGAACTTATCTTGAGCATCGTTCCGGGATTTGTCGCGAGAAACAACACCAGTTTAAGCCGCCAGACGTACTGGTACTAATGCACGCACCTTCGTCAGATGCTACCGCCGAACGATAGCGGAATATAGAACGGCATGTAATGAAAGAACCCAGTAGAACTTATCTGGAGCCACGTTCCGGGATTTGTCGCGAGAAACAACAACATTTTAAGCCGCCAGACGTACTGGTACTAATGCACGCACCTTCGTTGGATGCTACCGCCGAACGTAACCGGGATATAGAACGGCACGTAATGAAAGAACCCAGTAGAACTTATCTGGAGCCACGTTCTGGGATTTGTCGCGAGAAACAACACCATTTTAAGCCGCCAGACGTACTGGTACTAATGCACGCACCTTCGTCGGATGCTACCGCCGAACGTTACCGGGATATAGAACGGCACGTAATGAAAGAACCTAGTAGAACTTATCTGGAGCCACGTTCCGGGATTTGTCGCGAGAAACAACACCATTTTAAGCCGCCAGACGTACTGGTACTAATGCACACACCTTCGTCGGATGCTACCGCCGAACGTTACCGGGATATAGAACGGCACGTAATGAAAGAACCCAGTAGAACTTATCTGAAGCCACGTTCCGGGATTTGTCGCGAGAAACAACACCATTTTAAGCCGCCAGACGTTCTGGTACTAATGCACGCACCTTCGTCGGGTGCTACCACCAAACGTTACCCGGATATGGAACGGCATGTAATGAAAGAACCCAGTAGAACTTATCTGGAGCCACGTTCCGGGATTTGTCGCGAGAAACAACACCAGTTTAAACCGCCAGATGTACTGGTACTAATGCACGCACCTTCGTCAGATGCTACCGGCGAACGTTACCGAGATATAGAACGGCACGTAATGAAAGAACCCAGTAGAACTTATCTGGAGCCACGTTCCGGGATTTGTCGCGAGAAACAACACCTATTTAAGCCGCCAGACGTACTGGTACTAATGCACGCACCTTCGTCGGATGCTACCGCCGAACGTTAGCGGGATATAGAACGGCACGTAATGAAAGAACCCAGTAGAACTTATCTGGAGCCACGTTCCGGGATTTGTCGCGAGAAACAACACCATTTTAAGCCGCCAGACGTACTGGTACTAATGCACGCACCTTCGTCGGATGCTACCGCCGAACGTTACCGCGATATAGAACGGCACGTAATGAAAGAACCCAGTAGAACTTATCTGGAGCCACGTTCCGGGATTTGTCGCGAGAAGCAACACCATTTTAAGCTGCCAGACGTACTGGTACAAATGCACGCAACTTCGTCGGATGCTACCGCAGAACGTTAGCGGGATTTAGAACGGCATGTAATTAAAGAAACCAGTAGAACTTATCTGGAGCCACGTTCCGGGATTTGTCGCGAGAAACAACACCATTTTAAGCCGCCAGACGTACTGGTACTCTTGCACGCACCTTCGTCGGATGCTACCGCCGAACGTTAGCGGGATATAGAACGGCACGTAATGAAAGAACCCAGTAGAACTTATCTGGAGCCACGATCCGGGATTTGTCGCGAGAAACAACACCAGTGTAAGCCGCCAGATGTACTGGTACTAATGCACGCACCTTCGTCGGATGCTACCGCCGAACGTTAGCGGAATATAGAACGGCACGTAATGAAAGAACCCAGTAGAACTTATCTGGAGCCACGTTCCGGGATTTGTCGCGAGAAACAACACCATTTTAAGCCGCCAGACGTACTGGTACTAATGCACGCACCTTCGTCGGATGCTACCGCCGAACGTTACCGGGATATAGAACGGCACGTAATGAAAGAACCCAGTAGAACTTATCTGGAGCCACGTTCCGGGATTTGTCGCGAGAAACAACACCGTTTTAAGCCGCCAGATGTACTGGTACTAATGCACGCACCTTCGTCGGGTGCTACCACCAAACATTACCGGGATATAGAACGGCATGTAATGAAAGAACCCAGTAGAACTTATCTTGAGCATCGTTCCGGGATTTGTCGCGAGAAACAACACCAGTTTAAGCCGCCAGACGTACTGGTACTAATGCACGCACCTTCGTCAGATGCTACCGCCGAACGATAGCGGAATATAGAACGGCATGTAATGAAAGAACCCAGTAGAACTTATCTGGAGCCACGTTCCGGGATTTGTCGCGAGAAACAACAACATTTTAAGCCGCCAGACGTACTGGTACTAATGCACGCACCTTCGTCGGATGCTACCGCCGAACGTTACCGGGATATAGAACGGCACGTAATGAAAGAACCCAGTAGAACTTATCTGGAGCCACGTTCTGGGATTTGTCGCGAGAAACAACACCATTTTAAGCCGCCAGACGTACTGGTACTAATGCACGCACCTTCGTCAGATGCTACCGCCGAACGTAACCGGGATATAGAACGGCACGTAATGAAAGAACCCAGTAGAACTTATCTGGAGCCACGTTCTGGGATTTGTCGCGAGAAACAACACCATTTTAAGCCGCCAGACGTACTGGTACTAATGCACGCACCTTCGTTGGATGCTACCGCCGAACGTAACCGGGATATAGAACGGCACGTAATGAAAGAACCCAGTAGAACTTATCTGGAGCCACGTTCCGGGATTTGTCGCGAGAAACAACACCATTTTAAGCCGCCAGACGTACTGGTACTAATGCACGCACCTTCGTCGGATGCTACCGCCGAACGTTACCGGGATATAGAACGGCACGTAATGAAAGAACCCAGTAGAACTTATCTGGAGCCACGTTCCGGGATTTGTCGCGAGAAGCAACACCATTTTAAGCTGCCAGACGTACTGGTACAAATGCACGCAACTTCGTCGGATGCTACCGCAGAACGTTAGCGGGATTTAGAACAGCATGTAATGAAAGAACCCAGTAGAACTTATCTGGAGCTACGTTCCGGGATTTGTCGCGAGAAACAACACCATTTTAAGCCCCCAGACGTACTGGTACTAATGCACGCACCTTCGTCGGATGCTACCGCCGAACGTTAGCGGGATATAGAACGGCACGTAATGAAAGAACCCAGTAGAACTTATCTGGAGCCACGTTCCGGGATTTGTCGCGAGAAACAACACCAGTGTAAGCCGCCAGATGTACTGGTACTAATGCACGCATCTTCGTCGGATGCTACCGCCGAACGTTAGCGGTATATAGAACGGCACGTAATGAAAGAACCCAGTAGAACTTATCTGGAGCCACGTTCCGGGATTTGTCGCGAGAAACAACACCATTTTAAGCCGCCAGACGTACTGGTACTAATGCACGCACCTTCGTCGGATGCTACCGCCGAACGTTAGCGGGATATAGAACGGCACGTAATGAAAGAACCCAGTAGAACTTATCTGGAGCCACGTTTTGGGATTTGTCGCGAGAAACAACACCATTTTAAGCCGCCAGATGTACTGGTACTAATGCACGCACCTTCGTCGGGTGCTACCACCAAACATTACCGGGATATAGAACGGCATGTAATGCAAGAACCCAGTAGAACTTATCTTGAGCATCGTTCCGGGATTTGTCGCGAGAAACAACACCAGTTTAATCCGCCAGACGTACTGGTACTAATGCACGCACCTTCGTCAGATGATACCGCCGAACGATAGCGGAATATAGAACGGCATGTAATGAAAGAACCCAGTAGAACTTATCTGGAGCCACGTTCCGGGATTTGTCGCGAGAAACAACAACATTTTAAGCCGCCAGACGTACTGGTACTAATGCACGCACCTTCGTTGGATGCTACCGCCGAACGTAACCGGGATATAGAACGGCACGTAATGAAAGAACCCAGTAGAACTTATCTGGAGCCACGTTCTGGGATTTGTCGCGAGAAACAACACCATTTTAAGCCGCCAGACGTACTGGTACTAATGCACGCACCTTCGTCGGATGCTACCGCCGAACGTTACCGGGATATAGAACGGCACGTAATGAAAGAACCCAGTAGAACTTATCTGGAGCCACGTTCCGGGATTTGTCGCGAGAAGCAACACCATTTTAAGCTGCCAGACGTACTGGTACAAATGCACGCAACTTCGTCGGATGCTACCGCAGAACGTTAGCGGGATTTAGAACAGCATGTAATGAAAGAACCCAGTAGAACTTATCTGGAGCTACGTTCCGGGATTTGTCGCGAGAAACAACACCATTTTAAGCCGCCAGACGTACTGGTACTAATGCACGCACCTTCGTCGGATGCTACCGCCGAACGTTAGCGGGATATAGAACGGCACGTAATGAAAGAACCCAGTAGAACTTATCTGGAGCCACGTTCCGGGATTTGTCGCGAGAAACAACACCAGTGTAAGCCGCCAGATGTACTGGTACTAATGCACGCATCTTCGTCGGATGCTACCGCCGAACGTTAGCGGTATATAGAACGGCACGTAATGAAAGAACCCAGTAGAACTTATCTGGAGCCACGTTCCGGGATTTGTCGCGAGAAACAACACCATTTTAAGCCGCCAGACGTACTGGTACTAATGCACGCACCTTCGTCGGATGCTACCGCCGAAAATTACCGGGATATAGAACGGCACGTAATGAAAGAACCCAGTAGAACTTATCTGGAGCCACGTTCCGGGATTTGTCGCGAGAAACAACACCATTTTAAGCCGCCAGATGTACTGGTACTAATGCACGCACCTTCGTCGGGTGCTACCACCAAACATTACCGGGATATAGAACGGCATGTAATGAAAGAACCCAGTAGAACTTATCTTGAGCATCGTTCCGGGATTTGTCGCGAGAAACAACACCAGTTTAAGCCGCCAGACGTACTGGTACTAATGCACGCACCTTCGTCTGATGATACCGCCGAACGATAGCGGAATATAGAACGGCATGTAATGAAAGAACCCAGTAGAACTTATCTGGAGCCACGTTCCGGGATTTGTCGCGAGAAACAACAACATTTTAAGCCGCCAGACGTACTGGTACTAATGCACGCACCTTCGTTGGATGCTACCGCCGAACGTAACCGGGATATAGAACGGCACGTAATGAAAGAACCCAGTAGAACTTATCTGGAGCCACGTTCCGGGATTTGTCGCGAGAAACAACACCATTTTAAGCCGCCAGACGTACTGGTACTAATGCACGCACCTTCGTCGGATGCTACCGCCGAACGTTACCGGGATATAGAACGGCACGTAATGAAAGAACCCAGTAGAACTTATCTGAAGCCACGTTCCGGGACTTGTCGCGAGAAACAACACCATTTTAAGCCGCCAGACGTTCTGGTACTAATGCACGCACCTTCGTCGGGTGCTACCACCAAACATTACCCGGATATGGAACTTCATGTAATGAAAGAACAAAGTAGAACTTATCTGGAGCCACGTTCCGGGATTTGTCGCGAGAAACAACACCAGTTTAAACCGCCAGATGTACTGGTACTAATGCACGCACCTTCGTCAGATGCTACCGGCGAACGTTACCGAGATATAGAACGGCACGTAATGAAAGAACCCAGTAGAACTTATCTTGAGCATCGTTCCGGGATTTGTCGCGAGAAACAACACCTATTTAAGCCGCCAGACGTACTGGTACTAATGCACGCACCTTCGTCGGATGCTACCGCCGAACGTTAGCGGGATATAGAACGGCACGTAATGAAAGAACCCAGTAGAACTTATCTGGAGCCACGTTCCGGGATTTGTCACGAGAAACAACACCATTTTAAGCCGCCAGACGTACTGGTACTAATGCACGCACCTTCGTCGGATGCTACCGCCGAACGTTACCGGGATATAGAACGGCACGTAATGAAAGAACCCAGTAGAACTTATCTGGAGCCACGTTCCGGGATTTGTCGCGAGAAACAACACCAGTGTACGCCGCCAGATGTACTGGTACTAATGCACGCACCTTCGTCGGATGCTACCGCCGAACGTTAGCGGAATATAGAACGGCACGTAATGAAAGAACCCAGTAGAACTTATCTGGAGCCGCGTTCCGGGATTTGTCGCGAGAAACAACACCATTTTAAGCCGCCAGACGTACTGGTACTAATGCACGCACCTTCGTCGGATGCTACCGCCGAACGTTACCGGGATATAGAACGGCACGTAATGAAAGAACCCAGTAGAACTTATCTGGAGCCACGTTCCGGGATTTGTCGCGAGAAACAACACCATTTTAAGCCGCCAGATGTACTGGTACTAATGCACGCACCTTCGTCGGGTGCTACCACCAAACATTACCGGGATATAGAACGGCATGTAATGAAAGAACCCAGTAGAACTTATCTTGAGCATCGTTCCGGGATTTGTCGCGAGAAACAACACCAGTTTAAGCCGCCAGACGTACTGGTACTAATGCACGCACCTTCGTCAGATGCTACCGCCGAACGATAGCGGAATATAGAACGGCATGTAATGAAAGAACCCAGTAGAACTTATCTGGAGCCACGTTCCGGGATTTGTCGCGAGAAACAACAACATTTTAAGCCGCCAGACGTACTGGTACTAATGCACGCACCTTCGTCGGATGCTACCACCGAACGTTACCGGGATATAGAACGGCACGTAATGAAAGAACCCAGTAGAACTTATCTGGAGCCACGTTCTGGGATTTGTCGCGAGAAACAACACCATTTTAAGCCGCCAGACGTACTGGTACTAATGCACGCACCTTCGTCAGATGCTACCGCCGAACGTAACCGGGATATAGAACGGCACGTAATGAAAGAACCCAGTAGAACTTATCTGGAGCCACGTTCTGGGATTTGTCGCGAGAAACAACACCATTTTAAGCCGCCAGACGTACTGGTACTAATGCACGCACCTTCGTTGGATGCTACCGCCGAACGTAACCGGGATATAGAACGGCACGTAATGAAAGAACCCAGTAGAACTTATCTGGAGCCACGTTCTGGGATTTGTCGCGAGAAACAACACCATTTTAAGCCGCCAGACGTACTGGTACTAATGCACGCACCTTCGTCGGATGCTACCGCCGAACGTTACCGGGATATAGAACGGCACGTAATGAAAGAACCTAGTAGAACTTATCTGGAGCCACGTTCCGGGATTTGTCGCGAGAAACAACACCATTTTAAGCCGCCAGACGTACTGGTACTAATGCACGCACCTTCGTCGGATGCTACCGCCGAACGTTAGCGGGATATAGAACGGCACGTAATGAAAGAACCCAGTAGAACTTATCTGAAGCCACGTTCCGGGATTTGTCGCGAGAAACAACACCATTTTAAGCCGCCAGACGTTCTGGTACTAATGCACGCACCTTCGTCGGGTGCTACCACCAAACGTTACCCGGATATGGAACGGCATGTAATGAAAGAACCCAGTAGAACTTAGCTGGAGCCACGTTCCGGGATTTGTCGCGAGAAACAACACCAGTTTAAACCGCCAGATGTACTGGTACTAATGCACGCACCTTCGTCAGATGCTACCGCCGAACGTTACCGAGATATAGAACGGCACGTAATGAAAGAACCCAGTAGAACTTATCTGGAGCCACGTTTTGGGATTTGTCGCGAGAAACAACACCAGTTTAAGCCGCCAGACGTACTGGTACTAATGCACGCACCTTCGTCGGGTGCTACCGACAAACGTTACCGGGATATAGAACGGCACGTAATGAAAGAACCCAATAGAACTGATCTGGAGCCACGTTCCGGGATTTCTCGCAAGAAACAACACCAGTTTAAGACGCCAGACGTACTGGTACTAATGCACGCACCTTCGTCGGGTGCAACCGACAAACTTTACCGGGATATAGAATGGCACGTAATGAAAGAACCCAGTAGAACTTATCTGGAGCCACGTTCCGGGATTTGTCGCGAGAAACAACACCAGTTTAAGCCGCCAGACGTACTGGTACTAATGCATGCACCTTCGTCAGATGCTTCCGCCGAACGTTAGCGGAATATAGAACGGCACGTAATGAAAGAACCCAGTAGAACTTATCTCGAGCCACGTTCCGGGATTTGTCGCGAGAAACAACACCATTTTAAGCCGCCAGACGTACTGGTACTAATGCACGCACCTTCGTCGGATGCTACCGCCGAACGTTAGCGGGATATAGAACGGCACGTAATGAAAGAACCCAGTAGAACTTATCTGGAGCCACGTTCCGGGATTTGTCGCGAGAAACAACACCATTTTAAGCCGCCAGACGTACTGGTACTAATGCACGCACCTTCGTCGGGAGCTTCCGCCATACGTTACCGGGATATAGAACGGCATGTAATGAAAGAACCCAGTAGAACTTATCTGGAGCCACGTTCCGGGATTTGTCGCGAGAAACAACACCATTTTAAGCCGCCAGACATACTGGTACTAATGCACGCACCTTCGTCGGATGCTACCGCCGAACGTTAGCGGGATATAGAACGGCACGTAATGAAAGAACCCAGTAGAACTTATCTGGAGCCACGTTCCGGGATTTGTCGCGAGAAACAACACCATTTTAAGCCGCCAGACGTACTGGTACTAATGCACGCACCTTCGTCGGATGCTACCGCCGAACGTTAGCGGGATATAGAACGGCACGTAATGAAAGAACCCAGTAGAACTTATCTGGAGCCACGTTCTGGGATTTGTCGCGAGAAACAACACCATTTTAAGCCGCCAGACGTACTGGTACTAATGCACGCACCTTCGTCGGATGCTACCGCCGAACGTTACCGGGATATAGAACGGCACGTAATGAAAGAACCCAGTAGAACTTATCTGGAGCCACGTTCCGGGATTTGTCGCGAGAAGCAACACCATTTTAAGCTGCCAGACGTACTGGTACAAATGCACGCAACTTCGTCGGATGCTACCGCAGAACGTTAGCGGGATTTAGAACGGCATGTAATTAAAGAAACCAGTAGGACTTATCTGGAGCCACGTTCCGGGATTTGTCGCGAGAAACAACACCATTTTAAGCCGCCAGACGTACTGGTACTAATGCACGCACCTTCGTCGGATGCTACCGCCGAACGTTAGCGGGATATAGAACGGCACGTAATGAAAGAACCCAGTAGAACTTATCTGGAGCCACGTTCCGGGATTTGTCGCGAGAAACAACACCAGTGTAAGCCGCCAGATGTACTGGTACTAATGCACGCACCTTCGTCGGATGCTACCGCCGAACGTTAGCGGAATATAGAACGGCACGTAATGAAAGAACCCAGTAGAACTTATCTGGAGCCACGTTCCGGGATTTGTCGCGAGAAACAACACCATTTTAAGCCGCCAGATGTACTGGTACTAATGCACGCACCTTCGTCGGATGCTACCGCCGAACGTTACCGGGATATAGAACGGCACGTAATGAAAGAACCCAGTAGAACTTATCTGGAGCCACGTTCCGGGATTTGTCGCGAGAAACAACACCATTTTAAGCCGCCAGATGTACTGGTACTAATGCACGCACCTTCGTCGGGTGCTACCACCAAACATTACCGGGATATAGAACGGCATGTAATGAAAGAACCCAGTAGAACTTATCTTGAGCATCGTTCCGGGATTTGTCGCGAGAAACAACACCAGTTTAAGCCGCCAGACGTACTGGTACTAATGCACGCACCTTCGTCAGATGCTACCGCCGAACGATAGCGGAATATAGAACGGCATGTAATGAAAGAACCCAGTAGAACTTATCTGGAGCCACGTTCCGGGATTTGTTGCGAGAAACAACAACATTTTAAGCCGCCAGACGTACTGGTACTAATGCACGCACCTTCGTCGGATGCTACCGCCGAACGTTACCGGGATATAGAACGGCACGTAATGAAAGAACCCAGTAGAACTTATCTGGAGCCACGTTCTGGGATTTGTCGCGAGAAACAACACCATTTTAAGCCGCCAGACGTACTGGTACTAATGCACGCACCTTCGTCAGATGCTACCGCCGAACGTAACCGGGATATAGAACGGCACGTAATGAAAGAACCCAGTAGAACTTATCTGGAGCCACGTTCTGGGATTTGTCGCGAGAAACAACACTATTTTAAGCCGCCAGACGTACTGGTACTAATGCACGCACCTTCGTTGGATGCTACCGCCGAACGTAACCGGGATATAGAATGGCACGTAATGAAAGAACCCAGTAGAACTTATCTGGAGCCACGTTCTGGGATTTGTCGCGAGAAACAACACCATTTTAAGCCGCCAGACGTACTGGTACTAATGCACGCACCTTCGTCGGATGCTACCGCCGAACGTTACCGGGATATAGAACGGCACGTAATGAAAGAACCTAGTAGAACTTATCTGGAGCCACGTTCCGGGATTTGTCGCGAGAAACAACACCATTTTAAGCCGCCAGACGTACTGGTACTAATGCACGCACCTTCGTCGGATGCTACCGCCGAACGTTACCGGGATATAGAACGGCACATAATGAAAGAACCCAGTAGAACTTATCTGAAGCCACGTTCCGGGATTTGTCGCGAGAAACAACACCATTTTAAGCCGCCAGACGTTCTGGTACTAATGCACGCACCTTCGTCGGGTGCTACCACCAAACGTTACCCGGATATGGAACGGCATGTAATGTAAGAACCCAGTAGAACTTATCTGGAGCCACGTTCCGGGATTTGTCGCGAGAAACAACACCAGTTTAAACCGCCAGATGTACTGGTACTAATGCACGCACCTTCGTCAGATGCTACCGCCGAACGTTACCGAGATATAGAACGGCACGTAATGAAAGAACCCAGTAGAACTTATCTGGAGCCACGTTTTGGGATTTGTCGCGAGAAACAACACCAGTTTAAGCCGCCAGACGTACTGGTACTAATGCACGCACCTTCGTCGGGTGCTACCGGAAACGTTACCGGGATATAGAACGGCACGTAATGAAAGAACCCAATAGAACTGATCTGGAGCCACGTTCCGGGATTTCTCGCAAGAAACAACACCAGTTTAAGACGCCAGACGTACTGGTACTAATGCACGCACCTTCGTCAGATGCTACCGCCGAACGTTAGCGGGATATAGAACGGCACGTAATGAAAGAACCCAGTAGAACTTATCTGGAGCCACGTTCCGGGATTTGTCGCGAGAAACAACACCATTTTAAGCCGCCAGACGTACTGGTACTAATGCACGCACCTTCGTCGGGTGCAACCGACAAACTTTACCGGGATATAGAATGGCACGTAATGAAAGAACCCAGTAGAACTTATCTGGAGCCACGTTCCGGGATTTGTCGCGAGAAACAACACCAGTTTAAGCCGCCAGACGTACTGGTACTAATGCATGCACCTTCGTCAGATGCTTCCGCCGAACGTTAGCGGAATATAGAACGGCACGTAATGAAAGAACCCAGTAGAACTTATCTGGAGCCACGTTCCGGGATTTGTCGCGAGAAACAACACCATTTTAAGCCGCCAGACGTACTGGTACTAATGCACGCACCTTCGATGGATGCTACCGCCGAACGTTAGCGGAATATAGAACGGCACGTAATGAAAGAACCCAGTAGAACTTATCTGGAGCCACGTTCCGGGATTTGTCGCGAGAAACAACACCATTTTAAGCCGCCAGACGTACTGGTACTAATGCACGCATCTTCGTCGGGAGCTTCCGCCATACGTTACCGGGATATAGAACGGCATGTAATGAAAGAACCCAGTAGAACTTATCTGGAGCCACGTTCCGGGATTTGTCGCGAGAAACAACACCATTTTAAGCCGCCAGACGTACTGGTACTAATGCACGCACCTTCGTCGGATGCTACCGCCGAACGTTAGCGGGATATAGAACGGCACGTAATGAAAGAACCCAGTAGAACTTATCTGGAGCCACGTTCCGGGATTTGTCACGAGAAGCTACACCATTTTAAGCTGCCAGACGTACTGGTACTAATGCACGCAACTTCGTCGGATGCTACCGCCGAACGTTTCCGGGATATAGAACGGCACGTAATGAAAGAACCCAGTAGAATTTATCTGGAGCCACGTTCCGGGATTTGTCGCGAGAAACAACACCATTTTAAGCCGCCAGACGTACTGGTACTAATGCACGCACCTTCGTCGGATGCTACCGCCAAACGTTACCGGGATATAGAACGGCACGTAATGAAAGAACCCAGTAGAACTTATCTGGAGCCACGTTCCGGGATTTGTCGCGAGAAGCAACACCATTTTAAGCTGCCAGACGTACTGGTACTAATGCACGCAACTTCGTCAGATGCTACCGCAGAACGTTAGCGGGATATAGAACGGCACGTAATGAAAGAACCCAGTAGAACTTATCTGGAGCCACATTCCGGGATTTGTCGCGAGAAGCAACACCATTTTAAGCTGCCAGACGTACTGGTACTAATGCACGCAACTTCGTCGGATGCTACCGCAGAACGTTAGCGGGATATAGAACGGCACGTAATGAAAGAACCCAGTAGAACTTATCTGGAACCACGTTCCGGGATTTGTCGCGAGAAACAACACCAGTTTTAGCCGCCAGACGTACTGGTACTAATGCACGCAACTCCGTCGGATGCTACCGCAGAACGTTAGCGGGATATAGAACGGCACGTAATGAAAGAACCCAGTAGAACTTATCTGGAGCCACGTTCCGGGATTTGTCACGAGAAACAACACCATTTTAAGCCGCCAGACGTACTGGTACTAATGCACAAACCTTCATCAGATGCTACCGCAGAACGTTACCGGGATATAAAACGGCAGGTAATGAAAGAACCCAGTAGAACTTATCTGGAGCCACGTTCCGGGATTTGTCGCAAGAAGCAACACCATTTTAAGCTGCCAGACGTACTGGTACTAATGCACGCACCTTCGTCGGGTGCTACCGCCAAACGTTACCGGGATATAGAACGGCATGTAATGAAAGAACCCAGTACAACTTATGTTTCACCACGTTCCGGGATTTGTCGCAAGAAGCAACACCATTTTAAGCCGCCAGATGTACTGGTACTAATGCACGCACCTTTGTCAGATGCTACCGCCGAACGTTAGCAAAATATACAACGGCACGTAATGAAAGAACCCAGTAGAACTTATCTGGAGCCACGTTCCGGGATTTGTCGCGAGAAACAACACCATTTTAAGCCGCCAGACGTACTGGTACTAATGCACGCACCTTCGTCGGATGCTACCGCCGAACGTTACCGGGATATAGAACGGCACGTAATGAAAGAACCCAGTAGAACTTATCTGGAGCCACGTTCCGGGATTTGTCGCGAGAAGCAACACCATTTTAAGCTGCCAGACGTACTGGTACAAATGCACGCAACTTCGTCGGATGCTACCGCAGAACGTTAGCGGGATTTAGAACGGCATGTAATTAAAGAAACCAGTAGAACTTATCTGGAGCCACGTTCCGGGATTTGTCGCGAGAAACAACACCATTTTAAGCCGCCAGACGTACTGGTACTAATGCACGCACCTACGTCGGATGCTACCGCCGAACGTTTGCGGGATATAGAACGGCACGTAATGAAAGAACCCAGTAGAACTTATCTGGAGCCACGTTCCGGGATTTGTCGCGAGAAACAACAACATTTTAAGCCTCCAGACGTACTGGTACTAATGCACGCACCTTCGTCGGATGCTACCGCCGAACGTTACCGGGATATAGAACGGCACGTAATGAAAGAACCCAGTAGAACTTATCTGGAGCCACGTTCTGGGATTTGTCGCGAGAAACAACACCATTTTAAGCCGCCAGACGTACTGGTACTAATGCACGCACCTTCGTCAGATGCTACCGCCGAACGTAACCGGGATATAGAACGGCACGTAAAGAAAGAACCCAGTAGAACTTATCTGGAGCCACGTTCTGGGATTTGTCGCGAGAAACAACACCATTTTAAGCCGCCAGACGTACTGGTACTAATGCACGCACCTTCGTTGGATGCTACCGCCGAACGTAACCGGGATATAGAACGGCACGTAATGAAAGAACCCAGTAGAACTTATCTGGAGCCACGTTCTGGGATTTGTCGCGAGAAACAACACCATTTTAAGCCGCCAGACGTACTGGTACTAATGCACGCACCTTCGTCGGATGCTACCGCCGAACGTTACCGGGATATAGAACGGCACGTAATGAAAGAACCTAGTAGAACTTATCTGGAGCCACGTTCCGGGATTTGTCGCGAGAAACAACACCATTTTAAGCCGCCAGACGTACTGGTACTAATGCACGCACCTTCGTCGGATGCTACCGCCGAACGTTACCGGGATATAGAACGGCACGTAATGAAAGAACCCAGTAGAACTTATCTGAAGCCACGTTCCGGGATTTGTCGCGAGAAACAACACCATTTTAAGCTGCCAGACGTTCTGGTACTAATGCACGCACCTTCGTCGGGTGCTACCACCAAACGTTACCCGGATATGAAACGGCATGTAATGAAAGAACCCAGTAGAACTTATCTGGAGCCACGTTCCGGGATTTGTCGCGAGAAACAACACCAGTTTAAACCGCCAGATGTACTGGTACTAATGCACGCACCTTCGTCAGATGCTACCGCCGAACGTTACCGAGATATAGAACGGCACGTAATGAAAGAACCCAGTAGAACTTATCTGGAGCCACGTTTTGGGATTTGTCGCGAGAAACAACACCAGTTTAAGCCGCCAGACGTACTGGTACTAATGCACGCACCTTCGTCGGGTGCTACCGACAAACGTTACCGGGATATAGAACGGCACGTAATGAAAGAACCCAATAGAACTGATCTGGAGCCACGTTCCGGGATTTCTCGCAAGAAACAACACCAGTTTAAGACGCCAGACGTACTGGTACTAATGCACGCACCTTCGTCAGATGCTACCGCCGAACGTTAGCGGGATATAGAACGGCACGTAATGAAAGAACCCAGTAGAACTTATCTGGAGCCACGTTCCGGGATTTGTCGCGAGAAACAACACCATTTTAAGCCGCCAGACGTACTGGTACTAATGCACGCACCTTCGTCGGGTGCAACCGACAAACTTTACCGGGATATAGAATGGCACGTAATGAAAGAACCCAGTAGAACTTATCTGGAGCCACGTTCCGGGATTTGTCGCGAGAAACAACACCAGTTTAAGCCGCCAGACGTACTGGTACTAATGCATGCACCTTCGTCAGATGCTTCCGCCGAACGTTAGTGGAATATAGAACGGCACGTAATGAAAGAACCCAGTAGAACTTATCTGGAGCCACGTTCCGGGATTTGTCGCGAGAAACAACACCATTTTAAGCCGCCAGACGTACTGGTACTAATGCACGCACCTTCGTCGGATGCTACCGCCGAACGTTAGCGGAATATAGAACGGCACGTAATGAAAGAACCCAGTAGAACTTATCTGGAGCCACGTTCCGGGATTTGTCGCGAGAAACAACACCATTTTAAGCCGCCAGACGTACTGGTACTAATGCACGCACCTTCGTCGGGAGCTTCCGCCATACGTTACCGGGATATAGAACGGCATGTAATGAAAGAACCCAGTAGAACTTATCTGGAGCCACGTTCCGGGATTTGTCGCGAGAAACAACACCATTTTAAGCCGCCAGACGTACTGGTACTAATGCACGCACCTTCGTCGGATGCTACCGCCGAACGTTAGCGGGATATAGAACGGCACGTAATGAAAGAACCCAGTAGAACTTATCTGGAGCCACGTTCCGGGATTTGTCGCGAGAAACAACACCATTTTAAGCCGCCAGACGTACTGGTACTAATGCACGCACCTTCGTCGGATGCTACCTATGAACGTTACCGGGATATAGAACGGCACGTAATGAAAGAACCCAGTAGAACTTATCTGGAGCCACGTTCCGGGATTTGTCGCGAGAAGCAACACCATTTTAAGCTGCCAGACGTACTGGTACAAATGCACGCAACTTCGTCGGATGCTACCGCAGAACGTTAGCGGGATTTAGAACGGCATGTAATGAAAGAAACCAGTAGAACTTATCTGGAGCCACGTTCCGGGATTTGTCGCGAGAAACAACACCATTTTAAGCCGCCAGACGTACTGGTACTAATGCACGCACCTTCGTCGGATGCTACCGCCGAACGTTAGCGGGATATAGAACGGCACGTAATGAAAGAACCCAGTAGAACTTATCTGGAGCCACGTTCCGGGATTTGTCACGAGAAGCTACACCATTTTAAGCTGCCAGACGTACTGGTACTAATGCACGCAACTTCGTAGGATGCTACCGCCGAACGTTTCCGGGATATAGAACGGCACGTAATGAAAGAACCCAGTAGAATTTATCTGGAGCCACGTTCCGGGATTTGTCGCGAGAAACAACACCATTTTAAGCCGCCAGACGTACTGGTACTAATGCACGCACCTTCGTCGGATGCTACCGCCAAACGTTACCGGGATATAGAACGGCACGTAATGAAAGAACCCAGTAGAACTTATCTGGAGCCACGTTCCGGGATTTGTCGCGAGAAGCAACACCATTTTAAGCTGCCAGACGTACTGGTACTAATGCACGCAACTTCGTCAGATGCTACCGCAGAACGTTAGCGGGATATAGAACGGCACGTAATGAAAGAACCCAGTAGAACTTATCTGGAGCCACATTCCGGGATTTGTCGCGAGAAGCAACACCATTTTAAGCTGCCAGACGTACTGGTACTAATGTACGCAACTTCGTCGGATGCTACCGCAGAACGTTAGCGGGATATAGAACGGCACGTAATGAAAGAACCCAGTAGAACTTATCTGGAACCACGCTCCGGGATTTGTCGCGAGAAACAACACCAGTTTTAGCCGCCAGACGTACTGGTACTAATGCACGCAACTCCGTCGGATGCTACCGCAGAACG
The DNA here is from genome assembly GCF_023897955.1 of Schistocerca gregaria. Taxonomy (NCBI): domain Eukaryota; kingdom Metazoa; phylum Arthropoda; class Insecta; order Orthoptera; family Acrididae; genus Schistocerca; species Schistocerca gregaria. Next base: position 109,978,380 of record NC_064930.1, on the reverse strand, counting down.
TTAGCGGGATATAGAACGGCACGTAATGAAAGAACCCAGTAGAACTTATCTGGAGCCACGTTCCGGGATTTGTCACGAGAAACAACACCATTTTAAGCCGCCAGACGTACTGGTACTAATGCACAAACCTTCATCAGATGCTACCGCAGAACGTTACCGGGATATAAAACGGCAGGTAATGAAAGAACCCAGTAGAACTTATATGGAGCCACGTTCCGGGATTTGTCGCAAGAAGCAACACCATTTTAAGCTGCCAGACGTACTGGTACTAATGCACGCACCTTCGTCGGGTGCTACCGCCAAACGTTACCGGGATATAGAACGGCATGTAATGAAAGAACCCAGTACAACTTATCTTTCGCCACGTTCCGGGATTTGTCGCAAGAAGCAACACCATTTTAAGCCGCCAGATGTACTGGTACTAATGCACGCACTTTTGTCAGATGCTACCGCCGAACGTTAGCAAAATATAGAACGGCACGTAATGAAAGAACCCAGTAGAACTTATCTGGAGCCACGTTCCGGGATTTGTCGCGAGAAACAACACCATTTTAAGCCGCCAGACGTACTGGTACTAATGCACAAACCTTCATCAGATGCTACCGCAGAACGTTACCGGGATATAGAACGGCAGGTAATGAAAGAACCCAGTAGAACTTATCTGGAGCCACGTTCTGGGATTTGTCGCGAGAAGCAACACCATTTTAAGCTGCCAGACGTACTGGTACTAATGCACGCAACTTCGTCGGATGCTACCGCCGAACGTTAGCGGGATATAGAACGGCATGTAATGAAAGAACCCAGTAGAACTTATCTGGAGCCACGTTCCGGGATTTGTCGCAAGAAGCAACACCATTTTAAGCTGCCAGACGTACTGGTACTAATGCACGCACCTTCGTCGGGTGCTACAGCCAAACGTTACCGGGATATAGAACGGCATGTAATGAAAGAACCCAGTACAACTTATCTTTCGCCACGTTCCGGGATTTGTCGCAAGAAGCAACACCATTTTAAGCCGCCAGATGTACTGGTACTAATGCACGCACCTTTGTCAGATGCTACCGCCGAACGTTAGCAAAATATAGAACGGCACGTAATGAAAAAACCCAGTAGAACTTATCTGGAGCCACGTTCCGGGATTTGTCGCGAGAAACAACACCATTTTAAGCCGCCAGACGTACTGGTACTAATGCACAAACCTTCATCAGATGCTACCGCAGAACGTTACCGGGATATAGAACGGCAGGTAATGAAAGAACCCAGTAGAACTTATCTGGAGCCACGTTCTGGGATTTGTCGCGAGAAGCAACACCATTTTAAGCTGCCAGACGTACTGGTACTAATGCACGCAACTTCGTCGGATGCTACCGCCGAACGTTAGCGGGATATAGAACGGCATGTAATGAAAGAACCCAGTAGAACTTATCTGGAGCCACGTTCTGGGATTGGTCGCGAGAAGCAACACCATTTTAAGCTGCCAGACGTACTGGTACTAATGCACGCACCTTCGTCGGGTGCTACCGCCAAACGTTACCGGGATATAGAATGGCATGTAATGAAAGAACCCAGTACAACTTATCTTTCGCCACGTTCCGGGATTTGTCGCAAGAAGCAACACCATTTTAAGCCGCCAGACGTACTGGTACTAAAGCACGCACCTTCGTCGGGTGCTACCGCCAAACGTTACCGGGATATAGAACAGCATGTAATGAAAGAACCCAGTAGAACTTATCTGGAGCCACGTTCCGGGATTTGTCGCGAGAAACAACACCATTTTAAGCCGCCAGACGTACTGGTACTAATGCACGCACCTTCGTCAGATGCTACCGCCAAACGTTACCGGGATATAGAACGGCATGTAATAAAAAACCCAGTAGAACTTATCTGGAGCCACGTTCCGGGATTTGTCGCGAGAAACAACACCATTTTAAGCCGCCAGACGTACTGGTATTAATGCACGCACCTTCGTCGGATGCTACCGCCGAACGTTACCGGGATATAGAACGGCACGTAATGAAAGAACCCAGTAGAACTTATCTGGAGCCACGTTCCGGGATTTGTCGCGAGAAACAGCACCATTTTAAGCCGCCAGACGTACTGGTACTAATGCACGCAACTTCGTCGGATTTTACCGCCGAACGTTAGCGGGATATAGAACGGCACGTAATGAAAGAACCAAGTAGAACTTATCTGGAGCCACGTTCCGGGATTTGTCGCGAGAAACAACACCATTTTAAGCCGCCAGACGTACTGGTACTAATGCACGCACCTTCGTCGGATGCTACCGCCGGACGTTAGCGGGATATAGAACGGCACGTAAGGAAAGAACCCAGTAGAACTTATCTGGAGCCACGTTCCGGGATTTGTCGCGAGAAGCAACACCATTTTAAGCTGCCAGACGTACTGGTACTAATGCACGCAACTTCGTCGGATGCTACCGCAGAACGTTAGCGGGATATAGAACGGCATGTAATGAAAGAACCCAGTAGAACTTATCTGGATCCACGTTCCGAGATTTGTCGCGAAAAACAACACCATTTTAAGCCGCCAGACGTACTGGTACTAATGCACGCACCTTCGTCGGATGCTACCGCCGAACGTTAGCGGGATATAGAACGGCACGTAATGAAAGAACCCAGTAGAACTTACCTGGAGCCATGTTCCGGGATTTGTCGCGAGAAACAACACCATTTTAAGCCGCCAGACGTACTGGTACTAATGCACGCACCTTCGTCGGATGCTACCGCCGAACGTTACCGGGATATAGAACGGCACGTAATGAAAGATCCCAGTAGAACTTATCTGGAGCCACGTTCTGGGATTTGTCGCGAGAAACAACACCATTTTAAGCCGCCAGACGTACTGGTACTAATGCACGCACCTTCGTCGGATGCTACCGCCAAACGTTACCGGGATATAGAACGGCACGTAATGAAAGAACCCAGTAGAACTTATCTGGAGCCACGTTCCGGGATTTGTCACGAGAAACAACACCAGTTTAAGCCGCCAGACGTACTGGTACTAATGCACGCACCTTCATCGGATGCTACCGCCGACCGTTACCGGGATATAGAACGGCACGTAATGAAAGAACCCAGCAGAACTTATCTGGAGCCACGTTCCGGGATTTGTCACGAGAAACAACACCATTTTAAGCCGCCAGACGTACTGGTACTAATGCACGCACCTTCGTCGGATGCTACCGCCGAACGTTAGCGGGATATAGAACGGCACGTAATGAAAGAACCCAGTAGAACTTATCTGGAACCACGTTCCGGGATTTGTCGCGAGAAGCTACACCATTTTAAGCTGCCAGACGTACTGGTACTAATGCACGCAACTTCGTCGGATGCTACCGCCGAACGTTACCGGGATATAGAACGGCACGTAATGAAAGAACCCAGTAGAACTTATCTGGAGCCACGTTCCGGGATTTGTCGCGAGAAACAACACTATTTTAAGCCGCCAGACGTACTGGTACTAATGCACGCACCTTCGTCGGATGCTACCGCCGACGTTACCGTGATATAGAACGGCACGTAATGAAAGAACCCAGTAGAACTTATCTGGAGCCACGTTCCGGGATTTGTCGCGAGAAGCAACACCAATTTAATCTGCCAGACGTACTGGTACTAATGCACGCAACTTCGTCGGATGCTACCGCAGAACGTTAGCGGGATATAGAACGGCACGTAATGAAAGAACCCAGTAGAACTTATCTGGAGCCACGTTCCGGGATTTGTCGCGAGAAACAACACCATTTTAAGCCGCCAGACGTACTGGTACTAATGCACGCACCTTCGTCGGATGCTACCGCCAAACGTTACTGGGATATAGAACGGCACGTAATGAAAGAACCCAGTAGAACTTATCTGGAGCCACGTTCCGGGATTTGTCGCGAGAAACAACACCATTTTAAGCTGCCAGACGTACTGGTACTAATGCACGCAACTTCGTCGGATGCTACCGCAGAACGTTAGCGGGATATAGAACGTCACGTAATGAAAGAACCCAGTAGAACTTATCTGGAGCCACGTTCCGGGATTTGTCGCGAGAAGCAACACCATTTTAAGCTGCCAGACGTACTGGTACTAATGCATGCACCTTCGTCAGATGCTACCGCCGAACGTTAGCGGGATATAGAACGGCACGTAATGAAAGAACCCAGTAGAACTTACCTGGAGCCACGTTCCGGGATTTGTCGCGAGAAACAACACCATTTTAAGCCGCCAGACGTACTGGTACTAATGCACGCACCTTCGCTGGATGCTACCGCCGAACGTTACCGGGATATAGAACGGCACGTAATGAAAGATCCCAGTAGAACTTATCTGGAGCCACGTTCTGGGATTTGTCGCGAGAAACAACACCATTTTAAGCCGCCAGACGTACTGGTACTAATGCACGCACCTTCGTCGGATGCTACCGCCGAACGTTACCGGGATATAGAACGGCACGTAATGAAAAAACCCAGTAGAACTTATCTGGAGCCACGTTGCGGGATTTGTCGCGAGAAACAACACCATTTTAAGCCGCCAGACGTACTGGTACTAATGCACGCACCTTCGTCGGATGCTACCGCCGAACGTTAGCGGGATATAGAACGGCACGTAATGTAAGAACCCAGTAGAACTTATCTGGAGCAACGTTCCGGGATTTGTCGCGAGAAACAACACCATTTTAAGCCGCCAGACGTACTGGTACTAATGCACGCACCTTCGTCGGATGCTACCGCCGAACGTTAGCGGGATATAGAACGGCACGTAATGAAAGAACCCAATAGAACTTATCTGGAGCCACGTTCCGGGATTTGTCGCGAGAAGCAACACCATTTTAAGCTGCCAGACGTACTGGTACTAATGCACGCACCTTCTTCGGATGCTACCGCCGAACGTTACCGGGATATAGAATGGCACGTAATGAAAGAACCCAGTAGAACTTATCTGGAGCCACGTTCCGGGATTTGTCGCGAGAAACAACACCATTTTAAGCCGCCAGACGTACTGGTACTAATGCACGCACCTTCGTCGGATGCTACCGCCGAACGTTAGCGGGATATAGAACGGCACGTAATGAAAGAACCCAGTAGAACTTATCTGGCGCCACGTTCCGGGATTTGTCGCGAGAAGCAACACCATTTTAAGCTGCCAGACGTACTGGTACTAATGCACGCAACTTCGTCGGATGCTACCGCCAAACGTTACCGGGATATAGAACGGCACGTAATGAAAGAACCCAGTAGAACTTATCTGGAGCCACGTTCCGGGATTTGTCGCGAGAAGCAACACCATTTTAAGCTGCCAGACGTACTGGTACTAATGCACGCAACTTCGTCGGATGCTACCGCAGAACGTTAGCGGGATATAGAACGGCACGTAATGAAAGAACCCAGTAGAACTTATCTGGAGCCACGTTCCGGGATTTGTCGCGAGAAGCAACACCATTTTAAGCTGCCAGACGTACTGGTACTAATGCACGCACCTTCTTCGGATGCTACCGCCGAACGTTAGCGGGATATAGAATGGCACGTAATGAAAGAACCCAGTAGAACTTATCTGGAGCCACGTTCCGGGATTTGTCGCGAGAAACAACACCATTTTAAGCCGCCAGACGTCCTGGTACTAATGCTCGAACCTTCGTCGGATGCTACCGCCGAACGTTAGCGGGATATACACTCCTGGAAATTGAAATAAGAACACCGTGAATTCTCCTGGGGTCAGATACATCACATGATCACACTGACAGAACCACAGGCACATAGACACAGGCAACAGAGCATGCACAGTGTCGGCACTAGTACAGTGTATATCCACGTTTCGCAGCAATGCAGGCTGCTATTCTCCCATGGAGATGATCGTAGAGATGCTAGATGTAGTCCTGTGGAATGGCATGCCATGCCATTTCCACCTGGCGCCTCAGTTGGACCAGCGTTCCTGCTTAACATGAAGACCGTGTGAGACGACACTTCATCCAGTCCCAAACATGCTCAATGGGGGACAGATCCGGAGATCTTGCTGGCCAGGGTAGTTGACTTACACCTTCTAGAGCACGTTGGGTGGCACGGGATACATGCGGACGTGCATTGTCCTGTTGGAACAGCAAGTTCCTTTGCCGGTCTAGGAATGGTAGAACGATGGGTTCGATGACAGTTTGGATGTACCGTGCACTATTCAGTGTCCCCTCGACGATCACCAGAGGTGTACCACCAGTGTAGGAGATCGCTCCCCACACCATGATGCCGGGTGTTGGCCCTGTGTGCCTCGGTCGTATGCAGTCCTGATTGTGGCGCTCACCTGCACGGCGCCAAACACGCATACGACCATCATTGGCACCAAGGCAGAAGCGACTCTCATCGCTGAAGATGACACGTCTCCATTCGTCCCTCCATTCACGCCTGTCGCGACACCACTGGAGGCGGGCTGCATGATGTTGGGGCGTGAGCGGAAGATGGCCTAACGGTGTGTGGGACCGTAGCCCAGCTTCATGGAGACGGTTGCGAATGGTCCTCGCCGATACCCCAGGAGCAACAGTGTCCCTAATTTGCTGGGAAGTGGCGGTGCGGTCCCCTACGGCACTGTGTAGGATCCTACGGTCTTGGCGTGCATCTGTGCGTCGCTGCTGTCCGGTCCCAGGTCGACGGGCACGTGCACCTTCCGCCGACCACTGGCGACAACATCGATGTACTGTGGAGACCTCACGCCCCACGTGTTGAGCAATTCAGCGGTACGTCCACCCGGCCTCCCGCATGCCCACTATACGCCCTCGCTCAAAGTCCGTCAACTGCACATACGGTTCACGTCCACACTGTCGCGGCATGCTACCAGTGTTAAAGACTGCGATGGAGCTCCGTATGCCACGGCAAACTGGCTGACACTGACGGCGGCGGTGCACAAATGCTGCGCAGCTAGCGCCATTCGACGGCCAACACCGCGGTTCCTGGTGTGTCTGCTGTGTCGTGCGTGTGATCATTGCTTGTGCAGCCCTCTCGCAGTGTCCAGAGCAAGTATGGTGGGTCTGACACGCCTGTGTCAATGTGTTCTTTTTCCCATTTCCAGGAGTGTAGAACGGCACGTAATGAAAGAAGAGGAGAAAATGCAGGGCGTGGGTGGCTTCGTGGATTCTGTTGTTGATGGGCTCGTTATCAACGTACCAGATGACACTTCCATAACTGAAATGCATTTTTCGGATTCGGGCAAGAAAGGAGCTAAACGATTACGAGAGGACTGACTAATTAATACCTCCAGTGGATTCAGTATTCAACAATACGGTGAAATCGCTGAAGTATGCATTTGAATTGCACATTGCTCGTCCAGAAAAATTGCGCACTGTGTTTAAGTTAGGAACTTTCGTTACATGCTTTCCCACTGGTCATCTTAGGACCGCGCTGTACTGCTGGAGTTTTCCTGAATATTATTTCATTCTCTTTAAAAATTAAATGACATTCGAAGCTATAGTGTTTCCTTCCTCATCTCTTTTTACGTTTGAACTGCAACTCCTCACACCATTGCTGGTTAATTGAACCAGTTGGCTGGCCAGTGGTGTCCAAGTTAAATGCGCTGGTAAAGCTGTTGTCCTGCATTATCACTCAGTGTATGCGCGTGTACCAGCATAAAACGTATCCACATCATCCTACTCGACTGTACGGAACACAGCTTGGCTTCCACTCCACGTGAAACGAAAGTCAATGAGATTCAAGCAAACGCGGAAGAATACATGGAGTAATGTTTACATCAGGTTTATTCTTATGATGGACAGAGTACAGTACTGGATGGAAGCGTGAGTGGTGAATATTACAGAGGGGCTAACACACGAATACTGTTAGCAGGACGTAGGTTGCAGTAGTTATTCGGAGATGAAGGGGATCGCACGTTATTGAGTTGCGTCAAACCACTCTTCGTACAAAAGACCACTATAACAACAACAACAACACCTGCGTTGGCAGTGGAGGGGAGGGGGGACGCAGAAATAACGGAGTAGTTTTGAGAATTTTTGACAAATGGTTCTCAGTGCACTTGCACCATATGCGTTACATGGTGTGGTACTGAACCGAAACATATGACCATTTGTCGGCCTGGGATACGAATTTGGTTTGTTTAGGTCGAGTCACCTAACTAGTCCATAGAAGGCAGGTCTCCATCCTGTCTTCTCCCCCTCCTCCAGCCAGTATTAACTCTCCTACTACAGTACCAGGATTTTTTGGTTGCACTGAGTGCCAGTGGGGTCAATATGACCCCAGGTAATTAACGCGGGATATATCGGCAGTATTTTATTTATTTCAATGGACTGACATAAAAGCACACATTACTCATTGAAACTAGGTAAACTATGTCTACAAGCACTTACAGATCTTGTCTTAATCCTTGAGCTTATGGCCTTGCAGTTATAGGCGCTTCAGTCTGGAACCGCATGACTGCTACGGTCGCAGGTTCGAATCCTGCCTCGGGCATGGATGTGTGTGATGTCCTTAGGTTAGTTAGGTTTAAATAGTTCTAAGTTCTAGGGGACTGATGACCACAGATGTTAAGTCCCATAGTGCTCAGAGCCATTTGAACCTTGATCTTATACATGCTTTCATTTAAAACAAAGCAACTCTTTACATTTAATACAAAGAATCTCTGAATGTTGTTTACAGAGGAAAAGAAAGCATCTTCTGTACGTTTCTAAATGTTTTCTGTCCACTGAACGTTCGCACAGAGAGCACCGCCCACGTCTTGTCCCCGTATGCACCTCTGCTGTGGGAGGAGGACGAGGAAGAGAGGCTTTGCTGCTACGGCTTCTCGTTTTCTGTGCTAGACTTGTTCGCAGTTCCAGAAGAAATTCTCTTCTTTTGTAGTTTTTTTTTTTATTCCAGTCAGGATTTAAGTCCAGTCAAATTATGAAAGCATTTAGGACACTAATATCCAAAATATTATAAAAAATAACATGGGCATCTTCTTGTCATACGCTTTGTGGTGTAGGTCCTGACTAGCTTGTCCATTGTGTCTACACCTGATTTAGTTGCATTATAGTCTAGGATTATAATAGATTTTTCTGCTTCACCGTCAACTATTTCCTCTCTGAAATGCATAGTAATTAGCAATGTCACTATCTTACTCTTTTTTGGATAATAGTAGACTATTGTAGCTGATTCATGGAATCCGAAGAGACATGAAGCTGCAGTTCTTCCCCTTCCTTCGATAAATTCAGCAGGTACATCACGACGACTTTTTCTTAGCGTTCCTAGCAGAGTCATTTGTTCTAGTTCCTTCGCCAACTCCAAACTTGTAAATAAATTATCTGTTGTGATATTTCCACTGCTCCCAGATAGATGTTCTGTCAATTCTAACACTACTCTTTTGCCCTGATTGACTTCTCTAGGCTTCGCCCTTTCCTGTGTACACCTGCAGGTGTGTGACATAACAATTACTGCTGTCACATGCTGCCCAGATCTTTATACCATACTGTCCTGGTTTTGAGGGGCTGTACTGCTGAAAGGAACACCTCCCTCTAAAAGTTACCAGTTCTTCATCAACTGTAATATTCTCATGTGGTTCGTATGTATCATATAATGTGCTTACCCCCTGTTCAAATAAATCCCTTACAGGAGCCAATTTATCAGGTCTACGATTCTGTCGCCGGTGCTGAGCATCATCAAACTGATGAGATGTCATTAAAGCGGTTCCTAGCCATAGAACTACTGAAAATAGGTCGGCCATGCTCTTCGTTTCATAAATTCGCTATGCCCTCATTGTGACCTTTGTACACTCCTGCAAGAATAAGCAGGCCAAGAAAGCATTCTAATCCTTGACTATCAAGATGTGTCCGTTTGTTGCCGATAGTAATGTTACCTTCTTTGTTGGTCCACTTCAAAATAATCTGGAAAATGCTGGGCTTCATAAATAATTCAAATGTTGACAGCACGGTATTTACGTTCCTTACAGTATGCCTCGTGGGACCTGGAGCCGTCCTGTTTTACATACAACATCATCATAATCAGTTATCTGCTATATTAGCAGGTCCTTGGCCTCTCCATTTTCTGCGATCCATTGCTTCCTTCTTAAGGCTGCTGTATGTTGTACCGTCCATCAAGTCATCCAGTATCTGGAATCTCTTCCTTCCTCGCTTCCTTTTCCCTTCTACATAACCTTCTGAAACTGTTTTTATCAGTCCGTCATTCTTTTCTAATATTTGCCCAATCTAATTTCTTTTTCTTCTCTTTATTACATCTAGTAACTGCCTTTTCCCTCCCAATCTTCTCACTACCTCTTCCTTTTTTACTCTGTCCATCCAACGTATTCTTTCCATCCTCCGCCATGTCCACATCTCAAAAGCCTCCAGCCTTTCTCTGTCTTTCTTCCTCATAGTCCATGTTTCAACGCCACATAGAACACTCCATACAACACATTTTATGAACCTCTATCTGAGTTCTCTGTCCAGACCACTGCAGAAAATTCTTCTTTTTGTTATAAAACGCCTCTTTTGCCATTGCTATCCTTGTTTTAATTTCTGTGGTACACTTCCAGTCAGTGTCTATCCTGCTTCCAAGATACTTAAAATTTTGCACCTATTCTAGTATTTCTCCATCCATCATAATTTTTATTTCCTTATTTCCTCCTACTGCCAATACCTTTGTTTTATTTGTGTTAATTTTCATTACATATTTTTTCCCGTTAGTTTCAATGGTGTCCACCAAAACCTGTAATTCTTTTTCCCCTGTGGCTAGAAGGACCATGTCATCAGCAAACCTCAAACACCCTACTCTTCTTCCTCCAATTTCTACGCCTTTCTCATCTAATGAGCACCGGTCAACCATGTTTTTAAAGTGGAGGTGGAAAAGAGTAGGTGACAGACAGCATTCTTGTCTTACTTCTTTTCCTAGTCCGATCCAGTTTGTACTTTCTCCTCTCACCTTAATTGAAACTTTTTGATTAAGATATAATGAGTTTACAAGTCTTCTGGTTTTCCAGTCCACTCTATTTTCCCTCATTATAGTCGCCAGCTTGTCCCAAACCACATTGTCAAATGCCTTTTCTAGATCGATGAAGCACATATATAGATCTCTTCCTTTTTCAATAAACCTTTCTCCCAAGATTCATAGGAGCTTTATTGCATCTCTTGTGCCCGTATTCCGTCTAAAGCCAAACTGCTCCTCGCCAAGATTCTCCTCCATTACTTTTTGAAGTCGTTTATTAATCATTCTTAACATCACTTTGGCTGCATGTGAAATGAGGCTGATAGTCCTGTGCTCACTGCATTTCTTGTTTCCTTGTTTTTTCGGTAATGGAATCATTACTGTTGTCAGAAAGTCCTCAGGCCATTCACCACTGTCATATATTTTATAACATAATCTCATTATTTCTCTTACCCCATCTTGGTTCAAGCATTTTAATATTTCTTCCAGTATTGGATCTGTACCTACCGCTTTGCCACTTTTCATTGCAGCTATGGCAGAGTTTACTTCTTCCATTATGATGGTTGGTCCTTTCTCGTCATCACTAACACTGTTGTGTGATTCAAGTTCCAGAGTTTCTGGTTTTGCTATTTGTGTCATATAGCTGTTTTAGATATTCTTCCCATCTCTGCAGGACATCGTCCCGATCTTTGTACACTACCTCTTCATCTTTACTAAAAATTTCCATAGTAGCACTTCCTGCTCTGTTTTTTCCCCATGTCATAGTCTTTACTCTTTTGTATGGTAAGTTGTATCTTCCCTTCCTGTCCAGTTCTTCAATTTCATCACATTCCTCTTTTAGCCATTTTCTCCTAGCCTGCTCTGTTTCTCTTCGCAGTTCATTATTTAACCTTCGGTATATACATACGTACTTACAAATTATTATTATTATTATTAGTACTATCATTAAAGTTTTTGCAAACATATGGTAGGTTATATATAGTTACTTGAAAACATTCTGATTAGAGGGGTCAGCAACTTCAGAGAGAACAGTTTGCAAATGTCAAACAGCTTCATCAGAATCTTCAGTTGACTGACTACCTCCATAAAAAATTGCATCAATTTCTTCATCGGCATCAGAGGGTATATCTCCTAATTATCTTCTTCATTCAAAATTGCTTGTACTTCAGCGCTACTCAACTGTTTTCTAGTCACGATGTAGTTCTTGCACACGCTGAGCCAAAACACTAGCAACAAGTCAGGGAATACACAACAATGGATGAGGCAAGAAACGGCAACAATGGGTGTAAATAATAAGTGGGAAATGTTAGATTCATTGTTGCAGGTGTTTCAAATAACATCTGTTCAACGTAACATCCGTCGTTCTGTCTTCATAATGCTGCATTCAGAAAACAAAACAAAATTTAGATTGAGATCATGCTGACCCCAGTGGTACTCAGTGCATAGCCCATGATTAAAATTTAATATGTTGTAAATGTAAAATTGAACAATGTGTCATTACATACAAGCAACTTAGAGAGAGAAAGTCATAAATTTTGAGAATAATCATTTTGAAAACAAGGGAGATATATATATTTCAAATGTGCTTATGGGGTCACATTGAACCCAGTAGTACTAGGAGGGGGGCCTTTATTGGGAAGCTGCTATACCAGTATCGCATATTCTCACCTCTCAAGTTGTATTCGCGGTATCTGACCTTGTGCAGCTGCCCAACGCGCTTCTGTGTGAGTGCGTGTTTACGGCGGAAGCGCGGGCGCGAGTGCTGGCGTTGTTATCTCCGCTGTGGCCAGAGGCTGCCGGCGGCTGGCAGATAGCAGCCTGCCTGCGCCGTCCTCCGCTTCCCGCTTGCGACAGCCCGGCTGTGGGCGAGAGCAGCCGCGAGGCGTGGGAGGACAGCCCCATCATTGTTGCGACAGACTGAGGCTACAGTGTGTGCCAACACAGAAACAACACGGCGATGAAAAATACTACACCACGTGATCAAAAGTATCCAGACACCCCCAAAAACACACCTCTTTCATATTAGGTGCTTTGTGCTGCCACCTTCTCCATATCAGCGACTTAGTAGTCATTAGACATCGTGAGAGAGCAGAATGGGGCTCTCCGCAGAACTCTCCGTCTTCGCACGTGCCAGGTGATTGGGTGTCACTTGTGTCAACGTCTGTACGCGATATTTCCACACACCTGAACACCTCTAGGTCAACTGGTGACAGTGAAGTGGTAACTTGAAGGGACACACACAGCACAAAAGCGTACAGGCCAACCTCGTCCCTTGACAGAGACCGCCGACAGTTGAAGAGGGTCGTAATGTGCAATAGGCAGACATCTGTCCAGACCATCACATAGGACTTTGTATCAGGATCCACTGCAAGTACTATGGCAGTTAGGCGATAGGGGAGAAAACTTGGACTTCATGGTCAAGCGGCTGTTCATAAGCCTCACATCGCGCCGGTAAATGCCAAACGACGCCTCGCTTGGTGTAAGAAGCGTAAACATTGGACGATTAAGCAGTGGAAAAACGTTGTGTGGACTGATGGATCAAATTATACCACGTGGCGATCCGATGGCAGGGTGTGGGTATGGCGAATGGCCAGTGAACGTCATCTGCCAGCATGTGTAGAGCCAACAGTAAAATTCGGAGGCGGTGGTGTTACGGTGTAGTCGTGTTTTTCATTGATGGGGCTTGAACCCCTTGTTGTTTTGCATGGCACTATCACAGTACAGGCCTACATTGATGATTTAAGCACCTTCTTGCTTCCCAGTGTTGAAGAGCAATTATGGGATGGCGACTGCATCTTTCGACACGATCGAGCACCTGTTCGTAGTGCACGGCCTGTGGCAGAGTGGCTACACGACAATAACATCCCTGTAATGGACTGGTCTGCACAGAGTACCGACGTGAACCCTATAAAACACCTCTGGGATGTTTTGGTACTCCGACTTCGTGCCAGGCCTCACTGACTGACATCGATACCTCTCGTCAGTGCAGCACTCCGTGAACAATGGGCTGCCATTCCCCAAGAAACCTTCCAGCACCTGATTTAACGTATATGTGCGTGAGTGGAAGCTGTCATCGAGCCTAAGGATGGCCCAACACCATACTGAATTCCAGCATTACCGATGGACGGCACCACAAACCTGTGAGACATTTTCAACCATATGCGATACTTTTGATGACATAGTGTATATTGTCTTCAATGCACGGTATCCTAGAAACAACGGGTGCGTCGTCCACACCTGCAAGCCGTAAAGACGACGACGTGGCCATTTTCCTGACATTTCGCACAATTTCACTCTCTAGTACCAGCAACTGGCTACGTCTCAATCCTTCCTGTTTTGTTTACTTAATTGCTGACAACTGCCACTAAGCGACATTAGGGCTATTCTGGGAATCGCTAACCATATGGATTTTGGCTTCGTTGTCTGGGTCCTGGCTGAGTATCATTTACGGCATAAACAAAGTTCAGTATAAAATCAATAAAGTTATCGACAGATGCCTTGAAACCACTTACGAACACATCACAGCACTTCGTACATTCTAAAGAGTAGCATGCTGACAAAATTTGATTTGTAGTGAACTAATAAATGGTTATTAACGGGTGAATGGTTATCTAGAAAGTGACTTGCAAACAGTAACTGCGGGAAGATAGCCAATGTGTCTACTGCAAGTCTCGTGTGCCACTAAATTTTTCTGGGTCGCCACGCAATTTGATATAATAAACGAATTAATTACTGAATTGGTAGCCGTAACTAACATTTTAATAAAAAGATCGAGGTGAATATATGGACTGATCATATGGGAACAATTTAAGTACAAACGTTAAATTAGAGGAAGCAGGAGCTTGAGCCTCAATAAAAAAGAATAAGGTAATCAGACAAATGTCTACAAATATAAGGTCTGCCTTTTGCGCTTCACAAATGCTAGGTGGGATGTATTAAAAATAATGTTACAAATGACGACGTGTTGCATGTAGGTTAAGTGGTCATCAGATTTGCCATTTATTCAGTAGTCTCGTGTACCATAGTGGTAAACCGTAAATACGTCCTTTCATCACAATTCTTTGGTCACACCAAATGTGGCAGATAATTCACGTCAAAATGATCGTACTTCGTCCTAGAAAACTATGTCCTGACTCCATTTCTTCCATTTCGCTCATACCATTCAACTGATCTTACTGTCTTAAGCCGAGTCGTGAAATGGTCGTACGGGAAAATCTCGAATTTATCGCTACCTTGAAGATGCTGTGCCCTACCGCTCATGCGCCGACTATAGTACCACGTTCAAACTCACTTAAATCTTGATATACTCCCATTGTAGCAGCAGCAACCGATCTGACAACTGCGCCGCCAGACACTTGTTATATGTAGGCATTGCGGACCGCAGCGCCGTAGTGTGCCCGTTTCCATCTCTGTATTTGAATACGCATGCCTATACCAGTTCCTTTGGCGCTTCAGTCAAAAAAATGGTTCAAATGGCTCTGAGCACTATGGAACTTAACATCTGAGGTCATCAGTCCCCTAGAACTTAGAACTACATAAACCTAACTGGCCTAAGGACATCACACACATCCATGCCCGAGGCAGGATTCCAACCTGCGACTGTAGCGATCGCGCGGTTCCACACTGAAGCGCCTAGAACCGCTCGGCCATATGACCCACACGCTTCAGTCTATTTGTTGAGATAATCGACTTGCGCCGTTGCAATATTATTGGAAGAAAGTACTTAGGACTTACAGGCTTCTTTTAATACCTAAACTGGAAAAAGCGACGTGTATCGGCAAATGTATTATTCGAGGCAGAATTACTGTGCTTTCTTATCTCTCTGCTGACGTAACTGGCGTACTCATATCTAGCCGCAGCACTTCAAACCATAGTCAGCAGGCAACGACATCCGGTCCGCCGGTTCCTTCACCATCGTGGGTACTGAGCTACGAGGGTCAGTCAAAAAGTAATGCCTCCTATTTTTTTTCTACGTTTAATTGTCAGGAAATTTAAATGCAATTACATAGGTTGAAAACCACAACATTGAGGATCATTTTGTCATTTTTCAATGTAATCTCCGCCCATCTCTACAGTTTTGGTCCATCTTTGAACAAGGGCATGTATCCCAGCACGGTAAAAATCACAGCTCTGCTTCCTAAGCCATTGACGCACTGATGTTTTGACGGCCTCCTCATCTTCAAAATGAATCCCACGATGAGCTTCTTTTAGTGGCCCGAACAGATGGAAGTCTGATGGTGCCAGGTCAGGGCTGTATGGGGGATGAGGCAAAACTTCCCATCCAATTTTGACAATCTCGTCAGAGGTGTGACGACTGGTGTGTGGTCTTGCATTGTCATGCAAAAGAAGAACATCTGCCATTGATTTTGTTGGGCGATCTCGCTGAAGACGTGCTTTAAGTTTTTTGAGGGTTGTGACGTATTGAACAGAATTTATTGTGCATCCCTGCTCCAAAAAATCAACCAGAATCACACCCTCTGTATCCCAGAAAACTGTTGCCATAACTTTCCCTGCCGATCGCACAGTTTTGAATTTTTTCTTCCTCGGCGAGCTTGTGTGACGCCACTCCATTGACTGCCTCTTTGATTCGGGTTCAAAAAAATGCACCCATGTTTCGTCCCCGGTCACAATTTTTTTCAGAAACTCATCTCCCTCCAAACGGAAGCGCTGCAAGTGTTGGGAGGCTATTGTTTTCCTTGCCTCTTTATTCTGATCGGTTAACATTCTTGGAACGCACCGTGCACAAACTTTTGAGTACCCCAATTGTTTAATAATCGTGATCACACTGCCTTTACTAAGAGAAATAATGCGACACACTTCATCTGCAGTCACCCTACGGTCACCACGAATGATGTCATCAACTTGCTGAATGTTGTGTGGAGTCACTGCACTCACCGGCCTGCCGCTCCGCTTTTCGTCAGTCAACGGTGTTTGCCCTTCAGCTTCCTTACAACGACGAACCCATCGTCTAACAGTGCTGACATCCACTGTCACAACACCATACACCTTCTTCAGTCTTTCATGAATGCGTATGGGCGTTTCACCTTCTGCATTCAAGAATTCAATCACACAACGCTGTCTCAAACGAACATCGATGTCGGCCATCTTACAAACTTCTGCTGTGCTGCCACCTGTTGACACAGAAAGTTACTACTGCAGTGGATTGCAGAAGAAGGTTTGAGGAATGGCGCCAAAATGAAATTATTCACTTAACTTAATTTTTTTAAGTAGAAAAAAATGGGAGGCACTACTTTTTGACCGACCCTCGTATACTCCCAACTGAGTGTATTCTACAGTACTGCTTTGCTCACTGAATGCTGCATAAAATCTGCAGATGCGATACGAACTGGTAAAACTGCACAATATAAGAAAATAAAATTTGACTTGAAACTAAGGGGTAGCTTACGAACAGCAACCTATCTACCAACCAGCCAGCCAGCCGCGCGGTCTTGGGTGGCTCCCCCGCGTCGGAGGTTCGAGTCCTCCATCGACCACGGGTGTGTGTTTGTTGTCCTCAACGTAAGTTGGTTTCAGTTAGATTGAGTAGTGCGCAAGCCTACGGACCGATCACCTTAACAGTTTCGTCCCATAGGAACTTACCAGTTTCCCAAAAAAATTTCCAATTAGCCATTTGGGGTGAATTCGGTCCATAATGCTAGATTACATTCCTCAGTATTCCTCACATCAGGCTGTTCTCGAGCAGGAAATGATCTGATCAGGACAGACATTTGGGAGATCCTTCACAGAAATGTTTATGCCTGGTTCCGGTATTACTGGCGTGTTAGAAACTGAAGGAATTTCTCTGAGCCTCAAGCGGACTGTTACTTTTAGCGGACAGACAAATTCACGGAAGTAGTCGGCTCAGTATCTTAGCTTTGATTTCGCACTGCGCAATGATTTCCGCTAGACCACAAAGAGATAATGCATGAGAATAGAACAAGTAGAAGCCGACATTTCCTGTAGAATCTTCCGCATCCCGAAGTGATATAAGTTCATGCATACGGCCATCACGAGATTTTGCTTCTGTTATTACAAAATCAAGTCTAATGTACGCAATGATTAGCCGAGACAGCTGGTGAAGAGTAATACGATCAAACAAGAAAACAAATGAAATTTCCCGGCACATTAAAACTGTGGCCCGGACGGAGATTCGAACTCGGGACCTCTTGGGAGATGAGGTACTGGCAGAAGTAAAGGTGTGAGGACGGGTCGTTTGCTGTGCTCGGATACTTCAGTTGGTAGAGCACTTGCTGGCGAAAGGCAAAGGTTCCGAGTTCGAGTCTCGGTCCGGCACACAGTTTTAATCTGCCAGGAAGTTTGATATCAGGGCACACGCCGCTGCAGAGTGAAAATATCATTCTGGAAACCTAATGTAAACATTACACCATGTATTCTTCCGCGTTTGCATGATTGTCATTGCACTTCGTTTCACGTGGAGCGGACCCCAAACTGTGACCAGCACAATCATGAGGATAGGTTCTATGCTGTGCTACAGACTGAGCGATAATGCGGGACAACAGCTTCACCGACGCACTACACTTGGACAGCACTGCCCAGCCAGCTGTGTCCGACTAACCTGCAATGATGTGAGCAGTCGCAGTTCATACGTAAAAAGCGACGAGCAAAGAAACAATATAGCTTCGAACGTCATTTAATTTTTAAAGAGAATAAAATGATATTCGGAGTAACTCCAGCACTTCTTAGGTGACCAGGCGGAAAGCATAAAATGCACTCGTTCTCACCAGACGTAACATCATAATTAGAAACAAGAGTGATGAAGATTCCTAACTTACACAAAGGGTAGTTTTTCTGAGAGAGCTCTGTGTGATACAAAAGTATACGGCACGGATTTCACCGTACTGTTGAATACTGAAGCCACTGAAGGTATTAATTACAGTGAGTCGTCTGGTAATCTCTTATCTCCTTCCTTATCCGAATCCGAGAAATACATTTCAAATCTGGAACTGTCATCTGCAACATCGATAACGAGCCTAACAACAAAATCCACAAAGCCACCCAGGCGCCGCATTTTCTCCTCTTCTTTTATGACGAGCAGTTCTGTATCCCTCCAGCGTTCGGCAGTGACGTGTGAAAAAGATTCGTGCGTGAGTTCCAGTACGTCTGGTAGTTTAACAGTCTTGTTACTTCTCTGGCCAAATACCGCAACTTGACTCCAGATCAGTTCTGTTGGGTTTATATTGGAATGGTACAGCAGCAAAAGTAAAAATGCAGCATTTGCATAACGTGCTGGATGCTGTGAAAAGGATTGTTTTTCATGTTCGTATGATGCTTGTCTACCTCTGTTGTATAAAACGATGGACGTAGCCCAAATAAAGAGAATCTGATTATTCATTTTTGCCTTAAAATTGTTGTTTTCGTACTTTAAGCAACTTTTATAAACAATATTTCAAAAAACATAATTAAGAATTTATATGTGAAATGAAAACAGGAATTTCACGTCCAATATGTTATTAGAAACAAGAAGATGTGCATTATTCATAAAAATGATGTGTTTTATAATTACGAGATTTAGGTATTTCAAATTGAACGAGAAAAAAAAAATTACTGGAGAGATTCGAACCAACGAACCTTAAACTGTACTTGGATAACATTCCATTGCGCTACACTTACATTATTGGTAAACGTATCAACTGGGAAAACTTCAAAGCTGATTATCTATGTAAATTTATGACAAACCTTAATAACAGCCTATTTCTCGGCACTTTTCAACGGTTTTCCACTCGCGTGTTTCACTATGTAGCAGAAAGCAGCCTCACGCATTTTCATACAGCCTATTAACAGCGCGACAATCAGAGCACAACGCTGCAGAGGCTGTGACTGTACACGAAAAAAATGTATCAGATGGCTCTAAGCACTATGGGACTTAACATCTGAGGTCATCAGTCCCCTAGAACTTAAAACTACTTAAACCTAACTAACCAAAGGACATCACACACAACCATGCCCGAGGCAGGATTCGAACCTGCGACCGTAGCAGCAGCGTGGTTCCGGAATGAAGCGCCTACAAGCGCTCTGCCACCAAGGACGGTGACTGTACACGAAATAAAAGTAACGTAGCCAAAGCGCGATCAAGAAAAACATTGATGTCTGTTACTGCATTTGAATAATTCCATTTAACGTAACTTAGTAATAATTTATGTAATACATAAGTAGGACCTACTTCCAAAGAGCGCAACACCAGTGTACGTGTGCTACGTCCTCTGACCAATCATCGCGACTGTGTTTGTTTAGATCAGATTTATTCTTATGATGAACGGATTATAGCCTCTTAATATATGTATTTTTTACTGTCATTTCTTGTTAACAGTACCAGCTTATTCACAAGAATTAGCAGCTTTCAGCCAGTTAATACTAAGCAGAAATCCAATCTCCATTTGGCTCGCATTTCGTTAACTCTTGTGCAGGCACTTCTGCAGTATACTGCGGCATCCATTTTCAGTGATCTGCCGTAAGAATTCAAAAGTCTTAGCAGTAATGCACGCGCTTTCAAATCGAAACTGAAGAGTTTCCTCGTGAGTCGCTCCTCCTATTCTGACGAGGACTTCGCCAGCTGCGGTGGCCGAGCGGTTCTAGGCGCTTCAGTCCGGAACCGCGCGACTGCTACACTCGCAGGTTCGAATCCTGCCTCGGGCAGGGATGTGTGTGACGTCATTAAGTTACTTAAATCTAAGTAGTTCTCAGTTCTAGGGGACTGATGACCTCAGATGTTAAGTCACGTAGTGCTCAGACCCATTTGAACCATTTGAGCCTGTGGGGGACTTCCTTGATAAATTAAGCTTATATTGTTGACTGCATTTACTTAAACTTATGACTTTACTTTCTTTGGCCTCATAAACATTTTATTTTTTCTGTTATTACTTTTATGATGTAATTTCGTGTACTGACACGTCCCATGAAACTTGGAGATTTGCTCCTCAATTTGGTCCTACGGAAGTCGAAGTGTAAATAAATAAAAAATGATAAACATCGTGGAGAGTTAGCGCTAATGATTTGGCCGCCTAACGTACATTTATGGGATGGAATCGAGAAGTCAGTTCGTACACAAAACGTTGCGCTGGCGAAACTTTCTCAGTTATCGACTGCTACAGGGGCTTCCAACGACTCGCTGAGTCCGTGCCGCACCACGCCAGGCATAAGGTGGTGCGACTCGACACGAGGAGGTGTCTGGTGGCTTTCGTCACCGAGTTGTAGGCTTACAGAAAGGTTTTGACGATGCTAATTGACATGCACTCTTTGGGTTTTGAAGGTAGCAGAGATAAAATATGAATAGTGAAAGGTTATTTACAAATTTTACAGGAACCAGACTGCGGTTGTAGGAGTCTGGTAGTCTGGTAGTCTGGTAGTTTAACAGTCTTGTTACTTCTCTGGCCAAATACCGCAACTTGACTCCAGATCAGTTCTGTTGGGTTTATATTGGAATGGTACAGCAGCAAAAGTAAAAATGCAGCATTTGCATAACGTGCTGGATGCTGTGAAAAGGATTGTTTTTCATGTTCGTATGATGCTTGTCTACCTCTGTTGTATAAAACGATGGACGTAGCCCAAATAAAGAGAATCTGATTATTCATTTTTGCCTTAAAATTGTTGTTTTCGTACTTTAAGCAACTTTTATAAACAATATTTCAAAAAACATAATTAAGAATTTATATGTGAAATGAAAACAGGAATTTCACGTCCAATATGTTATTAGAAACAAGAAGATGTGCATTATTCATAAAAATGATGTGTTTTATAATTACGAGATTTAGGTATTTCAAATTGAACGAGAAAAAAAAAATTACTGGAGAGATTCGAACCAACGAACCTTAAACTGTACTTGGATAACATTCCATTGCGCTACACTTACATTATTGGTAAACGTATCAACTGGGAAAACTTCAAAGCTGATTATCTATGTAAATTTATGACAAACCTTAATAACAGCCTATTTCTCGGCACTTTTCAACGGTTTTCCACTCGCGTGTTTCACTATGTAGCAGAAAGCAGCCTCACGCATTTTCATACAGCCTATTAACAGCGCGACAATCAGAGCACAACGCTGCAGAGGCTGTGACTGTACACGAAAAAAATGTATCAGATGGCTCTAAGCACTATGGGACTTAACATCTGAGGTCATCAGTCCCCTAGAACTTAAAACTACTTAAACCTAACTAACCAAAGGACATCACACACAACCATGCCCGAGGCAGGATTCGAACCTGCGACCGTAGCAGCAGCGTGGTTCCGGAATGAAGCGCCTACAAGCGCTCTGCCACCAAGGACGGTGACTGTACACGAAATAAAAGTAACGTAGCCAAAGCGCGATCAAGAAAAACATTGATGTCTGTTACTGCATTTGAATAATTCCATTTAACGTAACTTAGTAATAATTTATGTAATACATAAGTAGGACCTACTTCCAAAGAGCGCAACACCAGTGTACGTGTGCTACGTCCTCTGACCAATCATCGCGACTGTGTTTGTTTAGATCAGATTTATTCTTATGATGAACGGATTATAGCCTCTTAATATATGTATTTTTTACTGTCATTTCTTGTTAACAGTACCAGCTTATTCACAAGAATTAGCAGCTTTCAGCCAGTTAATACTAAGCAGAAATCCAATCTCCATTTGGCTCGCATTTCGTTAACTCTTGTGCAGGCACTTCTGCAGTATACTGCGGCATCCATTTTCAGTGATCTGCCGTAAGAATTCAAAAGTCTTAGCAGTAATGCACGCGCTTTCAAATCGAAACTGAAGAGTTTCCTCGTGAGTCGCTCCTCCTATTCTGACGAGGACTTCGCCAGCTGCGGTGGCCGAGCGGTTCTAGGCGCTTCAGTCCGGAACCGCGCGACTGCTACACTCGCAGGTTCGAATCCTGCCTCGGGCAGGGATGTGTGTGACGTCATTAAGTTACTTAAATCTAAGTAGTTCTCAGTTCTAGGGGACTGATGACCTCAGATGTTAAGTCACGTAGTGCTCAGACCCATTTGAACCATTTGAGCCTGTGGGGGACTTCCTTGATAAATTAAGCTTATATTGTTGACTGCATTTACTTAAACTTATGACTTTACTTTCTTTGGCCTCATAAACATTTTATTTTTTCTGTTATTACTTTTATGATGTAATTTCGTGTACTGACACGTCCCATGAAACTTGGAGATTTGCTCCTCAATTTGGTCCTACGGAAGTCGAAGTGTAAATAAATAAAAAATGATAAACATCGTGGAGAGTTAGCGCTAATGATTTGGCCGCCTAACGTACATTTATGGGATGGAATCGAGAAGTCAGTTCGTACACAAAACGTTGCGCTGGCGAAACTTTCTCAGTTATCGACTGCTACAGGGGCTTCCAACGACTCGCTGAGTCCGTGCCGCACCACGCCAGGCATAAGGTGGTGCGACTCGACACGAGGAGGTGTCTGGTGGCTTTCGTCACCGAGTTGTAGGCTTACAGAAAGGTTTTGACGATGCTAATTGACATGCACTCTTTGGGTTTTGAAGGTAGCAGAGATAAAATATGAATAGTGAAAGGTTATTTACAAATTTTACAGGAACCAGACTGCGGTTGTAGGAGTTCAAGGAACAGAAAGGAAAGTGTCCTTGTTGTGAGACATTGCGCATGTTCAAATGTGTTTGAAGTCTTATGGGACTTTACTGCTAAGGTCATCAGGCCCTAGCCGGCCGATGTGGTCGAGCGGTTCTAGTCGCTACGGTCTGGAACCGCGCGACCTCTATGGTCGCAGGTTCGAATCATGCCTCGGGAATGGATGTGTGTGATGTCCTTAGGTTAGTTAGGTTTAAGTAGTTCTAAGTTCTAGAGGGCTGATGACCTCGGAAGTTAAATCCCATAGTGCTCAGAGCCATTTGGACTATCAGTCTCTAAGCTTACACACTACTTAACCTAAATTATCCTAAGGACAAACACATACACCCATGCCCCAGGGAGGACTCGAACCTCTGCCGGGACCAGCCGTACAGTCCATGGCTGCAGCGCCCACGACCGCTCGGCTAATCCCGCGCCGCCATTGCGCGTGACGTCGGACATGTGGTGAGGATATGGTTCGAGGCGGGCGGGGGCCCGGGGCACAGGGGAGGCTGCGGAAGGTACAGGCGGGAGGCGGCGGTCTGTCCGAGAGGCCGGCCGCGGATAAAAGGCGGGACCCGCCAGCGGCCGCCACTGCAGCGGCTGGCGCGGCGCGGGACTGGGTGGCCGTGGCTGGTGAGTCTCTGCGCTTTCCTTCCGCCAGTGCGCCGTATGCTGCGTCTGTCACTCCACTCACATTGACAGTCTCTCGTTCTCTGTATCACCCACACTTGATGGCTGTAAAGTCGAGGAAACCCAAGAAATAAAACTGTTTTCTTTTTTCTTTTTCTCTACCTTCCCCCACGAACCGTAGCGCTACAACTCTTCTGATGCAACCTGCACCGGTACGAGTCAGTTACGCCACTTCGCTGCTGCTGATCAAAGCGACCCGGTCTGGCCGAATTTCCTTTGGCTGTCCATACTAACGTTGACAGACTTTTTTCAAAACCTACTTGTTCGAATCCACCCAAATTCCCATGTTTTATGTCTATTACATACAGGGGATAGGCATGTGAACACCTGTACATACTTGGGAATGGTTTATTAGTAAGGGGTCGGACCCCCATTTGCCCGTAATACAGCTGCGATTATTCTTGGAATATCGGCATATAATGATTGTATAGTGTCCAGTGCAATGCTATGCCACTCTTCGATTAGTACCTCTCCTAACTCCTGTAGTGACGTGGGAGGCGCAAATCTGCTCCGGAGTCTGGCCATCAATACCGCCCACAAGAGTTTGATAATGTTCAAGTCCGGAGACTGTGCTGGCCAGGGAAGACGCTGCAGTTCAGCTGCATGCTCCTCATACCACGACTGTACTGTCCTGGCTGTGTGGATGGGTCCGTTATCGTCCTGAAATACGGCATCACTGTCGGGGAAGAATATTTGGATCATGGGGTGCACATCATCACGTAAAATGTTCACATAATCTTTGGCTGTAACACGGCTTTTGAGAGTATGATGGGACCAGCAAAATACCGAGATATGGCTGCCCACACCATCACACTTCCACCTCCATGCTTAGCCGCTGGAATGAAGCAATCAGGATTCTAGGCTTCATTTGGCGTAAACCCCTCCCGATGTTGGAAATAAGGAAAAAGCTGACTCATCGGACCACATGACGTGTTTCCACTCATCAGCCATCCAGTATTTAAGCTCCCGGCACCATGTTTTACGCTTCTTTGCGTTGGTTGTCACCACTAATCATTTCAGTATAGCATCTCGTCCACGAATATTCACTTTATGGAGTTCTCTGTAGACAGTGTTGATAGATACTGGGTGTCGAAGATGGCTACTGAGCTCTTCAGTCACTGTAGCTGCCGTAGTTTAGTGCTGTTTTTATACAATTCTTGTGACTGGACTTGGTGACAAGAAATTTTAGTCTCCGAGACTCTATATGTGCAAATATGCACACGATGGCATGTAGACGTGCCCAGATGGACACATTACCAAATCAGTCGCTCCCCAACGTAATTAGACACTGAAACAGAGAATATTTCTGGACATATCATTAGTAACAACATCTCTGTTGGCTGCTATAAAACAAATAGTTAAATGCATCTGAATACTATAACAATTATTTGTAGAAGCGTAACTACAGAAAAATGCAGGCAAGCACACCCTCATCCTTCGCTCCCTTTCGGCGAATCATCAGCTCGTAATGTCACATACAACAGTTCCACTTGGAAAAAAAAAAGAGCAACCACCAAGTTGATATCGATATGACAGCAACTAATATGGCTATGAAAACAAGACTATGCGTCATTTAGAGAACACTTTTCCACAACTGATTTGGCGTAAACAAGAATTAGTGTCTCAAACTTTTTCAGATATTGCTTAGCTGAATTAGGCAGTGTCTATTGGCCGGAACAATGTGATATATATCTTGTAAGAAACTGAATCATAAATAGTGTGAAACATTAACCTACACTAGATAATTTACATTAAATCTTGCTGACTAGAAGTTACTTGTAACTATATTTGTTACAGGTTGTTCTGCAGGGTACTAATTTTTTGATGGTATTACGAGGAAGAAGTTGTTCACCTGGCCTGATAACTTTTTCCTGGCATTATGTGCGGCAGAAGCGTTTGGTGGTTCATCTGCCTTTTCGTGGCGATAGTCACAGATACCAGCCACAGTAACCCGGCCTCCAATACAGGTGAAATATTTGTTCTTTTTTCAGATCGTATAAGTTCGAGTAGAATTATGAATAACAATTTTATATTAACTGTGTTCAGTTATTTCACTAAGAGATCCATCAATTCCACTTGCAAGATCTGACTCTGAAGTCGCAGACTATCGTTTAAGAACCGACAATGCAGGTGAGTATTTTTTCCCATTATTCCCGAACACGTTTCATGGTTCAAGAACTTCATCTGATGCCAGCCTATCTCATTGTGGTAGTCTTATTTAGTGATTTAGAACTGCTTTGAGTCACAGTGTTATCATGGGAGTCTATTGCCACAGTACTCATAATCACCAATATTCATATATTCATAAATTTTGCTTTTGGTATTATAGAGTGCTATTTATTTATCTGTCGTATACATGTTCTATAGATCCTTACAGTCACACCGTAGCCTATTTTCATGAAATATTTTAGTAATGCATCATTAGGCATCTCAAGTAGAAGAAATGTTGTGTTGAGCTCCGTGTGTTACATCGATTTTGTGAGATACACTGACGCTGTAATGTTCACCTTAAAAACGCTAGAATAAAAGGTGACACAAAACTGCAAAATTCGAGTAACTCACATGATTATTTACTGATATTTGCATATATAAAGCTCCTTCCGGTATTTCATTGATATCTTTTAAATGAGATATGTCAGATAAACTTGCCTTTAGAACTTAGATCCAGAAACTTCATCTTTTTCTTGTTGATTGTACCAAAACTTCTGCTTGTGTCGTGATATAGCGTGCATTTTGTTATGTTGCATGCCGCGTGAAACGTATTTTGTGCTGCAGCATCAGCTGTAATCAACATTTGTACTTTATACCTTTCTAGCAGTGGTGTCGTCGTTCAAAGAATCGTTAATCCCGAATTTAAATGTAAATCAATCTGTATAAACGTACATTTCTGTGAATTTTCGGAAGCCACGAACGTTCTGCAGAACAAATTTCGAAAAAATTCGGCGTTTGTGACGTAGTTACTCTGGAAAAACTGTAACTAAGAGACCGTGTTGCACTCAGCTCTCCCCTTCAACAGGAATGTATGCTGTCTACATTTATCGCAAATTAACGTTATTTTTTAGGTTGACAGGGATCAAAATCTCAAAAATTTTAAATAAAATCAGGAAAGTTAATCCCAGGTGTTTCTGCAGCGTTAACATAAATCTCGTTTTGCGCTATGATTGCTTCAGTTCTTACTGGGAATTAGCAGTCGTGTCAGCTGCACTGATTGAGAAATTAAGAAAGAATCAAAAGGCTTATTTTAGTGTATCCTTTTTTACTACTAACTAACTCTTAACGTGGTTTTTGAACTCGGTCTGAGGTAGGTACGTTTGTAAGCAGATGGAATTTGCTCTGACTACTGTTAAGTGATTGGAAGCTGCAGGAACATTATACTCCTCCTTCTAACCAACAAGGTCGAGACGTTTTCCACTGACACCGAAAACGAGCTAGTGAGACAGAATCACGTGTTCAGAAAAGTCCTGTGTCCCATGTCAAGAGGAGGCAAATGCAAAAGGGCTGGGTCCATTAACCACTGGCATTTGACACATGTGATGAATAACAGTAACCCCTTAGAGAACTGCAACAACGGGGATGGAAAGGAATGCCTCGTTGTTGGTTGGTTGCTTGGTTGATTTGGGGGAGGGGACAAGACAGCAGAGGTCACTAGTTCCATCAGATTAGGGAATGGTGGGGAAGGAAACCGGCCATGCCCTTTCAAAGGAACCATCCCAGTCACACCAGCCTACGAGAAGCTACTAGAAGTGATCTACAAAACTACCTCCAATATCCTTAATAACAATTTGTTGTAGGACCTTAGGTAATGCTATTGAGCATGAACTTAGTGATATATCTCTAATGTGAACGACTGACCTCCTCCATGTCTTCTAGCACGGATTTCAGAAACACTGATCATGTAAAACCCAGCTCGCACTTTTCTCACAAAACATTCTGAAACCCCTGACGTCAAAAATTCACTGTTTTCTGTATCATCAATTTTAGGATATACACATAGAAGACAAAAGTCATGGGATACCCCTAATATAAATATCAGACCTCCTTTTGCACCGCGTAGTGCCACAATTCGACATGGAGTGTACTCAACAAGTTGTTGGAAGTACTCTGCAGAAAAATTGCGCCATACGGCCTCTATCGCCAACAGTAATTGTGGAACTATTGTTGATGCAGCGTTTTGTGTACAAACTGCCCTCTCGATTACCTCCAATAAATGTTTGGTGGAACTCACGTTAGGCCACCAGCTTGTACTGTGCCCTCTTGACAGCTTGGGTCTCTGACTTCATGGGATCTGCACCACATTCGAAATCTACTATCGGCACTTACCAACTGAAATCTGGACTGATCTGACCAGGCCACAGTTTTCCATGGGTCTAGTGTCCAATGGATATGGTCAGGAGCGCAGGAGAGGTGCTTCTATCGATGTTGTGCTGTTAGCAAAGACACTCATGTCGGTCGTCTGCTGCCATAGCCCATAAACGCCAAATTTGGCTGTACTGTGCTAAAGGATACGTTCATCATATGTCCCACACAGATTTCTGCTGTTATTTACGTAGTGTTGCTCGTCTTATAGCACTAACAACTCCACACCAACGGTCTTGGTCGTTACGTGAAGGGCGTCAGCCACTGCGATTACCTTGGTGAGAGATAATGCCAAAACTGTAGTATTCTTGGTACAGTCTTCACACTGTGGATCTAGGAATATTGAATCCCATAATGATTTCTGAAATGGAATGTATTATGTGTCTAGCTACAACTTCCAATTCGCCTTCAAAGCCTGTTAATTCTGGATGTGCAGCCATAATCACCTTTAAACATAAAAGACCTGAGTACAAATGACAGCTACACTATGGACCAAAACTACCCAGACATTTGGCCGAAAGTGATTTACAAGTTCGTGGCGCTCTCCATTGGTATCACCGCACCGTGCCATCGGATCGCCATGTTGTGTACTGTGATTCATCACTCCACACAAGGTTTTTCCAGTTTTCAATCGTCCAATGTTTACGCTCCTTACACCAAGAAGCGAGACGTTTGGCATTTACCGGCGTGATGTCTGGCTTATGAACAACTGCTCGACCATGGAATCAAAATTTTCCCTCCTCTTGCCTAACTCCCGTAGTACTGCAGTGGATCCTGATGCAGTCTGGAATTTCCATGTGATGGTCTGGATAGATGTCTGTCCCTTCAACTGCTGGCAGTCTCTGTCAGTCAACAGACGAGGTCGGCCTGTACGCTTTTGTGCTGTATGTGTCCCTTCACGTTTCCAGTTCACTATCACGTAGGAAACAGTGGACCTAGGGACGTTTAGGAGTGTGGAAATCTTGCTACAGTCGTATAACACAAGTGACACCCAATCATCCGACCACATTCGAAGTCTATGAGTTCCGCAGAGCGTCCCAGTCTGCTCTCACGATGTCTAATGATTGCTGAGGTCGCTGATATGGAGGATCTGCCAGTAGGTAGCAGCACAATGCACCTAGTACGATAAATGTATGTTTTTGGGGCTGTCTCGATACTTTTGATCACATAGTGTATGTTAATGCACTGTTCTTTTATGCCTTGCGTTTGAGACACTATCGTTAACTGTATATGACCATGCCTCTACCCCATGACTTTTGTCGCCTCAGTGTGGAGGGCACTGACTAAAGGCAAAGGGCTGCATAGTGACTCTCTGCTTCCGAATCGTTGACAGTGGAACCAATTCAGAGGGTTAAGGAGACCGCAGCTGTGGATCTGGCCGCCCTTCTGGACGCTGGGGACAGCGCAGTGGTAACGCTGGTGGCAGGCGACACACGTCTGGTGGCGCACAGGGCCGTCCTGAGTGCCAGGAGCACCGTGTTCGCCGCCATGTTGCGCAACAACACGCTAGAGGCCAGCAGCGACCACGTTGCCATCTCAGACGTGGAGGGTCCAGTGCTGCGCCACCTGCTGGCCTACATGTATACACTCCAGGCCCCCCAGCTGCACAGCATGGCCCCACAGCTGCTGGTCGCTGCTGAAAGGTATGGACTGTCCGCCCTGAAGGCAGAGTGTGAGCAGCTGGTAGCTGGGGGGAGTGCTGCGGCCACAGCCGTCCTCGAAGTCAGGCGCTCCTCTAACAGCCTGAGGCAAGCCGTGGTTGAATTAATAAAGGCTCACCTGCTCCACGTGATGGGACAGACCCTGCAGAGCCAGCGTAAAGATCAGGTGGAAGTGAGCCGCCCGCTGTCTGTTCCACCAGCAAAAGCCAGGTAAGTGTGACACAACTCACTTGACATGTTGTCGAATTCTACATATACAATGTGATTATTAACTTTCAAAACGCTGTAGAGATAACGTCAAATTGCAACAGAATATTATAGGACAAGGGGGATAGCATGTGGCAGAAAAAAATATTGTGAAAATTGATCAATAGATAGCGCTTTATGTGTGGGAATGCGTCAGTGCCGGCCGCAGTGGCCGAGCGGTCCTAGGCGCTTCAGTCCGGAACCGCGCGACTGATACGGCCGCTGGTTCGTATCCTGCCTTGGGCATGGACGTTTGTGATATCCTTAGGTTAGTTACGTTTAAGTAGGTCTAAGTTCTAGGGGACTGATGACCTCAGAGGTTAAGTCCCATAGTGCTCAGAGCCATTTGAATACATCAATGAAAACACTTGTCATGCACACGACCCACTGAAGTTGTCATAAACACGCCGAGTATACATCTTTTCCTTCTTTCGCGTCTACGATGTTCGCCATGACTGTCTCAATGCAGGATCGCGCTCTGCTTATGAAGCTGTATTACACAAATGGTGACTGTGCACACGTCACTCTGCAGAAGTTATGGACATTGAAGGGTTTGAAAAAAAGACTACCATGGGTCTGCAGAAAATTATTCGGAAATTCGAAAGGACGGGATCTTTTGGTGTGCAACCTAGTAGGATGAGGAAACGAACTGATTCGACGTCAGTAGAAGCACTGGCCACAACAATGTGGGAGGAGACGAGTGGTGGTGTGCAAACATTGGACATACCCATGAGCATAGTGCATAAAATCCTATGAAACATCCTTCTTTGCAATCCATTAAAAATTACCCATGTGCACGAGTTGCTTCATGTTGACCTGCCAGTACGAGAGACCTTGGCTTTAGAATATCTTGAGGTATGGAAGTGAACAATGGTTGGCTGTGGACAGACGAAGCCCACTTCCATCTGACAGGATACGTCAATGCACAGAATTTTCGAATATCAGCAACAGAAAATCCACACACACAATCAACCAGTACCACTACTTCACCCTGAAAATGTCACTGTGCGGTGTGGGTTTATGGCATAATTTATCATAGGTCAATATTCTTTCGAAGAGGCAGGTGTTTCCGTTCGTTACCTGCACCATTCTGGTAAGCATTATGAGCGTCTTTCGCGCTACCACGTCATTCCAGCTCTGCAAGAGCGTGGATGTGTGGATGGAGATCATTTTTATGCAAGATGGAGCACCTCCACACATTGCAAATCCCGTTAAGCAGCTGCTGAAGCGCAATTTCGCAAATGCTAGAATTATCAGTCGCCATTTCCCTACAGCCAGGCCATCCCGATCACCTGATGTTAATCTGTGTGACTTCTGGCTGCGGGGTTACCTGTAAGATGTGTCCAGTGTTCCGATTGCAAACTTAGCTGCATTGAAGGCATGCATTGCACAACACATTCTGAATTTGACCCTTGAAACACTTCTATCAGTTGTGGAACATGCTGTTTCTCGGTTCAACATGTTGCAGGAAACGGTGGACAGCATATTGAACATGTTTTGCGCGTAAATTAATAATCCGATATGATTTTGATTGATGCTTTTTATGCGGTTTTTGGCAGCAGGACAAAACCCAATGTGATTGATGCTTTTCATGCGCTTTTGTCCTCAGGATGATTAAAAACCTATGTGATTGATACTTTTTATGCGGTTTTTGGCCTCATGACGGTTGAAAACCGATTTTTCCATCCGATATGATATGATATGACATGACATGGCCACGGTGAATAACTGTATTACACCTGTACACCCATGCAGACTGATTAATGCAGTCTGGTTATCGTCAAATGTACACCTCATGCATTGTTGTATGATTCACTTGTCATTTGCAATTGACCACTATTAAATTATGATGCTTACAGCACCATCTCTTGCTACATTTTGTAACTATTTATTTTTCTTCTGTCATACGTTTTCCCCCTTCTCCGATAATATTCTGTTACAATTTTACATCATTCTGACCAGTCGTGTTATTTCTACAGCGGTTTGAAAGTTTGACTTTAATCAGAATCGTTCTGTATATTCCTAAGCCAACAATCTTTGCCTCTGAGTTTCCTTAGATTCATCTGTACTGTAAAATACAGCATTTTCTGATAGCTCATAAAGTTGTCGTTGACTTGTCATGAGAGGTACATGGAATCTCTAAATTGAACTATGTCTATTAGTGCACAGACTGGCTAACAATATTTATGGGAGAGACAAGATTTCGCAGCTTCACAAACTGAGTTTACTTGATGTTATTAGTTCTGTTAAACTGCTTAAGCAAAAAAGCTCTTAATTTGGTTCTGACATCAATCCTCCGAACAAAAGATTCACTGCCTATGAAGAAAACAGCAGCCATTCTAGTGGTGGACACAGTGATGTGCTGCTCAGAAAAAAAAGCAGAAAGCGGGCTTTATTGTATGTGCTTGTGCTGTTGAGGGCACTGTAAAGATGTTTATGCAGAGCAACATTTATTGTTTGCTTTCTTTTCTGTTACTAGCAGTGAGCTCTTCATAAAGGGAATATATCGGTCTTTCGTTCAATACCTGCACCAAGAACGCTGCAGTATGCTGCTGTGTGGTTGAAGGATGGTAGCCATGTATTTCAAATTTCTCATTTCTTGTGCTGTCATTCTATATGTTGACCTATGCAAACATTAGTTGTAGTAAGGCGAAAGGTCAGAGTAATTGCAATTCCCACATTAGCACTACTGTTTGATGCGCTATGTACACCTTTTCTCTGTCTAGGTACATGTGTACAATCTCCATAATAGGATCCACTTATTCTATCCAAACAGTGCAGGGGAACTGGAATTTTTATGGAGTATACTGGTCTTCAAAAATAAGATTTTGGTTCTCCATCAGAGCAGGTATGGAAGATAACTATTACAGAAAGTCTCAAAAGTACATGGGCAGGATGGGTTAGCTGGTTACTCCACATATAACACCTGACAAGGCAACAAGCCAGACTGCACAAGAGCAGAGCAACTTATGGTGGTTCCAGATGGTGCTGGCCCTTCCATTCACCTTTCTTGTCAGTTGATTCTCCTGACATGTACAGGACTTTAGTCCACTCCTTTCTATAACTCAAACAAGGAGGTATTTCTTGGACAAGGGCGCTGTACTTGCTTCTTAGAAGAGCCACGGTCAAATCTCATCTTGGTAGTCTTGCATGTAGCTATTCATAGCGATACTAAATGCTGTCTAGTGAATTCCAGTGCTTCATTCACTAGTCCATCCACTGCAGTTACTGATCAGTCTGAAACATCCTCAAAATTGATAGGACCTCCAGACAGAACTGTCCTCAGGTAAATACAGTACAAGTCCTCCTTACATGTCTAGTGTGTAGTATTACTCATAACTTTCCTTGAATTTTCAGCTATTTTTGAATGTTTATACAGCTCTTAACTGACTGCCTGATAAACTAGAATTCCTGCCTTCGAGATAATGATGTCTGACTTATTTCTCATTTAGTTGTACCTTGTCTCATTAACCACTAAAAGCTTGTCTCTCCTGTTCATTGTAATAACACGGAAATGAATATTCAAAACAAATTACGTATCACCAGTCTTTTCAAGATATCCTATGATAATACATATATTTAAACGTAATTCTATCTGCAGTACTCAAATGTATATTTCGTAAATGCTCTTGATAACCTAAATCGGATAATGTTATAATTCCCATCCATTATCTTCTTCATTGCCGCATGTTTACTATATAGTATATGGTAATTGTATGTTTTCTTATCAAAACATCAACTTCAAAGATAGTTTTTCATTCACATCACCTGTATGTCTACAAAGACCTTTCCTTTATGTCAGTGGTAAATTCGTAGAAGAGTTTGCTAGATTAAATAACCGGAACACACATTAACACGCAACCACGAGAAAACTGTCGAATCTGGTAATTACAATACATTGAACAAAATACTCATTTGACTCCATCTCCTCGATCATTGGCTGCATTCGTAAATTTCATGTCTAGTTTCACTCCTACCACAGTTGTTTTCATTTGTCAACACATTATGTACAAATTTCTGTGAAGACACTAACTTTGCTCTGCTCCTTTCTGAAAACATTCCAACGATGTTTCTGGATTGAACTG
Organism: Schistocerca gregaria; assembly: GCF_023897955.1. Lineage (NCBI taxonomy): Eukaryota > Metazoa > Arthropoda > Insecta > Orthoptera > Acrididae > Schistocerca > Schistocerca gregaria. Next base: position 109,943,863 of record NC_064930.1, on the reverse strand, counting down.
AGATAATAAATTACTGTCATATATTTCATAATGTGTGATCCTAAACACAGCAGTAAACTTAAATTACTAATCACAGGTATATAATTATTACACACGCACACACACACACACACACACAGTTCAGTTTTCAGACATTTTCTTGTACTGTCTTCTCCTTTCTGGCCAAAATCACATTTGTCTTTAATCAATTTCTATATGCAATCATAAACTCTTGATTATTTACAAAAAAATATACTTTTTCTACTGAATTATGCAGTCTCTTTACTACTATTTTCAATGACTTATCGAAGATTTTATGCTAACAAGAACAATAGTCCCTACAACTTATACAATGAGTTTTATATTAATTTTCATATTCTAATGAAGAGTGGCAAATGGGCAAATGGGGTCTGGTTTAGCAAAGAAATTGTTCGTTTCCTATGCCAATCAGGGTAATTAAGTAAACTTTTAAGCGAACTGGGGAACACTTTATTCTGAATTTTCATAGCCTAGTTTGGTCCTGAATAATCTGACAAAGATGGACAATTGGGGTATCAAATATACCACCGTTACATGCAGGTTTGCAAAAAAAGATGTAATTACTTAAAGGAAAAAAATCAGGACAGTTAAGAAAAACTTAATTAATCATTTCAAGGGAAACTGAAATATTTCATTAATAGATGCTACTAGCTATGTAAATAAAGTGTCAAAAGCTTAATCCCTTCAAATCCTAACATTTTCCACAAAGATAGTTAATTGTTGTGCTATTTGACCATTAAAAAGGCTTCCTTCGAATCAAGTTATAAATTTAGGTTCTTTCAAGAACATCAGAGGCTAGGAACGTATGTGAGATATCAAAAACTTCATCTATTCAAAGCATAGCTACTTCGTGCATAAAAAGTAGCACTGGTGTAGTATTTAACTGTCAAAATGGTTGACTTCTAAATAAGTATTAAATTCAGGAAACTTGGAGAACTGAAGATGCTAGGAGAAAGGGGATTCATGTTGAGTGGCCTGGGTGGCCAAATCATTTGCTCAAGTTATCCAGGGTGTTCTTCAAACTAGTCGAGAACAGTTATGACCCAACAACATCATATCATTGATTGGGACCATGAAGTCCAAGTAGCTGAACACGACCATTTACAGTCAACGTTCAGTTGAACCAGAAAGGCCAGTCCGTTCCATGTAAAAACAGCCCACACCATTATGAAGCCACTACCAGCTTGCAGTGACTTGTGACCAACTGAAATCGGAACTCATCTGACTGGGGCGCGGTTTCCCAGTCGTCTGGGGTCCAACTGATATGGTAAGGAGCCCAGGAGAGACCCTTCAGCTGACGTGCTGTTATCAAAGGCACCCGTGTCGGTCGTCTGCTGCCACAGCCCATTAATGCCCGATTTAAAGAGGTTGAAAAAATCAGCCAACCAGTTGTAAAACAAAGGTTTATTAGCCCTTGACCTCGGTTTTGATGTTTCTAAAAATATCTTTTTCAGAAGGAATGGGTCCTGTTACATCACATGATGGAAGATATTTTTAGAAATATGGGAACCCAGGTAAAAGGCTAATAAACCTTTGTTTTGCAACTGGTTGTCTGATTTTTTCAACGTGTCCAGATTTTCACAGCTGCTGTTTCAGACCCATGTTAAGATGTTGAAATGTCTCATGTCACCACACTGTCCTGTTTGATACATTCGTCGTAACCCAACATTGGTTTCTGCAGCTATTTCAAGCTGTGTTCCTTGTCTGTTAGCACTGACAAATCTACTGAACTGCTGCTGGCTTTCGGTCGTTAAGTGAAGGTTGTCAGCCACTGCATAGTCGTTTGTGTGTGTGTGTGTGTGTGTGTGTGTGTGTGTGTGTGTGTGTGTGTGTGTGTGTGTGTGTAAACTGATTGATATAGTGACTGATTATTCACATTAGCGAATCTGCTACTTTCTTTGGCAGCGTGTGTTCTGTTGTCAGTGTGTGGACAGACCCTCAGGAATACTGTCCACTGTGAGCTGTCCTCTGGACTCCACATGAACACACTTTGCCACGCAGTATCTCTGTGTGCAGCTCGCCAGCTACTGCAGCCAGCCGGACGACCCCCTCCACTCACCTGCTCAGTGACCACAGCTGGAGTCGCGACACAGCTGCACCGACCACCATGTCTACCCACGGCACTCCCACACCTGACAGCGTTTCCATCGCTCTCCTGAGGTGGGTTGCATCACTACACGTGTCTCTCTTCCACATTCACAACACATGTTATTTGGGATTTCACGAAGTGTTATAGTCATGAAACCGAATGTCACTTTACCATGTCTCCTCCCTTCATCTTATATTTGTATGTATTTTAAATGTGTATGTTTGTTCAACAGCACATTATAAACTACTGGAGTGATTTCAAGCACATGTAGCACATCCTGTCTGGAATGAAACAGTGTGGAGGTAACATACATCTAAATTTCGAAGGGGTGAGGATGAGAAAGTTATATACACTACTGGCCATTAAAATTGCTTCACCAAGACGAAATGCAGATGATAAACGGGTATTCATTGGACAAATATATTATACAAGAACTGTCATGTGATTACATTTTCACGGAATTTGGGTGCATAGATCCTCAGAAATCATTACCCAGAACAACCACCTTTGGCCGTAATAACGGCCTTGATACGCGTGGGCGTTGTGTCAAACAGAGCTTGGATGGCGTGTACAGGCACAGCTGCCCATGCAGCTTAAACATGATACCACAGTTCATCAAAATTAGTGACTGACGTATTGTGACGAGCCAGTTGCTCGGCCACCATTGACCAGACGTTTTCAGTTGGTGAGAGATCTGGAGAATGTGCTGGTCAGGGCAGCAGTCGAACATTTTCTGTATCCAGAAAGGCCCGTACAGGACCTGCAACATACGGTCGTGCATTATCCTGCTGAAATGTAGGGTTTCACAGGAATCGAATGAAGGGTAGAGTCACAGGTCGTAACACATCTGAAATGTAACGTCCACTGTTCGAAGTGCCGTCAATGCGAACAAGAGATGACCGTGACGTGTAACCAATGGCACCCCATACCATCACGCCGGGTTATACGCCATTATGGCGATGACGAATACACGCTTCGAATGTGCGTTCACCGCGATGCCGTCAAACACGGATGCGACCATCACGATGCTGTAAACAGAACCTGGATTTATCCGAAAAAATGACGTTTCGCCAGGCAACGCCGGTCAACTGCTGGTTGTGCATGAGAAATCGGTTGGAAACTTTCCTCATGTCAGCACATTGTAGGTGTCCCCACCGGCGCCAACCTTGTGTGAATGCTCTGAACGGCTAATCATTTCCATATCACAGCATCTTCTTCGCGCCTGTAGCACATCATCTTCGTGGTGTAGCAATTTCAATGGCCAGTAGTGTAAGTACATCGCCATGTATGCATATACCCAACTTGTATTCAACCAGTATTTGACACTGAGAGCACTTAGTGACTCGCAACTGACCCCTACGAAATGATCGAAGGATATTTCAGTGTCATTCCAAATTACGATGCAATGTACCTTGGGACATGCATTCATGTCTGGAAGAATATGACATTGTAATTCGGAACAACGCTTCCTTGCAATATCGTATTTATTGTTCGACACTGGGCAAACGACTTTCAAATAAAATGTCTCCCCTGTATGGGATATACATAATGTATGCACAGTTTGTAGGCACATTGTGGGTGGCATATGGAACTTTGTGCCTGGCCATTAGTCGTGCTCAGAGAGCCTAATGGCATGCCGGCACAGTAGCCGAGCGTGTTCGGTCATAGGGTTAGCTGCCCTCTGTAATAAAGAAAACTGAGTAATGAATCAATGATGAACTTGACGTCGGCATGGAAGAAAAAGAACGAACAACATGAGATGACAGAAGAAGTAGTAGTAGTAGTAGTAGAAGAAGAAGAAGAAGAAGAAGAAGAAGAAGGAAAAAGGTGAAGCGACCACTCGTCATATGTGGGGAAATCCCGGTTCAAGTCCCGGTGTGGCACAAATTTTCACTTTCATCATTCCATTCTACAGCTGATGGTAGTCCATATTCGCAAATGCAAATACATTTCAGGAAGGCAAAAATGTTTTTTGCTTTCTAAATATTCGCTCCTCATGCAGAAAAACTGCCGTTTCAGGCAAGACGTTTCCCATTATTAATTCGTCACTACAAACGCTGTTCCTAACGCATTTTGTACACTGTATCCATGCATAACAGAAACCGTGGCTGAAAAAGCATTTCATTGTACGACACATAGTTCAGGATAGATGTTATAAATACTGGCATACGCAAAAACCTACCGCACCCGGCATGAAGTTTTAATGTTTCGTCTTTATTACTAACTGAATTCTCAACACATTTTGAAGACTGTACCCATGCACCAGGTGTGTTCAAAAAGCAGTCGAAAATTTTATTTTTGCGTTCTTTATACATTAGATTTTGAAATATTTTTATCATGCTGTACACATGTATCCGATGTGTGTTTGTACTTCCAGTTGTTTTGAATATTTAGTTTATTGTTGACGTTCTAAAAGGTTACACGTTTTTTAAGTTCTCAGTGAATTTTTGTCGTCGAAAAAGATGGATCAAAGAATTTGCAATAAATTTTGTTTGAAAGATGGAATAACGTGCATGAACGCGTTCTACATTTTGATTGTGGTCCTTGGCGAATCTACTATAAGACAGGAGTTTGCGAGTGGTGTAAACGTTTCAGAGAGGGTCGAGAAAATGTTGAAGATGTCGTCCGCTCTGAAAGAGGTAGCATATCGGTTACTGACGGCAATGTCTAAGAAGTATGGATGACAGTTTTCAAAATTTGTCGAATCACCATCAGAGAGGTTGTTTATGATTTTGCCGTGTCCTTTGGCTCATTCCAAGCAATTTTTCGAACGTTTTGGGCATAAAATGTGTAATAGCAAATTTTGTTCCAAGAGTATGGAACTTCGACCAAAACCGACGCCACGTAGACTTCACCCAGAAACTGTGCTGAATGAACTCGACAACGATCTGGAACTTCTAAAAAAGGCTACAACAGGCGACGAAAAATGAGTGTATGGATACGACGTCAGAACTAAAGCCCAGTCGTCCTAATGGTAACTGCCTGAAGAACGAAAAGGTTCGACAAGTTCGATCATGTGTGAAGGTTCATCTCAGTGTTTTCCTCTGTTACTGTGGGACAGTGCTTCATGAGTTCCTGCCTTATGATCGTTCGCTCACTAAGTAACGAGATGTTTGCATGAGGATACCCAAAAAAGAAACGAGCAGAGTTGTAACAAAACCGCTCGTGGATATCGCATCACGATAATGCTCCCGTTACACCTTAATGCTTGTTCGTGAGTTTTTGGCAAGAAACAAAGCCACTGTATTCACATGGCCAACCTATTCGCTGAACATCGACCTCTGCAACTTCTTTCTATTTCCGACACTGAAGAGAACCATGAGAGGACGTCGTTTTGCCAACACTAATGAGAAAAAAAGAGGATCGACAAAGGAGCTGATAACAATAACGAAAAGTGAGTTCCAGAAGTGGTTCCAAGCTTCTAAAAGGAGGCAGTGACACAGGAGTGCTTTATCTCACGGAGATTACTCTGAAGAGAATAAAGCTGATGTTGATGAATAAATAAAGATCCTCAAGAAAGAGAAAAATTCCCTTGACGTTTTGATGACACCTTGTTTATCAGTGAATGCACCTGCCAAATTATATCACAGTAATACACACATACATGAAGATATGTTGGCCTCACATGGGCTGTGTGCACCATGCCTGCCAACGACGCAAGGCAGACACAGGTGGTCATCCATCGAGGTGTTAGCCAAGCTCGACAGTGCCTGACTTCAGTGTTTGAATGGGAACTGGTGTTAGCACCGTGGCAAGGACATTCGATGCCAGGAATGCCACTCACAAAAGTGTCTGGAGAGCTCTTTCCTGTCACTGTTCACCTTACTGTGGGAGGAGGCTGTCCTGTGTTCGCACCTGGGACACACTGCTATAGGTCGACATCCCTGCTGGCCCTGTAAGCATACACAGGCAGGCAAAGCAGAAACTCCTCCCACCACAGAATACGTTTGTGGGTGCTTAAAAATCAGATTCGGAGTGCAGAGTTTCCTCTCCTTTACCAGCCAAAACCACTAAGGCATATAAGTGTGCACATAATTGTCAGAACATGGACTTCCAGTATGTTGGCCATCCAGGGTACTTGTTAGGTGGGAGCAGGAGGTTTGTAGCAGTGGAACATTCCGAAAAATGCACAACAATGGTGACAGCACTTGCTAGGCTAAAGATCTTACAACGCCACTGGTCCTATCAATTTGCATCTGGTTGCCGTTGCAACAGCAGTAGTGATAGAAAAATGTCTCGGCTTGAACCATGTCGACTGCTCTATGCAAAAGTGCCTGATTCTACAGCTCAGACTTTCACTCACATTTTTAGTATTATTTGAATCTGTAAATGTGACACTGACCTCCATCACTGCTCCGTCCATCTAAAAACTAATAGCACCGTTGCTAGTCTTTACTGTGTAATTGTGAGTCCTTGTGAACCAGTGCATACACCATAGACAGGAGGAGGCGCCATGCCTCTAACGAGTCCACAACTTGGAAAGTAACATGGGGTCAAAAGAACTTACAGCCTGTTGGCCACTGTACAGTCGTTCATAATTCACATTTTCCTGTCTCACCTTTCCACAGAAAAAAATCAAGAATCGTTTCCACAGTTATCAGAATTGTAATATCCATTCTTAAAATATGAAATTGATTTTCAGTCGGAAGGGTGACATTAGCAACTCTATGGGCATGTGATATTTATAGAGGAAGAAAGTGAGTACTTAATTGATTGAGGGATTTTGGATTAACCAGGAATGATATCACATTTGGCAGGATAATAACATGAATTTGTTCTAAATTGTCCCTAGCTTAAAAATAGTTCGCTACATTTTACTGCTGAACACCGTTTTTAGTATCAGAATTTTGGCGCTATGCTCACTGTAGTGAAGCTGTTGAATGCAAAAGATATTGTGCATTTCTGAGGACACACATCAGTGGCTAGAGTTCTACTGTGTGCTCAGGAAGCCAAGATTTACTTGGAGGCAAATTTAGCATGATAAACTAGACAAGTGCATGTGTCATTAATTCACTGTTATATCCTGCAGGTTTCACTGTTGCCATCAGACACATTGCAGCCACAAGACTTCACGTTCGTGTTATAACATTTCAGCTCCTCATCACCAAATTAAAACGTTCCACTTCAATTTGTTTGCACTTATAGCGATCCCAGCTTCCTCAACCTAATTAATACGTTGCATTAGGAGGTGTCTGCTTCGTGCAAAAGGTCTTGAGTTCATATTGACAACAACAAGTAATTCTTCATTCCAAACGTTTATTTACAAACAGAACTGACAGACTTCACAGACTCAACAACTGACTCTCCGAGCTAACTGCAGTGCATATCCGAACTGGCAACTGACAACTCCTAGGTGTATTAATATCTTTCCAAACAATGAGTCTCTTTGACAATGTTTTGTTTACAATACGATAGCAATTCACGACTTAAAACTAAATTAGACATTACAGAATTTTAGTACAGATTAAAGTAAGTAAAAGGATCAGTACATATAAATTCTTACAAGCATAATTTCCAAATAGATTTTATAACATTTTTCTACCAGCTTCTGGATAACCTTCACCAGATTTGTACCGATGTTTCCAGAAATATCTTGACATTTGATTCTGGATATTTCTTGAGTGATTTAGAACAACTATTTATATGTAAAATGATTTAAATCGTGTTTCAAAACGTAAATAAATCTTTTTAGCAATATTTCTTGATACAAATCGTCTTTCGAAATTAGGTTATGAAACAGTTTTCACAAGTTTTCGTATTTTTGCGATCATAATATAGAATTTCTCCATAGAAAGTTCCATAAGTGTGCATTAAACATTCATTTACTGACTTTCTCTTTAGCTGGTGAGTTTTTAAAAGTATCTTGTCCATATTATACGAAATAATTTAGCTCAAAACTGATAATTTATACAATTAATCAGAGCTACAGCAAACAGTGAGTCTTTCTTTTACAAAATGAAATATAATTACAAAATTGAATGAAAATAGGTTACTAACACTAATATATTTTTACATTAATTCTATTTTTGTTCTTTCTGTGCAAAATGTCAAAATATTGACACAGTACAATATTTAAACATCACCAAAGTTTCCCTTTACATTTTGCATATCTGTATCGACATCCCCTAAAAGTCTACAGTATCGAATACTTCAATATGTCCTGTAATGTTACACAACCCCCCCATCAGCACTTCCACGTGAAACACGGAAGGGTTGATGTCCTTACATTACAAAACAGAAAAGTTTTACACATATCTTTGGTGTCTTCTTTCTTGAAGACTGGTGATCTTCTTTCTTGAAGGTCGGTGATCTTCTTCCTTAAAGGTCGGTATACCTCAATGCCACACACTGTATTTCAGTCTCATCTTCACAGTCCGTATGGTTTCCATATACACTGCAGGCTATCACAGGCTGCAATAGCACAGTCAGCTATGAATATACAGCATACAGTGGTCAAACCCAGTTAAACATTAGCAAAAGCATTTAATAGTCGGTGGACCAGTTTTTAAGGACACAGAAATTTGAATTCTCTAAAGTCTAATTACTCAAGAAAATTTACTCTAAATAATTTCTTAAAGCTAAGAGAGGATAGACTGACAGATGGAGAAAATTGATTATACAGGATCACAGAATAAGTGTAAGATGCAATGCCAGAATACGAAAATAAAATATGACAATTGCATAGCTAGGGGACCTGGTGCTCGCCAAACACTTAGCACACAAAGAATGTATGCTCCCTTGAGGAATCAGATAAATACAACATAACAAAGTATACAAAAATATCCTGGTAAGATTACATATAAAAGTCTATAAACATCTATTATCTAAAATACTTTTTTACATTTTTTTATACAATTTCAGTTTGGTCACGTTTCGTAGGCCAAACATTCTGCCAGAATTTGGGTAGACTAGACGGTAGGCATTCGGATGAGGATTGTCCCAAATCTTGAAAGGTCCAATGTACATGTCAAAAAAATTTTTTAATTCACCATTGATGGCTTTAGACTTCTCTTGTGTTTTAACAAGGACCAAGTCTTCAATTTTAAATTGAGTAGGCTTCAATCTTTTGTCATGTCTACATTTCCTCTTATCACCTTGAGATTTCATGGTCTTTCTCACTATTTCCTCTCTCTCTTGAGTACTTAATGGTTTGCAGACTGGAAAATCAATGAAATCACTAATTGGATGTGGTGGCTTGCTATTATACTGTATTTCATAAGGCGAAAACCCTGTTGAGGAATGCTGTAGGCTGTTCACAACATCTTCGAATTTCTCAACATAGTCAATCCAACTAGCATGATCAGTATTGCAGTAGGTTCTAAAGAATCGCCCAATTTCCCTCATGTATCTCTCCGAAGGGTTTCCTGACGGATGATAAGCTGAAATAAGAATGTGACTTATATTTTCATCTTCAACAAAAGCTTTCCATACTCCAGGAGTAAATTGAGTCCCATTGTCTGATAAGATTTTCTGAGGTTTTCCAACCCTGCCAAAATAGTCTCCTCTGATTTTTGAAATAATGCTCTTACTATTTGCCTTGCGAAGAGGGTATAACTTAATGAATTTTGAAAAAACATCAACCATAACAAAAATGTAGCAATAGCCTCCTCTGGTCTTCAGTAATGGTCCATATAAGTCGACAGCGACTTTTGGTAAGATGTTTTGCATCAATCCTCGACAAGTTTGGTTGGATACTTTTACTCTTTGGCACCTGTCACAACCCGTCAAAATTTTTCTAACCCTCCTGGCTATGTTGTTAAAGTACACATTTTCTTGGATTTTCTGGATACACTTTTGAATCCCACAATGACCAAAACTTTCATGAATGTACTTGATGAGTACATTGATGTACTGTTCAAGCCAACATAATTTCCATACATCGCTATCTACACTGTTTCTCTTGAATAGAATCCCCTTGTAGATTTTGTAATAATCTCCCACTTTTTCATGTCCCTTTTTCCCTAAATAACTTTTGACCAGTTTACAGTTCTCATCGTGGTTCTGATTCCGTCGGATGTCATTACAAATGTCTCTGATTTCTTGTTCATTGTCCAACCCTCTTAAATACATAATTTTGAATTCTTTTTCACATTCCCCACTGTCATCTTCAAAGTAACCCCCCACAGGTAGTCTAGATAAAGCATCAGCAACTACATTATCGGGTCCTCTAAGATATTTTATTGAGTAATTAAATTGTTGTAACAAGAGTGCCCACCTGGTAATCCTTCCATGATGCAACCTACATTCTTGAATATAAATTAATGCCTTATGGTCTGTGTAGACAACTACCTGGTTTCCCAATAAATAATTTCTGAATTTAGAAAATGCCCAGTAAATGGCCAAAAGCTCTTTCTTGGTAACAGTGTATTGCCTCTCATGTTTTTTCAAGGTTTGACTAGCAAAAGCAATAGACCTGTGTTCTATTTTCCCATTTGTATTTACTTCTTGGAAAAGGTGAGCACCTAGGCCATAATCACTACTATCTGCCATAATGCAAAAAGGTAAACTTAAATCAGGACGGTACAAAATTTGACTGTTACATAACTGTGTTTTTATTTCTTCAAAAGCAGCTTCACATTCCTGATCCCAAACCAACATTGCGTTTTTCTTCAGCAATCTGTTAAGACTTGGAGCATTTAGAGCTTAGGTACTAATGAACTTTCTGTAGTGACCGCACATCCCGAAAAATGACTTTAGTTGTTTCTTGGTTTTTGGAATTGGGAATTTTGCCATTGCCTCGAGTTTTTCAGGATCTGGCAAAATACCTTCCTCAGAAATACTGTGTCCCAGAAACTTCAATTTTTTCATACCAAACTTACATTTAGTTAATTTAAGTGACATTCCCCCTTTCCTTAATCTATTGCAAACCTCCCTCAAAGTATTAACATGTTCTTCCCAAGTTTCTCCAGTGATCAAAATGTCATCTACATACACAGTTAATTTTGATAAAAGATCTTTTCCCAAAACAAAGTCAAGTGCTCTAATGAATTCGGCTACTGAGACATTCAGCCCAAATGGTACCACACAATACTGGTAACATCTTCCCCCATACAAAAAGGCAGTATACTTTCTGGAATCATTTTCTAATTCTACTTGGTGAAATCCTGATGTGAGATCTAAACTGGTCATATATTTCATTCTTTCAAATTTATGAAGTAATTCGTCTATATTCTCGGGATGATCGGTCTCTCTTTCCAGATACTTATTTAGGTGTCTTGAATCTAGTACAAGCCTAACACTGCCATCACATTTTGCAACCACTACCAAAGGATTATTGTATTGGCTCTTACTTCTCTCAATGATGCCCCACTCTTCCGTCTTTTGAAGTTCCTTTTCTACATCTTTTCTCTTTGCAATGGGTACACTATAAGATTTTATAAAGAATGGCTCATGTGGTTTTAATCTGAGTTTACATTGATAATTCTTTACTCTGCCAGGTCTATCATCAAAAACATCACAGTAATTCCACAATAATCTTTCTAACTCTACCTTCTGTTCTTGGTTCAAATTATCTGATTCCCGTAATTTTTCTTGAACTATATCCCCATATTCTCCATCATCACAATCCTCAGTAATTTCCTCTACACAATAACCACTGTCTTTAGAAAATGTAACGTCCCTAATTTCAATTCCCTTATCAGCACAGTTTTGAACCGACATGTCAGTACTGGAACATACTCTCGTCTTAGGATCAATAAAGGTAAACAAACTCTTTTCCCAATCAAATGCTGCATTAGCTTTTAATATCCAGTCCATACCCAACAGTACATTCTCATTTAGGTCACTTATTACAAGACATCCTTGAGTAAACTGTACATCATTTATACTGAAGGACAACAACACTTGTCTATTAACAATTTTGCTCAGTTTGCCGGTAATGCCTCTAATTTTTATTCCAACAACTGGTAATTCAACAAAGTCAGGATCATGCTTAATTATATCTCTTAATTTGCTTGAAATGGCACTAATTGGACTCCCTGTGTCAATCAAACAATACCCTTCCCAACCTGCAGCTTTAATTTTTATGTATGGACTACCAATAGTGGTGTTTTCCCTTTCTTCCTGTTCTTCATACAAAAGATCTTCTGCTATCTCATCATACCTCTGTTCCATATTTAGGTTTTCTTTATTAGGCAATACTTTCTTCAAACTTCTAGGTCTACTGGAATTTACTGGAATGTCTGGATTACTATTTACCTCACACACATCCTGACTAGTACCCCGTATGATGATTTCATTAGGCTTAAAAGCAGAAACTGGTTCACAAATTTCCCTTAATTTGATCTTAACATCATTGTCATCACTGTAATCTTTAAATTTGTCCCAAACAGATTTCAAAATAATCTCAGATGCATCAGCACAATAAACCCCCGTCTCCTGATGTATTACTAAGCTGAACTGGCACAATCTGATTCTCATGTGGAATGTAGTTAGAGTTCCTGGCACAACTATTCTCAACACTATTGCTTATAACATCCTCCTTAACTTCAACATAAACTATTCCATCCAATTCACCATCAAAATCTTCTAGTACATAATCACCATTAGCCTTATCATCATCATCATCATCATCATCATCATTGCCTGAGCTTATACTACAAACACTACTAGTATCACCAACATTACTCACAACACCATCTTCACCAACCACATCCACATGAATATCAGACTTTCCAGAAACTTCAGTACGAACATCATTATGACAACTTACATCTAAAACATCACCACACATAAGTTTGTACAATCCAAAATTATCAAAGTTATCCTTACCTTTCATTTCAGCATTAGGTGCTTCTTCTTGATTATATAAATTTGCAATTATATCATCTTATAAGCCTACTTCATCAAAGGTAGCCTGGTTCCTATTACAGTTGTTTCTAGTATTTTCTCTGATGACATTCCAAAATTTCCTGTCAAATTTAATTTTTTCATTACCTCTATCTACAGATCGATCATAAGCATACTGTCTATACTGGTTAGGTCTCTGATTATAGCGCTGTCTGTTCCGGGTGAAATTAGCCTGATTTTGAAAATTCCTTGCCCCAAACTGACAGACTCCCAGTGGAGCATTTAGTCGTTTAAAGGCCTATGTCTGTCGTTTCCCTGCCTCAGGTTACCTTCTCTCATGTCATTACCCCAGGACCTGTTTCGATTTTTCCATTCTCTGTTTGAATTAAAGTGCTGATCATTCCTACCAAAATTTCTTCTGTCATTGCTATTATAATTATCCCTGTTGTTGTTACAGTTTCTTCGTTCACTATTATTGTTATTATATCCACGGTTCGGTTCCCACCCTCTGTGTGATGAACCTACAAAGTCGTTAAATCTGTTGTTTTGTTCAAAGGCTCTATCAAGTTTGTCCACATATTTCAAGAATTGTTCTATGGACTCATCTGGACCATATACTAAACCCCATTGTACTCTTTTCGGAAGTCTCCGTTTTAGTGCATCAATTTGAGTTAGCTCATCAAATGGCTTATCCAGATGCACTAATTTTTGCAACTGTTTCTCACAATAGGCTTTCATTGACCCATCAGATTCTCTGTAACTAGGACCATTCAACAATTCACTTTTGATTCGAGCTTGCTCAGTATCAGACCAAAATTTGGTTAGAAAACATTTTTCGAAATCTTCAAAGGACATTTCCGCGGAACAATTCTGATTGGCCCACGAAAGCGCCTCACCATCAAGTAATTTCTTTACAAATTTTGTCTTAACACTATCTGTCATTATGGACGTTAACTGCTCCTTGCAGAATTGCATGAAGTCTTTTGGGTGTATATTCTTGTCACCGGGATAAGTTTTAATGAGAAAATTTCCCCATACTCCATTACAACTATTACTAAAACCTTTTTGCAACATAGTTCCTTGTATTTCTACAAATTTTCTGTCTACAGTTTTTTCGACATTACCTACTCTACTACAAATTTCTGTGACCTTTTTGTCAGAATCAGATTTGAAAGATTCAATTTCGCTTTCAAAAAATCGTTTTGTCTGGTCAAATTCATTTCTCAACTGAGAATTTTCCTCATTTACAAAATCAACAACTATTTAAGTTTTGACTGGTTATTTGAAATTTCGTTACTTAAATCAGTTTCAAGGACAGAAATTTTGCTCTCAACCGTGTCCACACGACAACTAAGTTCTTTTTGGTTTGACTCAAAAGTAATTCGCCATTCTTCTAGAACCTGATTAGTGTGAGCAATCTGATCTGTATTTGAATTTATTTCTGATTTTAAATCACACACAGCCTTCGAAATCGACCTGTCCATCTGTTGTTGTGTCTGTTCAATTTGTTGACGTAATTCGGCACGAGAATCGTCCATCTTCGAGTTTGTGCTATCCAACTTCGAGTTTAACCCTGAAAACATTTGTTTTAACATTTCCAACATTCCTACACTGTCAGAAACACTTTCCCTAATAGGTGTGCTCGCTACACCGCTGTCAATACTGAAATCTGCGTCTTTTTCCATTATTTTAGGAAGCAGGTACTTATCTTAGTGTGCGTCGGCGGTCGTTGGTGTCCGTGCTTTGCGAAATTTCTTCAATTCCAGGATGGTTTCGCTCGGTTGATTCACTCCTCTTCTTGTGACCCCAGAATCGACGTATTTACTTCTGAAGAATGACTGGTCCGTCGTATATCTTTTTGTGATCCCAGAAGAGACGTATTTTATTTTGAAGAATCACTGGGTGGTCGTCATATCCTCTGCTTCCTCCACCAAATTATAACATTTCAGCTCCTCAACACCAAATTAAAACGTTCCACTTCAATTTGTTTGCACTTATAGCGATCCCAGCTTCCTCAACCTAATTAAAACGTTGCATTAGGAGGTGTCTGCTTCGTGCAAAAGGTCTTGAGTTCATATTGACAACAACAAGTAATTCTTCATTCCAAACGTTTATTTACAAACAGAACTGACAGACTTCACAGACTCAACAACTGACTCTCCGAGCTAACCGCAGTGCATATCCGAACTGGCAACTGACAACTCCTAGGTGTATTAATATCTTTCCAAACAATGAGTCTCTTTGACAATGTTTTGTTTACAATACGATAGCAATTCACGACTTAAAACTAAATTAGACATTACAGAATTTTAGTACAGATTAAAGTAAGTAAAAGGATCAGTACATATAAATTCTTACAAGCATAATTTCCAAATAGATTTTATAACATTTTTCTACCAGCTTCTGGATAACCTTCACCAGATTTGTACCGATGTTTCCAGAAATATCTTGACATTTGATTCTGGATATTTCTTGAGTGATTTAGAACAACTATTTATATGTAAAATGATTTAAATCGTGTTTCAAAACGTAAATAAATCTTTTTAGCAATATTTCTTGATACAAATCGTCTTTCGAAATTAGGTTACGAAACAGTTTTCACAAGTTTTCGTATTTTTGCGATCATAATATAGAATTTCTCCATAGAAAGTTCCATAAGTGTGCATTAAACATTCATTTACTGACTTTCTCTTTAGCTGGTGAGTTTTTAAAAGTATCTTGTCCATATTATACGAAATAATTTAGCTCAAAACTGATAATTTATACAATTAATCAGAGCTACAGCAAACAGTGAGTCTTTCTTTTACAAAATGAAATATAATTACAAAATTGAATGAAAATAGGTTACTAACACTAATATATTTTTACATTAATTCTATTTTTGTTCTTTCTGTGCAAAATGTCAAAATATTGACACAGTACAATATTTAAACATCACCAAAGTTTCCCTTTACATTTTGCATATCTGTATCGACATCCCCTAAAAGTCTACAGTATCGAATACTTCAATATGTCCCAATATGTCCTGTAATGTTACAGAGTGTGTGTGTGTGTGTGTGTGTGTGTGTGTGTGTGTGTGTGTTTGTTTGGAAAAAATTGTTAGAACATCTGTAGTTTTTTGCAGGACATTATCTGGAGAGGAGAAGGGCAGGAGGCTGATCCAGGCAGCTATTCAGGGCTCAATGGAGGAATTGCAGGCCCTGCTGGCGGCTGGAGTGAACGTGGGGGCGAGAGACATGAACGAGTGGACCTCCCTGCATTGGGCAGCTGGCAGGGGATACGAGGAGATGGTGAGGCGTCTGCTGGCGGCAGGTGCGGACGTGGGGGCGAGGGACAAGTTCCAGCAGACGCCGCTGCACCTGGCTGCGTGGGGCGGCCGCCCGGCTGTCGTCAGGCTGCTGGCGGCGTCCTCTGCCGACCCCAACGCCAGGGATGTGGACGGGTGGACGCCGTTGCACTCTGCAGCATTCAATGACGAGACGGAAGCAGCGACGGAGCTGCTGGAGGCAGGGGCCGACAGGGGGGCCATAGACAACAATGGGAAAACCCCGCTGGACATCGCCAGAGAGTACAACCAGCAGCAGGTGACAGACGTGCTATGATCAACCTGTGGACTAAAATAAATAAACCTTTTTACAGTACTTTTCGTTATTTCAGAAAAAAGCATACAAAGAAACCTATCTTTGTACCTATTCTTACACTGTGAATAAAACTCCTTTAGTAACACCAGATAGATACCAGAACGATAAAAGCAGAGGTATAAAGAAAAGTAAAAAAGACTCGAGCTTCCATTCTTGAAATCTACGTAAAAATCGAGAAATATTCCATTAACAATACACACTAGGTATCTGCAACACATCATGTGATCAGAAGTATCTGGAGACAAAACTGAAAATGACATACATGTTCATGAAGTCCACTAGCGGTAATGCTGGAATTCAATATGGTGTTGGCCCACCCTTGGCCTTGATGACAGCTTCCACTCTCCCAGGCATACGTTTTTGGGGAATGGCAGTCCATTTTTGACAGATTGCTGCACTGAGGAGAGGTATTGATCTGTGTCAGTAAGGCCTGGCACGAAGTCGCCATTCCACCACAGGGACGTTATTGTAGTGAAACCACTTCGCCACAGGCCGTGCATTACGAGTAGGTGCTCAATCGCGTTGTAAGATGCAATTGGCATCTCTGAATTGCTTTTCAACAGTGAGAAGCGAGAAGGTGCTTAAAACATCAATGCAGGATTGTGCTGTGATAGTGACCACCCCCCCCCCCCCCCCCCACCTTATGAAACACACGACCACACCAGAACACCACCGACTCCGAATTTTACTGTTGGCACTACACACGCTGGCATATGACGTTCGCCGGACATTCGCCATACCCACACCCTGCCATTGGATCGCCACAATGTGTACCGTGATTGTCACTCCACACGTTTTTCCACTGTTAAATCGTCCGTTGTTTATGCTCCTTACACAAAGCGAGGTGTCGTTTGTCATTTAACGGCGTGATGTGTGGCTTACGAGCAACCGCTCAACTATGAAATCCAAGTTTTCTCAACTTCCGCCTAACTGTCATAGTACTTGCAGTGGATCCTGATGCAGTTTGGAATTCCTGTGTGATGGTCTGGATTGATGTCTGCCTATTACACATTACGACCCTCTTCAACTGTCGGCAGCCTCTGTCAGTCAACAGATGCGGTCGGCCTGTACGCTTTTATGCTGTACGTGTCTCTTCACGTTTCCACTTCACTATCACATCTGAGAAAGTGGACCTAGGGATGATTAGGGTGTGGAAATTTCGCAAACAGACGTATGAGACAAGTGACAACCAATCACCTGACCACGTTCAAAGTCCGTAAGGTCCGCAGACCACCCCATTCTGCTCTCTCACGGTGTCTAATGACTGCTTAGGTCGCTGATATGGAGTACTGGCAGTAGGTGGCAGTACAATGCACCTAATATAGAAATGTATGTTTTTGGGGGTGTCCAGATACTTGTAATGTCATATTGTTTCCAGTTACTGAAAAATGCTTGATAGAAGCATGTTTGGTACTATCTAAAACCACTGTAAATTTATCCATCGACAAATTTTTGCTTTGTATGGTCTGTAATCAAAATGCAATTTCAGTTCAGATCTAAGAATAAATTTACCTCTCTGTTTGCTGTGCAGATAGTGCAAAAACGGGCAACTGTAGTTACAGTGTGACATTTTTTAAAATATTCATACCACTTTAGCTCTGATCTCAGAGTAAATTTACACACGTGTCTGCAGTAACCATAGTTCAGTAGCTACTGTGTTAAATTACAGTCAGCCGCTGGTACCAATATACACACCACATTATTTGCTTATCCTGAGAAGTCATATTATCAGTCTATTGTCAATTATTAAGAATGGTATACAACCTCCATACATTTCACACAGCTGTGATGCTGCAGTTACAAGACATGTTACCACATGTCACGTAACATGGCGTAAGGTGTCAGGCAAATCCAACACCTTCCATGAAAACCCTGACATGATAGGCAAATCCAGTAGTATGTCACATAGCTCCGAATAAACCGTGACATTAAATTAACCAAAGTAATACGAGTAACACGAGTAACGAGTGAGCAAATGGAATACCACAGACTAACACAAGAATGCCTAAATGCATGTCATACCTTCCCGCCGTGAAACAGACGCAGTTCCGAGAGGAGAAACGAGAACAGAAGCCTAGAGCAGAACCATGTTAAGCTGAAGGCCCTACGATAAGGGACGGACACCCACGTCGCCAGCTAACCGCTAGGACCACCCCCAGCTCATGTTAAAAGATAGAGCCCTCCAGAAGAACAGTATATATCTTACGATAACACTAAAAGGACCACATCAGCTGCAAGTTTTAGCGTGAGACTTTTTTGCGTCTCTGTTATGTTGCAAACTTTAAAAACATTGCCCCACCACGAAAAGTAAAACGTTTCTCATTGGATAGACAGAATTTTTGTAGATGGAGCTCAAGGTTGACATTGAGACCCTGATTGGTCAGAGGAAGACACAGCCAGATAGTTTTTTTTAAACCAACTTCGGTAAATTGTAGTAAGGAGAAGTTAGGAGAGAGTTACTTCAGAGACGGCGAGGTGAGCGGAGCTGTGCTGCCCGCCGCCCCCTGCCGAACACTGACAAGGTAATGAACGCACGCAATGCCGCATAACAGCGCATAAAGCTTCACTCAGAACTGCAGAAGTCTCATCTGTTACTTTTTGAATAATACTAGTGTCGATTGTCAATTAAAGCTCATGGTGTTAACATTTGCCACTTGCAGTAAAAAGTTTGAAACGCAATGATTTTTCTGTTATATAGTTAATGAGAAGCCACATCAACCATTGTAATTTACGACAAGTTAGATAAGTAATTAAAGATAACAGAAGGTCACTGTAGACCATTTTGATAGTTTTCTCTTTTATGAAACTTAATTTAAATCTAGATTGTAGATGTGATATGGCATAGGTCATCCTTCGATCCATTGGAGAACTTGGAAACCCATTCAGGGAATATTCGTTCACATTTTTGTTGAACGCAGTTGGTTTTTACCATCCTGTATTAAAACATTTCCTTTTATCAATAGTGCAATTTATAAACAATGTCTTGTGCGTAGAATAAGATTTCCCATGGTAAACTTAACTGCTTTTTCGACGTTATTTTACCAGCTAACTAAAAATAGGAAAGCCTTGAACCCCTTCCACTAAATTCAATTAGTATTAAGATTCTTTCACAGGGAGTGCAGTGGAGCTGACGCTGAAATCATTAAGTATTTGGTTATATCACCGCTAGTCTCACTGAACTCTTCTGAATTTTACATGTCATGTGTGGTCTGACGTCTCCTTACCAGCAACAGGTCCCAGGTTCAAACTAGTCAATTCCCTAAAAAACACGCTCAGAGCGTAGTTGCGCGAAAGTGGTAGGGGGACACGATATAGAACAGACAGACACCACGCAGAATGTTAGAATGGGTCATCACAGGCACAGCAGCAAATGTTCCACCTTCCCACATTTCCCTTCTGTCCACCTTCAGTGAATTTTTTTCAGCCTCACGCCATGTCAGCAGAGCACCTGCAGAGGCTGCAACACAACAAGCCGAACCTCAGCTGTTAGTCTGCTCAGCTATGGCTTGTGGTAAATGGAAATGAGAATTGGCGAATCCCGTCAGTACACTTAGCAAGTCATACAGCTCGTAAACTGTACACCACTCCCAATGAATGAAAAGCAATCGTGTTCTTCATATTTCGAAAAATGGATACTTTGCAATTAGTCAGAATAGATGATAAATAATTATGGTGATCAATCTCCATTATCAAACAGGTTATTTCCACTGACTACCAGCAAGCAGCAAGTGTATCTTACAAGCCGTGATATAATGAGCATGTAATATAGCCCAACAGAGATTCAAAAACCAACTGCTAATCCATGAAACAAGTATATATTTTGCCTGTGGCAAAAGAGGCTGAAGCAGCCACCAGACGTCATAACACAGTCACAAATGGTACATAGCACAGGCAAAAAGAACGTTAATATAATCTTCATATTATTATGCCTACTTTTCGGCATCAGACTTCAGTAGTCAAAAGAAATGTAATTGCCCTTCAGGCACGAGACAGATTGTCAACCATCAATGCAACACAGTGAGACATATTGCACAACGCTAAACACGAAATGTGAAATACATTCAGCAGAATGGTATAGTTGAGGTTGTAATTAAAATAAAAAATCTACATCAAGTAAAATTCTAGACATTGGCCCATAAACGACGTTAGCAATTCTAATTATGTTGCTGTAAATATAAATAACTGAGTTGTTCATATCCCCATTGATGCAAGTTATACAGCTACTCAGACTTCCATTAAACAATAAAATGAAATAATAATTCTGAATTTTTCTAAAAGTTAAGCTATCTCACGTCGATGAAAGTAACAACAGCTCTAGAAAAAGAGCCTTCCACACTTCAGTACCTCGATGGAACCATACTGTCCTCCTCTTAGGGAGTCATCATCCACAGGTTCAAACCTTGATAGTAACTTTTCGATTAACCTCCAGTGTTTGGAGCTAATATTTTATAAATGAGTGCCATATATTACTGGTCACACTATTATTTTAAGACAGACTAAGTAAAAAATTCTCAGTTTAAGAAGCTGTGTAGCTTCTCCACTATTTTAGAATGTGTTCAAAGACAATTTTATTTATGCTAGAAAACAAATAGCTTTTAGCTGCAAAAATGTCATGAAAACAATGGCAGTGGAGTGGGAAACCACAGGGCACTGCTGAATGTAGACCCAGTGCCACATGAACAAAATACATTTTATTGCTGAGTTGAAAGAAAAAATCACTTACTTGATAGTTTGAAGTACATTAGCATATTACAGGATATTATAAATATATTTCAGTTCAGAGTTACTACTAAGAACAAACATAAATTTCCCCCATTTCTTCGTCATACTGACACAGTGGTAAACACCTCCCTTCAAGCAAACACTGTCACACGCTGGGAACATACAGAAACGAAAACAGGTGTTACACAGTGAGCACGTGGTGCAAACATGTGCTGTAACCCGTTTAGTTTACTTCCTGGTGCAGGAAAAAAAAAAATGAAGAGGCATACATGATGCATAGGAAATGAAGTTAAAAGATGGTTCAAAGTCGTTCTGATGCAGATTACCAACATTTTGTGCGTGCAATGTATAGCTACTGTGTCGCTAGGACAGCAAACATGCCTTTGCAATGGCGTAATATATTCACTGAACGAGTATCTACAAAAGAATAACCTCGTAAATGACAACCGGCACCGATTTCGCAAACGCTGATCACTTGTAATGCATCTCCATTTTCTTTCGAATTACAGCCTGAAAGCATTTAATCAAGTGAGATATGTGTGTCCAGCATATCTTGAATTCCGGAAAGTATCTGAGTAGGTAACCTAAAAACGCCTGTCAGGTAAAGTACGACTTTATGGGGCCCCAACCGAAATTTGCATCCGATGAATGGTTTCTTAGAAGGGTTTTTTTCCTTGCATGGAGAGTAATCGGCATAAATAGAAGTAACTTCAGCTTTTCTTCAGCAAAATGTCTTATAATCCTCGATGTTCATGTTCTACAGGATGAGTCACTAACTATTTCCACAGAGAATAACTCTGAAAATATGATTGGAGTTGAAAAGTTTGTGGGACAAAAGTTGCATGGGAAAACGGGAGCCAGAATATGACGTTCGTTTTTTGTTGTTAGGTGCGGTCGCTTCAGAGATATAAAGGTCAACTTGGTTTTTTTTTTTTTTTTTTAAATGGGATGCTACAGTTTGGTACTTATTTTCTGATACTGGCTATCGAGACGAATACAATAACATGTAAATGTAAGGTCTTTGAAGGTCAACGAAGGTCACAAAGGTGGCACGAACGTTCATTTACAGAATGTGTTCGAAGTGATCACTATTGGTATCAATGAAGTGCTGCAATCTTCTTATCGTGGACTGAGTGGTATTCCTTATCTCATTGGCACTTATCGAAGCACACATAATCTGACAATTGTCTCTCGCATATCTTCAGGTGTAGTTGGAACGTCTTTATAAACAATGCCTTTTACGATTCGCTACAAGAAAAGATCCAGAGGCGTCAAGTGTGGTGAACGAGCCAGCCACGACCCATCTCCTCCGCGTCCAATCCAACGATTTGGGAATTATCTCTGCAACCAATTTCTAGCCATCAGCGAAAAATGTCCCAGACATCCATTGTGTTGATATCACATTCTTTTCCTTGTTCCCAAAGGTATTTCTTCCAATAACAGACCTAATGTTTCTTGCAGTAATGTGGTGTACTTCCTATCATTGAGATTTGCATCGATGAAACAGGGGCCTAAATTCTGTCCTCCAAAATCCCACACCATACATTCACTGACCATGGTTAGTGGTGTGCAACTGGCCGCAGCCAACATATTTAGATGTACGACGTGTAGGTTGAGTACGTTGAGGGTATCTTTCAATGTATAAGTCTCTAGCTCTCAATTAATTTCGTTGGCATTCTCCGTAAATGATAAGTATATCGACTTGTTCTTCGAAGGAAATCATTCACTCATTTTCAGTTGCCCAATAATGCATGTTACGCAAACTAACATTTCTATGGTTCGTGAATGTTGCCTCTTCAGTAAATAAAATCAAATTACTAAGTGTGGCAGCCCTCTGAATATGAAGTTGAGCCCATCGGGAGAATTTAATGATACATTTACAAACAATACCAGTTAATTCTTGGTGGAGACTGATATGATAAGGATTATATTTATGGCGATTCAGAACGGAAACACTCATACACGATTCCCTTGCGATTTGACGCGAACTAACACGAGGATCTCTAACAACAGTGGCACGAGTACCAACATCCATTTCCTCATTAGTAAGTCTCCTTTGGCGGATATGTTTCCGATGTCTTAAACATCCAGTTGTTATCAATTTATCTTACACATATTTAAATGAACGGCGTGTAGGGTGAGTACATTGACGATATCTTTGAGGATATCTTTCAGTGTATAAGTCTCTAGCTGACAGTTAATTTCGTTGGCATTCTCCGTAAATGAGAAGCATATAGACTTGTTCTTGGAAGGAATACATCATTCACATTCGTTTGATTCGACGATACAAGTCGTCGCACTGTTCCTGTTAAGTGTTGTATTGCGAAACCGTCGAATGGTGTTTACACGTCAACGGCACGTTAGATGGATACGCCGTATTCGACGACTAGTTACTATTTGCACGATATAAGAGAGAGCATGTGCTTCGATAAGTGCCGAAGTGATAAGGAATGCCACTCAATCCATGATAAGAAGATTACAGCACTGCACTGATACCAATGGCTATCGCTTGGAACAACTTCTGTAAATGGACTTTCATGCCACCTTTGTGACCTTACTGTTACACATAAGTGGATTCGTCTCGATCACCGCTATCAGAAAATAGTTACCAAAGTATATCATCCCATTTAAAAAAAAAAAAAGTGTTGGCCTTCATATCTCTGAAGCGATACCACCTAGCAACAAAAAATCGACATATTCTTGCTACGGTTATCCCATGCAACTTTTGCCCCACAAACTTTTCAGCTCCTATCATACTTTCGGAGTTATTCTTGGTGGCAATAGTTAGTGACTCACCGTGTATTTTAATGGCCTGCCATGATTGTATTCATTATCTCAGGTTTTGCTATATTATATAAAGAATAAATATTCAGAACTTGCTAACAGTAATAATAAAAAAAGTGCAAGGATTGGGAACTTGCTTCGAATCATCAGATATATGAAACTGTGGTTTTCAGAAAATACAAAACCAGTATTCCGCGATTTCTATTTCACTAAGCCAAAACTGTAATCAGCAAACTC
This sequence comes from Schistocerca gregaria, assembly GCF_023897955.1. Lineage (NCBI taxonomy): Eukaryota > Metazoa > Arthropoda > Insecta > Orthoptera > Acrididae > Schistocerca > Schistocerca gregaria. The sequence goes on along the minus strand of NC_064930.1, from coordinate 109,919,584 downwards.
ATATATTTGACGGTAATAGTTTGTACGGCTGTAAACATAACGATCGCATGGGTTTAGTTGTAGGTAAAGCAGCTGGCAGGCTTTGGTTCTTTTATAGGCTGCTGGGAAAATGCCGTGTACAAAGGAGATTGCAAACAATTTACAATATATATCTGAAGATTCTTCAAGTGTGTTGTACCCACAGAAACTGCAACTAAGACGTCATGTTAAGTGTAGTTATAAAAGGCACCAGATGTATTTGATCAAATCATTGTGTAAGAGTCAGAAGAGATAAGATCAGACTAATTACAGGAGGTAACTGGAAAGTTATTCTTCCTGTGATCCATATGCGAATGGAACAGACAGAGTCGCTACTGTGCTAAAGTATGTGGAGTGTGCTCTGCCTTTCACTTAAGTGGTTTGCAGACTATGGATGTTGACGTAGAAATGTTCAGTATACCACCTGCACAACGTACAGTAAATAGGAGACAGGACTCTGTGATAGTATTGATTAATTCCTTAGAAGATTGGGCCCAGGAAAAATATTGTCTTCAGTACATTCATATGAGGTATAATTTCCCATACATCAGTACGACGGTCTCTGCATTAATGAAGAAAGCAACTTGCAGCATCATTCCACATTTTACCTTGAGTGCTAGTTTTCTATGTTTACTGAATAGAGTTTCATTAAAAAGGTTGTCTTTCTTCGAAAATGTCCCATTTAATTTCCATGAACGTCCGAAGAATCCTTCCCTCTACGGAATGCTGTCATCTTAAGGTGATTGCAACACACTTTTAAAACTCGTTTCAAGGCTGTCATCACGTCTACCTGATAAGGATTGCCAGTACTGGGGCAGTGCTACAAAACAGGTTGCTATATTCTGTTGTATGCGAATTATTGCTCAGATGGACCTCACTTCCAGTGAATCATCATAACAAATTAAGTGCCTCATGCTTTGCAGATGCCGATAAACTAGTTAACTGAGAGTCTGACAGCAACTTGGAGGCCAACAGCCCTGTGATAATATTGATCACTGATAATATTGATCACATCGAAAAGTGTCAAAGCGGGTTGACTTAACCTTTCTCTGCTTGTGCTATAAGGAATGTAGCGCGAAATAATGTAGAAATACTCACACAAATATTTCTGCCCGAAAACTGCGTAGTGTTGCCTGTTAGTTGCCTGAAATGAAACTTCCTGGCAGGTTAAAAATGAGTGCCGGATTGAGACAGGAGCTCGGGACCTTTGCCTTTCGCAGGCAAGTACTTTACAATAACTTTTTTATTATCAGAATGGTACTATCATGACGCTTTAGTACACCATACTCAAATCGCCATGTAATATAAGCTGCGAATGGGAGAACAAATTAATTATGATAAAAAAAAAATAAAAGGAGAAGGGGGGGGGGGGGGGGGGGGGGAACGAGAACGTAGCCGACAAACCACCACCAAGCTCACATGATATGTATCAACAATTATTTTTGTATGGTCTTTTAGTACTTTTTAATTTTCTTTTGTGTTTCTTAAACATTTTTATAGTTTGTAATATAATCTAAAATAGAAGGAAAACGAAAGCAGAGCAAGAAATACCCCAATTTGATTGCAAGGATTGTATACACTCATGTGTATCTATACTTCATCGATACGATGCAAATCAGATGGGAACATACATAACAAAGAGAAACACTAATCATCAGAGACTTTAAATTAATCATCACCTTGCCGGCGGAAAACAAGATTTAACATGTTGGTGAAGTGGTCTCGATATCGAGGCATTCGCAAGCACGTCCAATACACAGTGACCATGTACTGCATAAAGTTCACGTGATATTCTCCCTCGCCTTCTACAACATAATGAACGAAGAGTCCCAGCAACCACATAACGGTAATGGGTTTTTGACCGTCGAAAGAAAGAAAGAAAGAAAGAAGAATCTGGGCGCAATATGGTGTTCGTAGTGTATGCAATCTCAGAAGATCTATTAAGGAAGGCCAATTGTGTCCTTATGCAAGACCAGTTTGACATATGACCTCCACAAGTAAAGCGATGTCGTATCGCATCTTTAGACGAACAACGACTACATAAATCCATGTCACGAAGCCCAATACGGAAAAGCCGCTCGTCCGCTCGTTCGCTGGAATCTACGCGCATCGGCAAAAAAGAGAGAGAGAGCTCTGAGCACTATGGGACTCAACTGCTGTGGTCATCAGTCCCCTAGAACTGAGAACTACTTAAACCTAACTAACCTAAGGACATCACACACATCCATGCCCGAGGCAGGATTCGAACCTGCGACCGTAGCAGTCGCACGGTTCCGGACTACGCGCCGAGAACCGCGAGACCACCGAGGCCGGCGCGCATCGGCAAAATCGGAAGACTGATATTGAACCAAACTGTCGTCCAGGTTGTTTGCGGCGATTCCCATTCAACGAGGTTCGGGCAAGGGACCGTTTCCCAACGAGTCTTTAGGAATTTCATGGTGAGGACAGGTCTCCATAAGATGTCAGCCCCTAAAACAGCTCACCGCAAGACAGAAGTCACGAATGTGTTTTTATTTATAATTTATGCGGCCAACATCAATAGGGGGTTCAAGACTAGCAGGACGGATACAAAAAATAAATGAGACGTGAATGTATGAATTTCTTGCGTCATCGTCAAAATAGTCCGGCGCACATATAGCATCTGCGTCTTCCTTCGTATATCAGTCAAGTTCACCACTTCTACTAGGCACTCATGAGAAACGAGCATGGCCTCAGAATCCACTGGCGGCGCAAATGCCACATCTTGTAGCATACTGCACTCTGCACCCTCAAGATATAGAGGCAGGAGCACCTCCACATCCAAGGTGAGGCACACCGGCAGATGCACTGAGTGGATTTACTTACAACCCTGAACGATAACATTTCAGCTTCTAATAAATCGTAAACCCCTCCTCCCATGTTCCTGTTTGGACTGTGCACGAGCCCGGCTTGGGTGAGCTGGAAGTTTCCTTGATAGCAGATTCCTGTGGGCGAAACCAGCGGCGCCTGAGCTGTCTCTTGTGTGCGCCGATATCTACACTGTCGCCACACTCCAAGGCAGCAGACTACAGACTGTGGCCGTAAGTGTCTTCAGCAGTTCGCAAACTACGGCGCACTTATCAACCGTCCACACATGCCTTACACTCGAAAAACCAACAAAGTGCTTACAGACTACTTCAGTCAAAACTGAGTGTTAATATACCGCATTGGTGAAGTTTTCAAATGCCAGCGACATTTTCGTTTCAAATTAATGTCAAATTCAGATAAACAATTTTCAGGAATTATTCAGTCTCAAACTTGAAACGTGGTAGCCAAAGTGCTACGTCAGAAACAATACTGGGAAAAAAACTGCTTCAAAGTTATTCAGTAAATTTAGCTCCTTCAGAGCTTGGTGACTGCATTTATACACTGAAGACGAAAAAAAAAAAAAAAAAACTCGTACACCTGCCTAATATCGTGTAGGGCGCCCACGGGCGCGTAGAAATACCGCAACACGATGTGGCATGGACTCGACTAATATCTGAAGTACTGCTGGAGGAACTGACACCATGAAACCTACAGGGCTGTCCATAAATCCGTAAGAGTACGAGGGGGCTGGAGATCTATTCTGAACAGCATGCTGCAAGACATCCCAGATTTGATCAATAATGCTCATGTCTGGGGAGTTTGGCGGCCAGCGGAAGTGTTTAAACTCTGAAGAGTGTCCCTGCGGCCACTCTGTAGCAATTATGGATGTGTGGTGTGCTGCAGTGTCCTGCTGCAATCCCCCAAGTCCGTCGGAATGCACAATGGGCATGAACCGATGCAGGTGATCATACAGGATTGAGCCATGCTGGCCCCAGCTTATGAGTTGATTTAAACCTTGACCGTTACTCTGCATTTGGTTTCCCACAGTTGTTGCGGTTATGCCACGGTTTGTCCTCTTTCTGTGTGGCAGCAGCAGTGTGTAGCGATATTCGCACCTCCTGTTGGTCTGGTGCTTATAGTTCCCGGCTAGCCGGTGTGCGGCAGTCGGTTGGTTGGTATGGATCAGCCAGCAAATCTCTGCGCAGCACACTGGGCCAGGCCCACTGGCGGTCTCTACACAGTGTCAGTGTGTATGGGAGCTGTTCCGATGCTACACAGTTCACGGCTCACCGACCCAGGACATCAAAGTTGAGTGGTGATTTACTTGCTGAAGCCAGTCTGTTGACATTGGGCAGTTGTTTTCATGGTTCGCTGTTTGGGGGGTATTCCAGTGAGCAACAGCGAGTGTTTCAAGTTGGCGAAAGTTTGGCCACCATCCGGTGGAGTTTAACTGTATTTTGGTTATTTGAAGTCCAAGGGCATCAGGGGAATTTTCTGCATTCTGGCTGTTAGCATACCAGTTACCTGCCCTGGCTGCTGACATAAAATTCAGGCAGTGTCCTTTCCTCACCACGTTGTTGCTGTCCAACACGTGTGTGTAATTTTGACAGCTTATGCATACTTGGTTGTGGGCGGCTATGCCTTTTACGTTTTGGCTTTGGAGTTCCTTGTGTACTGGTCAGGTGGAAAGCAAGTTGTCTTATCGGTGGGTCTGTTGACTGTCTCTTGGTTGGGTTGCCAACGGATCGGATACAGTTAGGCCAACTACCTGTCTATCCTAAGCGAACGTTAATATTTCAAGTGTACACCGACCTCCGGAAACTTCTGAGCGCCACTGGCTGCTCTGCCTTTTCTTATTGGTGTTTGCTTGTGTACTTTAATGGCTCATAGCCGATAGTTTGAATTTCTATGCTTTTAGTTGGGCTCGAAATAACGGGCCTTCAGCCGTTTTGAAATTGAAAATTTCTTACTTGTTAAGTTTTGCACTGTTTGGACCTTCAGCCTCATTTAAATTTTTTTTCTGGATAAAGCTTTAGGCCTTCTGCCTTTGAAAATTTATTTTAGTTTTGTACAGGCGAGACAAAGCTTTGTGTCGAATAGTCATCAAGTATACACGAGTGTGCCTTCATTTCCGAAAGACAAAATCGATGATACTTTTTGATGGTCCAGCACTGAAATCTGCAGGAATTTGTGGAAGGGTTGTTCTTCTGTCACACTGGACGATATCCTTCAGTTGTCGTTGGTCCCGTTTATTCAAGATCTTCTTCTGGCCACACTTTTGTCAGATATTTGATGTTTTACTGGATTCCTGATATTCATGGCACACTCATGTAATGGTCGTACGGGAAAATCCCCTTTCTTCAGTAGCTTGGAGATGCTGTGTTGCGTCACTCGTGCGCCAGCTATAACACCACGTTCAAACTCGCTTAACTCTTGATAATCTGTCATTGTAGCATCAGTAACCAATATAACAACTGCGCCAGACACTTGTCTTATATATACGTTGCCGATTGCAGTGCCATATTCTGCCTGCTACGTATCTCTGTATTTGAATATGCACGCCTATACCAGTTTCTTTGGTGCTTCAGTGTAGTTTAGTATATATATATATTTCGGAGGGACTGTCATAAATCGAGTTATAAGAAGGCAGCTCCCATCCCAGTCTGGAAAATAACAAACGCTGCTTTGGTGGACATAGGAAGCACGAAACACATCACGACCAAACCCATCATTATCAAAAAGTAGAACAACATTATAATTAGTCCAGAGTCCATATAAACAAAGCAGATCTAGAAATTCTCACAATTCTTTTGTATGCAGGGGTTTGATTAATGCTGGACTAGGAACATTAATTGTTTGCAATGTCATGTGTCTTGACGTTTGTATAGGTGAGTATTAATTGTATTAAATCTTCAGTAATGAGCAATGCCCAATCAGTAATATGTCAGTTGAATCAAGCATTTATGGTTCATGCCTATATTGTGGCCACGTGTACGAGTTGCAGAAGCAGCTTCACTTGATCACTTGTAGCACAGTTTTACTTCAAAACAGCATTTGTCAGCCGATGGCACTTTACACGATTCTTCATCTGGTTCATCACTACTACTTTCTGAAGTAATTTTACATGTGGAATCAGTTAGTATAAATTCATCTATATCTGTTGTGCTCTCCTTATCAAATTAGAAATAAGCATGATCATTCACTACACTTTTCCACTTGCGATCTGTTAATGACTTTCATGAATGACTTTGATGTTGCCATCCTGAGAAATAATGCATTAATAAATTACCTTCAGTACTGAGGTTCTCGTTGATATTTTATTCATTTCGAGGTGCTCCAAATACTTCAAACGCCTAAAACACTAATACAGAGAACGAAAGTAACTTAGGTAAAAACACGTGTCAAAAAACGTTTTGTATCACCTTGGTTCCGGAACCTGCACAGAAAATTAGAAGAGAGATCAACATAAACATCATTTCCGCCTTTTTTATTGCTCATCAAAACCACACACTGTATGTTGTACCACCATACAATGAGAGCTTCATAGGTGGAGGTCCAGATTGTTGTACACACCAGTACCTCTACTACCCAGTAGCACAGCCTCTTGCATTGATGCATGCCTGTATTCGTCGTGGCATACTATCCCCAAATCATCGAGGCACTGTTGGTCCAGATTGTCCCACTCCTCAACGGCGATTCGGCGTAGATCCCTCAGTGTGGTTGGTGGGTCAGTCGTCCATAAACAGCCCTTTTCAATCTATCCCACGCATCTTCGATAGGGTTCCTGTATGCTGGCCATTCTGGTCGAGCAATGTCGTTATCCTGTAGGAAGTCATTCGCGAGGTGTGCACGATGGGGGTGCGAATTGTCGTTCATGAAGACGAATGCCGCGCCAATATGCTGTCAATATGGTTGCACTATCGGTTGGAGGATGGCATTCACATATCTTACAACCATTACGGTGCCTTCCACGACCACCAGCAGCGTACGTCGGCCCCACATAATGCCACCCCAAAACAGCAGGGATCCTCCACCTTCTTGCACTCGCTGGACAGTGTGCCGGACCAGGTTGCTTCCAAACACATCTCCGACGATTGTCTGGTTGAAGGCATATGCAACACTTATCAGTGAAGAGAACGTGATGCCAATCCTGAGCGGTTCATTCAGCATGTTGTTGGGCCCATCTGTACTGCACTGCATAGTGATGTGGTTGCAAAGATGGACCTCGCCATGGACGTCGGGTGTGAAGTTGCACATCATGCAGCCTATTGCGCATAGTTGGAGTAGTAACATAACGTCCTGTGGCTGCATGAAAAGCATTATTCAACATGGTGGCGTTGCTGTCAGAGTTTCTTCGAGACATATTCCGTAGGTAGTGGTCATCCACTGCAGTAATAGCCCTTGGGCGGCCTGAGTGAGGCATGTCATCAACATTTTCTGTCTCTATGTATCTCCTCCATGTATGGACAACATCGCTTTGGTTCACTCAGAGATGCTTTGGACACTTCCATTGTTGAGAGCCCTTCCTGGCACAAAGTAACAATGCAGAAGTGATCGAACTGCAGTATTGACGCTCTAGGCATGGTGCAAAGACTCAAACTGATCAGCTGTCGGACCCGCTCCCTCTAATAGGCGCTTCTCATGCATGGTTGTTTACGTCTTTGGGCGAGTTTAGTGACATCTCTGAACAGTCAAAGGGACTGTGTCTGTGATACAATATCCATAGTGAACGTCTGTCTTCAGGAGTTCTGAAAACCGGGGTGATGCAAAAATTTTTTTGATGTGTGTGCTTTGGTGGGGTATTCTATGCACTTACGCTGTCCCCAGTACTTCCTACAATGAACCATCACCCAGTGCCATTAGCACCATTTTACACTTTCTTGGGGGAAAGACAATCCCGTACTGAATGAGCCGATTGATTGCACCGAAAACATGCTTTACCAGTGGACACATGCTGAGGTTTGCAGTCGTAACCTGTGGCTTGTAGTGTAAAGTTTTCTCGTCTACATTCCAGGAATCCACGGCGTTCCTCACCAAATCGAATGCGTCCTATACTCGCTACCAATCTATCCAGTTCAGAAAAGTTTTCAGGCTTATTAGTGAAGAGAATATATGGCCGATCTTCCCAACGTATATCTTGCAAAATATTGTTTACAGCTTCCAGCTCAATAACCCTAAGAAAAAGAGCTGACATCGCTGTCTTAACATCCTCAGTATAGCGAGCGAGTAGTACACTGTAATTCTGATCATGATAGAAGTGTTGTCAGGCTAACTCATTCCTAATTGTACTTGGTCAGTTATCCTCTTCCAAGCGTCTACAGCAGTCAACCAACTACTTGCCTCACCTCTAATTTAGCACCAGTCAACAGGTAAATTCCCTGTAAAACGATGGAATTATCAACTGGCAGAACTTCAGCTTGATCTTGAAAATGAATGGTTAACCATAATAGATTCATAATCTCATCAACTGTATCAACTGATAAATTGTCAATGCTCTGCGTTATTGGCAAAAGCTTTATAAGTAGTTTGTTGGACAATTTCCACTTGTCTTTGCTATTCCTATCTGAAGTTCCAACCCCCTCACCTCCAGCAGCTGGTTCAGCCAGAGAACCCTCTCTCTTAGGACACTTCCCCCAACTCCCACTCCCTTAAGTCTCCAGTATCTTGCCAAATTAACGAACTGTCATCAAGCTGTAACTGAGTGATTGTACCATGCAGCTCCTCAAGAAAAGGAGCTTGATCGGTATTTACCACACTTATATCCTGAGTACAGTGAGTCAAATGATTTATACAGTCCTTACTCCTAAAAAGCTACGACAGCACATCCCCACCACTTTGTATAAGTTCTATACTCACTTTGACACCAGACAGCAAGCTACTATATAAGGTGCACACATCACTCACCTCACCAATGATACCAGGAGTGATGTTGATCTGATGGTCCGATGCACCATACAGACTTCTGCATAAAGCAATTGATTTTCAGTTAGGTATGATATTCCAGAGACTGATAGCCAGCACATGGCTGAATCCACCAATTACAAGCACACTTCGCCAAAATAAAACACTCCTCCCTACCAATACACAGGATCAGAACACTGCCAATCAATTAGATCCACTCTCCGCCACTACTGAACTGGTAGGGAGATAGGACCTAGCAGTAGTAAGATGCTGATCGGAAATGAAATAATTAAAAAAAGTTAGTTACTTACCCTAGAGGCCAATCTTACAATTACAAGAACAGGTAATACTTACTAACCACAAGAAGCAAACTTTTCATTACAACAATCAGCAAATCGAAAACAAATCTTTATATTCTGATAAATACACAAGTATTGAACAAAATAGATTTTAGTAGTGACCACTGTGATAAAAATTTACAGGTAGCTGATACTGAAAGTGCTATAAACTTATGTGGAGCAGATGATAAAAGCATTAATGCAAAATAAGTTTTAAAATCAACTACTTGCACCTGTTTGTAAAGGAGAGTCAACAGTACATTCAGGACTTATTGAAGCACAAGTTGAAAATAAAGTGACATTGAACATAAATGCTATGAATTTCAGTTTGAAGAGGGAAAATTACAATGTTAAATTAAATGTAAATTGCACCTCTAAAGACAGTGCAACAAATGCAAAATTTCTAGGAATGAATATTGATTCTCAGTCGAAGTGGTGTGAACACACAAAGGTACTTACAAACAGAATGTCATCAGCATGCTTTAAGCCCTTTGAATCCTATCATCAGTGTGTAACAAGCAGTGTCTTTTAGTTACATGCTATTCATATGCACCCTCAGTTCCTAGCTATGACATTGTTTTATGGTGAACAAGTGCACAAAATATGTACACAATTTTTAAACTCCAGAAAAGAGCCATAAGAATAATAACCAAAATAGTAGTCGAGCTCATTGTAAAGATCTGTTTAAAACACTGGGGATTTTAACTGCTCCATGTTAATACATTCACCAAGCAGTTGCACACATCAAAAATAACACTGGTAATTACTCCACAAACAGCTTTGTCATGACCATTGAACGAGAGCTAGGCTCAACTTACGTTTAGAAAGAAAAAATAGACATAAAACTCAAAACAGCGTTTTCTACCAAGGAATAAAACTGTACAACGAAATACCAAGAGAGATTACAGAAATTGCAAAAATAGTCATTTAAATAGGCAGCTAAAAAGTTCCTGTTATGTGATACATTTTATACATCAAAAGATTACTTAGATAAAACAAAGTAGGGGTTTGGTAAAAAACAATGTTATAAAAATAAATAATAATAAAAATGATTTTAAAACTTTGTATAATAAATGATTGTAAAACATCCAACATTCCACACAACACTTTACACTGTGTTTTTTCCTTCTTTTTTCCTCTTCTAGAAAACTTATGCCCCAGATATGCATAGAACAATATATATTTCATGGTAGCAAATTGGAAGATGGGGTACAGAAAATGGCCCAGATACCACCAGCGTGTGTATATAGTGCGTCTAGTGACTGATAGTAAGATATGAGTAAACAGTGTGGCATTACATTAATAAGTTATTTGTAAAAAAAGTATTGTATACCAAGAGTAAATCTAATGATTGTCTCTAGTAAAAGCCTGTAAATGTGTAAATGAATTAGCTTATTTTAAATTGGTCTGAACTTGTAAATACTCTGACATTTCCAATATCCTTGTAAAAAGAGATCTATGGATGAATAAAGCTACCACTACTACCATTAACATACAAAATTTAAAAAGACAACTAATTATACTCCATTGTGAAGCAGGTAGAGAAACCGTTAATACAAACTTCTAAATGAATAACCTTACATACAAGTTTGTGAAGCAAAGTAGAATGTTCTATGTTCAGTACAAAAACTAACAGGTAAAACAATCGAACATTTCAGAAACAAATTATACATGTTTGTGAAGCAGACAGACCAGGAGACTAGTAAAAAATTGAAAGAAAAATTAATTAGACATGTCTGTGAAGCAGGCAGAGTAGAATGCTATGATAGAATTTCAACCTTTCAGTTATCAACAGGAGCATCATGAACAATGTACGTCAGCATGTCCACCAATCAAGGCACTGGGGAGCTCAGTAAAGCAAACTGGTGGCTGGCTTCGTCATCTCTCCAGAAGGAGAAGATGTGGTCCGCGCAAAAAAACACTGGCGATCCAGACACAGGGAGCAGCCCACCAAGACATCTTGGCATGATTCTGAGTCCGTCCAATGGCCAACGACCAATTCCTGCATCAACATACATGCAACAAACAGCCCCTGAGCAGAAAACCTAACTACAAACTGTGTGCTGCAAATGCACCACCACAAAAGTGACGTCCTACAGTCCACAACTTAATCAACGGAACCAAAGAGCACCAGAAACGACATCAGAGTGTGCACACTGCTCAGTGATGATGACAAGCGAATATCCTCATCATTATGTTTCTTAGAAAGTTCGAGCAGTCGTGTTACTTTCATATGTGCACCATAATCAGAGCCTCATACTCAAACGAACAAACCTGAAGTAATCAGTGATTACAATGTCACAAAAGTAAGATTGAATGGACTGAACCAACTGTACACCAACTGTTTGGTAACATGGTGAACACACAGGTGGTCAGTGTCTATTAATTGTGCAATTTTAAACACAGTAGGTGTCAGTGCTACTGTTTTACTACAGTTCACCAAAAAAGTTGATCAAATTGATGATTAAAAAGAAGGTAATTGCTACAGAGGCTCAAAATTTGTTTAGTAGAACTCCACACACAGTGTCAAGATGGCCGACCTCTCACTCGTGAACTGAGAGATGATAATATTAAACTTGGAGATATTCCTCTTGCCACAACTCATGAGGAAAGCAATATGCTGCATGCGTGCAAAGATTTGCAGACAAGAAAACCAAAAACAGGTGCGAAAAATGCTCAGAACATGTTTGTCCCTATCACAAATTTCTAGTATATCAGAACTTTTTCTAATTGCATCTATAATGTGTCGAAAAGTTGAAGTATTCAATTATAAAAGTTCAATTTCAGACAAAAGTTCTTTACATTATTATTTCAGTTACTTACTGGGGTATTCCAAGTCCCCAGAGCATTTCACTAGAGTAGTTAAGGGTTAAGGCCTGTAAGGAGGTAAAGGGCGTTTCCAAACTCAAGCTTACCATTTGTCTGTACCACTTTACATCATTATGTGTGTCTTATCCACTCAGGTAGCAAGAGCTCTTTAGTCTGTTTTCACTGGCACAGAAAGCCTTACCAGACTTATAAATATTTCTGTTTACAGAAAGTAATTAAGAAATGTGGTAAAGTTACTTGCAAGGTGACAACCTGTATGGACCGTGCAATGCCCACATCAATAGTGCATTTTTATATTTTCTCCTTTCATCAACTCTTCCATTACCCAAGGATTTCTACAAGCCATTGTCTTTTTACCTACTCAACCCTCTGCTGGCATTCCTATTTCGACTCTCAAATCTACCCATTCTTCTCCTACTCTATTTCTTTCCCCCATTACTGTCAATCTCTCCCTCAAACTGTCCACAACCCCAGGTTCTTTCAATCTCCTTAAATTCCCACCATTTTGCAGTTTCTTCAGTTTTAATCCACAGTTCATAAAGAATCGTCTGTGGTCAGAGTCCACATCTGCCCCCGGAAATGTCTTACAACTTAAAACCTGGTTCCTAAATCTCTGACTTACCATTATATAATCTATCTGAAACCTTCCAGTGTCTCCAGACATCTTCCACATACACAACCTTCTTTCATGATTCTTAACCCAAGTGTCAGCTTTGATTATGCTATGCTCTGTGCAAAATTCTACCAGGCAGCTTCCTCTCTCATTCCATACCCACATTCCATATTCGCCATCTACTTTTCCTTCTCTTCCTACTATCGAATTCCAGTCTCCCACGACTATTAAATTTTCGTTTCCCTGGACTATCTGGATAATTTCTTTTATGTGTCATACATTTCTAAAATCTCTTCATCATCTGCGGAGATAGTTGGCATATAAATTTATGCTACTGTGGTAGGCATGGGCTTCATGTCTATCTCGGCTACGATAAGGAGTTCACTGAGCTGTTTGTACGTAGTAGCTTACCCTTACCAGTGCTCCATGTCACAGCACTCCTGGCAGTGTGAGGCGCATCAGAGCCGTCACGTGCCACCTAGGAGACGCTTACTGACGGACTCAGATAAGTGTCCTGCACTGATACAAGCATAAAGTCAGTCCGACACAAGGGTCACCAACCAGACCCTGATCTGCAAGACAGGATTAAACCTCATCACTCAAGATTCAATAATTAATAGCCCTGTCGCCACCTACTTACCTCCAGGAAAGATCTGGCCATAGGACTGTGAACATTCCCAGCCAAGTTCAGTAAATTACGTTTGACTGACAGTACGGTTCAGAGTCAATAGGAAAACGGTCACTCAAAAAACATCACTTCCAAATTTGGAAGAGAACAAATTAAAATTATCGCTATCAAATTATCCCTGCCAAATCAGTCAATTTTACAATAATCACCACTGCCACTTAGGTAATATCACTACCTTTCCCTGAGACAGCTCGCCAAAAAGGTCCACACTCATTACTCTGCAACATCCACAGAGAACAACAGTGGTAATCGATGCGCGTCAACGAGAATACGCTTTGGAATGCCATGTCCGCTTTCCATACCGAAATCTTGACTCTCTTAATAGTGGACGATCCTTCACTTCAGAACTCTGAAGTGATAACCGATTGACAACACAAACTCCGCTCCAGAGAGCCTGAGACCAGCCACATCAACCATAGGAGTGCGCGCCGACGGCCACCTCGTCGATTTCCCGAACTCCTAGCCTCTCCACGAAATCACTCAACATGTGGGCCTTTCAGCCAGTCAGAACCAGATATCAGAAAGCCCCACCATTGGCCACTCCCTGCTGCTGCTTACAGCCGCTTCTTTCACATCCTGGTCTTTAGAGGCGAACAAGATTCAAATCACATTTATCATGGAATGGAAACACATAGCAACAGAAATTACCAGGGCGACTTCAAACATTTTGTTACAGGAAATGTTCAAAATGTCCTCCGTTAGCAAGGATACATGCATCCACCCTCCGTCACATGGAATCCCTGATGCGGCCCTGGAGAATGGCGTATTGTATCACAGCCGTCCACAATACGAGCACAAAGAGTCTCTACATTTGGTACTGGGGTTACATAGACGAGAGCTTTCGTATGCCCCCATAAATGAAAGTCAAGAGGATTGAGGTCAGGAGAGCGTGGAGGCCATGGAATTGGTCCGCCTCTACCAATCCATCGGTCACCGCGTACGAACACTTGGACTAAAACGTGGAGGAGCTCCATCGTGCATGAACCACATGTTGTGCCGTACTTGTAGAGGCACATGTTCTAGCAGCACAGGTAAAGTATCCTGCATGAAATCATGATAGCGTGCTCGATTGAGCGTAGGTGGAAGAACACGGGGCCCAATCAAGACATCTCCAAAAACGCCTGACCAAACATTCACAGAAAATCTGTGTTGATGACGTGATTCCACAATTGCGTGCTAATTCTCGTCAGCTCACACATGTTGATTGTGAAAATTTACGATTTGATCACATACAGACGAACCTAAAATGAGCTCTAACATGGAAATAAGGGTTTCCGACACATGTCCACATAACATCTTTTCTTCATTTGTGTGAGGAATGTTTGGCCGTACCTTTTTGTAACACCCTGTATACTCAATATTAACAAATTTCTCTTCTTCAGAAACGCTTTCCTTGCCATTGACAGTCTATATTTTACATCCTCTCTACTTCGAATATCATGAGCTAGTTTGCTCCCCAAGTAGCAATACTCCTTTACTACTTTAAGTGTCTCATTTTCTAATCTAATTCCCTCAGCATCACCTGACGTAATTCGACTACATTCCATTATCCTCGTTTTGCTTTTGTTGATGTTCATCTCATAGCCTCCTTTCAAGACATTGTCCATTCCGTTTAACTGCTCTTCCATGTCCTTTATTGTCTCTGACAGAATTACAATGTCATCGGCGAACCGCAACGTTTTTATTTCTTCTCCATGGATTTTAATACCTACTCCAAATTTTTCTTTTGTTTCTTTTACTGCTTACTCAATATACGATTGAATAACATCAGGGACAGGCTACAACCCTGTCTCACTCCCTTCCCAACCACCGCTTCCCTTTCATGACCCTCAGCTCTTATAACTGCCATCTGGTTTCTGCACAAATTTTAAATAGCCTTTCGCTCCCTGTATTTTTTCTTCTGTCACCTTTAGAATTTGAAAGAGAGTATTCCAGTCAACATTGTCAAAAGCTTTCTCTACATCTACAAATGCTAAAAATGTAGGTTTGCCTTTACTTAATCTATTTACTAAGATAAGTCGTAGGGTCAGTACTGCCTCACGTGTTCCAGCATTTCTGCGGAATCCAAACTGATCTTCCCAGAGGTCGGCTTCTACCAGTTTTTCCATTCGTCTGTAAGGAATTCGCGTTAGTATTTTGCAGCTGTGACCTATTAAACTGATTGTTCGGTAATTTTCACATCTGTCAACACCTGCTTTCTTTGGGATTGGAGTTATTATATTCTTCTTGAGGTCTGAGGTTATTTCGCCTGTCTCATACATCTTGCTCACTAGATGGTAGAGTTGTGTAAGGACTGGTTCTCCCAAGGCCGTCAGTAGTTTCAATGGAACGTCTTCTACTCCTGGGGCCTTGTTTTGACTTAGGTCTTTCAGTGCTCTGTCAAACTCTTCACGCAGTACTGTATCTCCCATTTCATCTTCATTTACATCCTCTTCTATTACCATAATATTGTCCTCAAGTACATCGCCCTTGTATAGACCCTCTATATACTCCTTCCACCTTTCTACTTTCCCTTTTTTGCTTAGAACTGGGTTTCTATCTGAGCTCTTGATATTCACACAATTGGCTCTCTTTTCTCCAAAGGTTTCTTTAATTTTCCTGTAGGCAGTATCTATCTTACACCTAGTGAGATAAGCCTCTACATACTTACATTTATCCTCTAGCAACCCTGCTTAGCCATTTTGCACTTCCTGTCTATCTCATTTTAGAGACATTTGTATTCCTTTTTGCCTGCTTCATTTACTACGTTTTTATATTTTCTCCTTTCATCAATTAAATTCAATATTTCTTCTGTTACCCAAGGATTTCTACTAGCTCTCGTCTTTTTACCTACTTGACCCTCTGCTGCCTTCACTACTTCATCCTCAGAGTTACCCATTCTTCTTCTACTGTATTTTCCCCCCATTCCTGTCAATTGTTCCCCTATGCTCTCCCTGAAACTCTGTACAACCTCTGGTTTAGTCAGTTTATCCAGATTCCATCTCCTTAAATTACCACCTTTTTGCAGTTTCTCCAGTTTTAATCTACAGTTCATAACCAATAGATTGTGGTCAGAGTCCACATCTGCCAATGGAAATGTCTTACAGTTTAAAACCTGGTTCCTAAATCTCTGTCTTACCATTATATAATCTATCTGATACCTTACAATATCTCCAGGATTCTTCTATGTATACAACCTTCTTTTACTACTCTTGAACCAAATGTTAGTTATGAGTAAGTTATCACTGTAACATGCACTAAAACAATTGCCTGGTACACCAAGTTGTCCACCAAAAATCCCGAAAAATCTGCTAACACGGTTCGTGTTACTTGCCGATCTGAAGAAACTATCACACCTTTCACACCGTACGACAAATTGTAAGCAAAAGAGAAATCACATGGATTCCCGCTCACCATTTTGATAACCGAGGTTGGCTCGATATAGCAAACAAAAGTACTGAAGAGGAGCTTAATGCACCGGGAAACTAAAGCAAAATTCCGTGCTCATAATTTCAGACATCATTCCAAGACCTACTGAAAAGTTTGAGTTATCTATAGTCACAAACAACCAACAGACAAGGTACTTGCCACTATTTCAGACTGCACTGTGTACTTCACAAGGCTGAACCATCTAAAACACTATCAATAACAGCAACGTCCAAGTTGCAACACTTTCCAACACGCCACGAAAAACTGCCGTAATAAACCGAAATGTGGAAAATGGAGTCGTCCACACAGCATTTTAAATTGCAATATGACCCGGAAGAAGAAGTACCAAAGTTCAGGAACTGCAATGCTGATGACTTCGATAGTGAAGAAAATTGCAAAGACAGACCTAAAAAAGCCTATCTCAGTCAACGAAACTCAGGTTACTTGCATTGATGAAACTATCAGGGTCTTTGACCCGGAACATCACGAAAGCAATCAAACGGAAAACTTTCTGTGAGACTTCACTACATCCCTTCTCAACATTATATTTGAAAGGAGGGAAATGATAACAATAGTTCCTAAATAGTCCCAACGACGTTCTTTGGTGATCACGGATCCACATCTATATCACTAACCCGAAGGGCATGGAGGCCCAAAACTAACCTAGCACGAGACACCACGAACAAGCCTGAGAAAGATATTGCCACTATCTGCTTTGTGAACACATTGGGCTTCTGCACAAAAAAGAAACTCCTTGAAGACTTAGTAGGAGAAAAAGAATTTACTAGCATTATAGTCATAGCACATACCTGATGCCAAGGCAGAGAAATCAATCTACACAACTATATGTCACCGACTTGACAAACCCACAAATGACTGTGGCAGAAGCTGAAATAGATGTGCTGCAGTCTTTCATAGCAAACATCTAGCTACAATACGACCCAACCTGCCACAAAAATCTTAACATTTACCGCGCAATCGTGTTAAAAATTAGAGCACAGTATAGGAGACACGCTAATATATGTACCTCATGCCGAGCAACTGCCAATTGATCTCGTTAATTACATACCCTTACTCCACCCAGCTATCCACAATATTTGCTGAAAAAAATCGAACAAGAAAAATGGTAAACTTCTTGTCACCCTTTCTAATCTCGCCAGACTCAGAAATGACTCGCCAGCTTTTATCAGTCACTATGGCACTTCTCTCTCAGATCACATATATGTACACTATAGGTACTCACATACTGAAGCGAGATTGAATTTAGTGACAGCATGACTAATGAGTACCTGACACTATATGAACCACAGCTATGAATCACAAAAACCACAAGGAAATTGGAACCACCATAGACTCACGAAATCGGATCATAAAAAAAATCAGATTGAGACGTTTAAGCACAAAACCCAATGTATCAGCTATTGAAACCGCTTATTTATATTATAAACAACAAATAGTGTAATAAATAGAACCTGCTACAGCAGGAAACGGCCCTAAGGAGGAAATAACATAACACAGAGAAAGACTGCTGATATCTATAATAAACAAAATTATACAGAAAGAAAATTCTACAGGCAATACAGCACTAACCAAACGGATGTGCTAAGATTGGCTTGAATAGTCTCAATGACCTAATAAGAAGAGAAACCCGCCAAGTGTTGGGCAAGGGAATCACAAAATTAAGCCCCACAATACCACTCTGTTTTGGAAAAAAATTCAAACGAGTCATAGCACACGATCTGCGAACAGTCAGCGTTAATAGCAACGGAGAACGTCATTCATTACTAACGACCTCAAGAAAGTCCCGCTAAGTGCTGGAAAAAAGATTCACGATCATCCATAGGTTCCAAAATTCGACAAAGGCCATGAAGAAATGGTATTCCAAAATCCGAATGCAACCGCTTAACATCAACTACTTAGTAAGATCAAGGAATTTGCTATGGAAGAAAAGCAGACAAAGGGGACACTGGAAGATAATGACTTAAGTTAATCCTTTCACAAGGCACATGTCTCAAAGACATTAAAACGTTTATTCACCCCAGCCATGAAACTGAAAACAGTCTCTCTAAAATAGAATCAAGCTAAAATGAGGCTGATTTCCAAACCTGATTGACCAAAAAACAACGGCAACTCAGAGAGTACCGTGCTCTCAGTGACTTTCTTTCTAAGATCGAGGAATGAAGCAACATAATCGCATAAGAACAAGACAGATTCTGCGGCAACCGTAGCACAGGTAACCCAGTCCTAGGTCTGAGCAGCAAAGCGACACAGGCTCAATGTAACACGGTAGACGCGACAGCAGCAAGCTTCCTGCTGGACAGCGAGCGTGCGTTCCCTAGGTTCTGACAGGCTGGGCTGCTCTTTGAAAGATTACGTTTGAACTTCCCATGCCAAACTGTGCAGTTAATTGCAAACGTTATGGGTAGCAGATAAGTACAAGACCTACTCGGTGATCAACGTTAGACAAGTTTTACACCAGCCTCAAATACGAGACGCCACATGGAACAGTCACGTTTCCACTACTACACACAAGCAACATGGCTGACGTCACTAAACATCGGTTGAGGAATGAAAGAAAAGCCTCGTACACAGATGGACACTGTATGCTAGCGTCAACATGTGGCATAAATAACGAGCAGGCCAGCCGCTTCCCAAACAAGCAGCAATCTTCGCTAAGCGAGTCGAGTTTAAGAGCCAACCCCCGCAAAAACTCAGATAACATTATTCTAGCACCGACACCTTATTAATCTGCAAGCACGGAAACCAAACCAGCTAAATATTCTACTCTCCGTCCAAAATCACTCTTACAGGCACATGTAAAACCCTCGGAACCCACTTTGACGAACTATTACTCGTGGGTGTTCTTACCGTCTTTTGTGTCACCAGCGGTGGCAGGACGGGACATTGCACACACAAACAATCGTTCATAATTTCAAATCAATGCCATATCTCATACTTTTATTTTTTATTTCCAATTTATTCGTAGTCTGCATTGATTTTGATGTCTTCCCGTTTAGCACCCCTACTACCTGTCTGTACTTCCTAGAGAGTGGTCCCTGACACATAAGTTGTAAAGAATGTCTCATGATTATAGTATCACCTTACATACACATAAATTTTGTTGGCAATCTAATATCTGTGAAATTGTTGCTGTTATGTATTCAAAATATGTTGTGCAATAGTTCATGACTCACTCCAACATAGCGGTTCAGACCTGTATATACCTTTCACTTGTGCTTTCTTGTGTACATGCCGTTGTTTGGTACGCTAAACTACTGGTATCAGAAATGTAGCAGAAGCAGTGTGTGAACTGAATAAGTGAATGGCAAGAGGTTTGTGTTATTACGCAATATTGTCGTTGGAAGCGTGTGTTCTATTATTTGTATGGAATAAGCTGCTGCCAGGCCCCATGTGAATACATTTCCCCATGCACTGTCTGTGCAGTGGGCAATTTGCTCGCCCCGAACACCCAGCCCCACTCCTGCTGCAGCCGTACCGGCAGCGGTACCTCGCCCTAAAACCCCACCTTGCCGCGCAGACGTGTCTCGCACAGTAAAGATAGTCGGCTGTGCCCTTTCAAAGGAACCATCCCAGTGTTTGCCTGCAGCGATTTAGGGAAATCACGGGAAACCTAAATCTGGATGGCCAGACGCGGGATTGAACCGTCGTCCTCTCGAATGAGAGTCCAGTGTGCTAACCACTGCACCACTTCGCTCGGTTCCATCACTGTACATACACATTTTGAACATTCACTGTAAGAGTTAAGGGGACATTACATACTTGTTACTGTAAGAAAGTAGAGTGTCGTTTTAGTTTCGTCTTTGATGAGAAAGATAGTGTGAGAGGTAACGTTAAATGTGTACTGTCAGTTGAACTCGATATCTATTCAGGATTCACTGAGTAAATAATGTTCGGTTTCGGGATTGCCTCTAAAATGTAAATGCATGTTGCAGGTGGAGGATATACACATATACCTAGTAATGACAATTAAATATGACAAAAATCCTAGCCAACGTTATGCAAAGGGGAAAGGAATGAGGGTAGGATTTTATGTTACACAGTAAAACTTGCTCAAATTGGCACGTGTATAATTTGGAAATCGGCTCAAACCGTACGCATTCAGTGCACTTTTATAGGCTGTTTATATATAAAGCGGAACATGCCTAACGCGGAAATGGAAAGCAAATATTATAACATATTTAATAATTGATAATGTGGAAAAGTACCTTACAGTACTACAGTTCATTAGTTATTCATGAACCTACAAGGACGTTACTTTTAACACCTCTGTTAAGGGGCACAAAACCAAGACAAGAGGTCCAGCGCAGTGTGGCACTGCTGGTGTGGGCCTAAATCTGCGCCGCTCTGTGCAACAATGAGTAAGTTACGCTCAGTGTCGGTACAGTAACCAAAGGAAACGGTTCGTTCGTCAGCTCTCTGTTTGTCGGATTTCTCGTTTACCTCATTATTGACCGATGGCGGCGCATACACAAATATTGTTGCGCATCGACCAACACACTGTTGCAACGTGCGCAGTGAAAGATGTGTGTATTATTCCATTAAACAATGGTTTTACCCGGCAAGAGCATTTTTTCCCTGCTAGTTTCACTTGACTAGTAGCACTTCAAGAGATACAGTAACATGATGCTGCACAAACGGTACGTGTCATTAACACTTAACGAAAAGATTAATGTAATAGAGGTGAGTGAGAAAGACAAACTCTCTATGCATGAAATTATGTTGCGTTTCAGATGCAAATTTATGGGACTTTAAGAAACCAGAGTAAGATTCAGGACGAATGGATGAAACAGAACTGGCAGATGGCAAGAAAGGCGAAGAAGACTGGAAATCAAGAAATCAATGAAATAGTGTGGGGATGGATCGTAAGTGTGCGGACAAAAAACTTACCTTTATCTACACCGAGACTATGAATGTTGGTAAATAGCTTGGAATTACGGAGTTTAAGGATGGCTGCATAGTTTCAAAGCTAGGCACAACACCGTGTGGAATGAAGTGTGTGGGGAAGCTAAGGACGTGCAGGAAAATGTAGCAACAGAATGGAAGATAATACTGTCCAACTTGATTGTGAATCATGACCCAAAAGACGTGTTAAATGCCAATGAAACAGGACTGCTTTATCGCGTGCGTTGCCTTCAAAATCGCTAATAATTCGAGGTGAAAAGTGCACCGGCTTAAAAATGTCCAAGGAAAGACTCACAGTACTGCTGTATGGAAACATGTTAGGTAAAACAGACAAGCCACTGGTGATTGGAAAGGTGGCAAAACTGCGTTCCCCCCCCCCCCCCCCCCCCTCCAAAAAAACGTAGACGTCAGTAAGCTTCGAGTCACGTGGCGAAGCAATAAAAAGGCGTGGATGGTGAGTGGTCTTATGGAAGAATGGCTCGACTCTTTCAACGCCAAAATCAAAAAAGGAAATCACTGTGTTCTCCTTTTCCTACACAATGCAACCTGCCACCAGAAAGCAATGTTATGAAACGTGAAATGGCTTGGTTTCTTCGAGGTTCAACCAGATTCACACAACCCATTGACCAGGGGGGGTTATTTACACATTAAAGTGTCATTACAGGGGATTACTGATGCAATCTCTTATTCTTCGTGTTGAAGCCTAAAGTGCATTTGCTCTTGCACAGTCTGTTGTAAATTGGATTGGATTGGCAGTAAAGGAAATAAAACCTGAAACTGTCACCTAGTGCTTCAACAAAGTGGTGTTTGGGGGTCAAGACCAAGACGCTCCTGTGGCCATCGAAGGTCAAGAAAATGCAGCAGCAATTGCAAAATGAATGAAAATGCGAAACATTTCGTGTAGTGCAGATGACTACATTCGAAGTGATGACCTTCTGTCAACTCACTCCACTTTCACTGCAGCAACAGATTTAATAGCAATCCACACTACAGAGGATGATGATGTAGAAGAAGAGGAGGAGAAGAAGAAGAAAAAAAATGTCTCTAGAAAAATTAATATGCCTGAAGAAGCCATTGCATGCATAAACGATTTGCAGCACATGGAAATTCTCCCAACTTGTTGGGACTATTGCAAGGTGCAAAAAATTGCTAGCAAAAACAATTTTGAACAAGAAATTAAAGCAAGTTTTCCTCCTTGATATGTGGCAAAAAAAAGTGAAATGCAAAGCAAATAAACATGAGAATAATATGCATGTACACACAATAATAAATGAATTTAAAGTTCGAGTAAAAATACAGACATGCCGTGTTATTTACCACTTAGATCAGTTAATGTAATAATCCTGTGTTCTATTGTCCAATATACAGCAAGTGAACATTTACTGTGCTCGAGTGAAGGTATGTAACTACAGTATATGGATAATTAAAATTTTTTACTGTGCTTTTGTATAGAATACCTGACAAATTTTATATTTCCCAGTGAGTTTTGTGTAATCCGGAAACCTGTCCTATTTGGAAAATTATTTTAGTTCCAGGCGATTCCGTTTTGAGCAAGTTTTTACTGTATTAAGGTTTAAGCGATGGATAACGACTTGAATAAACATTTCTTTTAACCAAGGTACAAAGTGAATATCATTTTTAACTTTGGTCAATGAACAAAGCATTAATCAGCATTCACTATCGAATAATGTTTTAATAGAGTTTCGTTAAGTTAGAAAGTGTAAGTCTCTTATCATTTACACAAACAATTTAAAAACTAATAAAAGGTGTAATTCTATAAAATTCAATAAAACAGATAAGCCTACATGACTGAAATTCCCGCCACTAATGACAAAATAAAGCCATTGTAGCTTAATGCAGAGAGGTTGCATTCGTTCTTGGTGTGCGTGACTGTATTGTATTGAAAGTTATCGGTACATGCATGTGTTAACACACAAAGTTGATATACAAGAGAAACAATTAGTAGCTTCTTCGCTCAATAAATAATGATAACAGGTGATATGCTCCACTACAGACAAGACTGATGAAATGCTACTATGTACTCTGCACACAGTTGGAACCTCACTCATAGACAGGTGGCAAACACTGTAAGATACATTAATTCGAAATTCATGAAAATGAGTAAAAGTTTTCCATATGTATAGGTACTCAGCTGATATATAAAACTAAGTACTGTTCATTTCTCAGTGAGACACTATTATACAAACTCTGGGAATGATGTGATTTCTGGCACACAGTGAGACATAAGTACAATAATTAATAAAATTTCTCCACACATATAGACAATCGTTTGGAGCAGAAAGCTGAGTAATGTTCAATGAGACATCCCTGCAGTTTGTTGATTTTATTAATGGTCAACCTAAAGTAATAAGCACTTGGATTAAAAAACCTACATACAATATGGACTTTTCCATAACTTCTCCTTAAGTTAAATAGGGACTCCATGCGCCATGAGTTAGAAACAAAAGTAATGGCAACCAAACCTGAAAGTGTACAAATGTTATCAACATCAGTATGCACGTGCATATGTGCGCGTGTGTTTTGCCCCTAGCGTAAGTTAGTTTACGTTAGATTAAGTAGTGTGTAAGCTTAAGGACCGATTACTTCGGTAGTTCGGTCGCATAAGGCTTTACCACAAATTTCCGATTTCCAATAGCACTTCCTACACAACATTAATTGTCTTATATGTCGTTTACAGACGAATTTAAAGCATCTGTTGCATTTGCGATTGTTCGCTGCCAGCTTTAGGGCCACATAAATAACATCTTTCTATTTGTCATGTTTCACTTTCAGTGGAAGATTAATTTTCTTGTTGTATGGTGTTTTGCGGTTCATCAGCTTTTGATCACATAGTGTATTTTCCCATTACATTGTCACTATTACCAGGGCTCTCCAACATTGGAATAGCACCTCCCCGTTGGACATTATGGGGAAGTCCAGTATTACATGTGATTGTAAATAAAATAGAAAGAAACTTCAACATGGGAAAAATATATTAAAAACAAAGATTCCAAGACTTACCAAGCGGGAAAGTCTCGGCAGACAGGCACATGAACAAAACACACAAACACACACACAGAATTACTAGCTTTCGCAACCGATGGTTGCTTCTTCAGGAAGGAGAGGGAAAGACGAAAGGATGTGGGTTTTAAGGGAGAGGGTAAGGAGTCATTCCAATCCCGGGAGCGGAAAGACTTCCCTTAGGGGAAAAAAAGGACAGGTGTACACTCGCGCACACACACACACATATCCATCCGCACATACACAGACACAAGCAGACATATTTAAAGGCAAAGAGTAAGGGCAGAGATGTCAGTCGAGGCGGAAGTACAGAGGCAAAGAAGTTGTTGAAAGACAGGTGAGGTATGAGCGGCGGCAACTTGAAATTAGCGGAGGTTGAGGCCTGACGGATATCGAGAAGAGAGGATATACTGAAGAGCGAGTTCCCATCTTCGGAGTTCGGATAGGTTGGTGTTGGTGGGAAGTATCCAGATAACTCGGACGGTGTAACACTGTGCCAAGATGTGCTGGCGGTGCATCAAGTCATGTTTAGCCACAGGGTGATCCTCATTACCAACAAACACTGTCTGCCTGTGTCCATTCATGCGACTGGACAGTTTGTTGCTGGTCATTCCCACATAGAAAGCGTCACAGTGCAGGCAGGTCAGTTGGTAAATCACGTGAGTGCTTTCACACGTGGCTCTCCCTTTGATCGTGTACACCTTCCGGGTTACAGGACTGGAGTAGGTGGTGGTGGGAGGGTGCATAGGACAGGTTTTACACCGAGGGCGGTTGCAAGGGTAGGAGCCAGAGGGTAGGGAAGGTGGTTTGGGGATTTCATAGGGATGAACCAAGAGGTTACGAAGGTTAGGTGGACGGCGGAAAGACACTCTTGGTGGAGTGGGGAGGATTTCATGAAGGATGGATCTCATTTCGGGGCAGGATTTTAGGAAGTCGTATTCCTGCTGGAGAGCCACATTCAAGGTCTGATCCAGTCCCGGGAAGTATTCTGTCACAAGTGGGGCACTTTTGGGGTTCTTCTGTGAGAGGTTCTGTGTTTGAGGGGATGAGGAAGTGGCTCTGGTTATCTGCTTCTGTACCAGGTTGGGAGGGTAGTTGCGGGATGCGAAAGCTGTTTTCAGGTTGTTGGTGTAATGGTCGAGGGATTCAGGACTGGAGCAGATTCGTTTGCCACGAAGGCCTAGGCTGTAGGGAAGGGACCGTTTGATATGGAATGGGTGGCAGCTGTCATAATGGAGGTACTGTTGCTTGTTGGTGGGTTTGATGTGGACAGATGTGTGAAGCTGGCCATTGGACAGATGGAGGTCAACGTCTAGGAAAGTGGCATGGGATTTGGAGTAGGACGAGGTGAATCTGATGGAACCAAAGGAGTTGAGATTGGAGAGGAAATTCTGGAGTTTTTCTTCACTGTGAGTCCAGATCATGAAGATGTCATCAATAAATCTGTACCAAACTTTGGGTTGGCAGGCTTGGGTAACCAAGAAGGCATCAAGGGAAGTGGCAGCAATGGTTACAAGGATGGTTTCCGGGGGTAACAGTCTGGGTACGGATTCCAGGCGTTCGAGAAAGTGGTTGGTGTCTTTGATGAAGGATGGGAGACTGCATGTAATGGGTTGAAGGTGTTGATCTACGTAGGCAGAGATACGTTCTGTGGGGGCTTGGTAACCAGCTACAATGGGGCGGCCAAGATGTTTGGGTTCGTGAATTTTAGGAAGTAGGTAGAAGGTAGGAGTGCGAGGTGTCAGTGGGGTCAGGAGTTCATCAAACTCCATCAAACTTCTGACCCCTATACACGAATATCCCGCACATCCAGGGCCTCGCTGCAATGGAGCACTTCCTTTCACGCCGATCACCTGCCACCCTACCTAAAACCTCTTTCCTCGTCACCTTAGCCAGCTTCATCCTGACCCACAACTTCTTCACTTTTGAAGGCCAGACATACCAACAATTAAAGGGAACAGCCATGGGTACCAGGATGGCCCCCTCGTATGCCAACCTATTTATGGGTCGCTTAGAGGAAGCCTTCTTGGTTACCCAAGCCTTCCAACCCAAAGTTTGGTACAGATTTATTGATGACATCTTCATGATCTGGACTCACAGTGAAGAACAACTCCAGAATTTCCTCTCCAACCTCAACTCTTTTGGTTCCATCAGATTCACCTCGTCCTACTCCAAATCCCATGCCACTTTCCTAGACGTTGACCTCCATCTGTCCAATGGCCAGCTTCACACATCCGTCCACATCAAACCCACCAACAAGCAACAGTACCTCCATTATGACAGCTGCCACCCATTCCATATCAAACGGTCCCTTCCCTACAGCCTAGGCCTTCATGGCAAACGAATCTGCTCCAGTCCTGAATCCCTCGACCACTACACCAACAACCTGAAAACAGCTTTCGCATCCCGCAACTACCCTCCCAACCTGGTACAGAAGCAGATAACCAGAGCCACTTCCTCATCCCCTCAAACCCAGAACCTCTCACAGAAGAACCCCAAAAATGCCCCACTTGTGACAGAATACTTCCCGGGACTGGATCAGACCTTGAATGTGGCTCTCCAGCAGGGATACGACTTCCTAAAATCCTGTCCCGAAATGAGATCCATCCTTCATGAAATCCTCCCCACTCCACCAAGAGTGTCTTTCCGCCATCCACCTAACCTTCGTAACCTCTTGGTTCATCCCTATGAAATCCCCAAACCACCTTCCCTACCCTCTGGCTCCTACCCTCGCAACCGCCCCCTGTGTAAAACCTGTCCTATGCACCCTCCCACCACCACTTACTCCAGTCCTGTAACCCGGAAGGTGTACACGATCAAAGGGAGAGCCACGTCTGAAAGCACCCACGTGATTTACCAACTGACCTGCCTGCACTGTGACGCTTTCTATGTGGGAATGACCAGCAACAAACTGTCCATTCGCATGAATGGACACAGGCAGACAGTGTTTGTTGGTAATGAGGATCACCCTGTGGCTAAACATGACTTGATGCACCGCCAGCACATCTTGGCACAGTGTTACACCGTCCGAGTTATCTGGATACTTCCCACCAACACCAACCTATCCGAACTCCGGAGATGGGAACTCGCCCTTCAGTATATCCTCTCTTCTCGATATCCGCCAGGCCTCAACCTCCGCTAATTTCAAGTTGCCGCCGCTCATACCTCACCTGTCTTTCAACAACTTCTTTGCCTCTGTACTTCCGCCTCGACTGACATCTCTGCCCTTACTCTTTGCCTTTAAATATGTCTGCTTGTGTCTGTGTACGTGTATGTGCGGATGGATATATGTGTGTGTGTGCGAGTGTACACCTGTCCTTTTTTTCCCCTAAGGGAAGTCTTTCCGCTCCCGGGATTGGAATGACTCCTTACCCTCTCCCTTAAAACCCACATCCTTTTGTCTTTCCCTCTCCTTCCTGAAGAAGCAACCATCGGTTGCGAAAGCTAGTAATTCTGTGTGTGTGTGTGTGTGTGTGTGTGTGTGTGTGTGTGTGTGTGTGTGTGTGTTTGTGTGTTTGTGTGTTTGTGTGTTTTGTTCATGTGCCTGTCTGCCGGCGCTTTCCCGCTTGGTATTACATGTGATTTTATATTCATCTGTTCATTACACTCTAGAAGAATTCAGTGAGTCACTACTAACGCACTTTGCAGAAAACGGTCACCATACACATGTGACAGTTGGTGTGTATGGGCATTGCCACTGCGGCTCGGCTCTGTGGCCTTCTGCCACAGCGATGTATTTCAGGAGTCGGTAGGAGAGAACTCCTCTGCACCAAGTCTCTCTCGCTGCGTTCATTTATGTTTGCAGCCTGAATTCAAAAATTCTATTTAGGAGTTGGTATGTAGAAAAGCATAATAATAAAATGTGTTTCCCCAATGGTTTCTCAGTGTTGGTGACTATATCAGCCTGCTTCCACTGTTACGCATTTTCATGCAACATAAGCGAAATTTGTAGAGTGGCAGTCGTCCACAGTTTCGAGACAGACAACATGCATAGCGAGGGAGGCTACTGTGTAAAGGTGTAGTTGTAGGACAGGAATATCTAAGAAGTGAGTATTCAGATGCAAACAACAGGAACTGTACAGAGACAATGCTGTGTATGGTCTACTCATAAGGCCTCTGCAGATTCTTAATGTCATCACGTCGCTAGAACAAACCAATCCCGTTCTAAAGTTCAGCGGCTTTTGTACTACATTTTCAACTGGACCGTTAACAATCGACGTTTGATACGTGGAAAGAATCTGGATTAATTCTGGATAGCGATAAATGCAAGACGACTTCACTTGTTTAGAAAAACTGTTGGAGGTCGTACGTCATCCGTTTCTTCTCTACGGGGAAAGTATCCATACCCACTGCTATTTTTAGAATCTATTCTGCGCTTGATCAGAGTGCCGCTTTTCTGTCTGAATGAATGAATGCAGTAGCATCGCGACACGACTTCCCCGTGCACCATGTTGAAAATGACCCCAAAAATGTCGAATCTGATGCTGTAACTTTCAGAGTATTAGCACTAAATCAAACACTGAAACACATCTATGGATAAAGTTTTTCTGGTGCTTGTTTCTAGCACCAGAGTCTAATTTTCGTGAGCTACATTATTAATCACTTATACGAAAGGTGGCACAGTGCACAGTAAAACATTTGGGTTTATATACAACTTACTATTTTATACATCTAAAAACAAAGACGATGTAACTTACCAAACGAAAGCGCTGGTATGTTGATAAACACACAAACAAACACAAACACACGCACAAAATTCAAGGTTTCGCAACCCATGGCTGCTTCATCAGGAAAGAGGGAAGGATAGGGAAAGATGAAAGGATGTGGGTTTTAAGGGAGAGGGTAAGGGGTCATTCCAATCCCGGGAGCGGAAAGACTTACCTTAGGGGGAAAAAATGACAGGTATACACTCGCACACACACACACACACACACACACACACACACACACACACACACGTGCACACTCACGCACGCACACACACACACATCCATCCGCACATATACAGACACAAGCAGACATATGTAAAGCCAAAGAGTTTGGGCAGAGATGTCAGTTGAGGCGGAAGTACAGAGGCAAAGAAGTTGTTGATTGACAGGTGAGGTATGAGCGGCGGCAACTTGAAATTAGTGGAGGTTGAGGCCTGATGGGTAACGGGAAGAGAGGATATATTGAAAGGCAAGTTCATCTCCGGAGTTCTGATAGGATGGTGTTAGTGGGAAGTATCCAGATAACCTGGACGGTGTAACACTGTGCCAAGATGTGCTGGCCGTGCACCAAGGCATGTTTAGCCACAGGGTGATCCCCATTACCAACAAACACTGTCTGCCTGTGTCCATTCATGCGAATGGAAAGTTTGGTGCTGGTCATTCCCACATAGAAAGCGTCACAGTGTAGGCAGGTCAGTTGGTAAATCACGTGGGTGCTTTCACACTTGGTTCTGCCTTTGATTGTGCACACCTTCCGGGTTACAGGACTGGAGTAGCTGGCAGGGTGGGAGGGTGCATGGGCCGGGATTTACACCGGTGGCAGTTACAAGGGTAGGTGCCAGAGGGTAGGGAAGCTGGCTTGAGGATTTCATAGGGATGAACCAACACACAGAAATCTCGCTCCGCACCTGAACTCTTCACATTTGCAACTAGTGCTGACTATCGGCAAATCACCGAACTATGCTGTGGCGGTATACAGGGAAAGAAAACTTCAGGGTTTCTCTTCAAAGTGACATATGTATGATATCTGTACAATGTTTGGTTCTTGTGCAATAAATAATTGAAAGTGTTTCCGGACATTATGTACACTGTGTATAATGATCTGCCTATTGTTTAGTTGCAATCAGTTTCTCTAATTCTGATTATTATGACAACAGTCGTGTACTAGTGTGTCATGTTGCACTGCAAAAAATTTGTAACATTTAATATAAAAGTTGTCCAATGTGGCACAGAGTAAACATGTAATGCGGTGTACAGCAGAACACTGTTACAGTGATGCGAATAGTAATCCCCCCCCCCCCCCCTCAGGTCTAGGGAGACCTTTCTAATACACCAACTGACAAGGATTCACCATGCCAGAATTTAAGGGATGCTTGTATCCGCCTGCTTCCATTGCTATGAGTTTTTATGCAACATATGTGATGATGTGTGGAATAGCAGTACATCCCCAGTTATGACACAGGTTGTGGGTTGGCCGTTGTAAGGGAGGGAGGGACGGTGGGTACAGTGTACAGGTGTCAGGGTTGCCACAAGTTTCCCCCGAGTGAAACTTCCTGATATTTCCCTGATTTTCAGACAAGTTTTAACATTTTCCCTGACAAATTTTGAGATCTCAAAGGTAAGTTAAGACTTAAGTTGACAATCTGTATTTGTAGCTACAGTACAACAACAGTGCAAACGAGGAAATATTTAAATCAAACTAGCAAGCAATGGCGTTTCCTGATATGAGCAAAAATCTTAAGTACTGACATCAACATCTTTTATAATTAACAGTTTTGAAATGGAGAATAAAACCAAATGGTATATGTGTTTCATTAGGACCATTGATATTACTTTATTTCAATAAAAAGAAACATTTGGTGACAAAAACACAAATTTCCTTGGATTTGCAGGACAGATTTAAAATACCTTCATTGATTTCAGAAATTACTTCAGAAAAAGTAGGCCTCTTGAAAGAAGTGTATTAGGAGAGGAAGAGTTGCGTAAATCAACACTGTAGGTGACCCCCAATAAAATGTTCGTTCTGCTACGTTCGTTATTGTCGGTTACTGCCCACTGTGCCGCATTTATTATTTTTCAGGTATACTGTAATTTTCTTTACAGAAATACACTGAACAGCCAAAGAAACTGGTATACCTGCCTAAAATCATATAGAGGCCCCACAAGCACGCAGAAGTGCCGCAGCACAACGTGGCATGGACTCGATTAATGTCTGAAGCACTGCTGGAGGGAACTGACACTAAGAATCCTGCAGGGCTGCCCATAAATCTGTAGGAGTACGACAGGGTGGAGATTTCTTCTGAACAGCACATTGCAAAGCATCCCAGATATGCTCAATAATGGAAATGTCTGGAGAGTTTGACAGACAGTGGAAGTGTTTAAACTCAGAAGAGTGTTCCCAGAGTCACTCTGCACCTATTCTGGACATGTGGGGTGTTGCATTGTCCTGCTGGAATTGCCATAGTCCACCGGAATACACAATGGACATGAATTGATGCAGGTGATCAGACAGGATGCTTATGTACATGTCAGCTGTCAACGTTGTATCTAGACTTAGCAGGGGTCCCAAATTACACCAATTACACACGAGCCCCAGTCATTATAGAGCCTCCACCAGCTTCAACAGTCCCCCGCTGACATGCAGGGTCCACAGATTCATTAGGTTGTCTTCATATCCATACACGTCCATCCAGACAACATGTTTACAGTCATCAACAGTTCAATGTCGGTGTTTACGGGCCCAGGCAAGGCATAAAGCTTTGTGTCGTGCAGTCATCAAGAGTACATGAGTGGGCCTTCGGCTCCGAAATCCAATATCAATGATGTTTCATTGAATGGTTCCCACTCTGACACTTGATAGCTCAGCAATGAAATCTGCAGCAATCTGTGGAACGGTTGCACTTCTATTACTCTGAACAATTTGCTTCAATCTTCGTTGGTCCCGTTCTCGCAGAATCTTTTTCTGGCTACAGTGATGCCACAGATTTGATGTTTCACTGGATTCCTGTATTCATGGATCACTCGGAAAATGGTTGTATGGGAAAATCCTCACTTCATCGCTACCTCAGAGATGTGTCCCATTGTTCGTGTGCCAACTGTAACACCACGTTCAAACTCACTTAAATCTTGATAACCTGCCATTGTAGCAGCAGTAACTGATCTAACAACTGTGCCCGACACTTGTTGTCTTATATAGGCATTGCTGACTGCAGCCCTGTATTCTGCCAGTTTACATATCTCTGTATCTGAATAGTCCTGCCCATACAAGTTTCTTTGGCGCTTCAGTGTACACGAGTACATAGCATATAACCCCCAGCGACTGGCACAATTTTCTTCTTCTTACTGTTCATATGTTCTAACTTACAAAACTAGTTTTGAAGTGCCAAAATGCACCATAAAAAACAAAATGTTTGTAAAATGCCACACAGTACAACGTACTTGTGGTGAGACAGACACAATTCCTAAAATCCAGCACCCATAGCCTCTGGCCCTCTGAGGAGCACTGCAGTCCTGTGTCACGGATAAACCATGAAAATCCGCTGTGTTACACCACACACAAACAGACCCAGCCTGCGGGCAGATCGGTGAGACTAGATCCGACAGGCAGGGCCTGCTCGTTAGTGGGATCACGAATGGCTTCAAATCGGCTGGCCTGATCCATTGCAGATACCCGAAGAAACGGCTGTGGTTTTGGCCCGTCACGGAAATCCACTCATATGGTCAGCTATTCACGAGCCACAGATAACATGTTGATGAAATGAGACCGTGGTAATAAATCCATGCAACAGATAACTTGTTCAAATGTTTGGAGACTCAATAATAATGACAGGTAGCAACTCACCTTAAAGATGATCACTGAGCTGCAGACAGGCAAGTAGAAAAGACAATCACACTTTCACAAGTAAATTTCCAGCCATAGCTTTTGTCAGGAAATTAGATTACGGACACACTCGCACAATCACTCAGACACAGCTCATGCACACATGAATGCTGTCTCCAGCTGTTACATCTACGTCTCTCAGAATCAGATCCAAACAAACCACTCGTCACACCTCCCTGCCTCTCGTCGGCAGCTGCCACGCTAGCAGCAAGAAGCGGTGGCAGCACTGACTCCTAGCTGAGGGGTGTGGTAGGGAGAGAAGCAGTAGTAATGAGGGAGTATGAGCATGTACTCTGCTCCACCCTGCTGGTGACGGTGGATGACACCTCACCTCAGTAAACTAACCATTTCATCTACTGGGACAAAAACAAGGTTTTTCCAGTGTTTTTTTAATTTCCCTGATGTGTTTGAAATTCCCTGTTTTCCAGAACCTGTGGCAACCATAGGAGTGGTCATAGGGCAGGAGTATCTAAGGGGCAAGCATTCAGGTGAGTAGAACAGGAACTGTACAAGCATAAGGCTGATGTGCAAGGTTTCCTCGTATCAGATCTGCAGATTCTGAATGTCATCACATCACTAGTACACTGAATCACGTAGCACATGTGTTTCATTTGCACATTAACAATCTGCATTTCATATATATGGAACGAACCTGGATTAATGCTGTATAGAGATAAACAAGTTTATATGAAAACTAGCCCCCCCCATGAACCATGGACCTTGCCGTTGGTGGAGAGGTTTGCGTGCCTCAGCGATACAGATGGCCGTACCGTAGGTGCAACCACAACGGAGGGGTATCTGTTCAGAGGCCAGACAAACATGCGGTTCCTGAAGAGGGGCAGCAGCCTTTTCAGTAGTTGCAGGGGCAACAGTCTGGATGATTGACTGATCTGGCCTTGCAACATTAACCAAAACGGCCTTGCTGTGCTGGTGCTGCGAACGGCTGAAAGCAAGGGGAAACTACAGCCGTAATTTTTCCCAAGGACATGCAGCTTTACTGTATGATTAAATGATGATGACGTCCTTTTGGGTAAAATATTCCGGAGGTAAAATAGTCTCCCATTCGGATCTCTGGGCGGGGACTACTCAGGAGGACGTCGTTATCAGGCGAAAGGAAACTGGCGTTCTACGGATCGGAGTGTGGAATGTCAGATTCCTTAATCGGGCAGGTAGGTTAGAAAATTTAAAAAGGGAAATGGATAGGTTAAAGTTATATATAGTGAGAATTAGTGAAGTTCGGTGGCAAGAGGAACAAGACTTTTGGTCAGGTGAACACAGGGTTATAAATACAAAATCAAATAGGGGTAATGCAGGAGTAGGTTTAATAATGAATAAGAAAGTGGAAGTGCGGGTAAGCTACTACAAACAGCATAGTGAACACATTATTGTGGCCAAGATAGACACAAAGCCCGTGCCTACTACAGTAGTACAAGTTTCTATGCCAACTAGCTCTGCAGATGATGAAGAAATTCATGAAATGTATGATGAGATAAAAGAAATTATTCAGGTAGTGAAGGGCGACGAAAATTTAATAGTCATAGGTGACTGGAATTCGTCAGTAGGAAAAGGGAGAGAAGGAAACATAGTAGGTGATTATGGATTGGGGCTAAGAAATGAAAGAGGAAGCCGTCTGGTAAAATTTTGCACAGAGCATAACTTAATCATAGCTAACACTTGGTTCAAGAATCATGAAAGGAGGTTGTATACATGGAAGAATCCTGGAGATACTGAAAGGTATCAGATAGATTATATAGTGGTAAGACAGAGATTTAGGAATCAGGTTTTAAATTGTAGGACATTTCCAGGGGCAGATGTGGACTCTGACCACAATCTATTGGTTATGACCTGTAGGTTAAAACTGAAGAAACTGCAAAAAGGTGGGAATTTAAGGACATGGGATCTTGATAAGCTGAAAGAACCAGAGGTTGTGGAGAGTTTCAAGGAGAGCATAAGGGAACAATTGACAGCAATGGGGGAAAGAAACACAGTAGAAGAAGAATGGGTAGCTTTGAGGGATGAAGTAGTGAAGGCAGCAGAGGATAAAGTAGGTAAAAAGACGAGGGCTGCTAGATATCCTTGGGTAACAGAAGAAATATTGAATTTAATTGATGAAAGGAGAAAATATATAAATGCAGTAAATGAAGCAGGCAAAAAGGAATAGAAACGTCTCAAAAATGATATCGACAGGAAGTGCAAAATGGCTAAGCAGGGACGGCTAGAGGACAAATGTAAGGATGTAGAAGCTTATCTCACTAGGAGTAAGATAGATACTGCCTACAGGAAAATTAAAGAGACCTTTGGAGAGAAGAGAACCACGTGTATGAATATCAAGAGCTCAGATGGCAACCCAGTTCTAAGCAAAGAAGGGAAGGCAGAACGGTGGAAGGAGTATATAGAAGGTTTATACAAGGGCGATGTACTTGAGGACAATATTATGGAAATGGAAGAGGATGTAGATGAAGACGAAATGGGAGGTCAGATACTGCGTGAAGAGTTTGACAGAGCACTGAAAGACCTGAGTCGAAACAAGGCCGCCGGAGTAGACAACATTCCATTAGAACTACTGACGGCCTTGGGAGAGCCAGTCATGACAAAACTCTACCATATGGTGAGCAAGATGTATGAGACAGGTGAAATACCCTCAGACTTCAAGAAGAATATAATAATTCCAATCCCAAAGAAAGCAGGTGCTTAAAGATGTGAAAATTACCGAACTACCAGTTTAATAAGTCACAGCTGCAAAATACGAACGCGAATTCTTTACAGACGAATGGAAAAACTGGTCGATGCGGACCTAGGGGAGGTTCAGTTTGGATTCCGTAGAAATGTTTGAACACGCGAGGCAATACTGACCTTACGACTTATCTTAGAAGAAAGATTAAGAAAAGGCAAACCTATGTTGCTAGCATTTGTAGACTTAGAGAAAGCTTTTGACAATGTTGACTGGAATACTCTCTTTCCAATTCTAAAGTTGGCAGGGGTAAAATACAGGGAGCGAAAGGCTATTTACAATTTGTACAGAAACCAAATCGCAGTTATTAGAGTCGAGGGGCATGAAAGGGAAGCAGTGGTTGGGAAAGGAGTGAGACAGGGTTGTAGCCTCTCCCCGATATTATTCAATCTGTATATTGAGCAAACAGTAAAGGAAACAGAAGAAAAATTTGGAGTAGGTATTAAAATTCATGGAGAAGAAGTAAAAACTTTGAGGTTCACCGATGACATTGTAATCCTGTCAGGGACAGCAAAGGACTTGAAGAGCAGTTGAACGGAATTGACAGTGTCTTGAAAAGACGATATAAGATGAACATCAACAAAAGCAAAACGAGGATAATGGAATGTAGTCAAATTAAATCGGGTGATGCTGAGGGAATTAGATTAGGAAATGAGACACTTAAAGAAGTAAAGGAGTTTTGCAATTTAGGAAGTAAAATAACTGATGATGGTCGAAGTAGAGAGGATATAAAATGTAGACTGGCAATGGCAAGGAAAGCGTTTCTGAAGAAGAGAAATTTGTTAACATAGAATATAGATTTATGTATCAGGAAGTCGTTTCTGAAAGTATTTGTTTGGAGTGTAGCCATGTATGGAAGTGAAACATGGACGATAACTAGTTTGGACAAGAAGAGAATAGAAGCTTTCGATATGTGGTGCTACAGAAGAATGCTGAAGATTAGATGGGTAGATCACGTAACTAATGAGGAGGTACTGAGTAGGATTGGGGAGAAGAGAAGTTTGTGGCACAACTTGACTAGAAGAAGGGATCGGTTGGTAGGACATGTTTTGAGGCATCAAGGGATCACAAATTTAGCATTGGAAGGCAGCGTGGAGGGTAAAAATCGTAGAGGGAGACCAAGATATGAATACACTAAGCAGATTCAGAAGGATGTAGGTTGCAGTCGGTACTGGGAGATGAAGCAGCTTGCACAGGATAGAGTAGCATGGAGAGCTGCATCAAACCAGTCTCAGGACTGAAGACAACAACAACAACAACAACAACAACAACAACAACAACATGCTAACTAGCTCCGCAGACGATGCAGAGATTGAAGAAATGTATGATGAGATAAAAGAAATTATTCATATAGTGAAGGGAGACGAAAATTTAATATTCATGGGTGACTGGAATTCGACAGTTGGAAAAGGAAGAGAAGGAAACATAGTAGGTGAATTTGGAATGGGGATAAGGAATGAATGAGAAGCTGCCTGGAAGAATTTTGAACAGACCATAACTTAATCATAGCTAACACTTGGTTCAAGAATCATGAAAGAAGATTGGATACAGGGAAGTGGCCTGGAGATACTGGAAGTTGCAGATAGATTATATGAGATGTGTATTTGAAGTACGTACTGTTTTGCCACACCGCAGCCGCAGTTCTGCGGTCGGCGTTCTGCGCATGCGCACTGGGTACCTACACCTGTTGTCTATGCACTCACGCCATTACAGTCTTATTCTTCCTTGTTTACATTGTATACTGAGTGTTTAAGGTGCCTCTGATAATCCTGAGTCCCGCCGACTGTGAAGTACGGGTTGTTGCAAGATTTCTTAGTGCTAAAGGCCTAAAAGCAATCGATATTCATCATGATAGCTGTGCAGTTTACAGAGAAAACTTTGTAAGTGATGGAATGGTAAGAAAGTAGGTGAGAGCATTTAAAGATGGCGGCACAAGTATGCACGATGAACAACAGAGTGGATGTCCTTCGGTCATTAATGAAAGTTTGGTGCAGAAAGTGGACAATAAGGTGAGAAAACAGACGCTTTACAATTTCCTTCTTGCGGGAAGACTTTCCTAATGTTCCTCGTAGTGTTTTGTATGGCATTGTGACTGAGCACTTGAATTACCAAAACTTGTGCGCACGTTGGGAACTGAAAATGTCAATGGATATGCAAAAAACCAAACGTTTAGACAGTGTAATGACTTTCCTTGAGCGGTGATGATTTCTTAAGCCAAATTGTTATGGGCAATGAAACATGAGTGGCCTACTTCACACCAGAATCAAAGCAACAGTTCATGAAAGTTGAGCAAGGGGCACGGTTTTACTGCAAGACAATGCCCATCCGCATGTGGCGAATCAGACTAAAGATCTCATCACATCTCTTCGATGGGAAACTCGAAATCATCCTCTGTACAGCCCTGATCTTGCACCCAGTGACTACCATCTGTTCCTGCACTTGAAGAAACACCTGGGCAGTCAGTGTCTTCAAGACGATGACGAAGTCAAAACAGTGGTGATGTAGTGGTGGTTAACAAGTCGGGCGGCAGACTTCTATGAGGAGGGTATTCAAAAACTGGTACAACGTTATGACAAATGCCTCAATATTGATAGAAATTATCGAGGCAGCTTAGCACGTATTTTTCTAGGTAGAAAACGGTACTTACTTAAAAAACATGCCTTATATAATGGTAAGACAGAGATTCAGGAACCAGGTTTTAAACTGTAAAACATTTCCAGGGGCAGATGTGGACTCTGACCACAATCTAGTGGTTATGGACTGTAAATTAAAACTGAAGAAACTGCAAAAAGGTGGGTATTTAAGGAGATGGGACCTGGATAAACTGAAAAAACCAGAGGTTGTACACAGTTTCAGAGAGAGCATTAGG
Organism: Schistocerca gregaria; assembly: GCF_023897955.1. NCBI lineage: Eukaryota > Metazoa > Arthropoda > Insecta > Orthoptera > Acrididae > Schistocerca > Schistocerca gregaria. Next base: position 109,880,830 of record NC_064930.1, on the reverse strand, counting down.
GAATGATTGACAGGAACGGGGGAGAGAAATACAGTAGAAGAAGAATGGGTAGCTCTGAAAGATGAAATAGTGAAAGCAACACAGGATAAAGTAGGTAAAAAGACGAGAGCTAGTAGATATTAAATTTAACTGATGAAAGGAGAAAGTATAAAAATGCAATAAATGATGCAGGCAAACGTCTCAAAAATGAGATCAGCATGAACTGCAAAATGGCTAAGCAGGGACGGCTAGAGGACAAATGTAAGGATGTAGAGGCATTTATCACTAGGGGTAAGATAGATACAGTCTGCAGGAAAATTAAAGAGACCTTTGCAGAGAAGAGAACCACCTGTATGAATATCAAGAGCTCAGATGGAGAACCAGTTCCAAGCAAAGAGGGGAAAGCAAAAAGGTGGAAAGAGTATACAGAGGGTCTATACAAGGGCAATGTACTTGACGGCGATATTATGGACATGCAAGAGGACGTAGAGGAAGATGAAATGGGAGATATGATACTGCGTGAAGAATTTGACAAAGTACTGGAAGATCTAAGTCGAAACAAGACTCAGCAGTAGACAACATTCCATTAGAGCTGCTAATAGCCATGAGCAGGCCAGCCCTGACTAAACAGCATCTGGTGAGCAAGATGTGAGACAGGCGAAATACCCTAAGACTTCAAGAAGAATATAATAATTCCAATCCCAAAGAAAGCAGGTGTTGACAGGTGTTAAAATTACTGTACTATCAGCTTAATAAGTCACGGCTGCAAAGTACTGACATGAATTCCTTACAGACAAATGGAAAAACTGGTAGAATCCGACTTGGGGAAGATCAGTTTGGATTCTGCAGAAATGTTGGAACACGCGAGGCAATTACTCACCCTATGACTTATCTTAGAAGATAGATTAAGGAATGGCAAACCTACGTCTAACATTTGTAGACTTAGAGAAAGATTTTGACAATGTTGACTGGAATACTCTCTTTCAAATTCTAAACGTGGCAGGGGTAAAATACAGGGAGCGAAAGGCTATTTACAATTTGTACAGAAACCATATGGCAGTTATAAGAGTCGAGGGACATGATAGGGAAGCAGTGGTTGGGAAGGGAGTGAGACAAGTTGTAGCCTATCCCCGATGTTATTCAGTCTGTATATCAAGCAAGCAGTAAAGGAAACAAAAGAAAAATTTGGAGTAGGAATTAAAATCCATGGAGAAGAAATAAAAACCTTGAGGTTTGCCGATGACAATGTTATTCTGTCAGAGACAGCAAAGGACCTGGAAGTGCAGTTGAATGGAATGGATAGTGTCTTGAAAGGAGGATATAAGATGAACATCAACAACAGCAAAACGAGATAATAGAATGTAGTCTAATTAAATCAGGTGGTACTGCGGGAATTTAGATTAGGAAATGAGACACTTAAAGTAGTAGATGAGTTGGGAAACAAAATAACTGATGATGGTCGTAGTAGAGAGGATATAAAATGTAGATTAGTAATGGCAAGGAAAGTCATTTTGAAGAAGAGACTTTTTTTAACATCGAGTATAGATTTAAGTATCAGGAAGTCTTTTCTGAAAGTATTTGTATGGAGTGTAGCCATATATGGTAGTGAAACATGAACGATAACTAGTTTAGACAAGAAGAGAATAGAGGCTTTCAAAATGTGGTGCTACAGAAGAATGCTGAAGACAGATGGGTAGATCACATAACTAATTAGGAGGTACTGAATAGAACTGAAGAGAAGACGAATTTGAGGCACAACTTGACTAGAAGAAGGGATTGGTTGGTAGGACATGTTTTGATGCATCAAGGGATCACCAGTTTAGTATTGGAGGACAGTGTGTGTGTGTGTGTGTGTAGGGGGGGGGGGGGGGGGGGCGTAAAAATCATAGAGGGAGACCAAGAGATGAATGCACTAAGCAGATAGAGTGGCATGGAGAACTGCATCAAACTAGTCTCTGGATTGATGTCAACAACAACAAGAGGAGATGAAGGATGTTTCCATTGATGTGACTGTTGTTATGTTTCCAGATCAAAGTGGTTAACCCATGTTTTGTCCATTGTCGCATCTTCCAAGAAAGCCATCTTCATCTGCTTCAAATTGGAGGAGGACACTACTGCAAAATCGTATCATGAATTGCAGTCACTGTTTCATAAGTGACAGGCCTTCCGCTCTGCAGCAGCACCACTGTTTAGGATAGGGAAAGTTAGTTTTGAGCACAAGTTACAGCCAGGTGCGGGCCAGATTGCAGTGAGTTACACATACCAACAGTTGCGAAGTAGAATAGATGCCACAGGGCCATCGAATTGCTGAATGAGTATATGTAGAGGTTTTGCATGTCGCAAAACACAGGCAGAAGGGGCCCCATGGCCAACCTAGTGTGTTACGAGTACATGGTGCGAAGAGATTCATTCAAGTGTGGCAGCTCTCCCGAACAGCAGGACGTGTCACACCACCAGCTACACACAGCAGCAGATGGGGTGCCAGCGTTCCAGTCCACGGCGAGTCGCTGGTTCGACCGTCTGAGTCCGACCCGTGGTCCGTAACCAGACAGTAGCGGGCCACTCCATCGCTCGCTACCGCAGGCAGTTGTCCCGGTTTCCAACAAACGCCAGAGGCATGCTGAGACGAGGGCTGCAATTTTGGAGGCCGGACTGCGGGCACTTGTTGTCGCCGCAATCTCAGCCACGCCAGCGAGAAGCACGCAGCTGGCTGCCTGCAACACACACTGGGCGGCACTGAGTCGGACGGGATGCCGACCGCCAAGTCGACTGCTGGCATCCTGACAACACCACAACTCCACTGGCGTTCTGAGGCAGCCATTGCGTGCCAAGCTGTTTCACAGAGAGTGAAGTGGTGCCCTCAGCATTGTGGGACCCAGTGGCACAGACCAAAGGGAACATTGCACTGTAGTTGGAAACAATAAATCACTTGGAAAACTCTGACGAGTCTTAATATAGTGCCTTCTACCTCTTCCCACTACATTTTGTCATCCTGATACAATCGGTGGAAAGCAGATGCCACTGCATTTGTTGTCAGAATAGCGGACGTTATCTATCCAGTATGACGTTCGAGCCCATTGCTCGCATTACATTCGGAGCCCACTGCTTGCATTACATTCACAAGATGTGGTGAGTTTTGACCAGTTTTCTTTGGATTATTGGACGTTTTCTTGCCTTTGTGTGTTTCTGAGTATGGCTCATGGCAGGCCATTTTAGATGTTTTGCGTCGGCATATTTTTGTTTTTGTCAGAATAAGTGTTAGTGTATCTGGGGCAGTAATATTTTTTTTCGTGGTATTTAATTACTATTGCATTGGTTTGAGTATGATAATATGGAGCTGTAGGAAGTCAGGTTATTCTTGTTTGTTTCGGGACTAACTGGGAACGAAAGCAACACAATGACAGAGTCAGGAACGTGAGGTGTGTTGGAACCAGAAGCGGTACGGATTTTGTTGGAGATAGTAGCGCAACTGACAGCAGACAATACGTAGCTGAGAAATGAATTAATATCTGTAAGTGAGCAGGAAACTGCATCTGATTAGTCGTTTTTACCTAAGATGCCACGGCAGGAGATTGAGCCAGCTGCCGTGAGTTTGATTATTCCGTTTTCTGGCAAGCCATCTGAGGATGTGTGTTCATTTGTGGAGGACTTCGAGACTTCAGCAGTGATAAATGGTTGATCTGATGAACAGTTGTAACATACAGCCAAGATTAGATTAACCGGTGAAGCGAAAACATAAGGTGTTCCGAGGCTTTAAGGAAGGCAGGACAGTTTAAGCAGTTAAAGGATGGGCTTTTACAAAGGTACAAAAAAACAGATTAGCACTCAGTACTTTAGAGAGAGGTTAAGTACAATGTCAGAGAGACAGGGGGAGATGATGGAGAAATTTGCAGACAGGATAAGGGAAATTAATGAGTATACTTACGAGTTGGGTCAGAGCGATGAAGCGAATAGTATTCTGTTGCAAGAGGCCAAGCAAAGAGCACTTTATGTATTTTTGAGAGGGTTACCAGTGCAAATGTCACGGGAAGTGCATGAAGGAGCTCTGAAACATTTGTATTCAGCCATTCAGCTGGCAATTCAATGTGAGAGGCAACAGGGGTATGTGAGAGGCAAACAGTGTTTACAGCATCTGTAACATGTTAAGTGTGGTCATACAGGACATTTGCATAGGCAATGTACACAGTCACTGAGGAATAAAGGAAGGGGTGGAAGTCTGCAGCGGTGAGGATGGAGAAATGTAGATAGGAGAGGTGGACAAGTGTTAAACAACAGAGGGGGCCCAAGACCTAACTAAGTGAGCTCCTGTTTAATTTCAGTGCTACAAATACATATGTAGAGGTGGAATATTCAGTGGTAGGATCCATAGGAACTAAAAAGCTTAAGATTTTGTTGGACACAGGGGCGCAAGTGTCAATGGCTACTAGCAATATAACTGGACAAAGAAAGCTAGACCCACCACGTTATAGGTTGTGTGGAGTGGAGAATAAGGAGATCATGCCTTTGGGGTCGGTGACAGTTGACTTTCGAATAGAGAAAGTGCAATTTAATGCATGCATGGAGGTAGTACCACGGGTAAGTGAGGGCTATGACATGATCCTAGGAGTAGATTTCGTGCATCAACATCACATCATATTGACCTTGGACAACAAACTGCTGAACTTGGCGGAATGTTAGTTCGGCTAGGAGAAACTGTTGTCAATGCAGAGTTGTCGCGAGGGGCTTTCAACGTAATGAACAAACCAACTGAACCGCGTACATTAGCATTAAGGCTTAATTCGCATGAGTGTGTGTCTAGTGGCACCGGGAAGTCGCATTGGGTAAGTGTTGAATCAAATCTACCTGTGGGTACAGTATGTGTTATTGAACAGTTGGATGATAATGAAGTTTTGGGCCCATTGAGTTGTTTTGTGAAACATAGTGTTGTATGCGTACAGGAGAGGAAAGACAGGTGAGTAGGTCCCGTGAACAAGGATAATTTTAGCACTGTAGACGCGAATTTGAGGAAAGCAGTATTATTAGCTAAGTTGGATGTGACAGATGACGAAGACTGGTGTTTGAGAGGTGGGCGAAGCAATCAACCACTAACTGCCAATAAAACTGCATTGTGTTACAAAATTAGGTATTTGAAAGGAGGCGAAAGAGAGCATATGGAAGAATTATTGTGGGAATTTAAGGATTTATTTTTTCCACGAGGGCCATTACCAGCAACTATATTCGTTCAACATAGGAAACCAACAGGGAATGAAGCACCTGTTTACTGGAAACCATACAGAATATCGAGGTATTTGCAGCCGATTGTGGAGGATTTCATTGATCAGTAGCTTGCGAATGGTATTATAGAGTACAGTAATAGTTGCTGGGGAGCAGGCTGTGAGGACGGGGTGAGTCGTGCTTGGGTAGCTCAGTTGGTAGAGCACTTGCCCACGAAAGGCAAAGGTCCCGGGTTAAGTCCCAGTCTGGCACACAGTTTTAATCTGCCAGGAAGTTTCATATCAGCGCACACTCTGCTGCAGAGTGAAAATCTCATCCTTTAGCCTACATGTCTAGGCAGCTGAATGAAACAAAGAGGAATCTCAACAACCGTGAGGGAGATGCTTAGCGTAATCTATGGAATCTCATATTTTAAATGATATTATATTGGAGAAGATTACAAGTAATGACAGGTCATGCTGCATTGAAGTGGTTGTGGGGGTTGAAGGATGAGTTCACTAGACTCGCTACATGGGCTGTGAGGCTCAGTGAATTTGACTACAAGGTGGTGCACAAGCCTGGGAAGAAGCACGGTAATGCGGATGCACTAAGTAGGAAAGATGGCAACAGTAGAAGTCATAGGTTATGACCTAGCAGTATGGCAAGAACTACAGGACGCGGACAACGATTGCAAATTGAATTGGACACAGCCAAAAAAAATATGTATGATGGTCTTCTGTGCAGGGTAACGAAGTTAGGGCCGCGGGTAGTAGTGCCCGCGAAGTTTAGGGATGAGGTTTTAAAGGAAGCACATGATCACATGTTATCTGGTCATGGAGGGTGTAGAGCGACAAATATGAGAATGGCGGAGAGGTAGAAAAAGTAGATGTGGATCAGTATGTGAAGAATTGTATACCATGTGCGCAGAGAGCAGATTTTAGTTGGAAACAGATACAGCTACAACGATTGATGGAAGCGACATGTCCATTTTCTATGTTGGGGATTGATGTCTTAGGATCTTTTACGCGAATACCATAGGGGAACAGATTTGTTCTCACAACAATAGACCATTTTTCGGGGTATGTGGAGATGGTGGCTATGCCAAATCAACAGGCAGAAATGGTCGCGCAAGTGTTAGTAAACAACTGGATTTTGAAGTTTTGTGTACCGGAGACAATAATTACTGACCAGGCGATCAACTTCATGTTGGATGTAATGAAGGAACTGTGTGAATTGTTGAACATAAAGAAGTTTAGGACAGGCCAACGGAAGGACAGATGCTGAATTTTTATGTGGATTCTCATCACTTTCAGTGGGATGAGTATTTGAAGGATATTGTATGCACATACAATGCAAAAGTCCATACAAATACCGGTTTGTCTCCATATGAGGTATATGAGGTAGTGTATGGGTGAAAAATGCCGTCACCGTTTGATTTAGTGAAGCTACAGAAAGGAAGGACTGGTGAATCAGTATATTAATTCGTGAGAACAAATCGGGATATTTGGAAACAGGTACAAAAGCCAAATAGAAAGGCTTTGGAAAGGCAGGAAGATGCAGTAAAGCGGAAAGGAAGTTTACCGCAGTATAGAGTGGGGCAATGGGTAACGCTGTCCAGCCCCCCTATGCGCAAAAAGGGAAAACGAAGAAGTTCCTCACGATGTATCAAGGACCATACCAAGTTGTTGAAACCACATCCCGAGTTAATGTTAAGCTTCAGCATCCAACTAGAACGACGATAGTACACATTGGGCGGGGACGGCCATTTAAGGGTTGCCTGGGTATGATTTCAGGCGTGACACAGGGAAGAAAGAGAGAGGGAAGACAGGTGCTAATCACACAGAAGACAATGAAGATAGAATACAGCAGGAAGTACCGTATGCTTTACGGTCCAGAACGTAGGAGAGTATTTGTAGTCTTTTCGTTTTCGTGCCATGTATCATTGGGTTTGCGTAGAGTAATTAGGCATTGTATTTTCATATGTTGTATGTATTTTCGAATATAGCCTGCTGCAGACAGCAGTCCTTTTGAAGAGGGAGGAAGGGTGATGGTGATCCCTGTCCTCAGGTCACTGAAAGGGGGAGCGTTGGCAGTGATTCATCTCTTCATCGTTGGGGTGGACGCCTTACGGGTGCACCACCTGGATGGGGATGTGCTTTACTCAAGGCAGGATGATGTGGTGTCAAATCACCAGTGGGCTTTAAGGTTGGTATGGAGTGTATGGGAAATACAGAATGAAGTAAGAAGGCTTGAGGAAGTGTTCGAAGAGCTTAGGCAATGTGCAGAGGGCAAGGGGAATACTGGAGGAAGTTGCAGGGGAGTATAAGAAATTGCACGAGGCTTATAAGACACTACGGAAGCAGGCAGGATGGATGGAGGAAGCAGTGCCACGGGTAAGACGGAAACGAGGATGGCTGAACACAGGGAGAAAGATTTTAAAGACAGTTTTTGGAACCACAGGCGAAAGCAATATAACAGAACTGAACAACATGGTGGAAGCGGTGAGGCAACTCACAGAGGAGGGTAGGGCAGCAGGAACTTGGCATACAACTCCGACAGGGACATTAGACGGGGAAGTCCTGAATAACACACAGTTGCTACGCACATTAGCAGGGCAGGTAGTGGAATACCCTAAGGCGTTGGAAGGCATAATAAATCATAACCTGGGAACCCTACAGTGGCATCTAGTAGTACTAGATAGCAGGTTGGTGTTAACCAGACTTTTGCAAGGAGTAGGTGACAGTGTGTGGGATGTACAAGGAGTAATAACGAATCTGCAAGAAGTGCTGCATCATGCATTGCAAGGCCAGATAAGTACCGATTTGTTACCGCAGGACCAATATTTACGCGGGTTGCGCAAGGTGCAAAAGGAACTACTGTCGGGGTTATATACAATAATGGAGCCCAGTGAGCAAAATTTGCCATTTTTCTACCATGTCACAACAGTAAGGGAACAACTGATCAGCATGAGAGTATATTTTGGTCCAATTCCAGGTTATGGGGAAGAAACCAGTATGCCGAGGTGGCAAGGGAGGAATTACGAAGCTGCCATAGAGCGATGGTAACAGTATGTCCAGTCAGAGTGGTAAGTACCCATCCGGACACATGAACGGTGCAGTTATTTTTAGCCAGGGGAAAGGAACAGACTGTCCAAGGGACATCGTGGAGCCAAAATTTAGCTTGCAACGAGTTGGGATGCATTGGATCTTCTCCACCTATGAGAATTTGGTAGTAGTAGCAAGTTGTTTTGAGCAGAGAGTATTTGCAGAAGCAAAACGTATAGAGCTCGAGGGGAGCGGACTTTTCATCAATGGAACTAAGTGTAACACAATAGGACCAACCTTCCACCTGCCAAAGTCATGCAATTGAATGTTACGCAGCCACAGTTGTACTGGCCAGAAGCCTCTTTAGAGTTTTGCCAAGGCAGAATTTCACCTTGTTATATCAAACTCTGGAGCCAAGTCTGTTGAGATACATAAACCAGTTCATTTTGGAGCAAGAGGGACACATATCAGCCGAACAGCTTGTGCAACATTTCGCTCAGTATAGGGAAAGGCAATGACAAATAACAATCATTTTTAGCACCTCTGTGCCAAGTGTTATCGCAGCCTTAACTTTGTATTGTGTTTTTTCTTTCTGATCTGGAGGATAATGAATTCCAAGAGGGAACCAAAGGTAGTCCAAGTACCAGTGTATTGGATACCACGGGCGTCAGATGAGTAGGTAAGGGGTTGATCAAGCAGTGGTTGTCCAGTTAGGAATTTTTATGTTTTGTTTCATGCCATAGTTTTAAGGGGTACTAGATCACATTTAAGTTTTCTAATAGTAAGGAAATGTGCCATAGGTGCCAACCCAAACAAGTTAACGAGCTAGTTAAAGGTCGAACCAGGGACTGAGTCTTTCCGAAGAGGGGTATAATGTAGCAGCACCACCATTTAGGATAGGGAAAGTTAGCTTTGTGCAATATTCTGAGCACAAGTTACAGCCAGGTGAGGGCCAGATTGCAGTGAGTTACGCATATCAACAGTGGTGAAGTAGAATAGAGGCCACAGGGCTGTCAAATTGCTGAAAGAGTATACGTAGCGGTTTTGCATGTTGCAAATCACAGGCAAGTGGGGCCCACTGGCCAACTTAGCGTGGTATGAGTAAGTGACGAGAAGCGACGTGTATGGCAAAAAACAGGCGCACAACCGCATATAAATAGGTGCAGGTTTCTAACGAGATTCATTCAAGTGTGACAGCTCTCCTGGGCAGTGGGGCACGTCACACCAGCACAGCACATCATAGCAACAGATGGGGCGCCAGCGTTCCAGTCACAGCAGGTCGCTAGTTCGACCCTCCAAGGCCCACACAGGGTCCGTAGTCAGTCAGCGGCAGGCCACTCCATGGCTCACTACCATGGGCAGTCGCCCTGCCTTCCAACACACGCCGCAGATTCGGATGCTGGATTGCATGCACTTCTTGTCACCACACTCTCAGCCATGCAGGTGAGAGCACGCAGCTGGCCACCTGCAGCTCACACTGAGTCAGCAGGGGCGCCGACCACTGCGTCGACTGCTGGTATCCTGACGACGCCGCAACTCTGCTGACATACAAGGCTGAGGCAGCCCTTCCGCGCCAATCCGTTTCACAGACAGCGAAGTGGTGTCCTCAGCATTGCAGGATCGGGTGATACAGGGGAACACGACACTGTAGTTGGAAACAATAAATCATTTGGAAAGATCGGACAAGTCTTAATACGATGCCTTCTATCTCTTCCCACTACATTTGGTCATACTGGTACATTTGGTGGCAGAATTCCCACTACACACTCCTAGGCATATCTTCCACACTCTTTTTCCACGTTTCAAGTCGGACACCCAGTTTTTCACTGTTGCATAAGACAGAGCACTGTTCTTAAGTGTATTCAACATGTCCTCCGCAATTTCCTTCTGCGTCATTTCCTTCAAATTAAGATATTCAATCACAGTACAGTTCTTGTTTCTTTGATAGTCACCATTTTGCTTAAACTATGGTATACAACGCATCCTAGTGCCAAAACTAACGAAGCTGGAGCTGCTAAATTTAACTTGCATACCCACAATAAAAGGAGGTAGTTTTTGTGCGAGACATTACGGTAACTATCTCAGGCTAGACACTTTTTGACCACGCCTTGTATATATATTTCACATTTCAATAATTGTACTTTAGTGACATTATCTTCCTTACATGTACCTTAATGAAATCTGTGCTTTACATATATAACTGCAAACATCAAGAACTATTTAAGGCACAAGGTTTTTGTAAATATCTCAATTTGCAGTGTGTAAATGCTATCTATTCTTTAGGCTATGTCACTTGTCAGTAATTAACATTCAAAAAATGGAAACTCCAGGCAGGAATATCATCAATGTAAGAAAAGACCGATTGCTACTTACCACAAAGAAGACACATCAAGTTGCACACAGGCACAATCAAAAGACACTAATATAAAGCTTTATCCCACAGCCTTAATCAGTAAAAGAGAAACACACACACACACACACACACACACACACACACACACACACACACACACACAAGCAAACACATCTCATGCACACGACTGTAAACTTAAGCATCTCTGACTGAAATGCAGTCCGGCATGAGACACTGGGGTTGGCAGTCATGTGAGCGTGAGGTGTGCCTGCTTGTGTGTGAAAATGGTGCATGTCTATCTTTTACTGATGAAGACTGTGGCCAAAAGCTTTATGTGAGTGTCTTAATTGTGCATGTCAGTAATTAATGTTCTACTTTTAAATTTTCTCCTCAGCTCTAACAAGATGCCAGCTTTAAGTGTCAACTAAAGTACTTGCAAGATAATGGAATAATTCTAAGGAAGGACGGAGCTGCAGTTCAGTGAAGTGCTGCACACCTGCATAGAAATTTGGACATCTATTAACACATTTTTCTTTTCCTGTTACATTTTGCTTGCTGAATCAAGACCACCACACCAACCATGCAAAATGGTCCTATGTGAATCTCAGAGTTTTATACCAGAACTGTAACCAGAATTCTATTGAGTCACACCTGTATGGCACTCAGTGAAAAAACATATAAGCTTACTTTACTGTGTTCTTTCCTGGTCCCTTCAGTGTATACAACTAATCACAGATACAAGCCAACAACGGTAAATTGTCAGCACATGGTCATACGTCCATATTTGCTTTCATACAATCTGGAATAAACGACACTTAAGAAGATCCATCTGACAGAGTCGACAGAGAGCAATGTTGTAATTAACGACAGATGCAGTAGGCATCAGAATGACTCGATGGCTCCATTCTGGACTTGACTGGAATGGATGGGATGACCAATGGGAATGTAATGAGTACTCCTGACACACTGGTACACAGTTAGTAGCACTCTATTATTATGTTCTATTATTTACATTTTAATACCATCAAACATTTTACCTTTTAAGTCAGATAACCTAACTCTGTCTACATCCATTTTGTGCATCACCATATGGAAATTAATGTTATCTGTTCTTCGTTCTTCCATTTTCTGCTTCAGATGTTGAGGGTTTCTTCCCAGAACTGCCTCTCCTGCCATCTGAAGCTGTTTTACTATGGTCCAATATCTCCTGCACTTTGCTCTGAAAACGATAAAACCATAAAAAAGTAGAGGCTTTCTGGCAGCACTCAGTCATTTATTATTATGTTATAGTACCAAAATGATGTGCAGGGGCTGCTTTTCAAGTTTTTTCAAAAACAAATGAAGAAAAACACCTTTTTGTAAAAATCGTTTTACTGTCTCTCAAAACAGTTGCCTATTAATTTATTCACTTCTGCACGTATTTGAACCAATTCTAGAAGAAAAAAAAATTCCACTCCAGTATTGGCACAAAATCACTGTCAGAGTATTTTTTGTTTGACACAAGGGAACAAAACGAAATTATTTGGCAATAAATCAGGTGATGTGGACAACAAGCCATTAATTTGATGGATTTTGCTCCAGTAAATAACTTATATGATGTGCAATAACTGACGTTGAGTGATGGAGAATGATGTGATGTTTTCAGTTGTTTTTTACCCGATTCCATCAATGATTTGTGCCAAAGAAATTGTTGTGTACCATTCGGCATTAGCTGTTCTTCAATCCTTTTATAGCAAAGGTTACAATGTGCTGTGTGTAACCAAAACTGAAAGCAAAATGCTTCCAGGATCCTCTTATGGTTTTGGTTCACCTGAGGACACCCAAACAGATGACCACTGCTATGTTTCCGATTCTTACAAATACAACCAGTTTTCGTCTCTTGCTACAATGTTATAAACAGATTTTGTTTTCCTCAGTTGAATTTCCTAAAGCATTTCTCACACAAAGTGACAAGCCTGTTTTCAGACTTTGGTCAAATTGTGTGAAAGCCAGTGGAACAGATCTTATTCACAGCTACTACATGTTGACGCAAAGTAAAATGTGCTACCTAAGGATGGCTCTACCTCATGGAAAGCTAATGCGGACTGCCTTCAATCGTGTTGCACACAGCATACATGTTTTTTGAAACAACTAATTTTGGTCAGCCTTCGAGAAATAAACCGGTAACAGAAGCACGGCCACAATCAGATTCTGCAAAGCAGTTGTGAGTAGTCTTTTCTGGAAGTGTCTCATTACCAAAGGTGAACAAATATATTTGAGGCACTGTTATCGAGTTCGACTTTCACAAAAATCTCAAGTCATTCAACGAAACCACTCAGATATACCGTATTTACTCGAATCTAAGCCGCACTTTTTTTCCAGTTTTTTGTAATCCAAAAAACCGCCTGCGGCTTACAATCGAGTGCAAAGCAAGTGGAAGTTCTGAAAAATGTTAGTAGGTGCCGCTACAACTAACCTCTGCTGTCGAATATATGTAGCACTACACAGGCATGCTTTGTAGGCACAAAGATAAATACTGGCACCAAAACCTCTGCTCCGATCTTTTTTTCTCCGCCCCGAGTTTCGACCACTGCATTTTCATACATCATCCAACGAAGTAAATACAAATTCCGTATTGTTCATCTTCGAATGTAGCAGAATTTCAATGTACTACGAAAATCCGACTGGCAACAATCACGTTCTGAATTTTTTCCTGCCAGTGAGAAGAGATGGTTGCTAATAGGAACCTGATGAAATGTGAATCACATGCATTATTCTCTTCACCATAAGAATATGAATATAAACATTTTGCCATGTATTCTTTCGCATTTGCTGCTATCTCATTTAAATCCTGTCTGCCTAATAAACTACAAAACTAGAGTGAGACAACAGCAAACGTGGAAGAATATACATACCATGTCATGTTTATATTCGTATTATTGTTATGCCTAATAGTGATACAGTCAGAAATGAAGCACAGCAACTGACTAGATTTTTAAATCTAAGGTGACTCTAATTTCTGTGCAGATTTTGATGTACTAAAGAAGCGGCTGCAAAGATTTTCAAACAGAGAAAAATTTTCACCTAACTCTCGTTCAGAACATGTTCTATCATACGATATCTATTATTTGGTTCTTGTTGATCTTTATCAAAGAAAGCAGCAGTGTAAGTAACAACAAATAGCAGTCTCCTGCCATTGTTTCGCTAATGACACGATTCCTCTCTCTCTCTCTCTCTCTCTCTCTCTCTCTCTCTCTCTTTTTATTGTAAGCGGCAGTAGCACGCACAAAAGCAAGCCGAGCCGCGTGCGGCGACAGGCCGTAAACACGCACTATCAGAATGCGACAAAAAATGCATGACACAGTACAGTAATGCATTTTCAGCTTAGAGTGACGTGAACACCTATAACAACGAAAACGGCACTTATCAGATCAAAGCAAAACAAGCAATCAATTCAATCCAGATGGAGCACGTGAAAAAGGAAGGGTACTCGTATAAATACGGACGGAGCGCCTGACACATAGCAATGGCTACCTGGTAAAGCTTAACTGCTAAGCTTACGACTCGAACCAAACTACTGTCGCTGTATCGTCATTCATTCGACGTAAATTGTGTCTCATATTACAGTGGACCAACTTCGTTTCGATTTGGAGGTGCAGCCTAAAACTTTTCTCTCCCCTTGAATTTTGAGTCACAAATTTCAGGTGTGGCTTATATTTGGGAAATTTTTTTTTCCTTTATTTCGAGCCTCATTTTTCAGGTGCAGCTTAGATTCGAGTAAATACGGTAATCCATTTTCTGAGCACTGTTTCTTTAAACACTCCCTGTAGACAATATGGTTGGCCAGTTTCTGAACTGCAATTGTTTTAACTACACCAAATTGTTAATTTTCAAACAGTAGTAATGTTAAATCTCAATAGCACCATTGAGTGGCCATTTGTTTGCCATTGGATTCTTGACATTTTTTGACCTATGAGAGACCTTGCAGTTCATGTTGTCCACAGACCAGACAGTCTGGATATATTTAGCATCTAATAAGAACAAAGAAGAGCTGACCTCTCTGAGGACATTCACACTTAAGCTGGTATCAGTGACAATGAGGCAGTTGTAGAGGCAATGCTTACAGAAGCAGAAAGGGCAACTCAAACAGATAGAAACATTTATGTGCTCAGAAAACATTCTAACTATAAACAAATGAAAAAAATAGCATATTGGTCTCCCACTAAAATCAAGCATATTTTGCATTTGACTGGATAAGCAAACATCACACAGAACCTTCAAGGGCCTAGAGATTTTTACACTTCCACGCCAACACATATTCCTTAATGATATCTCTCACTATAAACAAGACTGAATTTAGGATGAACTGTGCTATTCACCACCTTAATGCCAGGCTACAACAATGCTTTCATGGCACTATACAGCACAATTATATCTACAAATACACACATAAATTACCAGTGCCCTTGCAGAATATGAACTAAATGCTAGGTGAGAGGAAGTCTTCCTTAAAAGCAATCCTTCTGAGATGGAGGGCTGTGGAGTCACATTAGAGATTTGAAATGCTGGCACTGACAATACAGACAACACACTCTTATCAGTAGATAAGAATAGGTAGTAAAAATCATGCAGGGAAGTGTGCACACTGTAACAGTCCATCCCATATTGCTGATATTTCAGCGAACATTAACTTTCACAAATTTAATTGAAAGCAACTGGAAAATGTTTAGTTGGGAGTGCAGAATCTGCATACAGGTAAATGATGGCAGGTTAAGCATTGCAATCGTGTGCCTAGCAGTAATCCCATGTCCCATTTCCAATCTACCACTTAGTATACAAATGAAAGTGAGCGTCTTATATTCTATAATTAAGGACGACTACGATTTCAAGCCTATCGAGCTTCAGCCCAGACTTGCACTTACCGTCACCTTATGAAACTAATCCACCCATGTTAGTGCAACTCACACTCAAATGTTCGAAAAAGAACTATTATGTGAGACTTATTGGGAGATTCAAACTGTGTTTTAAAAATGAACACAAGCAGTTTCTACAGCAAAAAACATTTATTTTGTGCAGCTCACATTTGTGGAGTTATAATGCCCACTCCAGTCACTCCCTCTGCCTACCATCATGCAATAAGGGTCTGAAGATGGTCAAACAGTGAATGAAACATGTTACCACAATTTTTTTTCCAGTCGCGATGTTTTTGTACATTTTTAAAGTATTTTTTGCCCGACCACTGTTCTCAATGGGACCCATTCTCGAAAACTATTAAAACTATGTGCCGAACTAGGACAAACTGGGGACCTTTGCTTTTTGTGGACGAGTGCTCTACCAGCTGAGCTATCAGAGAATGACACACAACCAGTCACCACAGCCTTACTTTCGCCCTACCTTTAAAACTTCACAGGCATCCTCCTGCCAAACTTGTAGGACTAGCACTCCCGAAAAAACTGGATACTGTGGAGACACAGCTCAGCCAAAGACAGGGGGATCATTTCGAAAACAAATTTTTCAGTCGGCAATGTGGTGTGTGCTGACAGTTTGGAAAGCAGGATGCGAGCTACTGGCAGAAGTAAGGCTGTGAGGACAGGTCGCAAGTCACGGTCGGGTAACTCAGTTTGTAGAGCACTTGCCCGCAACGGACAAAGGTCCCGAATTTGCGTCACAGTCTGCACACAGTTTTAATCTGCCACAAAGTTCCATATTAGTGCAGATTCCACTGCTTCATGAAATATTCATTCTAAGAACTATGTGGACTAGAATCCATTACACAGTAACTCGTCATAGTATAGCTGATCAGGCCAGGAGAGCCACTCAGTGTAAACATGTCTGCCCTCTGACTGTCATAACTGAAGACTACAGTTCACAATGTGATAGTAAATGTTGAAAATATAAGAAAAAATAATTGGAAAATAAAACTGATTGAATTATGTGCCCTTCCCAGAGCAAAAATGAGTAAAATAGTGGTGTAACTTCTCAGCACGCTGCACAGTGCACATAAGTGTGGGTTTAATAATGCCCACCTATAAATGTGATCCACAAGTGGCAAACTGGTAGCCAGTGGCTGCAAGTGTACACCACAGAACTCATGAATCGAGCTACAATTAGACGAGTGCGAACTGGTGGACGTCAGTAAAACAACACAATTTGCATATTTTCACTCACTGACATCCTATGGGATAATTTTTGGGGCAACTTCTCACTTAATCAAAAAGTATTCATCACATTAAGAAAGTAATCAGAATTATGTTCATAGAGGTACGTCTTGCAGGCATCTCATTAAGCAGCTGGGAATGTTAATCAGTGCCTCACAGTACATCTGTTCACTTGTAAAATTTGTTGTCAACAATACAGCTGTGTTTGAGAGTAACACAGAGATTCACAAGTACAATGGTGGAAGGGAAAATGATCTGCATTAACCTTTAATGGCAACGACTTTGACACAAAAAGGAGTAGAAATACGCAGCCATAAAACTCTGACAATCTATCCGTGGAATTTGTACATGCCTCACAGACAACAGCAGTATTTTTCAAATGCAGATTAAAGATATTCCTCCTTAATAACTCCTCCTACACCACGGGCAAATTCTTGAACAGAAAACATGTCAATTTCACAGAATAACCTGCTGATGGCCAGAACACAGCCATTTATTTTTTTGTGTTCTTTGTTTGTCCTGTTAATACATTCCACATCTCTATGTTTATTGTTGAGAGGGTACCAAATGCAGCTGTATTAAGTGTCTATAGGCATTAGACACGCAAAATTTTCTGTACCCTCATTGTCTATACATGAGCAAGCATATGTACACCAAATTTTATTATAATTTTAATAATAAGTAAATGGGAGGTGAATAATCAAGGAAAGTATTTTTTATAGGTAGATAATAACTTGTATAAGTTCAGATACTTGTTTTGTATTTTTATTATTTTCTGAGGTATTTTTCAGGTGACATGCACTGCACAGAGCTATCGACATCACAGTGTGTCAAGCAGGATCTCAAGAGTACTCCATTCCTACATAATTCCATGTATGTGCTAGACAACAATGCTAATGAACAAAAAATAATAAGCTTTTAATGTGAGCAACTGATTGAACACAATTTTTATACTCACACATGTGTCACAAAAGTTCATCAACATTCAGAAACAGAAGAAATACTTTATTCCTTGGACTATTATACCCACGGATGTCACTACTGAAAATGTTGAAAGGCACAAAGCTTCATTAACCAGAGGACTAAAATAAGAGGAGTTGCCGTTCAATGTTAGTAGACATTACCAAGTTGCTGGTTTTGAAAATTATGAAAGAAGAACAGGAATATTGAAAAGCAAATACTCATCATTCTTCTTTTGACTCATGTTCAGAACTGCCTCCATTGTGAGAATAATCTAACCAACCAACCAACCGTACTTTCATGAGTCTGCATGTAATGTATACAAGTGCTTGTAGTTGGGTTAGAAGATACAGTGAAACCCCACCTTTTACACTTTTCAAGTAAATTCAAAAAAATGGTGTAAACTGCTGGAAAAAGTAAAATGTGGGAAATAGCATTTTAAGCTGTAAAAGTTACGTATAGGATACCCACTTGCACTTTATGTATGATATATGTACATAACAGGCATCAAAAGACTTGTCAGGGACTTTTTCACTATCTAATGAAAGTTTATTACCTAATAAAAACCACTGATGTAACTGAAACTGATAACTGTCTCGGAAGTAAGAACATTTGACTCAATTTCATGTCATAATCAATGTTTTTGAAGGCCTGTACATATCATTCTTTATTTAAATAATGAAATACTGCACTAGTTACATATTTTTCATGCTTAGCATGACGCGTTTCGAGATTTTTTCCTCGTTGTCAAGTGCAAATATGTATTTTGTATGGTGTTTGAATGTGTGTTATTCTGTGTCTCTTGCACTGCAGTTGTCGTTTTGAGGTTATCAGGTACTGTGCCTCATCAGTTATGTTTAATACAACCACTTAACGTGCTCCAGGCACCCCTCATTTTCTAACTATCACAAATACAGAATCATGACTACCCCACAAGTGTACACAAATTTATCAACTTTCACATTTGGTGAAGTATTTCTCATTCTTATTATTATTTTTACATAAATATTCTATCTAATTAGACTGTGGTCTAATTGTTTCCACATTTCTTTTAATCATCAGTCTTCTGATTAATTCAATGGAGCCTGCCACAAATTCCTCTCCTACATACTCAATTTTGTGCTGGACGTATTCCAAATTCAGTCTTCCTCTACAGTTTTTGCCATTCTCAGCTCCCTCTAGTACCGAATTCCTCTCCTACATCCTCAATTATGTGCTGGATGTATTCCAAACTCAGTCTTCCTCTACAGTTTTTATCCTTTACAACTCCCTCTAGTACCGTGGAAGTGATTCCTAACATCTTAACAGATGTCCTATCATCCTGTCCTTTCTCCTTGTCAGTGTTTTCCATATTTCCCTTTCCTCTCCAATTCTGCACAGAATCTCCTCATTCTTCTCTTCAACATTCATCTGTAGCATGACATCTCAAATGCTTCAATTCTCTTCTTTTCTGGTTTTCCAGCAGTCCATGTTTCATTACCATACAGCACTGCACTCCAAACGTACAATCTCAGAAATTTCTTCCTCAAATTAAGGCCTATGTGTGATATTAGTAGACATCTCTTGGCCAGGAACACCCTTATACCAGTGCTAGTCTGCTTTTGATCTCCTCCTTGCTCCATCCATCATTGGTTATTTTGCTGCCTAAGTAGTAGAATTCCTTAACTTCATCTACTTCATGACCGTCAATCCTGATGTTCTCATATATGCTACTTCTCATTAATTTCGTCTTTCTTCGATTTACTCTCAATCCACATTCTGCATTCATTAAATCGTTCATTCCATTCAGCAGATCATGTAATTCTTCTTGAAACTTCTTGACTTTCAGTCAGGGTAGCAATGTCTTCAGTGAATTGTATCCTTTCACCTTGAATTTTAATCCACCCCTGAACCTTTCTTTTATCTCATCATTGCTTCTTCGATGTACAGATTGAACAGTAAGGGCGAAAGACTACATCCCTGTCTTACACCCTTTTCCATCTGAGCACTATGTTCTTGATCTTCCACTCTTATTGTTCCCTCTTGTATGTATTGCGTATTACAGTCTTTCCTTACAAGTTCCCCTATTTTTCTCAGAATTTCGAACATCTTACACCGTTTTACATTGTCAAACACTTTTTCCAGGCTGAAGAATCCTATGAATGTGTCTTGATTTTCCTTTAGTCTTGCTTCCATTATCAAACACAATGTTAGAATTGCCCCTTTGTTGCCTTTACCTTCCTTAAAAGCCAACCTGGTCATCTCAACATGTCCTCAATTTTCTTTTCCATTCTTTGTACATTATTATTGTCAGTTGCTTGAACACATGAGCTGTTAGGCTGCTTGTGCAATAATTCTCCCACTTTTCAGCACTTGCAGTCTTCGGAATAGGTGAATGATATTTTTCCAAAAGTCCCATGATATGTTGCCAGACTCATACATTCTACACAACAACATGAATAGTTATTTTGTTGAAACTCCCCCCAATGATTTTGGAAATTTTGATGAAATGTTGTCTATCCCTTCTGCCTTATTTGGTCTTAAGTCCTACAAAACTCTACTAAATTTTGAGTCTAATCTTGGAAGTTTATCTCTTATAAATCTTCTATCATATCAGACAAATCTTCCCCCTCATATAGGTTTCAGTGTACTCTTTCCACCTCTCTGCTCTCTCCTCTGCATTTTACAGTGGAACTCCCATTGCACCCTCAATGTTACCACCCTTGCATTTAATTTCACTGAAGGTTGACTTTCCTATATGCTGAGTCAGTCCTTCCAACGATAATTTCTCTTTCAGTTTCTTCACATTTTTCATGCAGCCATTTCTACTTAACTTCCCTGCATTTCCTATTTATTTCATTCCTCAGCTACTTTTATTTCTGTATTCCTGAATTTCCCTGAAGATTTTTGTACTTTCTTCCTCCATCGAACAACTGAAGTATTCCTTCTGTTGCCCACAGTTGCTTCACAGTTAACTTCTTTGTACCTGTGTTTTTCCTTCCAACTTCTGTGACTGCCCTTTTTAGTGTTGTCCATTCCTTTTGAAAAGTATTGCCTACTGTGCTATTGCTTATTGCTATGTCTATAGCCTTAGTGAACTTCAAACTTATCTCGTCATTCCTTAATACTTCTGTATCTCATCTTTTTGCATATTGATTCTTTCTGACTAATCTCTCAAACTTCAGCCTTCTCTTCATCCCTACTACATTGTGATCTGAATCTGTATCTACTCCTTGGTACGCATTACAATCCAGTATCTGATTTCGGAGAGTCTGTCTGACCATGATGTAATCTAACTGAACTCTTTCTGTATCACCTGGCCTTTTCCAAGTATACTTCCTTGGGATGACGATTGTTCTGTGGGGTAGAGCACACCACAAAACAATCATCATCATCCTGCGTGATCATCAGCACTTGTACAAAGTCCCAATTTCTACACAGTCCATTTCTTTTCCCCACGATCCAATCTAGTCAGTCTCACAAATGATGATGATGACAACACAAACACCCAGTCCCCGGGCAGAGAAAATCCCCAACCCAGCCAGGAATTAAACCCGGGATTCCATGATCCAGAGGCAGCAACGCTAGCCCCTAGGCCACAAGCTGCGCACTATACTTCCTCCTCTAGCGATTCTTGAATAGAGTATTCGCTATTACTACCCGAAATTTATTACAGAACTCAATCAGCCTTTCTCCTCTCTCATTCCTTGTCCCAAGCCCAACTCCCCAATAACCGTTTCTTCTACTCCGTCCCCTAGCATTCCAGTCGCCCAATGACTATTAGATTTTCATCTCCCTTTACTTACTGTATTACCCTTCCAATATTCTCATGTACTTTCTTTTATCTCTCCGGCTTGTATATCTGAACTATTTTTGTCGGTGTTGGTTTGCTGTCAATTCTGACAAGAACAATCCTGTCACTGAACTGTTCAGAGCAAAACACTCTCTGCCCCACTTTCCTATTCATAACAAATTCTACTGCAGTTATACAATTTTCTGCTACTGCTGATACTGCCCTATACTCATCTGACTATCCTTGTCTCCATTTCATTTTACTTCCATGAC
This sequence comes from Schistocerca gregaria, assembly GCF_023897955.1. Classification (NCBI taxonomy): domain Eukaryota; kingdom Metazoa; phylum Arthropoda; class Insecta; order Orthoptera; family Acrididae; genus Schistocerca; species Schistocerca gregaria. Next base: position 109,859,120 of record NC_064930.1, on the reverse strand, counting down.
CCCTACTCTATCTAGATTGAGCCTTTTCATTTCTCTTTTGCGGTTTTGTAGCTTCCCTAACACATTCAAGCTTCTGTCATTTTATGCTCCGACTTGTAGAATGTCATCCTTTCATTGGGTATTCAATGTTTTTCTCATGGTCACCCCCTTGGCAAACTCTTCCCAGATATCCAAATGGGAGGCTATTTCGGAATCTTTTGCCAATGGAGAGATCATGATGACACGTTTTCAATTACAGGCCACATGTCCTGTGGATACACATCGTGTGTTTCTAATGAAGTGGTTTCCATTGCCTTCTGCATCCCCATATCATTGATCATTGCTGTTTCTTCCACCTTTAGGGGCAGTATCGCACTCCCAAGGACAAGAGAGTGCACTGAAACCTCTGCCTGCTCATCTGCCTTCCCTGTCAAGGCTATTGGCAGAATGAGTGTGACTTCTGTATGAAGTCTCCAGCCACCAATGCCAATTATTAATCAAAATTTAAGCGGTGACAGGTTTCAAACCTGTGACCGAAGAGGTTTTCATTACAAGTAAGACGTTTTAACATTGTAGACCCATTTTTCACAATCTCAAAAAGTGATTAGTTTAGCTTAAATGTCTGTAACTGAAAATCTATTGGTTAATTACAATACAATTTTAAGCAACTGACCATTGTTGTGCCTGGTAATATTTCAAAATTCTATTGTGATAATACTGAAATCCAAACCTTACCAGAGACAGTGATGTTCTTAGACTTCCTATATTTTGATTTTTAAAGGAAGTATACAAAGCTTAAACTTTTGTTACATAAATTATAAATGGCAACTCTCTTAGAAGAAGGAGAATTTTATTGAATATGAAGGCTGGATAGTATCATAATGACATCAAAAAGTAGTGCCTTTTATCAATGGGTAAGTGAAGTAAATCATCCTCAACATCAGGACTGGCTACTTTTATACTATATTTGTTTTGTATCCTTAATTAGTACTGCATTATGTGCATGAATGTGTAACAGAACACTGAATTACTATTACGGTTCACATATTTCGAAACTGTGTTAGTGTTTAGTATATAAGATTTATAAGGCCATGTGTCCATCTCTCTCTCTCTCTCTCTCTCTCTCTCTCTCTCTCTCTCTCTCTCTCTCTCTCCCTCCCTCCCTCCCCCACCCCCCTTCAATTATCACTTTTACAATTTCAAACCCAAATGCACCAAATGCACTTTCACTTGTGGTGTCTAGAATTTCCACACAGGAAATCTCCAGTTAATTTTTGTAAAACTCTCCTGTGTTCCAGCACTGCCACAATACATAATGTACCCTGATGAATGCCACTTGAAGAGGTTGCCAAAATGTTGGTTCAACATTTTCCAACATTTCATAGTCTACAGATCGACACAATTTTATGGAAAGTGACTACAGCCAGAAAATATTATAAATATAAACCCCCTAATAATGCCAGATACTTGCAGAATAAGAGGAGCACAACACTTAACTTTGGTCCCTTCTACAAAAGAAAAGATGTTTGAAACAGTCAGTCACATAAAATATAAGTACTTACAAAAATATTTCTGTACAGGTATACAGCCGCCGTGTCAGTGTTTTCGGAATGGCCTTCTTTCCTTTTAGAAGAGTGGGCTGACCTGCACACAGAACAAGAAAGCAAATGACTGACTTTCACTGAAACTACGAGTTCTATTTCTTCTTAAATTAAAGTGTTGACAAAGATGTAAAGAAATGTAACTAGTCGTTATTCTGGTATTTTGGTAGATTCGTTCACGAGAAGTATACGAAAACCACAATAAAGTTGGCCCAGATGGATCACTACGTTGGTTCACTATATAAATGATACACTAGTAACTGCTGGCAAATTATTTACATATGGCGAATTATTTACATATCAGGGGAGCAATAGTTGAGAAGGGAATGAGATAGGGTACAACCCTGCCTCTGATGCTATTCCACCTCTACACTGAAGAAGGTCAGAAGCAAAGCAAGAAGAATTTAGTAAAAAGATTTATAGTTCAGACAAATTGTTATATTAAGAAATGAGACACAAAGTCATAGATAAATTTTGTATTTTGGCAGTAAAATATACTGATGATGGTCAAAGGATATAAAAAACAGACTGGAAAAAGCAAAAAAGGCATTTCTGAAAAACAAAAGTTTGTTAACATTGAAGATAAATATGTTAGGAAATCTTTTCTGCAGGTATTTGTCTGGAATGCAACCTTGTACAGAGGTGAAATGTGGACAATAAACAGTTCTGAAAATGAGTGACTACAAGGTTTTGAAATGCAGTGCTGCAAAAGAATGCGCAAGATCAGATGCATAGATCGAGTAACCAATGAGGTGGTCCTGTATCAAATTCAGGAAAAAAGGAATTTACGGCACAACTTTAGCAAAAGAAGGGATTGGTTGATGTTACACATCCGGATGTCTAAAGGAGGAAACTGTGGGGGGGGAGGGGGTGGGGTAAAAATTGTAGGGGGAGACACGATACACCACCACCACCACCACCACCAACAACAACAACAACAAACTACATACTACTCAATCATATCATTGCAATTCACCATTATTTGGAACCACATGGTGGTATTACAGTAAACAAATACAATGCTAAGGAAAACACATTGCACTGTCAATGCTTTAAAGTCAATTGTACACATACTACCAATGCCAATTACGCACTGACTCGAGATAAGCCCCCGCTCCCAGATGCAATAATATTGTGGACAATTAATAATAAAAATATTGAAAAATCTTGGGTAGTGTACAAACAATACTATATCATAGATTTAGTACTTTGTGTAACAGGATGTGTGCTTTTTGCAGCAGTGGCATAGTTTCTGAAAAATACACACAACTTTTGGATGTTGGGGAGATTGTACTGCAGGCAAATGAGTCAAATGCAGTTTAAGTTTATGCAAATGTTCTTCAAAGGACAAGATAGTGATTATGACTTGTCACTAGTTTTTCTTCTACCACAGTGAAGTTTGCCAAAACTCAAACAATGCCACAGCGTAGAATTTATACCAGATAAGCTTTATTTTCTCAGGAAACTAAAGACGTGTCTGTTTTTGAAATCTGTTTGGATTTACACAAATAATGAGTAGCAAACCGCACTTTTAAGTGAATAAAACAAAACAAAGTACAACATTGTAGTTTGCAGGAGTAGAACTTACACTATGCGATCAAAAGTATCCGGACACCTAGCTGAAAATGACTTACAAGTTCGTGGCACCCTCCAGCGGTAATGCTGAAATTCAACATGGTGTTTGCCCACCGTTGGCCTTGATGTCAGCTTCCACTCTCGCAGGCATGCATTCAATCAGGTGCTAGATGGTTTCTTGGGCAATGGCAGCCCATTCTTCATGGAGTCCTGCATTGAGGAGAGGTATCGATGTAGGTCAGCGAGGCCTGGTACGAAGTCGGCGTTCCAAAACATCCCAAAGGTGTTCTACGGGATTCAGGTCAGGACTCTGTGCAGGCCAGTCCATTACAGGGATGTTATTGTCACGTAACCACCCCACCACAGGCCGTATATTACGAACATGTGCTTGATCGTGTTGAAAGATGCAATCACCATCCCCGAATTGCTCTTCAGCAGTGGGAAGCTAGAAGATGCTTAAGACACCAATGTAGGCCTTTGCTGTGATAGTGCCGTGCAAAACAAGGGGTGCAAGCCCCCTCCATAAAAAACACGATCACACCATAACACCACCGCCTCCGAATTTTTCTGTTGGCGCGAGACACGCTGGCAGATGACGTTCACCGGGTATTCACCAGACCCACATCCTGCCACATTGTGTACCATGATTGGTCACTCCACACATCATCCCCACTGTTCAATCGTGAAATGTTTAGGCTCCTCAGACCAAGTGAGGCGTCGCTTGGCATTTACGGGAGTAAATCCAAGTTTTCTCACCTCCTGCCTGACTGTCATAGTACTTGCAGTGGATCCTGATGCACTATGAAATTTCTGTCAGTCAACAGACGAGGTCGGCCTGTACGCTTTTGTGCTGTACATGTTCCTTCACATTTCCACTCCATTATCACATGGGAACAGTGGATCTAGGGATGTTCAGGAGTGTGGAAATATTGCATACAGACATATAACAAGTGACACCAAATCACCTGACTGCAGAGTGCCCCATTCTGCTCTCTCACAATGTCTAATGACTACTGAGGTCACTGATGTGGAGTACCTGGCAGAAGGTGGCAGCACAATTCACCTAATATGAAAAAAGTATGTTTTTGGTGGTGCCCCAATACTTTTGATCACATAGTGTAGATTCTTTTAGAAGTTTTTCTGATTTTGCCGTACAATGATGAAACTTATATGTACGGGGTGTTCAAAAAGTCTCTCCGCAGCGCCGTATGATTGTTAGCTCCGCATGCTGTATGCCGCAGAGAATATACCAAAATGAAACTCAGTGAAATACAAGTTATTAATTTATTGAATATTCATTTTTACTTACAAGTTTTCACATTAAATGTTGAAAGTGTCCCCCCCTGTTGTTGAGTGCACAACTCAATTAGTCTAATCATGTTTCCACACACAAGTTGTAACAATTCTTCTGTAACAGAAGCAATGAAAGTGGATATAGCAGTTTTAAATTCATCAGTAGGTTTTGGACAGTTTTTATAGTCAGTTGCTTTCGCTGCACCCCAGAAGAAAAAGTCAGGTGGTGTTAGGTCAGGTGACTGTGGAGGCCAAAGTCCCTGTGAAATTAGGCGATCATCAGAAACATCAGCAAGCAGTGACATTGAAATGCAAGTTGTATGCACAGTTGCGACAAAAACGAAACAAACGAACAAAGGAACTAAACTTAAACGTTCACGTCAACACGTAATAACACACACAAATGGTACTACTGACGCTGGCTGAGATAAATTAACAGTGGAATGTTGGGAGAGTCCACTTGAAGGGAAATAACCCAGGCACGAGAACAATTATACAGCACTGCGGAGAGACTTTTCGAACAACCCGTACAAAGCTTTTCGTATCATTTTTATCTTAACAGCAAAATGCAATCTGAGGAAAAAAATGGCACTATGAAGGAATTATCCAAATGGGACTGAAATCACTCAATGTGATGTACATGTACAGAAAAACATACGATTACAATTTCAGAAAAATTCGATGATTTATTCAAAAACCCATGAACCATGGGCCTTGCTGTTGGTGGGGAGGCTTGCGTGTCTCAGCGATACAGATAGCCATACCATAGGTGCAACCACAACAGAGGGGTGTCTGTTGAGTGGCCAGACAAACATGTGGTTCCTGAAGAGGGGCAGCAGCCTTTTCAGTATTTGCAGGGGCAACAGTCTGGATAATTAACTGATCTGGCCTTGTAACACTAACCAAAACGAACATGCTGTGCAGGTACTGCTAACGGCTGAAAGCAATGGGAAACCACAGCCATAATTTGTCCCGAGGGCATGCAGCTTTACTGTATGGGTAAATGATGATGGCATCTTCTTAGGTAAAATAGTCCCCCATTTCGATCTACGGGCAGGGGACTACTCAAGAGGATGTTGTTATCAGAAGAAAGAAATCTGACGTTCTACCGATCGGAGTGTGGAATGTCAGATCCCTTAATCGGGCAGGTAGATTAGAACATTTAAAAAGGGAAAGAGATAGGTTAAAGTTAAATATATTTGGAATTAGTGAACTTTGGTGGCAGGAGGAACAAGACTTCTGGTCAGGTGAATACAGGGTTATAAATACCAAATCAACAAAATCAAATAGGGGTAATGCAGGAGCAAATTTAATAAGGTATAAAAAAAATAGGAGTGCCAGTCAGCTACTACAAACAGCATAGTGAAGGCATTATTGTGGCTAAGATACACACGAAGACCCCGCTTACTAGAGTAGTACAAGTTTATATGCCAACTAGCTCTGAAGATGAGGAAGAAATTGATTAAATGTATGATGAGATAAAAGAAATTATTCAGATAGTGAAGTGAGACAAAAATTTAGTAGTCATGGGTGACTGGAGGGGTGAGGGGTGAGGAAAAGGGAGAGAAGGAAACATAGTAGGTGAATATGGACTGGGCATAAGAAATGAAAGAGGATTTTGCACAGAGCATAACTTAATCATAGCTAACACTTGGTTCAAGAATCATGAAAGAAGGTTGTATGCATGGAAGAAACCTGGAGATGCTAGAAGGTATCAGATAGATTATACAATGGTAAGACAGAGATTTAGGAACCAGGTTTTAAATTGTAAGGCATTTCCAGGGGCAGATGTGGACTCTGACCACAATCTATTGGTTATGAACTGTAGATTAAAACTGAAGAAACTGCAAAAAGGTGAGAATTTAAGGAGATGGGACCTGGATAAACTGAAAGAACCAGAGGTTGTACAGAGTTTCAGGGAGAGCATTAGGGAATGATTGACAAGAATGGGGGAAAGAAATACAGTAGAAGAAAAATGGGTAGCTCTGAGGGATGAAGTAGTGAAGGCAGCAGAGGATCAAGTAGGTAAAAAGACATGGGCTGGTAGAAATCCTTGGGAAACAGAAGAAATATTGAATTTAATTGAAGAAAGGAGAAAATATAAAAATGCAGCAAGTGAAGCAGGCAAAAAGGAATACAAACGTCTCAAAAATGAGATCGACAGGAAGTGCAAAATGGCTAAGCAGGAATGACTAGGGGACTAATGTAAGGATGCAGAGGCATTTATCATTAGGGGTAAGATAGATACTGCCAACAGGAAAATTAAAGAAACTTTTGGAGAAAAAATAACCACTTGTATGAATATCTAGTGCTCAGATGGAGAAACAGTTCTAATCAATGAAGGGAAAGTAGAAAGGTGGAAGGAGTATACAGAGTGTCTATACAAGAGCGATGTACTTGAAGGTGATATTATGGAAATGAAGAGGATGCAGAGGAAGATGAAATGGGAGATACGATACTGCGCGATGAATTTGACAAAAGTACTGAAAGACCTGTCGAAAGAAGGCCTCAGGAGTGGTCAACATTCCAGTAGAGCTACTAATAGCCTTGGGAGAGTCAGCCCTGACGAAAAACCATCTGCTGAGCAAGATGTGTGAGACAGGCGAAATACCCTTAGACTTCAAGAAGAATATAGTAATTCCAATCCCAAAGAAAGCAGGTGTACACAGGTATGAAAATTATCAAACTATCAGCTCGTCACGGCTGCAAAGTACTAACATGAATTCCTTACAGACAAACGGAAAAACTGGTAGAAGCCGACTTTGGGGAAGATCAGTTTCGATTCCGTAGAAATGTCGAACACGCGAGGCAATACTGATCCCATGACTTATCTTAGAAGATAGGTTAAGAAAAGAGGAACTTTAACAAATAAAAATAAAATAATAATAATAAATTGTAATAATAATAATAATTGTTTGGATAAGTAATCGAGAGATTAAAGTATGTTTCGCCTTTAAGATTGGAATGGAATTTCTTAGTGTTTCATAAAATCTTACATAGCATTGTTCATTGAGGTCACACAATAAAGTAAATGCAATTTACAGCGTGAATTTATCGAGCATCGCATGTCCGAAGATGTATGGAACGTAGCCAGGGCTCATTATATATTTTTAGAAGACAAAGTCTAATATCTGACCTCAGCTTCAATCATGACAATGGGGTGGCTAAAACTACTAAAACATAGAAAAGCATGTGATTAAATAAAACAGGTACTCATGTCAACCTATACATTACGATATGAATGACACTTACGTAAAATTCTAGGTAAATAATTGCAGATAATTCACAAATGAGAGCGACTTATTAATTCTGCACCTCCTTTCTGCAAATAAGTATCAATATGGCTAACTGTGGAGCCACACAAAATATTACGACCTTCTAGGACAACAAATGACATAAAGAGTGCCGATGCCTACTGGCTGCAACAAGAGAGTGGTGTTAAATCCCTTGTTTTGCTTTCTCTTGTCTTAAAAAATCGATATATATAATCTAAGTTCAGTAAATTAAATAACGTCTGTGCTTGAGCGCAAATGGTTCCTTAAAATACCTCGTTTCTAGCATTTGTAGACTTAGATAAAGCTTTTGACAATGTTGATTGGAATACTCTTTCAAATTCTGAAGGTGGCAGGGGTAAAATACACGGAGCGAAAGGCTATTTACAATTTGTACAGGAAACAGATGTCAGTTATAAGAGTCGAGGGGCATGAAAGGGAAGCAGTGGTTGGGAAGGGGGTGAGGCACATTTGTAGGCTCTCCCCGATGTTGTTCAATCTGTATATTGAGCAAGCAGTAAAGGAAACAAAAGAAACATTCGGAGTAGCTATTAAAATCCATGGAGAAGAAATAAAAACTTTCGAGGTTCGCCGATTACATCGTAATTCTGTCAAGAGACAGCAAAGAACTTCCAAGAGCAACTGAAACGAATGGACAGTGTCTTGAAAGGAGGATATAAGATAAACATCAACAAAAGCAAAATGAAAATAATGGAGTGTAGTCTAATTAAATTAGGTGATGCTGAGGGAATTACATTAGAAAATGAGACACTTAAAGTAGTAAAGGAGTTTTGCTACTTGGAGAGCATAATACCTGATAATGGTTGAAGTAGAGAGGATATAAAATGTAGACTGGCAATGGCAAGGAAAGTGTTTCTGAAGAAGAGAAATTTGATAACTTCGAGTATAGATTTAAGTGTCAGGAAGTCGTTTCTGAAAGTATTTGTATGGAATGTAGCCATGCATGGAAGTGAAACATGGTTGATAAATAATTTGGACAAGAAGAGAATAGAAGCTTTTGAAATGTGGTGCTACAGAAGAATGCTGAAGCTTAGACAGGTAGATCACATAACTAATCAAAAGGTTTTGAATGGAATTGTGGAGAAGAGGAGAAGAGGAGAAGAAGGGATCGGTTGGTAGGACCATGTTCTGAGCCATCAGGGGATCACCAATTTAGTACTGGAGGGCAGCGTGGAGGGTAAAAATCGTAGAGGGAGACCAAGAGATGAATACACTAAGCAGATTCTGAAGGATGTGGGTTGCAGTAAGTACTGGGAGATGAAGAAGCTTGCACAGCATAGAGTAGCATGGAGAGCTGCATCAAACCAGTCTCAGGACTGAAGACAACAACAACAACAACAACAACAACAACTCAAGAGAAAGAGCTTCAAAAAATGAGAAAGTCCATGCTGCACTAGCACAGCTCTGGCCATTATGAAAGCAGCTGTTCCGCTTGGCAGTGATAGACTTGGTGTATGTCATTCCTGAGGGATATCGTGCCAAATTCTGTCTAATTGACATGTTAGATAGTCAAAATCCTGTGCCGGTTAGAGGGACCTGTCCATAATGCCCCAAATGTTCTCAACTGGGTGAGGTCTGGCGACCTTGCTGGTGAACGTATGGTTTGGCAGTTTCCAGAAAAAGTTGAAAATACAGATTACTTCGACCAAAACATTTCTTATTCTTCATACTATGCATTTTGTAGAATTACACCTCTTCCCCCTCAGGTGGATTTATGTCATTTAATAAGGCCTGGAGGATTTGTGTGTACAGGGAGTATACGTGGATAAGGAAAAAAAATTCCCGGATATTTCCTGGTTAAAAATTCACTTTCTCCCGGATGAAAACACACTTTAGCCACTCATAGCTCATGTCACGTGATGCAGCCAGCCGATGACAGCGGATATTCAGACCGCAGGACACGCGATGTAGTCAGCTAATAGCAACATCATTGTTAAGTAGCACGGATACACAAACAGGAAAAGTTAATGTTTTAAATTAATATACATAGTTTTGCTACAAGAAAAGAAAAGCTTTCACATATAATGTTGGTATTTTTTGCACACGTTACACTAAACAAACGTACCAGTAAAAATTTTAAACGAGTCCAGTGACTTCTCCTCAGAGTTTTCCACAAATAAATTAGCTACTGCAGAGGAGAGAGAGAGCTTCCGTAGCATTACATCAACTTGCTCATAATGACGACATCAATGTCTGATCTTCTGGGCTGGAAATACTTCTGAATGGCTCATCATCAAACGCTCTGCGATTCGAGAAATTCATCGTACATTCTCACACATAGTAGAATTTGCAAAAAAGGAAATTTACTTTGCAAGTAACGTTTTTCAAACCACCATTCACAATATTTTCCCGCGACTTGTTAGCAATAGGTTCGTTTCAGTAGTCGCCAGAGAGCGCCAGATAACTGGTGCCTCTGCTACGACGCAGGAAGCCCGTATGCTCGTACGCATAAAACATTAAAAGATCTTACATTACGCCATAAAAGAAACGAGATGTCAGAGGATACTCTAAGAGCATCGGAATTTCGTGAACCATACTAAACTGGGACATTTAAAGTGCATACTTAAAGAGCACATTCGTATATCTAGATTCCCAATGAAGTAGGCCTCGACCGGATATTAAGCTTTTCAGTGTGGGTTTCGGGATGTAAATTTTCTTTGAGTACCAGTACTGTATTAATTCATTTTTGATTCTATATTGTGACATAATGCCATACGTGCTAGAAGATGAAAATGTGCACCTGAAATGCAGCGAACAGTTGAAATTTGCCAATAGTGAGGAACCAAACATTTTGTTTCAAATACATTGACTGCCTCAGCATAAAAAGTTAATAAGAGTCAAATTTCTGTAGCAAACCGACAAAACTAATTTCATTGATCTACAAGGCGACTAATGCATGACTGCCAGAAAAGTGGAAATAAAATAAAATCTGAAACTAATAACGTGTATTAGCCTTGTGTGATTACGGGACTGTATTTTAATTCACTTGATAGCTCCTGGCCACAGAAATCCATTTTGTTTTCATTTGACGTGAGAGCAGTAAACGAAGAGGAAACGGCAGAATCACTAAATGTAAAGACGGGTCACGTGAACACTACACACTTGCCCAATATAACTCAGACTGCTCTGCGCATCAGCCTCGGATCTACGATCTCCGATATTTCCGAAACGGCGCAATACTAAGATAGTAGCGCCCGCCCCCCATACATGGCTACACTCCAAACCAATACTTTCAGAAACGACTTCCTGATACATAAATCTATATTCGATGTTAACAAATTTCTCTTCTTCAGAAACGCTTTCTTTGCCATTGCCAGTCTACATTTTATATCCTCTCTACTTCGACCATCATCAGTTATTTTACTTCCTAAATAGCAAAACTCCTTTACTACTTTAAGTGTCTCATTTTCTAATCTAATTCCCTCAGCATCACCCGATTTAATTTGACTACATTCCATTAACCTTGTTTTGCTTTTGTTGATGTTCATTTTATATCCTCCTTTCAAGACACTGTCCATTCCGTTCAACTGCTCTTCCAAGTCCTTTGCCGTCTGACAGAATTACAATGTCATCGGTGAACCTCAAATTTTTTACTTCTTCTCCATGAATTTTAATACCTACTCCAAATTTTTCTTTTGTTTCCTTTACTGCTTGCTCAATATACAGATTGAATAACATCGGGGAGAGGCTACAACCCTGTCTCACTCCTTTCCCAACCACTGCTTCCTTTCATGCCCCTCAACTCTTATGACCGCCATCTGGTTTCTGTACAAATTGTAAATAGCATTTCGCTCCCTGTATTTTACCCCTGCCACCTTTAGGATTTGAGAGAGAGTATTCCAGTCAACATTGTGAAAAGCTTTCTCTAAGTCTACAAATGCTAGAAACGTAGGTTTGCCTTTTCTTAATCTTCCTTCTAAGATAAGTCGTAAGGTCAGTATTGCCTCACGTGTTCCAACATTTCTACGGAATCCAAACTAATCCTCCCCGAGGTCCGCATCTACCAGTTTTTCCATTAGTCTGTAAACAATTCGCGTTAGTATTTTGCAGCTGTGACTTATTAAACTGATAGTTCGGTAATTTTCACATCTGTCAGCACCTGCTTTCTTTGGGATTGGAATTATTATATTCTTCTTGAAGTCTGAGGGTATTTCGCCTGTCTCATACATCTTGCTCACCAGCTGGTAGAGTTTTGTCATGACTGGCTCTCCCAAGGATGTCAGTAGTTCTAATGGAATGTTGTCTACTCTGGGGGCTTTGTTTCGACTCAGGTCTTTCAGTGCTCTGTCAAACTCTTCACGCAGTATCGTATCTCCCATTTCGTCTTCATCTACATCCTCTTCCATTTCCATAATATTGTCCTCAGGTACATCACCCTTGTGTAGGACCTCTATGTACTCCTTCCGCCTTTCTGCTTTCCCTTCTTTGATTACAGCTGGGTTTCCATCTGAGCTCTTGATGTTCATACAAGTGGTTCTCTTATCTCCAAAGGTCTCTTTAATTTTCCTGTAGGCAGTATCTATCTTACCCCTAGTGAGATAAGCTTCTACATCCTTACATTTGTCCTCTAGCCATCCCTGCTTAGCCATTTTGCACTTCCTGTCGATCTCATTTTTGAGACGTTTGTATTCCTTTTTGCCTGCTTCATTTACTGCATTTTTATATTTTCTCCTTTCATCAATTAAATTCAATATTTCTTCTGTTACCCAAGGATTTCTAGCAGCCCTCGTCTTTTTACCTACTTGATCCTCTGCTGCCTTCACTACTTCATCCCTCAGAGTTACCCATTCTTCTTCTACTGTATTTCTTTCCCCTATTCCTGTAAATTGTTCCCTTATGGAAATGTATTACAACTTACAACCTGGTTCCTAAATCTCTGTCTTACCATTATATAATCTATCTGATACCTTTTAGTATCTCCAGGGTTCTTCCATGAATACAACCTTCTTTCATGATTCTTAAACCAAGTGTTAGCTATGATTAAGTTGTGCTCTGTGCAAAATTCTACTAGGCGGCTTCCTCTTTCATTAGTTTGCCGCAATCTATATTCACCTACTATGTTTCCTTCTCTCCCTTTTTTCTACACTCGAATTCCAGTCACCCATTACTATTAAATTTTCGTCTCCCTTCATAATCTGAATAATTTCTTTTATTTCATTGTACATTTCTTCAATTTCTTTGTCATCTGCAGAGCTAGTTGGCATATAAACTTTTACCACTGCAGTAGATGTGGGCTTCGTATCTATCTTGGCCACAATAATGCGTTCACTATGCTGTTTTTAGTAGCTTACCCGCATTCCTATTTTCCCATTCATTATTAAACCTACTCCTGCCATTACCCTTATCTGATTTTGTGTTTATAATCCTGTAGTCACCTGACCAAAAGTCTTGTTCCTCCTGCCACCGAACTTCACTAATTCCCACTATATCTAACTTTAACCTATCCATTTCCCTTTTTAAATTTTCTAACCTACCTGCCCGATTAAGGGATCTGACATTCCACGCTCCGATCCGTAGAATGCCAGTTTTCTTTCTCCTGATAACGACGTCCTCCTGAGTAGTCCCCGCCCGGAGATCCGAATGGGGGACTATTTTACCTCCGGAATATTTTACCCAAGAGGACGTCATCATCATTTAATCATACAGTAAAGCTGCATGCCGTCGGGAAAAATTACGGCTGTAGTTTCCCCTTGCTTTCAGCCGTTCGCAGTACCATCACAGCAAGGTCGATTTGGTTAGTGTTACAAGGCCAGATCAGTCAATGATTCAAACTGTTGCCCCTGCAACTACTGAAAAGGTTGCTGCCCCTCTTCAGGAACCACACATTTGTCTGGCCTCTCAACAGATACCCCTCCGTTGTGGTTGCACCTACGGTACGGCCATCTGTATCTCTGAGGCACGCAATCCTCCCCACCAACGGCAAGGTTCATGGTTCATGGGGGGTGGCCTTTTCCTGCAGGAAAGTTTATTTCTAGTTGCGACGAGGATTCCCCTGACAGACATCACGTACACTATGCACGCATTCAAAACTTAGCTTATGATTCATTCAGAAATCAATTTACAGAGTGTGTTCAAAAACCAACTTGAATGGGTTACAAAATTATGAGTAATAGATAGACCAACTGCGCTGGTTGCTAGAAGCTTTGTGAAACAAGGCTTTTTATTCTCAAGAATATGAGACCACAGATTTCTCAGAAGTCACCTTATTAACTGACATAAATTCAGTTGATGAGAGGGTATAGTTATCCGAAACGTGTAGTGTGAAAAACAAGAAATGCGACTGCTTACAGTAATTTGTACTTTCAATTTATATTCATATGAGGGCCACAGCTTAGCCTTACCAAATTTTTCTAGAATCAAGAAGAAAAAAAGAAGGAATCAGAATCCAGGTTGTTAAACACTCACACTTCAGTCTCACTATCATCACTCTCGGTAGCGAGTGCATCCGAAGAGATTTCCAGGCCCCCCGGGTCAATCCGGAGCGACGGGTCAGGTGACAGTGACACGTTCTGAGGGACGAGGCTCAGGTCACCAATCGTCAATGATTCGTCGCCCACCTCAGATGCCTCACCATCTTCCGAGTCCGAAGAGTTCTCCGATACTTCGGCTACATCCTCCAACTTGGGAGCTTTTATGAACTCGTTGTTCTCATACCTGTGGACAACAGTGGAGTCATACAACAAAGACATGCAGTACACACCAAAAATTTGGCAATTAAATGTCACATATGAAACATAATCCGATAAACATAGAGCTAATTCGTACAGGGTGAAGTTATTCATATCTAGGGCAAACAGGTGTTGGTCAATCAAACACACCTCTTCTTTAACAACAGCTTTCTACTATGTTAAGCTTTGGGGTTTGTTGAATAGGAACACACTATCAAATACCCAAGCAGTGAACAAGTTTTGTCACATTTGTGGCCACAGCATATGACTGAAATGAGAAAGGAGGCAACCAGCAACTGAACAGGACACATTCACTGTGATGAGATGTCACACCGTCATGCTGAAAATACAGACTCATCCCGTTTATCTGTCCTCTAAGAAATTCTGACAAGGAGAATGTATTCAGCATGCATACAAAATGTTCGGACTCTATAGCCACAATTATGCCGGCATCCTCAGGAAAATAAGGCCTAAGTACACTGACAGCAGCTGGGGCACACCACAGCTGGCACACCTGGGGAGTGGAGATGTCTCAAGTACTACACAAAGCTGTTCAGGGACCTAAATACAGTAGTTCTGCCTGTTAAATAACCCAAACATACCCAAACATACATCTTATCGATTATCTACACTATTGAACAGCTAACTCACTTCATGGTGCATGGTACCAGTTTCAGGTTGCTTATCTAATGCCTTCCAGGGTCAGCAAAAATTTGATTTCCCGTATCCTAAGTAATTATAACCCAAATTTAGAACTTTAAATGCTATTATACTCCACTCATTAAGAGCTATTTTTTTATGTTAAAATTTTAAGGGTAAGACACATATTGCAGTAAGAAACACAGTAAGAAAGTGTGTGTGTCTTGACGTACTGTAACTCGAAGTGCAAAAACTACCCACTATATTCATTCAGTATTTGAGAATAACTTCCATCGAAGTTTACACATGTACTTCTGCCAGTAAGTCTCCTACATTCCAAACTTAACAGAAACTTCTATTAAGTGCACATTACACTGCAGAGTGAAAATCTCATTCTGTTACTTCTTTATTACTAACTCTATTCATACCACACTTCATAGACAGTATGCACAATAGCACTGAAAGTACCTGGAAAAATACGTCACTGTATGACTCTTAGTTCACAAGATACGACCTCATAAGTATTGAGATGTTTGTTTATTGCTTCTGTCCACTAAAATCAAAGAAAAACTTTTCCTTTCAAGCAACATACACAATACCCATTACAAAACAAACAAAGTGCATTGCACATGAGAACCAATGCAGTTAAAGGAATCATTAGCTTCTAAGGGCACTTTTTCGAAAAAGTATATAATGAAAGTGTCAGCATTTTTTTTTTTTTTCGCATTCTTTGCAAATGGCAAGAGTAACCACCCACTGTCATCTTTCCATTTAGAAAGGGCCAATAAATAGTTTCCGTGACTCACAAAGCTTTACTGCATGTAATGAAAAACTTTCTAATTTGCAGAATGTCTGTGACAGGGAAAGTAAAATGATATTTGTTGCTGTTGTATAGCAATAGTCTTTGCAGAAGACTACCACTCAAACATACAAACCATTAATGATTAAGGAACGCAGGCTCAAAAATTACAAAAATCATAACAGTATCAGCTCATACAGGTATCACAATTCATTTTCCAATAAGACTGCAATTTCAGTTACAAATCGAGTGGCATACTGGAAAATCAAAGGTGCAAATCAGATGAACTGTACTAACTATGAAACAGATTTTCAAAGCTGAATGCATGAGACCCTGTTTTCACGTTCTACTTATATCTGCTGTAGTCTGCACACCACTGTGAGATGCATGGCAGAGGGTATTTCAGACTGTAGCAGATGTTATGGTTTTGTCCCATTCCACTCACTTGTGGAGTGCGGGAAGAATGACTCCACAAATGCCTCTGCCCGTGTGTTGTGTTTAGTCTCATCTCGCTTTATTGTACCTGTAGCATTAACTGTATGGGGCTGTAGAATATTCCGAGATTCACCACTTAATACTGGTACTCAGAAGTTTGCAAGCAAGCTTCACAGAATAGTTTGTCTGTCTTCAGGAATTGGCCAGTTCTTGTATTTCACTATTCCTGTCACTGGTCAAACAAACCTGTGATGATGATGACCGGTTTGTGGAGTGCTCAACTGCACGATTATCAGAGCCCGCACAAATTCCCAATCTTTACTCAGTGCAATCTAGCCACTTTCATGAATGATGATGAAATGATGAGGACAACACAAACACTCAGTTCCCAGACAGAGAAAATCCCCAAACCTGCCTGGAATCGAACCAGGGACCTGTGATCCAGAGGCGGCAATGCTAGGTACTAGACCACAAGCTGCGGACTTTAACAAACCTATGACCATTAGCATTGCCCTGCTTTGTAAACTGGAACACTCCCTGTCAGTGATATTTGGTCTGTGTCCTGTACACTTGAGCAATATTCCAGGAAGGGTCGCACAAGTGTTTTGTAAACTGTTACTTTGTAGACTGACTACATTTCCCTTATATTCTACCAATGAATCGCAATCTACCACCTGATTTACTTACGAATGCGCCTATGTTATCTTTCCATTTCATACCCCTACAAATTACACCTAATATAGTTGCAAAGGTGACCACTTCCAACTGTGACTCACTGACATTGTAGTCATGGGTTATTACACTTTATGAGTGCACAAATTCACATTTCTAGTCATCAAATGAAACTGCCACTCTTTGTACCACTTTAAAATCTTATTAAGATATGACTTAATACTCGTGAAGATTTTTTCACACAGTACTGCATTACACGTAACTACTCGCTTTCGTAGTGTGAGCAGCCCATTAGCTTGCAAAGGTAGGGAATGGACCAGATCCAAGCCAAATTTACACGGTGGACTGGTTCACTGGCTGGCCTGCATATGGCCTTTAGGGAGGTTCCCATAATTACTTAGGCAAATTCTGGGCTGGTCCAAAACTACCACCCCAAAGAGTACAATA
The DNA here is from genome assembly GCF_023897955.1 of Schistocerca gregaria. Lineage (NCBI taxonomy): Eukaryota > Metazoa > Arthropoda > Insecta > Orthoptera > Acrididae > Schistocerca > Schistocerca gregaria. The sequence continues at coordinate 109,841,719 of NC_064930.1, read as the reverse complement.
CAAAAATGGCTGAATATGATAACACACAGAACCTGATGCTCCATCTCAGATAACTTGCTGTGTCCTCCTGGCCACAAAATCCTCAATCCAGTCATAAATTTTGTTTTATATCCATATGATCCTACTGTTGTAAATAAAACAGAAAGAAACTTCCACATGGGAAAAATATATTAAAACAAAGATTCCAAGACTTACCAAGCGAGAAAGCGCCGGCAGACAGGCACATGAACAAAACACACAAACACACACACAGAATTACGAGCTTTCGCAACTGGCAGTTGCTTCGTCAGGAAAGAGGGAAGGAGAGGGAAAAATGAAAGGATGTGGGTTTTAAGGGAGAGGGTAAGGAGTCATTCCAATCCCGGGAGCGGAAAGACTTCCCTTAGGGGAAAAAAAGGACAGGTGTACACTCGCACACACACACACACACACACACACACACACACACACACACACACATATCCATCCGCACATACACAGACACAAGCTGCTACGAATTCGTTGGGCATTAGACCGCATCACTCTAACTGTCAACACAACTGGCACTGCTTAGAGCATTCTACGACTTCCACATTGCTGGCAACGGGTTATGCATAATGCTGATAACTACTTTGAAGGTCAGTAAAACACGTGTCTATTTTGTATGAGCTGTAAATAAATAGTTGCCACTATTAGAGTTCCAACCATCGTATCTAGGTGTAATGTTGCAAAGCAGTATGAAATGGAACAAACTCTTAAGGACAGCAGTAGGGAAGGTAACTGGCAGATTTTGGTTTACTGGGAGAATTTTAAGAAAGTGTGGCTAATGTATAAAGGAGACCACATATAGTACATTAGCGCAATCCATTCTTGAGTACTGCTCGAGCATTTGGGATCCCCTTTAGGTTGAATTAAAGGAAGACAGCAAAGCAATTCGCAGATAGGCTGCTAAACTTGTTACTGGTAGGTCAATCCAGGAGCGAGTATTATGGACATACTTCTCGAATTCAAATGAGAATCCCTGAAGGGATTTTCACGAAACACTATCGAGAAATTTCAGAGAATCGGCGTCTGAGGCTGACTGTAGAATGATTTTATTGCCACCAACATACATTTGGCTTAAAGACCATGAAGGTAGAAGAAATTAGGGCTCACAAAGAGGGATATAGACAGTTGTTTTTCCCTCACTCTCTAAGCAACTGGAACAAAAAAGGAAATGGCTAGTAATGGTACACGGTACTCTAAACCATGCACCAGAAGTGGATTGTGGAGTATGAGTGTAGACGTGGAAGCAGCCAAGAGCCAAGCTCCTGCAGGAAATTTGATTACTGTTTTGTGATATAAAAGTACCACTGCTGATTCATTCCACTCCTTAAGGTGAAACAGAACATAGTGACAGATACTATGAAATCTGAAACCCAAAATCAAAATGAAGAGCAGAGGCAAATTTTTAAAATATGTCCTTTTGCTTTACAATAATGACCACCCTCATACTGCTGGGAAAGTCGCACACTACACATTCTGGAGCGCCCAGCATACAACTCCGGCCTAGCTCCAAGTGAGTGTCACCATTCCAGTCTGACAAAGGAGTAACTGCATGAATCCGAGCTTCAGTCAGATGACGAGATTGTGGTGCAAAGCTTCTGCTGGGTCAGCATTCGGAAGCTCGTCAAATGGAATGAGACATAATGAAACAGACCGAGATTTTCCACTCTAACAACACCACACACATAACCAATACACTTCAGGGTGCACAATTTCTTTACACAAACATATATGCACTATCATGATGTAGACACCACTATTGAAGGCAAGTAACATATTACTTTTTTTTAATGAAATCTTAAATACTGTAGTATTAACTTTTAAAAACATTCATCTTACAAAATTTAGCATAAGGAAGTTCTGCGTTTAATGAAACCATTCGTTTAAAAGATGTCTTTGTTCTCTGCTAAACTGAATGTTACATGTGTCATCTGTTTTTACTCGAATTTACATATAATATTAATTTTAATAACACTTAAAATTGACTGCACTGTCAAGATGATATATAAATGACAGAGGCTGTGACCACACAAGCAGACTCAATTTAAATGCAACAGTACTGCACAAATGCTGAAAGGGCACTTAGAAAAACATCATCAAATTGTTAATGAATGACTTTTCATATTGTGCGTTTCGGGATACCCCTTCATCAGTATCAGATACACCAAGTTGTACAGATGACCTGAACTTTTATGTTACATACATAGCTGCCAGAGGCATTTGTGCAGTACTGTTCCAATTATATAATCTGATCACACTTTTCCTGTACGACTTCTAGTCACGTCACCAGTCTCACTTTTGTTGTGTGTGTGTTTTTGTCTCTCTCAATTGTCATATTTTGTATTGCATTGTGATGTCAAAGACTGTATGTAGATTTATCAGGAAAATGGAATCAACGACTGTAAAAAATTCTGAATTAATCAGTTACACTGGGAAGGAATAAATTAGAAGGTATATACCACCACAGAGCCTGCTTATTCAGCATGGAAGATAAGTATTTTTGTTTTGATGGTATCCAATTAATTTGGGGTGTGTAGTGATGTGTATTGGGTTCATGTACTGACAAAATCACCTGCCAAATGGCACTAAAATTTATATTTTTGCAAAAGTCTGTTAATTATAAGATAAAAAAATGGATATTTATGTTAGAGTGCTCACAGAGGACAACGGAGATTAAGTAGAGAAATTATTTTATTGGCAAGGTTGTTTTTTGAAATAACAACTACCTTCTAAAGAATAGTGTTTATTAATTTTGACTTGCCTTCTTATACGCGCAAGGATCAAGAGACGTTCTGTTTCCAAGTTACAGACGATTAATGTACAATACACAAGTTACAGAAGCTGTTCAAAACAAGTCACTTGCTGCATTTAATGAACGATTTACACACAACCCCTGACACAAAGTGCTCACCGTTTTCCCAAAGCACAAGCTTCAGTTTTGAGACACAATTCTGAGACATTTATAACAAATCAGCAAATGAAAGATGAAAAGAGCTAAGCATTCCAAACAGCTCGGGACTCAGTAGATGGACTACCATGAGTGGAGTCCACGTTTACTACATATCCAAAATGAGAACTCCAGTGGTTCAGGATCACAAATCAACCTGTCAATGCCAATGGGGGAAGGAACCATCATAAACATGGGGAAAGAATTCAGAGTTTTCAGGAAACCAAGCTGTACAGTTGTCAGACCCAATGGCATCTTATCCGACACACAACATCTGACTGACACAGACATCTTTTGTGCAGTGAAGCTCTTTCCACCATATCCAGGTGCCACTTTCTTGGAAACTGCACTTCCCATTGTGACACCTCATATTCGCAACATTGTTCTTGTTACACATGATGTACAATCCAGTGTCTAGAGTATATGTTCAATTAAACATAAATTATTTATGCTCTATGACCTATATAAACTACCATCTATGTTCAGTGAGACAAGATCTATAAAACTTATCAATAACAAATAATCTGTGCTGTACGACTGACAATTGTCATCTATGAGCTCCATAACATGAATATGTTGTGGTCTTCAGTCCAAAGACTGATTTGATGCAGCTCTCAATGCCACTATCCTCTGCAAGCCTCTTCATTTGTAATAACTGCAGCAACCTCCATTCTTCTGAATCTGCTTACTGTATTCATCTCCTGATCTCCCTCTACGGTTTTCACCCCACACACTTCCCTCTAATACCAAATTGGTGATCTCTCTATGGCTCAGAATGTGTCCCATCAACCTATCCCTTCTTTTGGTAAAGTTGTGCCACAAATTTCTTGTTTCTCAAATTCTATTCAGTACATCCTCGTCACTTACATAATCGGCCCATCTAATCTTCAGCATGTTTCTGTAGTACCCCATTTCAAAAACTCCTATTCTCTTTTTATCTAAACTGTTTATTGCCCACGTTTCACTCCCATACATAGCTACCTTCTAGACAGACACCATCAGGAAAGACTTCCTAACACTCAAATCTATATTCGCTGTTAACACATTCCTCTTCTTAAGAAATGCTTTTCTTGCTATTACCATTTATATCTTTCCTACTTCCCCCCATGAACCATGGATCTTGCCGTTGGTGGGGAGGCTTGCGTGCCTTAGCGATACAGATAGTCGTACCGTAGGTGCAACCACAACGGAGGGGTATCTGTTGAGAGGCCAGACAAATGTGTGGTTCCTGAAGAGGGGCAGCAACCTTTTCAGTAGTTGCAGGGGCAACAGTTTGAATCATTGACTGATCTGGCCTTGTAACACTAACCAAATCGACCTTGCTGTGATGGTACTGCGAACGGCTGAAAGCAAGGGAAAACTACGGCCGTAATTTTTACCGAGGGCATGCAGCTTTACTGTATGGTTAAATGATGATGGCGTCCTCTTGGGTAAAATACTCCAGAGGTAAAATAGTCCCCCATTCGGATCTCCAGGTGGGGACAATTAAAGAGACCATCGTTATCAGGAGAAAGGAAACTGGTGTGCCACAGACCGGAGTGTGGAGTGTCAGGTCCCTTAAACGGGCAGGTAGGTTAGAAAATTTAAAATAGGAAATGGATAGCTTAAAGTTAGATATAGTGGGAATTAGTGAAGTTCGGTGGCAGGAGGAACAAGACTTTTGGTCAGGTGAATACAGGGTTATAAATACAAAATCAAATACGGGTAATGCAGGAGTAGGTTTAATAATGAATAAAAAAAATGGGAGTGCGGGTAAGCTACTACAAACAGCATAGTGAACACATTATTGTGGCCAAGATAGACACAAAGTCCGTGCGTACTACAGTAGTACAAGTTTCTATGCCAACTAGCTCTGCAGGTGATGAAGAAATTAATGAAATGTATGACGAGATAAAAGAAATTATTCAGGTAGTGAAGGGAGACAAAAATTTAACAGTCATGGGAGACTGGAATTCGGTAGTAGGAAAAGGAAGAGAAGGAAACATAGTAGGTGAATATGGACTGGGGCAAAGAAATGAAAGAGGAAGCCGCCTGGTAGAATTTTGCACAGAGCACAACTTAATCATAGCTAACACTTGGTTCAAGAATCATAAAAGAAGGCTGTATACATGGTAGAAGCCTGGAGATATTGAAAGGTATCTGATAGATTATATAATGGTACGACAGAGATTTAGGAACCAGATTTTAAATTTTAAGACATTTCCAGGGGCAGATGTGGACTCTGACCACAATCTATTGGTTAAGAACTGTAGATTAAAACTGAAGAAACTGCAAAAGGGTGGGAATTTAAGGAGATGGGACCTGCATTAACTAAAAGAACCAGAGGTTGTACAGAGTTTCAGAGAGAGCATAAGGGAACAATTGACAGGAATGACGGAAAGAAATACAGTAGAAGAAGAATGGGTAGCTTTGAGGGATGAAGTAGTGAAGGCAGCAGAGGATCAAGTAGGTAAAAAGACGAGGGCTAGTAGAAATCCTTGGGTAACAGAAGAAATATTGAATTTAATTGATCAAAGGAGAAAATATATAAATGCAGTAAATGAAGCAGACAAAAAGGAATACAAACGTCTCAAAAATGATATCGACAGGAAGTGCAAAATCGCTAAGCAGGGACGGCTAGAGGACAAATGTAAGGATGTAGAGGCTTATCTCACTAGGGGCAAGATAGTTACTGCCTACAGCAAAATTAAAGAGATGTTTGGAGAAAAGAGAACCACTTGTATGAATATCAAGAGCTCAGGTGGAAACCCAGTTGTAAACAAAGAAGGGTAAGCAGAAAGATGGAAGGAGTATATACAGGGTCTATACAAGGGCGATGTTCTTGAGGAGAATATTATGGAAATGGTTGTAGATGAAGATGAAATGGGAGATAAGATACTGCGTGAAGAGTTTGACAGAGCACTGAAAGACCTGAGTCGAAACAAGGCCCCCGGAGTAGACATCATTCCATTAGAACTACAAATCACCTTGGAAAAGCTCATCCTGAGAAAATTCTACCTGCTGGTGAGCAAGATGTATGAGACAGGTGAAATACCCTCAGACTTCAAGAAGAATATAATAATTCCAACCATAAATGGCTCTGAACACTATGAGACTTAACAGCTATGGTCATCAGTCCCCTAGAACTTAGATCTACTTAAACCTAACTAACCTAAGGACATCACACAACACCCAGTCATCACGAGGCAGAGAAAATCCCTGACCCCTCCGGGTCCAACCATAATGAAAGCAGGTGTTGACAAATGTGAAAATTACCGAACTATCAGTTTAATAATCACAGCAGCAAAATACTAACGCGAATTATTTACAGACGAATGGAAAAACTGGTAGAAGCTGACCTCGGGGAAGATCAGTTTGGATTCCATAGAAATGTTGCAACACATAAGGCAATACTGACCTTACGACTTATCTTAAAGGCAAACCTACATTTCTAGCGTTTGTAGACTTTGAGAAAGCTTTTGAAAATATTGACTGGAATACTCTGTTTCAAATTCTGAAGGTGGCAGGGGTAAAATACAGGGAGCAAAAGGCTATTTACAATTTGTACAGGAACCAGATGGCAGTTACAAGAGCCGAGGGGCATGAAAGGGAAGCAATGGTTGGGAAGGGAGTGAGACAGGGTTGTAGTCTCTCCCCGATGTTATTCAATCTGTATATTAAGCAAGCAGTAAAGGAAACAAAAGAAAAATTTGGAGTAGGTATTAAAATCCATGGAAAAGAAATAAAAACTGTGGTTCGCTGATGACATTGTAATTGTCAGAGACAGCACAAGATTCGGAAGAGCAGATGAACAGAATGGACAGTGTCTTGAAAGGAGGATATAAGATGAACATCAACAAAAGCAAAACAAGGATAATGGAATGTAGTCGAGTTACCTCGGGTGATGCTGAGGGAATTACATTAGGAAATGAGACACTTAAAGTAGTAAAGGAGTTTTGCTATTTGGGGAGCAAAATAACTGATGATGGTCGAAGTAGAGAGGATATAAAGTGTAGACTGGCAACGGCGAGGAAAGCGTTTCTGAAGAAGAGAAATTTGTTAACATCGAGTATAGATTTAAATGTCAGGAAGTCGTTTCTGATAGTATTTGTATGGAGTGTAGCCATGTATGGAAGTGAAGGATTGACGATAAACAGTTTGGACAAGAAGAGAATAGAAGCTTTCGAAATGTGGTGCTACAGAAGAATGCTGAAGATTAGATGGGTAGATCACATAACTAATGAGGATGTATTGAATAGAATTGGGGAGGAGTTCATGGCACAACTTGAGAAGAAGAAGTGAGCGGTTGGTAGGACATGTTCTGAGGCATCAAGGGATCACAAATTTAGCATTGGAGGGCAGTGCGGAGGGTAAAAATAGTAGAGGGAGACCAAGAGATGAATACACTAACCAGATTCAGAAGGATGAAGGCCTCAGTAGGTACTGGGAGATGAAGAAGCTTGCACAGGATAGAGAAGCATGGAGAGCTGCATCAAACCAGTCTTAGGACTGAAGACCACAACAACAACTTCAAACATAATCAGTTATTTTGCTGCTCAAATAGCAAAATTCATGTACTACATGAAGTATCTTGTATCCTAATCTGAGTACCTTAGCACCACTTTATTTAATTCGAGGACATTCTATTACATTCTATTATCCTTGTTTTGTGTTTGTGTTCATCTTACATCCCTCTTTCCAGACACTGTCCATTCCATTCAACTGCTCTTCCAAATCCTCTGCTATCTCTGACAGAATTACAATGTCATCAACAAACCTCAGAGTTTTTACATCTTCTCCATGAACTTCAATTTGTGTTCCAAATTTTTATTTGGTTTTCCTACTGCTCTTTCAATGTACATATTGAATAACCTTGAAGATAGGCTGCAACCCTGTCTCACTCTTCTCAACCACTACTTCTCTTTCATGGCCCTCTATTTTTATAAGTACAAGTTATAAATAATCTTTTGCTTCCTGTGTTTTACCCCTGCTGCCTTCTGAATTTCAAAAAGAATATTCCAGTCACCACTGTCCAAAGCTTTCTCTAAGTCTACAAATGCTATGAATGTATGTTTGCCTTTCCTTAATATATCTTCTAAGATAAGTCGTAGGGTCAGTAGTGCCTCGCATGTTCCAACATTTCTCTGGAATCCGAACTGATCTTCCCTGATGTCTGCTTCTATCAGTTTTTCCACTCCTCTTTAAAGAATTTGTGTTAGTATTTTGCAACCATGACTTATTAAACTAATAATTCAGTAATTTTCACTCCTGTCAGCAACTGCTTTCTTTGGAATTGGAATTACGACATTCTTATTTAAGTCTGCTGATATTTCCCTTGTCTCCTATGTCTTGCACACCACATGGAAGAGTTTTGTCATTGCTGGCTCTCCCAAGGCTATCAGTAGTTCTGACGGAATACTGTCTGCTCCTGGGGCCTTGTTTTGACTTACATCTTTTAGAGCTTTTTCAAGTTCTTCTCATAGCATCATATCTCCCCTCTCATCTTCTCAGCATTCACTTCCCTTTATATAATAATGCTTTCAAGTTCATCTCCATTGTACAGACACTCTATACAATCCATCCACTTTTCAGCTTTTCCTTCTTTGCTTAGGATTGGTTTACCATCTAAACTCTTGATATTGCTACAGCTGCTTCTCTTTTTCGCCAGAGGCATCTTAATTTTCCTGTAGGCTGTATTTGTCTTTCCCCTAGTGAAATATGCTTCTAAATCCTTAAATTTGTCCTCTGACCAATCCTACTTAGCAGTTTTGCTCTTCCTGTAAATTTAATCTTTTAAACATTTGTATTCCCTTCTGCCTGCTTCATTTCCTGCACTTTTAAATTTTCTACTTTCAACAATTAATTCAATATCTTTTGTTATCCAAGGGTTTCTGTTGGCTCTTGTCATTTTATCTACCTGACCCTCTGGTGGCTATACTACTCCGTCTCTTAAAGCTTCACTTTCATCTTCTGTTCTAGATAACTGTTGCCCAATGCTCCCAATGAATCTCTCAACAACCTCTGGTTCTTTCAACTTTTCCAGGTCCCATAATCAATAAATTTTGGTTGAGTCCACCTCTGCCCTGGAAATGTCTTAGAATTTAACACTTGGTTCCTAAATCTCTGTCTAACCATTATATAATAAATCTGAAACCTTCCAGTGTCTCCAGGTCTCTTCCATGTCTACAACCTCCTTTTATGATTCTTAAACCAAGTGTTAAGAGATGATTAAACTGTGCTCTGCGCAAAATTCTACCTGGCAGCTTCCTCTTTCATTCCTCCCTCCCACAGCACATTCACCTATTTTTCCTACTCTTCCTTTTCCTACAATTGAATTACAGCCCCCCATGAGACACTTTAAGTAATGAAGGAGTTTTGCTATTTACGGAGAAAAATAACTGATGATGGTCGAAGTAGAGAGGATATAAAATGTAGACTGGCAATGGGAAGGAAAGCGTTTCTGAAGAAGAGAAGTTTGTTAACATCGAGTATAGATTTAAATGTCAGGAAGTCGTTTCTGAAAGTATTTGTATGGAGTGTAGCCATGTTTGAAAGTGAAACATGGATGATAAATCATTTAGACAAGAAGAGAATAGAAGCTTTCAAAATGCGGTGCTACAGAAGAATGCTGAAGATTAAATGGGTTGAATAGGATTGGGGAGAAGATAAGTTTATGGCACAACTTGACTAGAAGATGGGATCGGTTCGTAGGACATGTTCTGAGGCATCAAGGGATCACCAATTTAGTATTGGAGGGCAGCGTAGAGGGTAAAAATAGTAGAGGGAGACCAAAGGATGAATACACCAAGCAGATTCAGAAGGCTGTAGGTTGCAGTAGGTACTGGGAGATGAAGAAGCTTGCACAGGATAGAGTAGCATGGAGAGCTGCATCAAACCAGTCTCAGGAATGAAGACCACAACAATAACAACTCTTTCCTTTTCAAATTTTCTAACCTACCTACCCGATTAAGGGAGCTAACACTCCAAGCTCTGATCCGCAGAACGCCAGTTTTGTTTTCCTGATGAAGACATCATTTTGAGTAGTCCCGCCCACCCAGAGATTCAAATGGAGGACTCTTATCTCTGGAATATTTCACCCAAGACAATGCCATCATTATTTAACCATATGGTAGAGCTGCATGTCCTTGGGAAAAATTACAACTGTAGTTTACTCTTGCTTTTAGTCATTCACAGTATCAGCACAGCAAGGCCATTTTGGCTGATGCTACAAGGCCAGATCAATCATCCAGACTCTTGATCCTGAAACTACTGAAAAGGCTTCTGCTCCTCAGCAGGAACCACATTTTTCTGGTATTTCAACAGATACCCCTCCATTATGGTTGTACCTATGGTGTGGCTGTCTGTATCGCTGAGGAACACAAGCCACCCCACCAAGGGTTCATGGGGTGGGTACAATCATTACAATACAAGATCTATCATCTATATTGTGCTATTATATACCATTCCAGTAGAATCAAGTGTAACTCCAGCTGATAAATGGTGGCTGTGATCATTCAAGTGTACAGCAATTTAGAAATTAATATCAAGCTTTATGAAGGGTTTTATGTTTTACAATGATATACTGTACCGAGGGGCAGGGGCAGCAGACGAGATGGGGTGGGGGGACTCTCTGCAGCTTTCTACAGTCGTCATCTCAGGTTATACTATTGTGGCATGCCAGCAAATAAATAAACACTACTATGAGAGTTCTCCAACAAGAGAAACCCAATATTTGAAGGCTAAAAGTTATCTACACTTCACAATAGCTGGACAAAGGAGTCTACACTGTGCATAAATAAGATATGAACAGATAAGAAATGTTTTTTAACCATTCAAAGTTTCATGAGTGCTTGCCTTGCGGCTTTTACACAGCAATTAGTAATACATTTTTAACCTTAGGAAAAATAATCTTTATATAATCACTAGTTGCATTTTAAAGGAGAAAACCTAACATCACATGGCTCTATAAAAACAATATTTTATTTATTTCTTGCCTTCATAATTGTCTATTACTGTCACTGCAATTAATAAGGTGCTAATATTCTTTGTTCCCTTCACTTTTTTAAAGTTGTATCACTTAACTGCACTGATTGGTGTGAAAAGAAAGTAACACGAGAACACATTATGAAATGGAGCACTTATCAGCTCCCACTCCTCTTTGTGCCTGAATAAGTTAGTCAACTTCCATCTGCAGCTCCTTTCACAATGCACACACTTAGTGTCTGTGACACTATGTTTCTTGCATATGTTTTTCTCACATTTTACTCATTCTGTTTTTGTTCTGTTGTTTTTATGCCTGCCACATATGTAACAAATTCCAGATTTTGCTGGTTCCTTGGTATGCTTTTCTTCATGACTGTACTTGGCCAAGAAGATTTGCATATCCTTTGGAAGTGTTTGATGTAACATTCCTTGATTTGAATGTTCTTCCATCAGGCTAAGAGCAAGATGTTTCAACAAAGTCCATATTCTTTTTTATTATCGGGATTGTTGAATTTGAAAATAATGTCTGCATTTATCCCAGCAGTATCTAGATGTCCGTAGAAGAATGTGCCATTGGCCATTGTCGCATAATTCTGGAAATGCTGTAGGATGAGAACATCTGATCTACAGCACCTACTACTCCTTTGGTAGCATTGTACTCCACTCTCTATTTCCTAGTCTCTTGATCTATTACAATTGTGCAGTGCATTGTCGATAAAAAAAATCACAGCTTTGTTCTTTTTAAAAATAACTGAGGCCTTAAAAAATTTTCTCTCTCTCTCTCTCTCTCTCTCTCTCTCTCTCTCTCTCTCTCTCTCTCTCTCTCTCTCTCTCTCTCCCTCCCCCCCCCCCCCCCCCCCCATGGTTTCCAAGAAAGTCAATCCTCTGCAGAGGAGATTTTCAGCCAGACGGTAGCTATTGTAGTAATTGTCAGTCGAAAGATATCTGTTTGTTTTCTCAACTAGTGTCACTAATCGTTATACGATGTTATCAGACTTGCTAGAGTCCTGGCATCTGCTTGCCACAACAAATTTCAGAGTTAATGGTAAAAAATGTTTTGGCATCATACCAGGCACAAATCTTGATCCCATATTTTGCAGCCTTGTTATGGATATACTATACAAATATGCAGCATCCTCTGAAATGATGCAACATCTTGTCAACAGTTACAAACTCGCTAACATTGTACTGAAGAAGACAGTTGACAAATTCTTGATGGAAGTCCCAAATAGGTTCTAGTTTCTCTCTTTGTTCTCTCCCATTCGAGGTACCCAAGTGGTCAAACCTATGAGCTCAAAGCAGAAACCTAAAGTGTTTATAGATGAATCCCACAGTTCACAGCAATTCATGTCTCCTTTCTTTATACCTATTAGATCTAATGCACCTAAAAGAGCCTATATCTCTGGTTTTGTGGTGTGTCTGCAGTCTCGTTCTCTTGAATATTGAACCTCAGCTCTTTTACTATACTGGATGTATTATTTTGTACTAGCCACAATATTGTCAATCATCCCATAGTAATAAATAAGTAAAAGTGTCAATTTCTTTTTCCATAATTGTACCACTTGTTTTGGACCTGGAAAAACTTTTACTATGTTCTTGGCCTTGGCTTTAGAAGAAGAAGGAAGTGGTTCACTTATTGAAATAGTTTCTTCATATTTTCCTATTTAAAAATGGTGATAATATGTTTGTTGTTTTCCCTCTTCAACCATGTGGTCATATTTTGTGTGTGTGTGTGTGTGTGTGTGTGTGTGTGTGTGTGTGTGTGTGCTATACACAAGACTAAAACACAAGAGAATGACAAATGAGGAAGGCACAGGAAAATGTCACAGGCTGACCACTTACATAAAATATGGGCGAGCCAGTCACTCTGTGAACATTTTAACAGTTACTACTATCTCCACTTCTATCACTGAATCCAACCTACAAAAAGTTTTTTTTTTTTTTTCCTATTCCTTTCTTGAGGCCCATCTCCTATCAGATTCAACACCTTCTTCGTAATAAATACAATTGTAATGCCGCCTTTTCAACCAATTACAGTTGGAAAAAAAATTTATTCATAATTTAAAATTGACTAGTTTCCCTTTGGAAAACTGGCTTTCATTAGATTTTCTGCGACATCTGCTCTTCTTACTGCATAAGACAAACAGGACTTGTCTTTACAATCAGATACAAAGAACATCTTTTAAGAAAAAAATGGCACTACTGCCCAAAATTCTACTTTTGCCGACCACCTTTTGATGACAGGTTAAGTGCCTAAAGCTGTTCACGACATCAACATTTTGCACACTGAGAAAAATAGGTATACATTAAATATTCTTGAAGAATTAGAAATTTTTAAACATCTTTCTCAAAATGATGGCTTCATTCCTAAGGAGCAGCTATAATTATGTAATAAAAATGTCTTCAACGGTATATAGCCGTTACCTGATATTTGATTTTGTGTTTCTTCACGCAGTTACCGAAATGTTTTTTCTATCTAAGTGGAGTCATACTTTTTGTCTATTAAATGGTTTATATTGGTTGCATTTCATGTCATATTGTTTTTCTACATGCTGTTATTTAGCCCCCTTTGTAATTCTATAATGGCATTTTCAACCTTTACACTGTATTTATAAGCTCTAATGTATAACAAAATGTTAACCTGTCTGCTGCTGTCAAACAAAATATTGCCATTTACTTCATGTACATCATAATATTTGTCTGTCTATATATTGGATGTTAAGTAGCCAGTTTGTATTTGTGGCTACTAGATGGTACTCTTGGTGTAAAGTCCACCTGCACACAGTTGTTAACGCAGGCACCTCAGTCTTCTGCTACCTATGGCATGACGTGTGAGTAGCCCATAGTAGTTTGCCTCCCATGTATTATTTCGTAAAAAATTTTGTGACTTAAGGCTTTAGCGCTTGGTATTTAGTTTATACGTGACATGTAAGTACTATTTCTTTCCTGTGCTGTTAGTTTTCCGCCTTCAAACGGTACTTCTAAACTCTTACATAGACAAAATGTTACTATGTATGCTGCTGTCAAATAAAACATTGCCTTTTACTTCATGTACTAAATAATGTTCATCATAATATTCATCTGTCTATATTTTGAATGTTAAGTAGCCCATTTGTATATGCAGTGATTTTTGTACTTATGTTATAGGCCAGTTTCAATGTCTTACTTCTGATGAAGGCACTCATAGTAGTGCCGAAACCAGGTCAAAAGATGTAATTTTTGCGACCGAGGGGTGTTATTGCTTTAATTGCACTTTAAGATATTGAGTCCCTTCAAGGTTCTCGCTGTAAGGTCTCTCTGCCTATTTGAAGTCATAAATGAGGCCCAGAAACCCAAGCGAGTCTCTAAAATGTAGGATGGTGTTCCTCATATGTAAGGCAGCTAAAATTAAAAATATAACAAGACTGATTAAAATGAGAACACACACCACACTTATCTGCAGAAAACTGTAAACCCATCTTGGCAGCTCCCTCTAACCTCTGCACTTTAAGTTGCAACACTGGGGGAATAACAGAAAACAGCAAAAACGTCCACAAATAAGGAACTGTACAGGACTCTTTGCTGTATACATGCTTCTGTTTATGGCTATGGCAAAGAGGGTAACATTTGAAACATCGCACTGAGGGACACCATTCTCCTGTTCACAACGAGCTGCAGAGTCACCAACTAGGGTCCTAAAAAACCATTGAAACATGAAATCCCCAAGGATGCAGTTGTGCAATAATACAGTCTCTCAAAGTGGTATCAAAGCCTCTCTGATATCGAAGAATATACCCACACAGTGATGGTTATGTAGGAAAGACTGCTGAACAGCCGCCTCCAGCACCGTCAGGTTGTCGATAGTGGGCCGAAATCTCCCCAATCCACAACTAGAGTGACTAAGGAATTGCCCTGTCTCTAACAGACAGGGCAGACGACAGTTAACCATTCACTCCAGTCTTTCCTACACAGCTCATTAAGGCAACATTCCTGTAACTACTGGGAGAGGTGTAGCCCTTTCCTGGTTTTAGGAGAAGTATCAGAATTGTCTCCCTCCATGAATTGGAGTTGCCTGTCTGCCACATAAGATTAAAACATTTTAGGATGATTTCCTTTCACACTATTGGCAAATGTCGAAGCATGAGGTACCAGAGTTGGTCGTGACCATATGTAGTGTCACGAGTATCAGACAGAGACATTTCAAGCTCCCACATGGAGAGTTACAGGCCTCAAAACTGTTGGATCTTAAGTCCAACTTGCCCTCCTCTACAGCTGCACGGTAGCGAAAAAATGCTGGATCCTGACTTGGCTCTGCCGTAGTTTTTGCAAAATGGTCAGCCAGCATCTGAAAGATGGCTCTCGGTGCCATTTAAAGATACCACTTTTTCAGTACCGCTGCTATCAATAATCGACTACGTTTATTGGAAATCCTCGAGATGACTTCCTGCACTTTTGTAGAACAAGTGGAACGGTTGATGGAGTCCAGGAACGTTTGCCACGACCTTTTTTCGCTCTCCATAACGACGAGTCACGCCTCGGCTCTCAACTTGAAAGGAGGCATTTAAACTGTTGAAGGGACGCATGCCTCTCCCAGGTGGCTGAACGGCACTTATCTGTTCACCAAGGTGCAGGTCACCCCCTAAGATGACCTAAAGACTGTGGTATGGATAGGTCAGTGGCATGACGGATCACATGCATGATGTGGTCCACCTATTCCTGGTCACTGTCACAGCGTTCAAACGCAGCCAACTGGCTTAACAGCACCCCGTTAGTCCTGCTGATCATCCAGTTTGGTGGCTTCTGTTCCAGCAATCCTCCATCCGGTACGTGGATCCACTGTGGGAAGTGGTAACTGGAATGAAAGTAATCAGTTGCTTCCCACTGTGCTTAGTGTCCACGGCCTGGACAGCAAGACAGTTCAATGGCTGAAGGTGACCCAGGATTAGCTGAGAAATGCACGGGACATGTTGACGGTGCACAGCTCCTGAGACATCATGAAGTTCTCCAACACTTGACCCCTGGGGCAAGTCAAGTGTGAATCCCATAATACATTGCAGGCATTGAAACCAACCAGTAGGAGAAATGGGTGGGAAAGTTGTTCAATTAGGCTTGCGAGAGCCTCAGAGTCCATTGTTTCCTGTGAAGGCAAGTGCAGAGAGCAGATAGTGGTCATTGGACTTGTACGAACTGCAATGGCCACTGCTTCTAGATTAGTAACTAAGGGGAGAGCAGAGGAGTGGTGTGTGTTATTGACAAACACAGCAACATCTCCCTCAGCTCATTCCCCAGTCAGGTCATTATCACGGTGGAGGGTATAGCACGATAACACAGGGGCATAATTAGCTCTGAAATGTATTTCCTGAAAACACAAGCACAGGGGCTGTGCTTCCACCAAGAGTTTCAATTCCTCAACAAGAGTCCTGAACCCATTCATGTTCCGCTGTAGTATTGGAGCCATTTATCAAGGTGCTTCAACTGGGATGGGGAGCCGACAATGATTGGAGTTTCAGCTTTGGGTAAGATGGTTGCCCTGGGCAGACTTCGCAGTCCATAGGCTCTGAAGCAGAAGCAGCAGAGCCATCACGTCGAATTACATTGTCTCGGTCTGACAGTCTATCACCTGTTTTTGACTGCGGTTCGAGTTACCCGTTTGCTTTCTTGGCCTGGAAGGGCTTTCGGGGGACTACCACAACAGTGGCAGAGGCAGAGCTGGATTTTTACAAGACTCTGCCTTGAGGTACCATAAGCTTCGCAATGGTAGTAACTGTGGCTTTCACTTGCGTTCTTGGAGAGGCTGTGGGCTCTGGAACTACTTGACAAGTAGAGGTACTAGTGCTGATACTAGCAACCTCCATTTGTGAAGAAGTTGTTGGCTGTCAAACTATGCTTTTTAAGGTGAATGCTAAAGATGTAGTGAATGTGGATGACTGCTTGGCTTCTCCATACGGGATGTATTTCAAAATCTTAATCTCCTGTATCTTTCGCTCTTCAAGGAAGACACTGCAATCCCTACTCCAGACAGGGTGATCCCCAGAGCAATGTACCCACTCTGGAGGGGAGGAGCAGCCAATGCCGTCAAGGCATTGGCTACATTTGCCACGGGTGTGTGACCAAAATACTGACATTTAAAACAGAGCACTGGGTTAGGGACATATGGCCGTACACTTAGATGAAGAAAACCTGCCTTGATATGCTCTGGGAGTTTCATGTTATTGAAGGAGTCAGATTTCACCAGATTCCCATCCACCCTTTTCAGCATATTCAGCAAATTGCTGATCATTCTTGAGCCCACTCATCTTTCAATTTCTCCTTATGTATGTCTACCAGATCTCTACACAACATAACAAATTTGGTATAGCTCAAGGTATTCCAGAGCTCATGCTGTGCAAGCTTCTTCATCTCCCAGTACCTACTGCAACCTACATCCTTCTGAAACTGCTTTGTGTAATCATCTATTGGTCTCCCTCTACGATTTTTACCCTCCATGCTGCCCTCCAATACTAAATTGGTGATCCCTTGATGCCTAAGAACATGTCCTACCAACCGATCCCTTCTTCTGGTCAAGTTGTGCCACAAACTTCTCTTCTCCCCAATCCTATCCAATACTTCCTCATTAGTTATGTGATCTACCCATCTAATCTTCAGCATTCTTCTGTAGCACCACATTTCAAAAGCTCCTATTCTCTTCTCATCCAAACTATTTATCGTCCATGTATCACTTCCATACATGGCTACACTCCATACAAATACTTTCAGAAACGACTTCCTGACACTTAAATCTATACCCAATGTTAACAAATTTCTCTTCTTCAGGGACCCTTTCCTTGCCATTGCCAGTTTACAATTTATATCCTCTCTACTTCGACCATCATCAGTTATTTTGCTCACCAAACAGCAAAACTCCTTTACTACTTTAAGTGTCTCATTTCCTAATCTAATTTCCTCAGCAGCACCCAACTTAATTCAACTACATTCCATTATCCTCGTTTTGCTTTTGTTGATGTTCATCTTATATCCTCCTTTCAAGACACTATCCATTCCATTGAACTGCTCTGCCAAGTCCTTTGCTGTCTCTGACAAAATTACAATGTCATCGGCGTACCTCAAAATTTTTATTTCTTCTCCATGGATTTTAATACCTACTCCAAATTTTTCTTTTGTTTCCTTCACTGCTTGCTCAATATACAGATTGAATAACATCGGGGAGAGACTACAACCCTGTCTCACTCCCTTCCCAACCACTGCTTCCCTTTCATGTCCCTCGGCTCTTATAACTGCCATCTGGTTCCTGTACAAATTGTAAATAGCCTTTCGCTCCCTGTATTTTACCCCTGCCACCCTACAGAATTTGAAAGAGAGTATTCCAGTCAACATTGTCAAAAGCTTTCTCTAAGTCTACAAATGCTAGAAACGTAGGTTCGCCCTTCCTTAATCTAGCTTCCAAGGTAAGTCGTACGGTCAGTATTGACTCACGTGTTCCAACATTTCTACGGAATCCAAACTGATCTTCCCCGAGGTCCGCTTCTACCAGTTTTTCCATTCGTCTGTAAAGAATTCGTGTCAGTATTTTGCAACTATGAATTATTAAACTGATAGTTCAGTAATTTTCACATTTGTCAGCACCTGCTTTCTTTGGGATTGGAATTATTATATCCTCCTTGACGTCTGAGTGTATTTCACGTGTCTCATACATCTTGCACACCAGATGGTAGAGTTTTGTGAAGCCTGGCTCTCCCAAGGCCGTCAGTAGTTCCAATGGAATGTTGTCTACTCCGGGGGCCTTGTTTCGACTCAGGTCTTTCAATGCTCTGTCAAACTCTTCACGCAGTATCTTATCTCCCATTTCATCTTCATCTACAACCTCTTCCATTTCCATAATACTGTCCTCAAGTACATCACCCTTGTATAGACCCTCTATATACTCCTTCCACCTTTCTGCTTTCCCTTCTTTGCTTAGAACTGGGTTTCCATCTGAGCTCTTGATGTTCATACAAGTGGTTCTCTTATATCCAAAGGTCTCTCTAATTTTCCTGTAGGCAGTATCTATCTTACACCTAGTGAGATAAGCATCTACATCCTTACATTTGTCCTCTAGCCATCCCTGCTTAGCCATTTTGCACTTCCTGTCGATATCATTTTTGAGACGTTTCTATTCCTTTTTGTCTGCTTCATTTTTATATTTTCTCCTTTCATCAATTAAATTCAATATTTCTTCTGTTACCCAAGGATTTCTACTAGCCCTCGTCTTTTTACCTACTTGATCCTCTGCTGCCTTCACTACTTCATCCCTCAAAGCTACCCATTCTTCTTCTACTGTATTTCTTTCCCCCATTCCTGTCAATTGATCCCTTATGCTCTCCCTGAAACTCTGTACAACCTCTCGTTCTTTTAGTTTTATCCAGGTCCCATCTCCTTAAATTCCCACCTTTTTGCACTTTCTTCAGTTTTAATCTACAGTTCATAACCAATAGATTGTGGTCAGAGTCCAAATCTGCCCCTGGAAATGTCTTATAATTTAAAACCTGGTTCCTAAATCTCTGTCTTACCATTATACAATCTATCTGAAACCTGTCAATATCTCCAGGCTTCTTCCATGTATACAGCCTTCTTTTATGATTCTTGAACCAAGTGTTAGCTATGATTAAGTTGTGCTCTGTGCAAAATTCTACCAGGCGGCTTCCTCTCATTTCTTTGCCCCAGTCCATATTCACCTACTACGTTTCCTTCTCTTCCTTTTCCTACTACCGAATTCCAGTCACCCATGACTATTAAATTTTCGTCACCTTTCACTATCTGAATAATTTATTTTATTTGATCATACATTTCTTCAATTTCTTCGTCACCTGCAGAGCTAGTTGGCATAAAAACTTTTACTACTGCAGTAGATGTGGGCTTCGTATCTATCTTGGCCACAATAATGCGTTCACTATGCTGTTTTTAGTAGCTTACCCGCATTCCTATTTTCCCATTCATTATTAAACCTACTCCTGCCATTACCCTTATCTGATTTTGTGTTTATAATCCTGTAGTCACCTGACCAAAAGTCTTGTTCCTCTTGCCACCGAACTTCACTAATTCTCACTATATATAACTTTAACCTATCCATTTCCCTTTTTAAATTTTCTAACCTACCTGCCCGATTAAGGGATCTGACATTCCACGCTCCGATCCGTAGAACGCCAGTTTTCTTTCTCCTGATAACGAGATCCTCTTGAGTAGTCCCCTCCCGGAGATCCGAATGGAGGACTAGTTTACCTCCGGAATATTTTACCCAAGAGGACGCCGTCATCATTTAATCATACAGTAAAGCTGCATGCCCTCGGGAAAAATTACGGCCGTAGTTTCCCCTTGCTTTCAGCCGTTTGCAGTACCAGCACAGCAAGGCCGTTTTGGTTATTGTTACAAGGCCAGATCAGTCAATGATGCAGACTGTTGCCCCTGCAACTACTGAAAAGGCTGCTGCCCCTCTTCAGGAACCACATGTTTGTCTGGCCTCTCAACAGATACCCCTCCGTTGTGGTTGCACCTATCTGTATCGCTGAGGCACGCAAGCCTCCCCACCAACGGCAGGGTCCATGGTTTATGGAGGGAGCAACCAACAGCATACCTTTACACAATCGTTTGACGGATTTCAGTGAACCTGTAATGCCCTCCAAACCTTCTTGAACATAAAAAGGCGAAACTTTTTCCAAACTGCCCTCTTTCTGTTTTACAATTATAAACACATTCTGACCTGCAGCATGCATTCTGTTACTATTTGTGCACAAATTCTGTGTAGCCACCATATGTGGAAGAGTGGCTAAATGACCCCTCTTATTTGATTGGGTGTTAGTACCTACCAGCAGCCCACTCTTGCCACTGGGAGAAATCTCCAAGGGTTCCATTTTTATCCCATGAGTAGCAGGGGAAATAATGGTGCACTCAGACAGATACCCACATGGCTGAGTAAGCTTTATACAACTAAGGTGCGGCAGTGTCCCACCAGGCTGTCCGTTAACAACTGTGACAACTCAACTGCTATGCCTCTCATCTGTACGCATCACACCTTGAGATTGACAGGTTCCTTTATTATTATTATTATTATTATTATTATTATTATATTATTATTGTTATAATTATTTTACAAGTTTATTCCGTTATCATGACCTGGGTGTTCATGCCAAGATTCCCATTCCCTGTCACACACAATGTTCCACTGACACGGTGATCAGTGAAGCATGCATACAGTTTATGGTGACCAAACAGCAGTGCTTTCCAGTCCCAAGCTCAGGAATCTCGGGAGCAAATGAAAGATCAGCTCCTACAGACTGTCTCCTCTGTTGATTGTTCGGAGTTACTGCTGTTGTTTTACTTTTTCCAATAACTTCCTCTTCTAACTGTGATTCACATGATCTAATGATTCTTCTGACAATTTCTGTAATATTGTCTCATAGTATTTAGGACACAAAAATTTGAGAGTGCCTGTGAAATGTCTTCTTTTTCCCCCATTTCCATACTTTTATGAGACCAAATGATACAAATGTTTAGAACAGTAAGATATTGTTGCAAGACAATATCAAAGATTTTAAAAGGTAACACAAGTTGCATATGGGAACTTTGATTCAATTCAAATATTCCTTACATACTAAAATAAAAGAAAGACTGCCTTGGGAAGTGAGAAAAACATAAGTATAGAAATTACTCACATTACAAGGTGCATAGCAGCAAACACACTGCAAACACAATATCCACTTTCCAAACAATAGCGACCAAATTGCTTTTAGTGCGAATTGCGCAAATGTAGTAAGTGGTGACAGCTGTAATGAATGACATATGTATTTGGACATGCCTCCAATTATAACTCTATCTGTGACACTAACAGAAAACTAAATCTTGCGGCTAACTGATGCAGGCACACCCAAAGGGTTAGTGAAAATTATTTCAACAGTGAAAACAGCTATATCTGATACTCTGAAAGAAACTGAGACAGGAAGGATAAAGTAGAAATGCTCTATGTACTGCCTTCTAAATACAGTTTGATATGTTTGTAGACATTTATTTACATGAGAAAATAAACAATGACATTTCAAAATGTTTGTACAACATGTTTCCTATTCTCTGTCATCAGTAGTGTCGAGAAATTATCGTACACTTCTATCGAAAACAGAGACTGTGAATTTTGCTTCAATCAATACTAAAGTCTGCACTGATTGCTCCTCAGAACCTCACTGTCACAGCTCATGCGGTCCCATGGCTGGCGTGTAAATAAAAGTGCCCACTCGTGACAGTCGAGAGTCAATGCAGGCAGAATACAGTGGCAGTAGCCACGGCTGCCTCGCCCCCACTCACCTCAACACAGCACTCCGCATGGCTGCGACGAGACCAGCCACCTCCACCTGCCTCAAGCGGTCACCACATTCCTCCTCTGCCTCGTGATTGCCGGCGCCCGCCTCCCCGGAGGAATGTCTCGTTTCTGCTCCAGAGTCCTCAACCCTGAAAACAAAATGCCCTATCAGATTGCACAAATTTTCAGATACTAAGGAGAAAATATTCTGCGTAGTGTACTACAATTTCACAGTCGACCACTGACTATTAGAGCAAAGTTAATCGACCGCTAGTGACACTCGCTGACCCTAACCTAAACTGATATAACAAAATTCCATTTTTTCACACACAAGATATGTTTATAATATAGCACTACTTTGATGATTCTAAAGGTGCTATATACTCCTGAATTGTACAGAGGGGTCCAGAAAAATGTGGACACTCTCTGATAGTTAATATCTTTGGAACAAAATGACATAGTGTTGCTATTTTGCATGGTGGAAAAGTATATTGTTTTCTTAACAGATTTCGGCAAGCGTTTTCCAGCAGATGATAGTGCAGCACCAAATGAAGTAAAGATCGTCATTCGAGCAATGCAAGGCCATACTGAAGCACTAGAAGTATGAAAACATGTTGGAGGTACAACAGCACTGGCAGAATGTGTACAGAACCCAGCCACAACATGTGCAACAATTTATCATATTCGGGATAAATGTGAAGCTGATGGTACCGTGCAGGACGTGGGTAAGTAAAGGTCTGGGTGACCAAAAACATCAACAAGTTAAGCTTCCAGCACAGCTGTTTTGCAACATTTTAATAGGCCACCTCAAAAATCTGTGAAGCAGGGTGCACATGAAAGCGGGGTAAGCTAATTGAGCGTACACCATTTCCGACGGCCGCCAAACTGGGAAGTGTACATTCCGAGATCGCTGCTTGTGAATGACAACGACAGGGATTGAAGGACGGAGTACTGCGTGTGGTTTGAAGGCATGCTTCGTGAGGATGAAAGTTTGCAAGGATGGTTATCTGACCTGATCAGGCACAATTCAAACTAAACAGTAATGTAAACTGCCAGAACTGTGTATACTGGGCTCCTGAAAATCCTCACATTCACGTGGACAAACAAGTTAATCTACCGGGAGTTAATGTGAGGTGTGATCTGTCATTGAATGGCCCATGCTTCTTTGATGGTACTGTAACAAATGAGGTGTGTCTTCATATGCTGAGAACATTGAGTTTACCTGCCATCAGAGAGGTGTTTGGAAATGAGGGATTTTACCTACAACAAAATGGGGCTCTGCCTCACCACCACAGATATGTCAGAGCCTACCTCTATGATGGAGCGGTCAAAAAGGAGCTGTCGAGTACTCACTACCGTCTCCAGATATTACACCTCTTGACTTCTACCTATGAAAGACCTCGAAAAATGAAGTTTATCAACAGAAGTCAGCTACACCAAATGAGCTTCTAGAAACCATTTGGTGTACTGTGCAGCTACCACGCCAGCAACACTGACAGCCGTAGTTCGGCTACACTTCAATGGCATTGATATTGTGTGGCTGCTAATTTGGGGTCAGTTTGAACACACGAAATAAACTTTCTCCCATGCAAGAATTGTAATGATATGTAATTCTGTTTCATGAATACTGGCTATCAAAGAGTGTCTACATTTTCCTGGACCCCTCTGTATTTTATGATCCATATACGAAGCCCAAAATTTGAATGCTGAAATCATTTAAATGCAGCACTTCATTTTTGCTACCACAAATGGAAGATCTATAATAATTAAAGATTGTAATATGACATCAGGTTTCATAGCAACATATTCATTGGCTAATTCCAAAATTTCATCAAAATTCCTATAGACACTGAAACCTATTACAATTTATAGTTGATGGGTTGTCTGTTTGCTGCTTATTCCTGTGACATAATTGTTGTTGTTGTTGTTGTTGTTGTGGTCTTCAGTCCTGAGACTGGTTTGATGCAGCTCTCCATGCTACTCTATCCTGTGCAAGCTTCTTCATCTCCCAGTACCTACTGCAACCTACATCCTTCTGAATCTGCTTGGTGTATTCATCTCTTGGTCTCCCTCTACGATTTTTACCCTCCACGCTGCCCTCCAGTGCTAAATTGGTGATCCCTTGATGCCTCAGAACATGTCCTACCAACTGATCCCTTCTTCTGGTCAAGTTGTGCCACAAACTTCTTTTCTCGTGACATAATAAGATTTCATAAAATATTTTTAAGGTAAATCTTGGTAGTAAAAATTGTGAAAGCTACAATTTATTCAAAAAGCACCCAGCTCATTAGATAGGCCCAATTTCACACCTTTTAATAATCAGTTTAGCTGTGAAAAGTCATTAACTAATAAATTATTTGTGACTAAGTTTCCGCCCATCTGAAAACACTCCCTTTGTCAGAAAAGTTCCAAGTCAGGTTTCTTAAAAAATAGAAAACCAAGTAATGATCCTAGCTCCAATCAAAGTAGTCCCCTTGGCTATGTACACACAGTTGCCTGTGTTTCTGGAGGTCTTAGAAGCAAACAGGGAAATTTTCAACTTTGATGCTTGTAAACCCATTTATCACAACCTGTTGCATGCCTGCGATATCTTTATGTATCTTTCCTTGTAGTCGCCATTTCACTCATGGAAATGAGAGAAAATTACAATGAGAGAGGTCAGGAGAATACAACAGTTGTGGGTTGGCAACAACAGAATGTCTGGCCAACTACTGGATATGATGGGAGTGCATAGCAGAGTATTAAAGTACTGTGCTGCACATGTCAGACCTGTACTTAGCCATATTTTTAATTTTTCCTTTAGAAACGATCAGCTTCCTGAATGATTAAAGCATCAGTAGTAAAGCCACTTTATAAAAAGGGAGAAAGGGATGATGTAGACAATTTTACACCTATTTCTATGCCATCAGTATTTGCTGACGTTACTGAAAAGGCTGTGTATGTAAGGTTAATTGATCATTTTGTATCACATAATTTGCTATCAAATGTATAGTTCCCCTGAGACGCCCTGCTAAACTCACAGGACAGGACAGGTAGTTGGAATTGTGCAAAGGGGCCAAAATGAGTGGCTGTCAATTACACTTCAACACACAGAACTTTATTTATTTGACCAAATATTACAGTACAAATTCTTGAACTTAGTTATCGGCTGAATACACCACACTATCTTATACCTTAAGAGTATAACAACTTTAATTCTTTTTAAAAACGGCTAAAAGCCATTAACTTAAAATTCAGACACGAAAAAGAATATTTAGAAGGCAGAAGGCCTCACAGTAAGTAAATTCTATAATTTGGCTGAAGGCCCAAAAATGTAACACTTGAAAAGCTAGGAACTTTAATTTAAAAAAAGGGGCTGAAGGCCCATGACTTAAAACACCACTAAAACAATTCAACTTTAACTGGAAACCATCGGCTGTGAGCCACACAACAGAAAATAAGAAAAGGCAGTGCAGCTAATGGTGCTCAGAAGTTTCAGGCATCGGCCAGCACTTGAAATACTAATTAGATGAGACAGACAGTTGGCCCAACCATTCTCGATCTGATGACAACCCAACCAACAGACAGTCAATGGACCCACCGACAAGGTAACTTGCGCTCCACTCGACCAGCACACAACCGGGAGTTCAATGCAAACGTAAAAGGCATGGATGCCCACAACCAAGCACACATTAAGCTGTCGAACTACACACCGTGCTGGACAGCGACAACACGGTGAGGAAAGGACATTGTCTAAATTTGCGTCAACGGCCAGGGCAGGTAACCGGAACATTAACAGTCACAAGGCAGAAAATTCTACTGGTGCACTTCAATTGCAAATAACCAAATACAGTTAGACTCTTCCGGACGGTGGTTAAACCTTCGCAAACTCTAACACACATGTTGTTGCTCACGGGAATGTCCCAACAGCCAACAACGAGAACCAAATGGCACAATGTGAACAGTCTTGACTTGCTAGTAAATTCAATCCAAATTAAACTTTCGTGTCCAGGGTCGGTGAGCCACAGAACTCATAGCAATGGGAACAGCCCCACACCTCTGACGTTGCATAGGGACCGCCAGTAGGCCCGGCCAAACAACACCCCGCAGAGATTTCCTCGCTGCTCCACATCAACCGATTGACTGTCACACATCAGCACGGGGACAGCACTAAAATAACTGAGTAGTCGACATCACAAGCTACGCACAGTTTCATGAACACTTGCACAAAGAACTAGACAATACTGATGGCAGCGACTGTGCAATAACATGGACGAATCACGAGTCGGCACACGCAGACAACCCATAAGCATCGCCAGCCGACATACACGTCGTCCGACAAGACGACCGACTGATGACTAAACGAGGTGCTTCGCACTCAAGTGACATGTATCGGCAACTGTCGGGCAAGTCGTGGCTGTCCGGATCTCACTGCAGCCACATCCTGACTGAATTTCTTCCACGTCAAAAGTCAAACACTGCTAGGTCAGAATGCACTGCTAGTGCCTCCCAACTCACTGGAAGATCTGAACTAACTCCAAACACACAACAACTGGGAAGTAATAGCAGTCAGCAAAGATAGTACGCCAGGGCTTATATCGATAAGCGCCGCTGCTGCCGCTCACGGGCAGGCAAGGCGGCAACTCAGTGACACCAATAATTGAAATTAACAGAACGAGGTGGTAGTACAATAAAAACATGATGACAAATGACATATGGCACGAACATGAGTCACGCACGGCTCATCCGCTTTAGAAGTCATTTAACAACTGAAAATGCTATAGTCTCTTTCCTCTGTCAGGTACTGGATGGGTTAAACAAAAGGTTTCAAACGCTAGGTATATTTTTTGATTTAACTCTGGCGTTTGGTTGTGTTAACCACAAAAAATTACTCCAGAAGTTGGACCATTATGGAATATGGGGAGTAGCTCATGCCTCTGAGATCAGTGTTGGGGCCACTTCTGTTTCTTATTTATATAAATGATATGCCCTCTAATATTACAGGTAATAGTAAAATATTTCTGTATGCTGATGACATTAGCTCGGTAGTAAAGGATGTCGTGTGCAACATTGGCTCTGTTTCAAACAGTGCAGTTCACGACAAAAGTTACTGGCTTGTAGAACATAAAGTATCACTAAATCACAGTAAGACTCAGTTTTTACAGTTTCTAACACACAATTCAACAAACCCGACATGATTTGTTTCAGATTCCACGTTGGAAAAATATATCTAAAAACAAAGATGATGTAACTTACCAAACGAAAGTGTTGGTATGTTGATAGAAACACTAACACACACACACACACAAAATTCAAGCTTTCGAAACCCACGGTTGCTTCATCAGGAAAGAGGGAAGGAGAGGGAAAGACGAAAGGATGTGGGTTTTAAGGGAGAGGGTAAGGAGTCATTCCAATCCCGGGAGCAGAAAGACTTACCTTAGGGGAGGGAAAAAACAGGAACACACACATGTGTGCACGCGCACGACCACACACACACACACACACACACACACACACACACATTATATATATATATAAGACACAAGCAGACGTATGTAAAGGATGGTTTTCTGGCAACTAGCAGGCTGTATGGTGGGGGGGGGGGGGGGGGGGGGGGGGAGAAATTCTTACAAAACACATCACATTGACAATCATCAGCCCTCATAAAGAACAAACATGAGAAACAAATTTTTTGTTGTTAAAAGCATCAATTTGTCACAAAAAGATATTTATTGCTGTATTGATGTATATAATCCAGTATAAACTTTACTACCTACACCTTTCCGAATTTTATTTAAATATGGCATGTCTTTCCATACACCTTTGATTCTTATTTTTCCTTACTGCAGAGTTTATGTATACGGGACCGAGTACACGCACATTACTTGCCATACAGCTAGTATAAATACACACTGGCTTTGCACTCACATGCACAACAAACACAAACTTAAATAATCTGACTAGTGTTACTGTATGCCACATGTACTTTCAGTTCTGACATTTGCCTTTAGCCTGTTATTTATTGATTTCTTTTTCTGTAGTCAGATACCCCATTCAAAACGTAAATTCAGATGCACCTGGACCAAAAGTTGTTCAATTGTATGAACAGAAAGAACATGGATACTGCACAATTGATTTCATTTGTTGTAATACCTTATATTACTGTTCACCAACATCACCATTATTACTATTATTATTATTATTATTATTATTATTATCATCATTATTAAATGATGTGGTATTCGTGTACTGAGCTTATTGGTGTCTGCAACTTCAACAGCCTTGGGCAATATTCAGCCAGCTGGCTCCAATAACTTCAACAGGTCTTTGTCCCATCAGTCTGGCGGTCTTTCTTGTGGTCTGTCTCTCGGATTCCATTCCAGCACCGTCTCCATCTGTCAGTCATCATTCTTCCGGCAACATGCCAACCCACTGCCATTTCACAGTATCTATTATCTCCAGGATGTATTTGATGTCGGTAATGGATCTGATGCCTTCTGTCCTCCTTTTTTTGTCTTTTCTTTTGATCCCAACCTTTCCATGCTTCATGGTGTATTTGTGAAGTCTCCAGGTCTAACAGCTGAAAGTCAACACGGGGAGAACATTCTGGACACAAACGATTTTTTCAGTTTTACTGCCAAGTTTCACTTGAAGATACTTGAATGTCTTCCAAATGCTTGCCAGCATAGATCAATGTGTGTAAACATTTCAGATATTATGTCTCCAGTCGTATTTATAAGCTGGCCGGCATAGATGCAGCCGCTGGAAGTGTACAGTAGTGTATTTCTAAACTGTACATTTCTTACCATTCTCCACTTCTTAGGCATAGCTTCTATCTAGGAAAGGTCTAGTTCAGTCCAGCTGCCTCACATTCTGAGGCGAAATGCAATACCGACATCTGCAGTTCTTCAAAACTGTTTGCCAAGTGCCCAATGTCTACTGTTAAATCTCAGGTTGTTAATTATCTTCCTACTGAATAAAAGTCATTTTTCTTTCCAGTTTAATTTCATCACAGCCATTTCCAGTATGACAGAACAGATTAGGAAAGATGAACTCACCTTATTTGACTCCTCTGTGATTGGAAAGTCCCAAGTAGGTTCTCTGACATTAATGAAAGATGTAGGTTTTGTATATATGCTACAGGGCTTTAACATAAGCCACCTCTAACCCCTCAGTCAGCTATGGCTTACACAACAACTCGATATCTAATTCAGTCCAAGGCCATAGAGGCATCCAGTATTTGTTTAATTTCTGCAGAAAAAACTATGTTGAAGTTTGCCAAATCTGCTATGGAAACTAGCTTGCACAAGTATTATACGTCTATTATTGAATTAAACCCTCCCCCACACCCCCCCCCCCCCCCCCCCAAATCATATTTTTATGTCTTTTTGTGAAGGTAACTCTCAAGAACTACTGTACGGTTTTTTATACAATTTTCACTAACACAGACTAAACCATGATGAAGGTTTGTGTATATCACTTATTTTCATTATGCCAGGCAAGTTGCCTGGCTGTAGATACTTAATGCTACACTTGCAAAGCTGCTGGCACTGGTAGTTATTATTATTATTATTATTATTATTATTATTATTATTAGGTTGAGGCATAAGTTCATAGCATTTTTGTTTCGCATGTTTATATTCCAGCTGCTATGGTTTTACTTATTGATTGACAATTTTTTTTTTTTCCATTTGTAGTTAAATGTTGCTATCTGACATTACATACATGTCATTTCGACAAAATAAGTGAAGCTGTGGACACTATTTTATAGAGTGCCAAATGAAGAAATCAGAATATTTCAGACATATTCTTTTGTTTGAGTTCAACAAGGGATGATAGCAGTGGAAACAGCCAGAAACATTTGCACTGTGTATGGGGATAATGCCATTGGATAAAGCATGGGAAGAAAATGCTATTCTCATTTTAAGAAGGATTATTTTGACATTAGTGACTCTCCACATTCAGGAAGACCTTCAAGGTTTGACAAAGATTGTTTAAATGCATTAATTCACAACGATCCACAACAGTGCACTCGATAAATGGCAAACATGATGCACTGTGATTGCTGCAGCATCATGTGACATTTGCAGGCAATGGGGAATGTTCAAAAATTGGGTGTACAGGTACCAAATGCTCTAAGTCAAAAATTATCAAAATCAGTATGTTCATCTCTGCTTGCTTGTCATCATTTGGCTTGTGAACAACACCAACCATTCCTATCCCATATTGTCACTGGTGGTGAGAAATGGCTGAGCCAAAACAAAGTAGCAACTCCCCGTACGAACACCTGCACGCTTCCAGAAAAGATAATGTCATGCTTCTGGCGGAACAGTGATGGTGTTGCACTACAAATTGCTTCCCTGAGATGTAACCATCACTGCTCAGATTTATTGCCAACAGCTGAGACATCTTGCACATTCAATCTGGGAACGATGACCAAGAACACTGTGAAAAGTGATGCTATGCCACAGTAATGCCCGCCCACATTCCTCTCGACTGACGAAAAATGCTATACAGGAGTTGGGTTGGGAAGTCATTCTGTAGCCACCTTATTCACCCGATGTCGCACCCTCAGATTTTCACCTTTTATGCTCTCCATCGAACAAGCTTCAAGGATCTTCCTTTCTGGATGGGAATGCACTCCGAACATTACTTAACGAGTTCTTTGCCTCAAAAACACATGAATCAAAAGCTGCAGAATCAGACAGTTAACTCAGTGTTAGCAAACTGTTGCAGGTAGTCAAAGAGAATATATTATAAGACTAAAGTCTTTGTATAAACACAGCAGATACACAAAGACCCACGGAAAAGCACTACAAACTTATGCGCCAACCCTATATATTACATGGTCGTGCACAAATAATTCAATTCAAGTTCATATTCCGTTTATACGGTTTGTGTAGTAGAGCTACCAACTAACGACACCCTCCGCACCAACACGTGTTGTACCTGGCAGCGATGCTCCGCACAGCTCCTATAAGCCTCCACACATCACCAGGATTCGCTGCCTTGCCAGAGTCCTTGCCTCCCCGGGTGGCACCTGACCCTACCTTCGCCCTGACCTCTGTTGTCTCCAACCTGCAAAAGACATCTTCTTGTCAGCTGTACACTGTCTTCTTCATTTTTTATTTTACACAATCACACAACCATTTCACAGTCTCGTGGCCATGTTCCACAGACTTTCGGTAAAAAGAGAGAGAGAGAGAGAGAGAGAGAGAGAGAGAGAGAAAGGATTACTGTAGAAAATATAAACTCAGTCAAGTAACTATCTACTTCTTGATAAATAAGAATATAGTTATACCTAAAGACACATGGTGCAACTGATGATTTAATATTCCCCACACATTGTCAATAATACTAATTGCTACGGCAAAAATCACCTGAGAAAGATAAACATTAATCACAAATAAGAAGTAAACTACCAAAGAAAGACAGCATGAATGACAACTGTACTTCGTTACTTGGCAGCAATTACAGGTTCTGTGATGATTCTTGTCTCCACTTTTTATCTATCTCAGTCTGAAGACAGACACTGTCTCGTCCCAATTCCTTACAAAACCGTGCAAAATTCATGTGATTCTTTTGAAAATAATTAAAAAAATTAAACAACAAAATCGACCAATCACCCGGCACAGTACATAATTTTTACGGTCAGTGACTCTCTAATAAATATCAAGACACACGCACAGCTAAAGCAACCTAATCCACTTGAATCTGCTACTGTATCCAAATCTTGGTCACTCGCTACTTTGCCCTCACACTCCATCCATTACCAAACTGATGATTCCTAGATGCCTGAGGATGTGTCCTATTAATTGATCCGTTCCTTTAGTCAACTTCTGCCATAAATTCCCTTTGGCACATCTTCATTCGTCGTCCAATCTACCCATATTATCTTTAGCACCACGCTTCAGAAGTTTTTGTTCTCTCCCAGTCTAACGTGTTTACTGTCGGTGTCAAACTTCTGTACGAGCCTACACTGCAGACAGACACCTGCAGAAAAAACTTTCTGATAAAAATTTATATTCCATGTTAGCAAATTTAACTATTTCAGAGTCTCTGTGTCTGCATTTAATATCTTCTCTACACTGGCCATCATCAGTCATTCTACTGACCACATAGCAAAAGTCATTGACTACTTTTACTGTGTCATTTCACAATGTAATTGCCTTGCCAATGTCTCATTTAATTTGACTGCATTCCATTATCTTAAATTTCACACTTCTGTGTATCGTCGAATTGGACTGTGCACTATTGCTTCAAAAATCATTTAAATGGGCTTATTTCACATAGTTTTTGATTAATAACATGATTAATCAAAGCATATTTCCTTGTACCTCCCAGTAATTCTAACAATTTTTAAAACACTAATTACACAGGACCTGCTTTATTGGTGCGAAATTAAAGTAGTGTTCTTTGTTACATTGTTACATAACCAATTAAATCTTTAAATTAAAATTGCACAAGAATTACTACATAAATTAGACAAAATGAAACACATTTCTATCTAGGGAACATTGTATTTTAAACCACCGCTTCAGTGAGAGAGCGCTCCAAACATTAAAGCAAATAAAGTCTTGACTGACAATGAGCAAAATGGTGTATGTATTCAACTGAATGGAGACTTCAGAACAAATGACAAAGTGTGTACAGGAGTCTCTACCACAAAATGCAAAGATGACTACATTTAAAATTCATGCGATACCCAGTGACAACAGGGAAACATACCTATCAGCGATGCAGGTTCCACTCTCGGCCAGATGTCCTGTCCCTTCACTCACAGCACACACTGCTCCACCTAGACCTTCATGTGTTTTGATCGAGCCTCCGCTCTCAGTCTCAGTCACAGCCACGACCCCACTTTCCAGATGACCTGCCCTGTAACTGCTACTCTCCGTGTCTCCCGTACTGCCCGACTGCGTCCAGGCATCCGTCACAGCCATCGTCACCCGGTCGCCACCGTCACAGCTCGTCTGTGTGCACTTGTCGCAGTGCCTCCTCTGGACCCTGCCGCTCCCCACAGGCACCTCGGCGGCAGTCCGGGTGCTACTGTCACAGAAGGCACTCTGCAGTTTCTGGAAGACGTCAAACATCCTCCTCTGCTTCTGAGCCACCTCACCCACATCTGCCGCCAGCTTTAGCAGCAGCTCTGTGTGGCGGTTCTGCAGGTGGAACAGTGCCCTTATAAGAGGGTCCGACACTGGGACCCGCGATGCTCCGAGCCCCTCCGCAGTGCGTGCATTTCCAAACTCTGTGAGGGGCAATCCCGCAGAGCTCCCCCTCTTTGCACGCCTGGGACTGTCGCGTGTTTCAGAATTGCCGACTGTGAGGAGCTCTCTCTCCCTCACATTTATTCCAAGATTTTTGCACGGAACTGATACCGGGTCACTTTCTTTCACCAGTTTGTTTTTCCACTTCCGTCTGCGTCTTCCCAAACTGAGAGGAGAACCGTCACTTAGGCTGCAGTCTGACGAAATAAAACCTTTGTGTGGCCCTGCAGATTTTTCTCTTTCATTCTGAAAGTCGAAAGCCTGGGGTGCCCGCAGGCCGCTTACATCTGAGGCGACGTACCCCGCCCCTGCGAGTGCGACCCGATCGGACGAATCGACGTAGCGAGCGACTCCTCCCTGTCGGTCCGAGTGACCCGGTGGAAAGCTGCCACGCTGCTCCTCCACACCCTGTATCTCTCCTCCAGGTGCAGTGACTGTCGCCGAAACGGTACTGTCACACTGGACGCCCGTAACGTCGGGCAAATCCTGTGTGGGACGTCCCGTACAGTCCACAACATCCCCGAGATGCTTATGTGGCACTGCAGCAGTGCCTCCCTGCAGCTCAGCATAGTGTCGGTCCAACATCTCAACACGAGTCTGAGAATTTGTCACTTTGCTCCTTTTGAGACCATATTGGTATTTTTTTGCAAACGGGTCTGTGTCAGAATCGAGGAAATTATCGGTGGTACTTTTTCCAAATGACTCACCTCTTTCTCTCATTTCCTGCACTGCAACCGAGTTCTTATACCCGAGTCGATCGGCTTTACGAGTTCCGTCCCCTGTCTTCTGTCCCACACACATATTCCCTGCCCCAACGGGCCCTGAACTGGTCCTCCCTGAAAAATTCTCAGCACTTCTCTCTTCAAACTCCTCTAAATCTGGTCTCCTCTCACTGAAGTCAGCTGATATGCGCCGGTGATCACTCTGCTCAAAGTTGCTGGGATCGACAACAGTATTTGTCTCCACTTTGTATGCCTTTATCCATGAAGGGACAGCTTTCTCTTGCACGCCATAGTGTAAAATATCTTCAGTGTTCGAAGTTTGGTGTGGAGTTTTCATCACTTTGGCAGATGCCTTTGGTGCTTCGAACAGCCCACATCCGAAAACCAGAGATGCGTCTGGCACACATGGCTCGAAGAGGATCTAAAAGAAACAAATGTTTGTAAGTGAACAAGGTACAGTTTATGCTCAACATGACTGAGTTTTTGTATGCTGAGCTGTAAAGACTATCATAGATAGCAAGGTCACAACAAGGTTACAACATCACCTCTTCTCAATTCTTGTCAGAAAAATCACATTGAAATCTAAACAGAAAAAGGAGTGTAGGTCAAGTGAACAGAAAAGACAAGACAGCTTACATTGCTAGTAACACTCATAGAATTAATGGTGTACTTCTGGAAACTCAGCCCTTTCGTAGTTTCCACTTTATGCAAAATATTTTGACAGTCAAACCAGTCAAAGTAGTATCCCTCTTCACAATAGTCCCACTTTGTAAATCCTTGGAAGTAATCAATTGTTTCACAGAACTTTTTAGGCATATTCTGACATTAACTTCTTTCCTTTATGCCACAAATTATTATTAACACACTGTTGGCTTTGCAGCAGTTAGCCCTCATGCCTGAAGTCACAAATCGGTACATGGAACATTTTGAAGCAAAGGCACTAGAATCTGCAAAGTTCAAACCAATGAGTCTATTGATACATGCATGACATGTTTGTCATGTGACCGCATGGAAAGGAAAACCTTTAAGAGTGTTTGGAATATCTTAACTCTATCCATTCTTATATAAAGTTTACGACAGCTTAGAAAAAAAGAGGCTAGCTATCTTTCCTTGATTTGTTGGTTAAGACAAAACTGGGAAAAAATCCCTGAGTCACAGTGTACATAGTAAACAGGCACAAAAAATTTTATATCTCTACACCTCAAGCTGTCACCACTCCTCACAGACAAAATTGATGCTGAAGACTCTGGTCTATGAAGTACTTTACACTAGCAGACAAGGAGTGGCTCATGAAAGTATTACACACCCTCGAACAGTCTCCCTAAGGGATGCAGACTCATTCAACAGGCTTTACAGTCAACATAAAGATTGCAAAAGAAAGAGGTTGAGACACACAGAAAAAGAGAACTTAGAATCACTTATCTACCTCGCACTGGCCCAGTATCTGGAGTGACTGGAGACTCCTACGGAAATATGGCTTTCAGTGTCTTTCACTATTGTCAATAAAGATAAAAAAGTCTTCTTTGTAATGTTAAAGACACTCTAGGCCTCTGAGAGCCAAGTGTGTACTGCATTCCACACAAATGTCTTACACGGTGCCAGCTATTAGAACAATTGATGAGCGGTTCGAGGAACGTGAGGGATACACCAGACTAAAACAACCATACAAATCGATGGTTGCCAAGCACTGTCTCAAATACACTCATCAAGGGACGAGTATCGTGGTGCAAACACCGAGCTTCTGAGGCAATGTAATTAAGGAGACTACTGAAACAAAGACATCGGACAAACTAATAAATGGGTATGGATACTTTAATTTTAACAAGGTTTGGTTGGTTGGTTGGTTGTTTTTTGGGAAGGAGACCAGACAGCGAGATCATCGGTCTCATTGGATTAGGGAAGG
Source organism: Schistocerca gregaria (assembly GCF_023897955.1). Taxonomy (NCBI): domain Eukaryota; kingdom Metazoa; phylum Arthropoda; class Insecta; order Orthoptera; family Acrididae; genus Schistocerca; species Schistocerca gregaria. Next base: position 109,805,610 of record NC_064930.1, on the reverse strand, counting down.
ACGGGGAAGCAAGTCGGCCGTGCCTTTTGAAAGGGCCTGGCCTGGAGTGATTTAGGGAAATCATGGAAAACCTAAATTTGGATGGCCGAACGCGGGATTGAACCATCGTCCTCCCCAATGCAAGTCCAGTGTCTAACCACTGCACCACCTCGCTCGGTTTAACAAGGTTTGGGGCTAGACACTCAATTTAGTGAGATCTTGCTGGCTATCACATCTATCATTTCTGCGAAAAGCTGCAAGAACGTAAACTTAACCTAACAGCGCACACTCCGAAAAACTTGGGAAAGTCAAAAGACACAGTGGGCATCGAGAGTCGACTCACAATCAGGTATGAATAGCGGCATGACACCCAATACAGTTCATAGTGTGGTTGGAGCTCAGGCAGCAATTACACAAGGCGGCACAATTCACAGCACCTAAAGAAGACAAGTGGCTCAGTCGTCACAATATTGGGTATTAAATGGACAGAATTCAGCTGACCCAGAAGTACACTGCTATTCAGGCTAGCTGAGGAAAACTGTGAGGTCACAAAACTCATCAACACACACACACACACACACACACACACACACAGATACAGACACAGACACAGAGAGAGAGAGAGAGAGAGAGAGAGAGAGAGAGAGAGAGAGAGAGAGAGAGAGAGAGAGAGAGAGAGAAGTCCTAATTGCAGAAGACAATAATGACTACAAATTGGAAAAAAAGTAGTGTCCTATTAACTATGAACTCTACTCGTTGAGATACAGGCAGCAATCAGTGGTGTAAGCTATGTTGGCTGGGTTCAACTCTTTTTCTGGCCCTCCAAATACGATATTCTTGTCAGACTTTGCACTTGCAACTGTCTCCAAGAGTCATTCCATATGCATCATTTGAAGTTGTGCAGACCTGAGCAGAAGACCAATGTTTCTGCAGTGAGTGAAAAACGTAGATAGTAATATGGAGTCCTACTGTTCCACACAATGATGGAAAACAATACAGCTTTAGAAGCAGAGCACAATCCTGCATTGAGGCAGTAATGGTGAACATCACAGCCATGAAAAGAGGACAAGCTGTGTACCCAGTGTGTTTATACCAACTTCAACAGGTCATGCGCATGACATGTGTTTTTATTTACATATTTACATATTCTCTGGATTCCAGCGGCTATCTGATTTGGTGAAGGCCAGCATCGTTGACAGAACCGACTGCGGACCTTTGGTGCAGAGCCGGGTGGAGGGTCTGAATCAGAGGCTCAGACGGTTTTGCGACCGTATTGGCTGCAGATTCCTTGACTTGCGCCATAGGGTGGTGGGGTTTCGGGTTCCGCTGAATAGGTCAGGAGTTCACTACACTCAGCTGGCGGCTACACGGGTAGCGGAGGCTGTGTGGCATGGACAGGGCGGTTTTTTAGGTTAGAAGGCCTCAGGAAAGTGCGGGATGGGCTGCAATGTCAAAGGGTGCTTGGCAATTACAGGACGTGCTTGGATCAAGGAACAGTCGGAATTATAGTTGTAAATTGTTGTAGTTGCGCTGGAAAAGTCCCTGAGCTTCAAGCGCTAATAGAAAGCACAGAAGCTGATATCGTTATAGGTACAGAAAGCTGGCTAAAGCCTGAAATAAGTTCTGCAGAAATTTTTACGAAGTCTCAGACGGTGTTCAGGAAAGATAGATTAGGCAGAATTGGTGGTGGAGTGTATGTGTCTGTCAGTAGTGGTTTATCTTGTAGTGAAGTCGAAGTAGATACTCTGTGCGAATTGGTGTGGGTGGAGGTTATACTTAACAGCCGAATTAAGTTAATAATTGGCTCCTTCTACCGACCCCCAGACTCCGATGATACAGTTGCGGAACAGTTCAGAGAAAGTTTGAGTCTCGTAACAAATAAATACCACACTCATACGGTTATAGTTGGTGGGGATTTCAACCTACCCTCGGTATGTTGGCAAAAATACTTGTTCAAAACCGGTGGTAGGCAGAAAACGTCTTCCGAGATTGTCCTAAATGCATTCTCCGAAAATTATTTCGAGCAGTTAGTCCACGAACCCACGCGAATTGTAAATGGTTGCGAAAACACACTTGACCTCTTGGCGCGAAATTTGGCACGTACTTCGATGCGAGATGCCTTTAATAGGTTCCACAACGAAACATTGTCTCGAAATTTGGTAGAAAATCCGAAGAAATTCTGGACGTATGTAAAGTACACAAGCGGCAAGACGCAGTCAATACCTTCGCTGCGCAGTGCCGATGGTACTGTTATCGACGACTGTGCCGCTAAAGCGGAGTTATTGAACGCAGTTTTCCGAAATTCCTTCACCAGGGAAGACGAATGGAATATTCCAGAATTTGAAACACGAACATCTGATAGCATGAGTTTCTTAGAAGTAGATACCTTAGGGGTTGCGAAGCAACTGAAATCGCTTGATACGGGCAAGTCTTCAGGTCCAGATTGTATACCGATTAGGTTCCTTTCAGATTACGCTGATACTATAGCTCCCTACTTAGCACTCATATACAACCGCTCGCTCACCGATAGATCTGTACCTACAGATTGGAAAATTGCGCAGGTCCCACCAGTGTTCAAGAAGGGTAGTAGGAGTAATCCATTTAACTACAGACCTATATCATTGACGTCGGTTTGCTGTAGAGTTTTGGAGCATATACTGTATTCAAACATTATGAATCACCTCGAAGGGAACGATCTATTGACAAGTAATCAGCATGGCTTCAGAAAACATCGCTCTTGTGCAACGCAGCTAGCGCTTTATTCGCACGAAGTAATGGCCGCTATCGACAGGGGATCTCAAGTTGATTCCATATTTCTAGATTTCCGGAAAGCTTTTGACACCGTTCCTCACAAGCAACTTCTAATCAAGCTGCGGAGCTATGGGGTATCGTCTCAGTTGTGCGACTGGATTCGTGATTTCCTGTCAGGAAGGTCGCAGTTCGTAGTAATAGACGGCAAATCATCGAGTAAAACTGAAGTGATATCAGGTGTTCCCCAGGGAAGCGTCCTGGGACCTCTACTGTTCCTGATCTATATAAATGACCTGGGTGACAATCTGAGCAGTTCTCTTAGACTGTTCGCAGATGATGCTGTAATTTACCGTCTAGTAAGGTCATCCGAAGACCAGTATCAGCTGCAAAGCGATTTAGAAAAGATTGCTGTATGGTGTGTCAGGTGGCAGTTGACGCTAAATAACGAAAAGTGTGAGATGATCCACATGAGTTCCAAAAGAAATCCGTTGGAATTCGATTACTCGATAAATAGTACAATTCTCAAGGCTGTCAATTCAACTAAGTACCTGGGTGTTAAAATTACGAACAACTTCAGTTGGAAGGACCACATAGATAACATTGTCGGGAAGGCGAGCCAAAGGTTGCGTTTCATTGGCAGGACACTTAGAAGATGCAACAAGTCCACTAAAGAGACAGCTTACACTACACTCGTTCGTCCTCTGTTAGAATATTGCTGTGCGGTGTGGGATCCTTACCAGGTGGGATTGACGGAGGACATCGAGAGGGTGCAAAGAAGGGCAGCTCGTTTTGTATTATCGCGTTATAGGGGAGAGAGTGTGGCAGATATGATACACGAGTTGGGATGGAAGTCATTACAGCATAGACGTTTTTCGTCGCGGCGAGACCTTTTTACGAAATTTCAGTCACCAACTTTCTCTTCCGAATGCGAAAATATTTTGTTGAGCCCAACCTGCATAGGTAGGAATGATCATCAAAATAAAATAAGAGAAATCAGAGCTCGAACAGAAAGGTTTAGGTGTTCGTTTTTCCCGCTCGCTGCTCGGGAGTGGAATAGTAGAGAGATAGTATGATTGTGGTTCGATGAACCCTCTGCCAAGCACTTAAATGTGAATTGCAGAGTAGTCATGTAGATGTAGATGTACAGCGCCATCTATTATCAATTTTCACAATATTCTTTTTCTTCTGCCATATGTTTTCCCCCTTCTCCGATAATATTCCACTGCAATTTGACATCATGCTGACCAGTGGTGTTATTTCTAATGTTTTGAAAGTTTAACTTTATTTAATCACCCTGTATTATACTTCTCTCTGTGAGTGGTACCTTATCTGTAAATAAAATACGAGCTTTGAAGTGTAGATCTTCTAAGGTGGCATGACAGTATTGTAGCCCAAGAGTTCGTGCACGCTGCGAGTGATATGGAGAGAGTGATTGCTCATGCAAGTGTGATCTCTCAAGACCATTGTCAATACCTTTGGCACCTTCAGTTTCATTCACATTTGTTTTGAGATGTAAAATGCTCTTCCAATAACTTACATCGATAATGATATATCCACTATGTGGATGTTCGTCATCTTTTGATGAATTAAAGTTTTTCTACTTAGCTTGTTCTTTTACTGATCTCATTCCCTTTCCTCTGGGTTATCAGTTTTTCAATTAGTTTCATCAGTACAAAGATATTGTATATCTTCCCCTGGGGGACTATGTTCAAGTTATAAACAACATCTCACTTTAACTCTTGTGTCTTTTGAAACCACTCTTTAACAATGAAGCATAACATATCTCTTCATTACAATCCAATTTCCAAGACTTTCTGCCTTTATTTTACAACAATTAAAATATAATGACTTCTTACACTAAGACACAACTTCTCCTTAAGACAACTAAAATGTGGCTGCTCTCTCTCTTCCCACATCACGCGAGCAGGCTAAACAGAGATACCATAATAATGTACATGTAGACCAAAGAGTTTAATCATTTGCAAAGATATTCAACAAAAGTGTTTATATCGTTCTTACATAAACTGACACGAAAATATTACAAAAGTTTGCATAAACATGTATGCAGTTGACTTTACTCGAATAGGCGTTTTTGTATCTTTGTTAATGTAACTGCACAGATGTTAAACTTGTGCCGAGAGTAACAGTAGTTCACAAGCTATAAAGATTGATTTTTTTTACAAAGTTTGTATTTTTCTTTTTTAATTTTTACCCCCCCCCCCCCCCCCCCCCCACACACACACACACACACACACACATATATACACAAAGTTACTGATACGTACCAGTATCAGAGATTTCATACTACATATTAGGCTCAATTACATGACAGGATTCAGTCTTCAATTTGTCACAGCATCCCCTCCCGCATATCCTGGTGTATGAACTGTGTGATGTCTGTGACGATCCTTAGTCCTCGTGGCATACTGTTCCATGTCTGGGAGTTGCTGAAATAACTTGCAGAAAACGTTTTCACCCAGAATGTGATGCTAAGGATCTTGTTTAGAGTACGTAACCACCACCTGGCGAATACACCGCCAGCTAAACTGTAACAGCACAAGATCCTCAGCATCACATGCTTGCTGCAAAAAGTTTTCTACAAGTTATTTCAGCAACTCCCAAACATGAAACCATATACCGCGAGGACTAAGGATCGTGACAGACATCACACAGTTCATACACCAGATACGCAGGAGGGGATACTGTGACGAACAGAAGATTGAAACCTGTCTTGTAATTGAGCCTAATATGTAGTATGAAATCTCTGACACTGGTGTGTACCAGTAACTTTGTGTGTGAAAAAAGTAAAAAAATAAAAAAAATAGAAACTTTGATTTTTATACAATCTTTATGGCTTGTGAACTACCATTTCACTGGACACAAATTTAACATCTGTTCAGTTACATTAACAAAGATACAAATATGCTCACTTTAATAAAGACAACTGCATACAGGTTGATGCTACCTTTTGTAATGTTTACGTATCAATTTATGTAAGAACAATTTCAACACCTTTGTTGAATATCTTTGCAAATGACTAAACTTTTCAGTCTACATGTACATTATTACGGTATCTCTGTCTGGCCTGCTCATGCAATGTGGGAAGAGACAGAACAGTGACATTTTAGTTGTCTTAAGATAAGTTGTGTCTTAGTGTGTGAGAAGACATTATATTTTAATTGTTGTAAAACAAAGGCAGAAAGTCTTTAAACTGAATTGTAATGAAGAGACATGTTATACTTCACTGTTAAAGAGTTGTTTCAAAAGACACACGAGTTAAAGTGAGACGATCTTTATAACTTGAACATAGTCTCCCAGATGAAGCAGTACAATTTCTTCGTACTGATGAAACTCATTGAAAAATTGATATCCCGGAGAAAAGTGAATGAGATTAGTAAAAGAATAAGCTAAGTAGCAAAATTCTAAACTCATCAAAGTGGGTACACCTTTCAACTTCACTCAAAAATGACGAACACCCACATAGTGGATATGTCATTATCAATGTAAGTTATTGGAAGAGCATTTTACATCTCGAAACAAATGTCAAATGTGCAGGGAACTGTATCAGTGGTCTTGTGGGGTCACACTTGCATGAGCAATCACTCTTTCCGTACCACTTGCAGCACGCACGAGCTCTCGGGCTACGATACCCTCATGCCACATTAGAAGAGCTACACTTCAAAACTCTCATTATATATACAGATAAGGTACCACTCACATAGAGAAGTATAATACGGTGTGATTTTCATTAAAGTTAAACTTTCAAAACTTTAGAAATAACACCACTGGTCAGAATGACGTCAAATTGCAGTGGAATATTATCGGAGAAGGGGGAAAACATATGGCAGAAGAAAATAAATAATGTGCAAATTGATCAACAGGTGGCACTGTATGTGTCAGAATACGTAAATGAAAATACCTGTCATGCGCATGACCCACTGAAGTTGGTATAAACACACCAGGTACACGGCTTTTCCTCCTTTCGCGTCTGCAATGTTTGCCATGACTGTCTCAATGCAGGATTGTGCTCTGCTTGTAAAGCTGTATTACACAAATGATGACTGTGCACACATTGTTCTGCAGAAGTTCCAGACACTGAAGGATTTGAAGAAAGGCGTTGGTCCAATGACTGCCATGGGTCTGGAGAAAATTATTCAGAAATTCAAAAAGACAGGTTCTTTTGGTCATAAAACCTGGTAGATAGAGAAAACGAATTAATCTGACATCAGTGGAAGCAGTGGCCACAGCAATGCAGGAGAAGACATGTAGTGATGTGCAAACTTGTAGTGCACGGAGAATTGCCTGAACATCGGACATACCTGTGAGCGTAGTGCATAAAATCCTACAAAATGTCCTTCTTTGCTATCCATTAAAAATTACCCATGCGCACAAGTTGCTTCCTGTTGACCTGTCAGCAAGACAGACCTTTGCTTTAGAATTTCTTGCTCGCATGGAAGTGGACAATGATTGGCCGTGAAAGATTTTGTGGGCAGATGAAGCCCACTTTCATCTGACAGGATATGTCAGCACAGAATTGTCGAATATGGGCAACAGAAAATCTATAGGCAAATCAACCAGTACCACTTCATCCTGAAAAGGTCACTGTGTGGTGCGGGTTTATGGCATCATTTATCATAGGGCCATATTATTTCGAAGAGATGTGTTTCCGGGTCCTGTTACCGGTACCGTCACTGGTAAATGTTACGAGTGTCTTTTGCACAACCACATCATTCCAGCTCTCCAATAGCATGGATGTGTGGATGGGATCATTTTAAGCAAGATGGTTCAACTCTGCACATTGCAAATCCAGTTAAGCACCTGCTCAAGCGTCATTTCAGAAATGCTAGAATTATCAGCCATCATTTCCCTACAGCCTGGCCATCCCAATCACCTGATCTTAATCAGTGTGACTTCTGGCAATGGAGCTATCTGAAAGATATTGTGTTCAATGTTCTGATTGAAGACTTAGTTGCATTGAAGGCACGCATTGCGCAACACATTCTGAACGTGGCCCTGGAAACACTTCAATCAGTTATGGAACATGCTGTTTTTCGATTTCAACTTGTTACAGAAAACAGTGGACAGCATATTGAACATGTTTTGTGAAAGTCACACGGAAATTAATAATCCAATTTGAGTTTGATTGTGGCTTTAGCCTCAGGACAATTAAAAACTGATCTGAGTGATGCTTTTTATGAGGTTTTTGGCCTCAGGACAATTAAAAACAAATTTTTACCATCCAATATGATATGACCTTGCCGTGGTGGCTGGGCTTACGTAACTAGCAGTATCACATCTGTACACCCATGCACACTGAGTAGTACAGTTTGTTTAATGTCAAACGCACACCTTCGGCATTGTTGTACGATTCATTTATCATACTTTGCCAGACATATTAACAGCTGACCTTTATCCCCAAACTGCAATAATAAATTACCCACAGCATTCTCACCAAAAGACGACTGACATAGAGGTTTAACAGCCTTCAATTCTTTGGATTTCCAGCTGTGCGGACATTTTAACACTTTGAGGACTGGCCATCTTTGGCATCATTCAACAAACTCATATCGTGCTTTTTCAAAGCTTTTTTAGAATTTTGTTTAGTAGATTCTACTGCCAAAGAATTATGTCAGGTTATTGCATTTGAAAGAAGATCTTTTCTCTGCGATACTGCAAAGAAACATAGACCTACACAGTGACCATTTTTTATACTGAAATAAAAATAATGTGTTGTTTTAATAAAAACAAAACTTCTTTTTCATCTTTTCTTTACTTATTGCAGACAGAATTATAAACTGATGGTACTAAAATAAATCTTTTTGAAAATATAGTTTTTATTGAAAACTGCTTAGCATTAAAACTTTTGAAGGATTTTGCAAAGCAAAGTCCTACCTTGTCACTTTTCCAGATCATGCCTCGATTCATTCTGCACAAACGTAACATCTTCTCTGGGGCCTCTGTGACATTTCTGTAGCCAGCTTCGGTATAGGAAAATATCTTCCATCGAGTCTGTTTACAAGTGAACTACGTTGTGGGAAAGCCTCCTTTGCGTATCAAAGTCACTTCAATTTAGTAATGAATTCAATGTGATGTTTAGTAATAGGCAAATGAATTTACAATTGTTATCATGAAAATGTGAAAAAAGCTTTATTCCACCACTTAATTACTTAATCTCAAAAGGGTTGCAGCCCATTAGCTGGCCACTGCATTGTTTTTATTACAACGCAAAATACAACTTTTTCTGTTACTCCTAATGTTGCTACCAGCTTTTGGACAACTGGATTGTTAGCTAGCCCTTTTCCATTTTCCAGTAGTGTACTGTAAGATCATTTTGAAAATAATTACAAAGCTTTTAGCAGACTACAACCGATGCATTTTTCAATACATGTAATATCACGAGACACGGCGCATTGCGACACGATAAACGTAACTGCTGCAAAGCAAGTGATACACAATGTCTGGATTCCTCTCCAGCCGATACAAGTGACAGGTGCTGCCATCTATGTTTTTTTCATTATTGTACAGGCATCATACGGTACCTTTATACACCCGACAGATGCAACACAAATTTTGGAATATATTAAGAGAGCTGAGAAACAGCCAGTGGAGATCCTATGTTGCTCGTCTTTTTCAAGCAAAATCTATGTGATGTACAAGCTACATTGTTCTTCTTCAAAGTGTTAAAGATATTGGTGTATTCTGCAGCCATCAACAATGTGCATATGTGTAACACCACATCTGAGCATGTGTCTACACAAATTTGTGACTCTGTGAGAAGGAGATCTGAAGGGTGTGTGAGAACAAATGGAAACCACAAGGAATGTTGGAAGTACAGATGCCTGTCGTACGACAACCTGCGGTGTAACTCAATTAATCTACATATACATCTAGACTCTGCAAACCACTGCGAAGTGCATGGCAGAGGGTATGTTCCATAATAACAGTAATCAGGGTTTCTTTCTGTTCCACTTATGCATGAAGCACAGGAATAATGATAATTTGAATGTCTCTGTGCAGGCTGTAATTGTTCTAATCTTATCCTCACGAGCCCTGCGAGAGCAATACATACGGGGTTGTAGCACATTCCTAAGATCATTGTGTAAAACCAGTTCTTGAAACTTTGTTAGTAGACTTTCTTGGATACTTTACATCTATCTTCAAGGGTTTGCCAGTTCAGTTCCTTCAGTAGCTCTGCGACTCTATCCCACATGTCAAACAAACCTGTGACCATTCGTGTTGCCCTTCTGCGTACACATTCAACATCCCCATTTAGTCCTATTGGTAAGGGTTTCACACACATCAGCAGTATTCCAGAACTGGTTGTACGAGTGATTTGTAAGCAGTCTCCTTTGTAGACTGACTGCACTTCCCCAGTATTCTACCAATAAACCGAAATCTACTTACTGTTTTACCCACAACTGATCCTATGTGATTATTTCATTTCATATCCCTACAGCGTGTCACACCCAGGTATTTGTAAGAGTTGGTCGATTCTAATAGTGACTCACTGATATAATAGTTGTAGGAGAAACAGACGGGGCTAGCACAGGTGTTGTAGCAGCAGCGTAGGAACATGTCATTCTCACAGGATGGAGTCAGTCGTATTTCCTTTTGGCCTCAGTATAGGTTAGTCGGTCCAGGGTCTTGTATTCCATGATTTACGCTCTTTCTGGAAAATTCGGCAGTCTGGGGAGCAAGGTGAATGGTGCTCCCCGCAGATGACACAGATGAGAGGCGGGGCACGTGGAGTATTGGGATGTGATGGGAGTCCGCAATCTCGACGTGTGAGGCTGGAAGTGCAGCGAGAAGACATATGGCCGAACTTCCAGAACTTAAAGCACCGCATCGGGGGAGAGATATAGGGCTTAACGTCACATCGGTAGACCATCACCTTGACCTTTTCCAGTAATGTATCCCCTTCGAAGGCCAAGATGAAGGCACTGGTAGCAATCTGATTTTCCTTCGGACCCTGATGAACGCGCCGGACGAAATGTACACCTTGGCGCTCTAAATTGGCGCGCAGCTCTTCATCAGACTGCAAAAGGAGATCCCTATGGTAAATAACTCCTTGGACCATATTTAAACTCTTATGGGGTGTGATCATAACGGCAACATCCTCCAACTTGTCACAATCGAGTAACCGTTGTGACTGGGCAGAGGATGCCATTTGTATCAGGACTGACACAGAGCGCATTTTTGACAAGACCTCCCCAAACTTGTCCTCTAAATGCTCGACGAAGAACTGAGACTTTGTGGAGAGAAAAGACTCCCCATCAGCCCTCGTACAAACTAAGAAGCGGGGCGAATAACTGCTACTGCCATCCTGAGACTTATGTTCCTCCCACAGTGTGGCCAGGGAGGGCAACGTTTTCGGATCGTACTTCTGAGTGTTAAACTAAGTCCGAGAACGCTTAGAGACTGCTGGCGGCTGGCCACCAGGGAGAGACGATGTACCACGCTTCATTGTGGGTAATCCGCCCTGATGCCACCTACTCCGACCAAGGGCCCTCCCCACGGGCGCCACCCAGCCACGGCAAGAGCCACCTGGTAGGATGGCCGTTGCCGGGAGTCCCGATACCCCAGGAGGATAGGCATCTACTCCTTGGCATACATGGAGAGTTAACGGCGCAGGCATCAGTAGAGCGATCCCTGTGTTGTCAGGGGGCTACAACCAACAGGGTACATGGCAGCCCCACCACAACGGACTGGCTGCCGTGCTGGATGTTAGGTAACATGTGGTCCATGGTTGCCGTCGGTGCAGAAAGAGGCACTGCACAGTGCAAGGTGTAATCTGCACGCAGAAACAGAGTTATGCCCAAGAGATGGAGAGCGGACAGGACTGCAATTCAACAGTGTAAAAGCTGGCGAAAGGTCTGATCGCAAGATGGACACAATGCACCAAGTAAGGCGCCCTTCCCCAATCGGCTCGGTCTTCGGAAAATTTTGAGAGATGGAGGTCAAACACAACAGGGGACCATCATATAAGGCCGAAAGGTTTGAGACTCCTTTTAGTCACCTCTTATGACAGGCAGGAATACCGCGGGCCTATTCTAACCCCCGAACCTGCAGGGGGCCAACAAAAAATAAAGTAATGCACTGTATCTAAACAGACAGATAGATCCATTATTGTATGACTGCATGATTACAGAGCAATTACACCCATTAAATACCTAAGAGCATGCAGATGGAGGAATTTCAAGTGAAATGGCCACATAAAACTAACTGCAAGTAAGGCAGATGTCAGAATGAGATTCACTGGATGAATCCTCAGGATGTATGGGCCACCCAGAAGTGAGGTCCCTTACAAAACCTTCCTTCTACTAATACCCGAATACTGCTCATCTGTCTGTGATCCTTACACCTAAAATTGATAGTAAACAGAGAAGACGCAAAGAAGTGCATTTTTAGACTACACATATGCTCAACAAACTCCAGTAGTGGGTGCTGCAAGAGTGGTGCTGAGTTTCACGGTGAGGTTTACAGATAAAGTTCTGAGGTTTGTATTGCTCATTCTGTCACTACATACTATACAAGACCATGTTCTCTACATTGCACAATTTAAGAATATTTATTTGTTTTTGGATAGAGTAGATTATCTTTTACATAATTCTAAGTTCTGTGAGAATGAAAAATTATTTAAAGGAAAATTCATTTCCCAACATAATTAACCCTGTCCTATCTCAGATTCAAAGCCACCTTCCTCAACGAGGGTGTGTGACATTACGATAATGCTGCCTATCTCCACTCGAAGAAGTTACAAAATGTTTATTTCAATTAAGAACAGTGATTGTCAGCAAATCATCAATAGCATGGTTTATTGCTACAATTATTAATAATTTCAAACTTTTTAAGATACATGGTTTTAGTGCTATTGTGCATGTCACCATACAACACTGATCATTTTACAATTCTCAAAGCAAACAAAATGCAGCACAAATAACAAAAGAAAATCAGCAAATACATCTGAGCAATGTCAGTAAGCACATTGTCTGAATTCAACTCGACTTATTCCCACTCATTATCAAATAAATAATGCAGTGTGAATAATTACAGTGAATCCTTTCTAACAAAAGGGCATGTCTCACGTGAACACAGTTAGCAAGCACGTGCGACCCATGCTGACAAGAGCATCATGTCAATCCAGCTGCTATGCTCGGACTAACTGTTGCACCATGCCAAGCATTTGTGCCCAGCAACAACAATCACACTCATAGTCAGCAGGAAGTGATTATTGTGGAATTCTTACCTCAGCTAAACAAGAGGTAGCTGGAACACACACTCTGCGATGAAGTAGATCGATACATTTATGAACAAATGTTACAAACAATAGCAAATACTTTGACGTGTGAGAATCTAAGATCGTCATACCCCCATTGCACTGAAGCCCTCATTCAAACCTTGTCCCCCAAAACCAAATGACAAGTATCAACACTTACACTTTAAAAGTTATCACCATATCCACATCAAATGCCACCCCCTCCCCCTCCGACAGAGTAGTCATCTGTAGCAAACTTATCTTCTCTTCCACAGAATCCCTCAAACACATTGTATTGGGGCAGGCTGTCCCACAACTACCCCTACAGGTATTAATCACAAACTAATGCCCTCCTGTCAGAAGCACCCTCATCACCTAGGATCTGATATGCCTCCACCGAACATACCACACACTCTCGGATTGAACCCTGAAATTGGATACCCCCCACCCCTTTTGTCTCCCACCTACTCCACCCAGTGTTGGCATCCATCCCTCTGGTCGCCTCTGTAACGTAACAGTCAAACTGTACAACAATGTCACATGATTATCCACACCTTGACGTTGCTACCCCTGCAATATTGTCCTGTCCCAAACACCTGTTGTTAATTGTATGATTAGTTATGATAAAATGACTGGAAACATCACATTGGTGATTAAAAAATTATTGTAACTTGAATAATATTAAAGTATGCCAAGGCAATGGCACACTGAGGATCCATTAGAAACACAATGTTCTTGGTACAATTTGTTATAATTGTCAGTTAATAACACACCTATGTTTAACACTTTCAGGAGATGCTGAGATGCAAATTAAGACCATATAACACTCATGGCTGGTATAGCACAATGGGTAGCGTCACAGAATTCTAAGGTGTATGTCAATGTGTCACTCACTGGTCTGCGCCTCCCAGGAGCCATTTTAATTTTTTATTTTTTTACTGACAGTGGCGTTTCTTAGCAGGTTCTGATACTTTCTTGTTAAATTAATAAAAGTATGTTCTCCAATATCCCATGTCATGCACTTTCTGGGAAGTCCGTTTGTTTGCTTGATTGGTTTTAGCTACAAAACAGCATGCACTACTTACACTTTCTTGTTTTAAGTGTATTTCACATATTGTAGTGATTCTGGCTGAAGAAACAGTGATGAAGTACGAATGGCCTTAGGATTTTATTAAAAAGTAAGAACAAAAAAATCATCATCATCTTACATGGAGAATTATTGTAAATTTGTATCACACTACTTGTAATGGAACTTTTGTACGCCACTGTTCTTACTGACTGAACACGGTACATTCCTTTTTGCTTTACAACATTTTCATCGATATTAAAGTTTTTATTAATGTATACTACAGACAAAACAAGACTAGCCTACGGGCAAGGGAGTAACTGTCAATTTTAACAGAGCTAACATAGCAAATTTATGCTCATCCATTTAATAATCAATATGACGTGTGAGCGAGACGCAGCCAACAACAGCCACTGCAGCGCACTGCAATCGCATATACCACATCGAGGAACACATGCCATATGCACAAGTTACATTGTTTCCGAGTTTTCAGCAGCAAGCTGAACTTGGAACACTCAATCTTGACATTCGAAACCACAGTCTGTGTGTAACAGTTTTAAACACTACTCCACTGGTAAGTATGGGACAATAATGAACCAAACTAATTATCTCCATAAAGAGAGATAAAAAATTAATAATTAAAAAAATATTACAACTTACACTTGGAAACCTTGTCGGCTCTGGCACTTCTCTCGGAAGCAGTTTGTCATCCATATTAGTGTCTGAAAGGAAAAGGACATATTAGAGACAAAGGCCAGTAACTTTAATTACAATTCTAGAAACTGATCAGTGCCAGGTAGGACATACAATTCTCCTGCACTTGTGTATGCATGCACCTCTCCTTACCTCTCCCCCACAAATAAACAGTTCAATAACTGAGCGAGTTGCCTCATTTAGCACTATCAGTATATGCAGTAAAAACATACTGATACTTACTTAGAATATTGTAAAAAGTAACTTAAGAAGTACAAAAAATGAAAATCATGACTAAAATAACTTCAATGATCCTGGCCTCACCTTCAAATAAAAAACAATCTTATTCCACCAGTTTCAAGATATGAATGTGCTATGCAGAGATAAACAATTGCAGAACTGGCCTATGATGAATACTGACGTATTTAACTGCCTCTCAGTATGGCTATCAAAAACAGCTTTCCACAGAGAAAACAATACTAGGCCTCAAAAATGAAGAGCTAGCAGAGCTAAGCAAGAAAAATTAGGCTGTTGGTGCATACTGTGGCTCTCACAAAGCCTTGCAACTGGGGGAGGGTGGGGTGGGGGGTGGGGACAGAATGGGAGGAGGGGGAGTGGTGGTGCAATACATCTGAACAAAAGGATTTATTCCAAAAGCTAGCACATTTTCCTTCATTTTCGGTTTGTCTGTCAATGACTCAGGGCTGCTGTTCTTCAGTGAGTTGTCTCCCTTACTCCTACAGAGATAAAATATTCTTAATATCTGCAGCCATTTTTTCTCAGTTACTACTTCAGTTATACTTCATTATATACATATGAAAAATCAGGCTTTTGCAACTGAATGTTTTATTTGTGTGTACCAAATAAGTAAGAGCACTTTCAGTGTGCCAAAGTCTATATTATGGACAGTGAAGTGTTTAAATGCAACCTAAAAAAATGGAAGAAATCTCTACTATGTGCACTTAGTACATGCAAAAGAATGTATGGATACGTGACAAGGACATAAAAATGAATACCACTGAGGACTCCCAGCATGAATAGGCAAAATGTGTTTGGTACATCTAAATAAGAATTATTTCTTGCTTGTCTACAAGATAAAGCGCATGGAAATAAAATTTTCCAAACCCTGAAAAAGTGGACCCCGGTACTAGGCAGGCTAAATATTACAGAAAAGAAAAAAGAACACAGATAAACTAATTAAGCAGCTCAGTTCAAAGTGTTTCATCATTGGAAGCATCTCTCACTGTGTTGTTCTGAAGACAAGAGTGTTTTCTCATTTTCCCACTGTCACTACCTGTTGTCCTGAGGACTTACTATATACACTGTGGGAGTGCACCTACAGTAATTAAGCAAAATGTCTGTACAACAGCAAGTAGTATAACTACTGAATAAATTAGATAACTAACCATCTTACACAAGGCTTTACACTCAATTCCCAGTATGTTTACTCCCAAATGGTTGTTGTTGCCGACAATAAAAATCAGATTTAGCTGAAATGTTTCTTACACAGTCAAAATAAAGACACAACAACAATTTTCATCTAGACTTTGCCTGGTTGTGTACTCTGATGGAAGATTTTCAACAAATTCCAATCCAACATAAAACAAGAAATTGGAAATCCCTGCCAATTCAAAAGAAAATTAAAAACACTCCTCATTAACTACTCTTTCAACTATCTGAATATCTAGGTTCAGTGATATGTTAGCCATATAGTAAGTATTAGTGTTTGTGATAAAGCTGTATGACAACTAATAATGTACTATAAATAACACTCAGTATTTATGGATGTAAAAATATTTTCTTTGAAAAATGTTCTGTAATAAAATGAATAAAGCTGCCGAAAGCCGAAGCTACATACTAAAAATTAGGAAGCAGCAGCTTCTTTCAAAATAGCAGCTTTTTTCCAGTGCCTTGGATTAGTCAGGTGGTTATTAATATGAACAGTGTTTAGTATAGGGATAGTTTATTGTTAGCAAAGTATACACATTAAGTTTCTTTGATTCACCTCCATTTTGTTAATTTACCGGTACACCTTGACACGTTTCTCATCAGATTCTCTTTCTCGACAAGATCTGCAGAATGTGACCAACTGATGCAAACTTTTCATTTCGGATGCACCAGAAGCTTAGTTTCGAAAACCATATTTAATTCAGTGAAAGCACAACAGAATACGTTCACTATTCCATTTACTTCTTTCACTGTCCAACTTTGATTAACTACAAAACATCACAGACAGAAAGGGTGACTTCATCTTGAATTTGTACCGTTAACTTCTCAATGTGTGGATTACACATTATTCCTGTCCCATTATTATTGACACACTGTCTCTTACGTAGATGGGACCAGTGTGATAAGCTAGGCGTGGTATTTATAGACCCAAACAAATTTGTAAGTAACAAATGTCTGGGTGTAGATTGTGTACATCTAAATAGGCTATTCTCAGTGACTGAGTAAAATGTTTTTCGACATTTGCAAAATCATCAATTATCAGAGAAACTGACAGTGTGTGGGATGGATGTTAAAACAAAAGAATCAACTGAAACAAAGGCATTCAAAACAGTGATAAACATTTTCTAATGCATTCGAATATAAATGGTATAGCCTCAGATTTTTGTAACCCAAGTTATTCTAAAACTGATGAACTTCCAAGTTTTTCTTTCAGAATGTTCAAATTTAAAAATTGTATGTTTAAGCAAACATTGGCTGACAAAGGCAGTATAGAAATTCTAAACAAAATTGAATGTTTTACAGTTGCCAGTAGTTTTTGTAGAGGTAAAAGATCTCGTGAGAGCTGCTGCATGCTTCTAAATGACTCAATAAATTTTAAAGACAGTGAGTTCAATTGTTTGAATGAGGAAGGTAATTTTGAAAGTTGTGCTGTGGAACAAATTGATTTAAATGCTGTAATTGTATCTCTTTACAGAATTCCTGGAAGTGCTGTAACAAAATTCTTTTTATCTAAATTTCAATGTCTATTAGAAAGACTTCCAAAAACCAGAAAGAGAAAAAAAATGTAATTTCAGCCAACTTTAATATAAATGCATTAAATAATAATAATTACATTGTAAATCTTTGTCACTTAATTCAGGAACATGCTTTTAATTTAAATTTCACTTAAAGTACTAGAAGAAATAACCACTCTGAAACACATATTGACAATATTCTGACAAATTATCAGTTTCCAAAAATAGGAAAACCAAACCGTGTGAAAACATGTTTTGAAAGGAAAGAGAATGTAAAGATTTTTCCTAAAAAAAACTATAAACACACTTCTAGATAGTAGTGTGAAGTGAAAAAAATTTCAAAACATTCCTAAATGTTTTCCTAGATTCTTCAACAAAACTTTCCCCCCTCAAGCCTGGCAACAAAGAGCGGCCAATAAAATAAACTGGATTACACAAGGAATAAAAGTTTCTAGTGCCAGGAAAAGACAACTTCACAATGAGTTAAAACATAACAAAAATTCTGACTAGAGAGATATAAGAATACATTCAAAAAATTGTACAGGCAGCAAGAAAATTGGATAACAACCTGTTTATTAGTAAACATGAAAATAAATCAAAGGCAATTTCCGATGTTGTCAAATCTGTTAAAACATTCAAAAGAATTATCCCAAAATACGTAGAAGATGCTGCAGTGCCTTTTAAAAAAAACGGCAAGAAATCAGCTGGGTGGGATGAAATTCCAACCACTGTAGTCAAGGCTGTTTATAACATCATTTCTTATCCATTGGCTGAAATTATTAATCAGACATTTGAGGAAGGATATTTCCCAGATGTGTTAAAATATGCTGAAATAAGACCATTGTTCACGAAAGGCTCAGCAGATGACATGGGAAATTGCTGCCTATTTCCCTGATGCCAGTTTCTGCTAAGGTGATGGAAAGGATTACTGCAAAACATCTTGAAAAACTCTCTTATATAAAATGACGTTATAATTCAAAATCAATTTGGATTTCTAAAGGGGAAAAATACAATAAACACTATCAGGGAATTCACTGAAAAGACAAACTCTGCTTTAGACCAGGGTAAAAAAGTCACAGGTATTTTTTGTGATTTGACCAAAGGTTTTGACTCTGTCAGTTACTTGCTACTCCTACACAAGTTAGAGATATATGGGATCGCGGACAAGGCATTACAGTGGTTCAAATCTTATTGGTCAGAAAAAAAAAGAAAAAACAGGGACTTATACTAATTTCGAACAGGAAAAAAAATCATTTTCGGACTAGAAAAAGATTTGTACAGGGGTCTCACAGGCTTCAATTTTAGGGCAGTATCTTTTTCTGCTGTACATAAATGATTTACCTTTAAGCATTGATGTTCACTCCCGTTTATTCACAGATGATACCTCCGTTTTAATTGAAAATAACAATTTCAAACAAATTCACGATACTGGGGATAAAATAATGGGAAACCTAAACCGATGGTTTCAGTAAAATGGATTAAAACTTAAGTCACAAACACACAATTAGTGCAGTTCAGTGCTAAAACATCATCAGCATCACCCATAAAAATAGTGCACGGCAATCAGGAAATGACTGAAGCAAGTTATGTAAAATGTCTAGGTCCAAATCCTGACAAAAATTTAAATTGGACATCACATGCAGACTTCTTAGCAAACAAACTAAACAGCCTACCTAATGCGATGAACATTTTTATCTGGTTCCACCCTTATGGATACCAGGAACATAGTCTACCACAGCTACTTTAAGAGTACGGGTATAATTCAATATGGAATAATTTTCTGAGGAAACTCTGCGAACAGCCCAAGATTAATTACATTTCAAAAGAGAATTATAAGAAACATGAGTTTAGTTCAAGAAAGAACATTGTATCGCCCATTATTTAAAAAATTAAAAATATTCAACATTCCTTCTCTGTACAAATACGAAATTTTTATTTTCATATATAAAAATCAAAACTCACTTGACAATTCTCATTTTAACCACAATTACAGTACTCATCACAGACACAGTATCACCCTTCCCTCTCATAATTTAAAACTTTACACTCAAAAGACCACTGTACATGGGCTTAAAAATTTACAATAAACTAAATAATACAAATCTGTTATATATGGAGTTGGACCCACTAAAAACATTGTTATTTAATACACTAGTGGAAAAATGTTGTTATTCAATTGAAGAATTAATGCAGGACACTTTGACAATTTGAAAATGAAAGAAACAATAAAGATTATGTATTGTATAATAAATTGTTAATATATGGTATTTATTGTTTTGCAAGCTGCAAAATGACCATAAGTGTTATATATGTTCTTGTTAAAATGTTCATGTCTGAAAATTCAGAAATCCCTGCTTAAATATGTTAATTATTATTATCTTTTTTTAAGTAATTTGATGTGCCTCCAGTACAAAAATCTTTGATTTGTAACTACATTATGAGACGAATAAACTACATTCTACATGAAACTTCCTGGCAGATTAAAACTGTGTGCCTGACCGAGACTCGACCTTGGGACCTTTGCCTTTCGTGGGCAAGTGCTCTACACGCAGTTTTAATCTG
Source organism: Schistocerca gregaria (assembly GCF_023897955.1). Lineage (NCBI taxonomy): Eukaryota > Metazoa > Arthropoda > Insecta > Orthoptera > Acrididae > Schistocerca > Schistocerca gregaria. The sequence continues at coordinate 109,785,341 of NC_064930.1, read as the reverse complement.
CCAGGAAGTTTCCTATCTTCGCACACTCCGTTGCAGAGTGAAAATCTCATTTCCTATCAGCTCACACTCCGCTGCAGAGTGAAAATCTCATTCTGCATTCTACATATTTTCACATTTACAACAGAGGCAGAGATTAGAATGTCACAGCTGGCTAAGAAATAGAAGCACCTATCAGCTCTCATGTGAGCAACAAATGGTATGCGGTGTCACCTATGGCAGTGACAGATTTATACAAATTTAATGCAAACCCTTGACACTGTATACAAATAGCATGTGCACCCCCTCCCCCCTCCCCCCACACACACACACAAAAAGGATGGAGGCATGGTTGTCAGAGCATCCTTGCTACCCTCCCAGTTTTCCTCTCCCTGTTGCTTCATAACCTGGGTTGTGAGTAACTAAATCCACATTCCCTTCTTCCCTTTCTTTCCCCTCTCTCCTCCCTGATGAAGGAACATTTATTCCGAAAGCTAGGAACATAAATTTTCGGTTGTTTTTTTTGTGTATCTATCGGCTGTACTGAGCTGAGGTGAGGTGAGGTAAGTACTGGCCCGCCCCTCTATCTCTTTGTTAGTATTTAAAGAAGTTTCTGTTGGGCAACTCCTTATACTCCACTGAAGATATTTGTCACAGAAAATACTGAATACAATATTTTTGATCATTCGAGAATTGGCATTGCAAAACTACAGTCATTTCTAACATAATGTCTTAACAATATTTTGCATTTAACTTAGATTTTTATTTAACTTAGATAATACATGCACCTTTGACTTCTTTCCACAGCTCTGAGACACCTCTCCACAGGATCTGTGGTCTATGAGTAACATAAAGGATTACTCTGAAAGTGGCCATTCCGTGCCAAGTGGTCTCATGTCGAGAAATGTTCCCACATGACCATCATGGATTTTGATGAAATTTTGTATGAACATTCACACATGTTCTCAATGAACACTGGTAAAGCTTCTGTTTCAGAAATTCAATACTTGCAGAGATATAGTAATTTGTTTGAAACCATAGCGCAGCTTCCAATAGTGCATCCTTGAATTTTCAACAACTTTGAGATGAGATATCTCTGTAAGTATTTGCATGAAAGAAACAAAACTTGGCCATCTTATACAACTTTTAGAGCTCTTTGAAGTAAAATATTAAGAAAAGGATTTCTGAGTAATTTGCATATAGATAATTCGAAGAAAAGTTGGGCGAAAAAATAGCGATGTAAAAAAATGCAAACTTTAGTTTTTTATATCTCCAAAAGTAATTGTGGGATGTACATGAAACTTTGCACACTTTAACTCACCAACACAAGGTCTTAGAATATAAAATTTCATTCTCCTATTGGTTTCCATTATTTCACAAATCTAGGGTGATGTTGAAGATGTTTCAAAAAGCGCTAAAAATGGGTATTGTTAGTCAAATTTTTCAAAAAAAGTGTTTTCTCCAAACTCTTCTAAACTATGGTCATTAAAAAGAGCATATTCTAAACTATCTAGTAAAGTGGATTTGGTTTTGCAATGCAAGAATATAAGGCACTGAAAAGTAGCATCATCAAAGAGGCGCACTGGAAGTTTGAACACATTTTTCTGGCACTCAAATTGTACCTGAAACCTTTTATTATGCCTAATAAATGTTTATTAATTCACTAGGTGTTGTAACCTGTGAATTTTTGTCTTAAAGTTATTAGGGAAACATGTGAAATTAGTTGATTAAACATCTAAGAGTTTTAATTTTGTATTCAATAACACTTAAATGTAGCCTATTACCTTGGTAAATACGTAACCACTAGTTTCACAGAGAAAATTCACAAGATTCACTGTTTATAGAAAATATAATGGCAACAATTACTTTAACAATCAGTTTCATTATTGTGAGCCTTGTTTGAACAATCAGTATTTCAGTGGTGTGTTTGCAGCATAGTGAGTGCATTATCTTGACTGAGTGTCGCTTGTTAAGTGATTCGTAAGACCATCAAAGTTTGTAATCTAATTTACAAAAAATTGTTTTGATTGTGTCTTTTATAGCATATATCTCTCATTAGATTTTTTATTGGCATTATACATTGTGTATAATTTCATTCAGTAGCAAATTGTCTGAAATTTAAGCAGATTATAATTTGCACTTAGAGGCCAAATACATTATTTAGTTACTGATTAGATATGAATGCAGAAGGGAACAGCATACCTTCATCCTCAATTGGGCAAGGAGATAGTGGAACAAAGTGTCACATCACTTTCTTTGCCAAAAAAGCTGCTTTAAAATGGTTCGTGGATTTTAGTGATGAGGAAAAAGAGTTGTTGGTCCGATGTTCTGAAGCAAAGCTGGACAATACCTCTCAAGTTCGTCTTCACCATGAAGCCCTGTTATTGACACAATATGAGAGGTTACAAAAAAAATGCTTCAATCCCTTTGGGAAGGTGAGTCATAATGTTAAGGCAGGAATTCGCACTCTTGATACTGAAACAGCTAATAAGGTGTTTGATATGTTAAAGAAGCAGCTTGTAAATAACATAAAGCAAGGTCAGAAATTTTGTCCGGCTTGCAGGACTACCTTAAACAAACACTTGGATGAAGCTTTATGAGCTTCATCATCACATTCTGATGAGGACTTTACACCAAAAGAAGAATTAAATAGTAGCTTATTGTCTAACGGTATTTCACCCCTGAAGAGAACAGTAAGCTACAGAGATAAGCCCCAATATGTGAAGAAGAAAATTCAAAAGGCTCAAAATATGATTAAAAACAGAATTGTAAATGCAATGGGAGTAAACCGACAAATTGAAGATCCTAGTGAAATTAAGGAATGTGGAAACTGTGCCGACTATGCACATTTGCTGATTGAACTGAAAGCCAAGATGCAGAATGCAATTCATAAACAGATGCAAATTTTAACCTTTGCACCTGTAAGTTGGACAGTCAGACAAACAGCAGCTCAGTTTGGCATGTCCGAAAAAATGGTGAAGAATGCTCGGAAGCTTAAGGCAGAGAAGGGCATTCTGGCACTTCCCAAAAATAGGCAAAGCAGAAAATTACCAGAAGAAGTTGCTAGTGGAGTGCGAATTTTTTTTGAAGATGATGAGTATAGTACGGTGTGCCCTGGAAAAAAAGATAGTATTTCAGTTAGACTTTTAGATAGAAAGACATACATGCAGAAAAGATTGTTACTTTGCAATTTAGGGAAATGTATGTTATCTATAAAAATATAAATGGTCCAGAAATAGGGGTCTCAAAGTTTTGTGAACTTAGACCCAAATGGTGTGTAACAGTAGGATCAACTGGAATGCATGCAGTTTGTGTCTGTGCAATTCACCAAAATCTTAAGCTTATGCTTAGCGGAGCTGGTATACGTGAAAATTATAAGGAGATTCTCAGCAAGGCAGTGTGAACTCTAAACAGTGCATGCTACATCGCTGTGAAATGTGTCCTGGGCCCGAAGCTATAGCATCTGAAATTGCCAGCTATTTCCTACATCATGAGCCACACGAAGTTACTGTGCTTAAGCAATAGATACATACCGATCGGGCCACACTACACACGAAGCAAATGGTAGTGGATGAATTTATTGAAGATGTAAAATATAAAATATGGAGTCTGTCATGCCATCATTACATTGCCAAGCATCAAAGCTTGCATCTTAAAGGCCTTAAACGTCATCTGAAAGACTAAGAGCATGTTGTCCTAATGGATTTTGCAGAAAATTATTCTTTTATCATTCACGATGTTGTGCAAGGCTTCCACTGGGACAATAGTCAAGCAACAATTCGTCGATTTGTTATCTACTTTCGTCAAAATGAGAAAGTAGAATCTTTAAGTTTTTGCATTATCAGTGATTGTTTGCGCCGTGACGCTATTACAGTTCACGTTTTTATCGAGGAACTCATCAAATATATAAAAGCACGGTGGGCACAGATATCCCACATTCATTATTTCAGTGATGGCTCAAGTGCTCAATATGAAAATTTCAAGAATTTCCTAAATTTGTGCTATCGTAAGTGATTTTGGAATGCCAGCCGAATGGAATTTTTTTGCTACTAGTCACAGATGTGTACTCGTGGTCTAGGGGTAGTGTCTTTGATTCATAATCAAAACGTCTTCGGTCCCGGGTTCGATCCCCGCCACTGCCTAAATTTTGATAAATAATCAGCATTGGCGGCGGAAGACTTCCAGCATAAGAAGTCAGCCTCATTCTGCCAACTGCCTTGTCAAAGAGGGCGGAGGAGCGGATAGAGGTTCAGAGCACTCTCTTGTCCTAGGGGTGGGAAATTGCCCCTAAAGGCGGAAGAATCAGCAATGATCAACGACATGAGGATGCAGAAGGCAATGGAAACCACTGCATTAAAGACACGTAACGTGTATCCACAGCACATGTGGCCTGTAGTTGAAGAAGTGTCATGATGATCTCTCCATTGGCAAAAGATTCCGGAATAGTCCCCCATTCGGATCTCTGGGAGGGGACTGGCAATGGGGAGGTTACCATGAGAAAAAGAGTGAATAATCAACGAAAGGATAATGTTCTACGAGTCGGGGCGTGGAATGTCAGAAGCTTGAACGTGGTAGGGAAACTAGAAAATCTGAAAAGGGAAATGCAAAGGCTCAATCTAGATATAGTAGGGGTCAGTGAACTGAAGTGGAAGGAAGACAAGTATTTCTGGTCAGATGAGTATCGGGTAATATCAACAGCAGCAGAAAATGGTATAACAGGTGTAGGATTCGTTATGAATAGGAAGGTAGGGCAGAGGGTGTGTTACTGTGAACAGTTCAGTGACCGGGTTGTTCTAATCAGAATCGACAGCAGACCAACACCGACAACGATAGTTCAGGTATACATGCCGACGTCGCAAGCTGAAGATGAACAGATAGAGAAAGTGTATGAGGATATTGAAAGGGTAATGCAGTATCTAAAGGGGAACGAAAATCTAATAGTAATGGGCGACTGGAATGCAGGAGAATATGGGCTTGGGACAAGGAATGAAAGAGGAGAAAGACTAATTGAGTTCTGTAACAAGTTTCAGCTAGTAATAGCGAATACTCTGTTCAAGAATCACAAGAGGAGGAGGTATACTTGGAAAAGGCCAGGGGATACAGGAAGATTTCAATTAGATTACATCATGGTCAGACAGAGATTCCGAAATCAGATACTGGATTGTAAGGCGTACCCAGGAGCAGATATAGACTCAGATCACAATATAGTAGTGATGAAGAGTAGGCTGAAGTTCAAGACATTAGTCAGGAAGAATCAATACGCAAAGAAGTGGGATACGGGAGTTCTAAGGAATGACGAAATACGTTTGAAGTTCTCTTACGCTATAGATACAGCAATAAGGAATAGCGCAGTAGGCAGCACAGTTGAAGAGGAATGGACATCTCTAAAAAGGGCCATCACAGAAGTTGGGAAGGAAAACATAGGTACAAAGAAGGTAGCTGCGAAGAAACCATGGGTAACAGAAGAAATACTTCCTTTGATTGATGAAAGAAGGAAGTACAAACATGTTCCGGGAAAATCAAGAATACAGAAATACAAGTTGCTGAGGAATGAAATAAATAGAAAGTGCAGTGAAGCTAAGACGAAGTGGCTGCAGGAAAAATGTGAAGACATCGAAAAAGATATGATTGTCAGAAGGACAGACTCAGCATACAGGAAAGTCAAAACAACCTTTGGTGACATTAGAAGCAATGGTGGTAACATTAAGGGTGCAACGGGAATTCCACTGTTAAATGCAGAGGAGAGAGCAGATAGGTGGAAATAATATATTGAAAGCCTCTATGAGGGTGAAGATTTGTCTGATGTGACAGAAGAAGAAACAGGAGTCTATTTAGAAGAGATAGGGGATCCAGTATTAGAATCGGAATTTAAAAGAGCTTTGGAGGACTTACGGTCAAATAAGGCAGAAGGGATAGATAACATTCCATCAGAATTTCTAAAATCATTAGGGGAAGTGGCAACAAAACGACTATTCACGTTAGTGTGTAGAATATATGAGTCTGGCGACATACCATCTGACTTTCGGAAAAAGCATCATCCACAAAATTCCGAAGACGGCAAGAGCTGACAAGTGCGAGAATTATCGCACAATCAGCTTAACAGCTCATGTATCGAAGCTGCTTACGACAATAATATACAGAAGAATGGAAAAGAAAATTGAGAATGCGCTAGGTGACCAGTTTGGCTTTAGGAAAAGTAAATGCACGAGAGAGGCAATTCTGACGTTACGGCTAATAATGGAAGCAAGGCTAAGACACGTTCATAGGATTTGTCGACCTGGAAAAAGCGTTCGACAATATAAAATGGTGCAAGCTGCTCGAGATTCTGAAAAAAGCGGGGGTAAGCTATAGGGAGACACAGGTCATATACAATATGTACAACAACCAAGAGGGAATAATAAGAGTGGACGATCAAGAACAAAGTGCTCGTATTAAGAAGGGTGTAAGACAAGGCTGTAGCCTTTCGCCCCTACTCTTCAATCTGTACATCGAGGAAGCAATGATGGAAATAAAAGAAAGGTTCAGGAGTGGAATTAAAATACAAGGTGAAAGGATATCAATGATACGATTCGCTGATGACATTGCTATCCTAAGTGAAAGTGAAGAAGAATTAAATGATCTGCTGAACGGAATGAACAGTCTAATGAGTACACAGTATGGTTTGAGAGTAAATCAGAAAAAGATGAAGGTAATGAGAAGTAGTAGAAATGAGAACAGTGAGAAACTTAACATCAGGATTGATGGTCACGAAGTCAATGAAGTTAAGGAATTCTGCTACCTAGGCAGTAAAATAACCAATGACGGACGGAGCAAGGAGGACATCAAAAGCAGACTCGCTATGGCAAAAAAGGCGTTTCTGGCCAGGAGAAGTCTAATAATATCAAATACCGGCCTTAATTTGAGGAAGAAATTTCTGAGGATGTACGTCTGGAGTAGAGCATTGTATGGCAGTGAAACATGGACTGTGGGAAAACCGGAACAGAAGAGAATCGAATCATTTGAGATGTGGTGCTATAGACGAATGTTGAAAATTAGGTGGACTGATAAGGTAAGAAATGAGGAGGTTCTACGCAGAATCCGAGAGGAAAGGAATATGTGGAAAACACTGATAAGGAGAAGGGACAGGGTGATAGGACATCTGCTAAGACATGAGGGAATGACTTCCATGGTACTAGAGGGTGCTGTAGAGGGCAAAAGCTATAGAGCAAGACAGAGATTGGAATACGTCAAGCAAATAATTGAGGACGTAGGTTGCAAGTGCTACTCTGAGATGAAGAGGTTAGCACAGGAAAGGAATTTGTGGCGGGCCGCATCAAACCAGTCAGTAGACTGATGGAGGGGGGGGGGGGGGGGGGGGGGGGGGGGGGGGGGGAAGTGACCGGAAATCACTGTGTGATGGGATTGGAGGTACAAAAAAGTGGTTAGCAGCAAGAGCAAGCTTGCAATGAGAGAGAGTGGGGGGGGGGGGGGGGGGTGACAGTTAAGAAATAACATTGCTTCTATTTTTATTCTTTCGCTGTTCGGACTTAAGCTAGGTGCTATTCATCAGAACTTCTTATTTCACTTATCCCAAGCATTAATAAACATGTATAAGGCAAAATAAAAGATTTCAGGTATAATTTGAGTGCCAGAAAAATGTGTTCAAACTTCCAGTGCGCCTCTTTGATGATGCTACTTTTTCGGGCCTAATATGCTTGCATCATCATCATCATTTAAGACTGATCATGCCTTTCAGCGTTCAGTCTGGAGCATAGCCCCCTTAAATTCCTCCATGATCCCCTATTCAGTGCTAACATTGGTGCCTCTTCTGATGTTAAACCTATTACTTCAAAATCATTCTTAACCGAATCCAGGTACCTTCTCCTTGGTCTGCCCAGACTCCTACCCTCTACTGCTGAACCCATGAGTCTCTTGGGTAACCTTGCTTCTCCCATGCGTGTAACATGACCCCACCATCTAAGCCTGTTCATCCTGACTGCTACATCTATAGAGTTCATTCCCAGCTTTTCTTTGATTTCCTCATTGTGAACACCCTCCTGCCATTGTCCCCATCTACTAGTACCTGCAATCATCCTAGCTACTTTCATATCCGTAACCTCAACCTTGTTGATAAGGTAACCTGAATCCACCCAGCTTTCGCTCTCATACAACAAAGTTGGTCGAAAGATTGAACGGTGCACAGATAACTTAGTCTTGGTACTGACTTCCTTCTTGCAGAAGAGAGTAGATGCATTAGCTTTGCTACACCTCGCTTCCAGTTCTTTCACTATGTTGCCATCCTGTGAGAATATGCATCCTAAGTACTTTAAACTGTCCACCTGTTCTAACTTTGTTCCTCCTATTTGGCACTCAATCCATTTATATTTCTTTCCCACTGACATCACTTTCGTTTTGGAGATGCTAATCTTCATACCATAGTCCTTACATTTCTGATCTAGTTCTGAAATATTACTTTGCAAACTTTCAATCGAATGTGCCATCACAACTAAGTCATCCGCATATGCAAGACTGCTTATTTTGTGTTCACATATCTTGATCTCACCCAGCCAGTCTATTGTTTCCAACATATGATCCATAAATAATATAAACAACAGTGGAGACAGGTTGCAGCCTTGTCTTACCCCTGAAACTACTCTGAACCATGAACTCAATTTACCGTCAACTCTAACTGCTGCCTGACTATTCATGTAAAGACCTTTAATTGCTTGCAAAAGTTTGCCTCCTATTCCATAATCTCGTAGAACAGACAATAACTTCCTCCTAGGAACCCGGTCATATGCCTTTTCTAGATCTATAAAGCATAGATACAGTTCCCTGTTCCACTCATAACACTTCTCCATTATTTGCCGTAAACTAAAGATCTGGTCCTGACAACCTCTAAGAGGCCTAAACCCACACTGATTTTCAACCAATTGGTCCTCGACTAATACTCGCATTTTCCTTTCAACGATACCTGAGAAGATTTTACCCACAATGCTGATTAAAGAGACACCTCTGTAGTTGTTAGAATCTTTTCTGTTTCCATGTTTAAAAATTGGTGTGATTACTGCTTTTGTCCAGTCTGATGGAACCTGTCCCGACTCCCAGGCCATTTCAATTATCCTGTATAGCCATTTAAGACCTGACGTTCCACTGTATTTGATGAGTTCCGACTTAATTTCATCCACCCCAGCTGCTTTATTGCACTGCAATTTATTGACCATTTTCTCCACTTCCTCAAATGTGATCCTATTTCCATCATCATTCCTATCCCATTCTACATCGAAATCTGAAACATTGCTGATCGCATTTTCCACCCACATTGAGCAACTCTTCAAAATATTCCCTCCATCTGCCCAAGGCATCCACAGGATTCACCAGCAGTTTCCCCCCATTGATATTAATAGCTCCCCATCTCATTACCATTTGTGTGCCAAGTCGTATCTTAGGAGTCCCTGGTTTTTCAGTTAGAGGTGGGACTCCGTCACCTCCAAAGGTCCGAGGCATTTTGCTCCGATTGTTGCCAGCACCATATTTAAAATATCGGGGAAGCAGGTTGCTAGCCTTACTTGCCCCGAGTCCCATTGAGTTTTACCCTAACGGTTGAGGGACTAACCGGTGGATTTGGTAGTCTTTGCCGTATGAGCACAAAGGTGACCACGCCTCAGAATATGTCCGAGATGCCCAGCCTTATTCCAAAGTAACTGGTATCCCGACTGTTGAGACCACTTACTTGGCCACTCACATGTTGCCCATGGTTCATGAACTAGGGCACGACTACAGGAACCCACACCATGAACCATATGCTTGCATTGCAAAACCAAATCCACTTTTCTAGATAGTTTAGAATATGCTCTTTCTAATGACCATAGTTTAGAAGAGTTTGGAGAAAACACTTTTTTGAAAAATTTGAATAAAAATACCCATTTTTAGCACTTTTTGAAAAATCTTCAACGTCACCCTAGATTTGTGAAATAATAGAAAGCAATAGGAGAATGAAATTTTATATTCTAAGACCTTGTGTTGGTGAGTTAAGGTGTGCAAAGTTTCATGTACATCCCACAATTACTTTTGGAGATATAAAAAACTAAAGTTCGCATTTTTTTACACCGCTATTTTTTCCCCCAACTTTTCTTCAAATTATCTATATGCAAATTGCTCAGAAATCCTTTTCTTAATACTTTACTTTAAAGAGCTCTGAAAGTTGTATAAGATGGCCAGGTTCTGTTTCTTTCATGCAAATACTTACAGAGATATCTCATCTCAAAGTTGCTGAAAATTCAAGGATGCACTATTGGAAGCTGTGCAAACAAGTGACTATATCTCTGCAAGTATTGAATTTCTGCAACTGAAACTTTACCAGTGTTCATTGAGAACATGTGTGAATGTTCATACAAAATTTCATCAAAATCCATGAGGGTCATGTGGGAGCCTCTAGACCACTTGGCATGGAATGACCCAAAGAGAATATAAGTGTGTTCTACTCCAGCAATCCACCCGAGACCAAAGTGCCTGAGATCTCTTGTCCCAACTCTGCTGAGTACAACTCTCACTCAGGCAGCCACTACAGGGATCAAAGGCTTCACAGCCAACATATTCCACTTAGGGACTACAACAGTAGCAGAAATACTGTCCAATCCTGAGCAGATCTGTGTATCCTCATACCAGGAATTCTAAGACAGTCAGCACATTTTTTTAGACACCTCTGGACACCTTAAAAGTACATCTAGCCTATATTGTAATATCATTTACAAACATTGCACAAAAAAATGCATAATGGCTTGAGTATGATAGTGCTCTGCCTCAAAACCTTGGCTCTGATGACAGACAGGTCTGTCATATGGCCTGGGGTTTAGATTAGGTTGGAAAATAACAGTCAGGTGGAAATATAAATAAATGTAGGCTGCCACTAGACAGAGTCCCTAACTTTCTTCTTTCTGGACTAATTCCTACTGACAGTTACACAGATGAGAGAACCATGAAATTCTTTAGCCCAATACAATTTAAAAAAGTGCAATGGCCATGGCACCAATATATTTTAATTCTCGATAACAAACCGTTTCTCCTTGACAACTCCTGCTATTGTGTAAAACTCTCTCTGCCAACATAATGTGTAAAGGGTGGTGGCTAGGAGTTAATAACTCAATCTCAATATATTAAAATAAAAAAAATAAAAAGAGAGAGAGTTTTCAGCATATAGCCATCTTTAAGAATAAAGTTATGGTGCGCTTGTAAAATTAATCATTCCACATCATTATGATTTATGGTACAAATGAACCTTGAGCAGGAACCCAGCACACAAACAAATAACATGCATATATATATATATATATATATATATATATATATATATATATATATATATATATATATATATATATATATATAAAATCAACTTAAAATGCACATACACTTCTTGGTAGTACGGGTAGTTTTGGAACAAACACCTATTTATGACTCCTAAGCAAAGAATATCTCCTTGGTGTCATTTGGGAGGAGTGCTACGAGGAAGATTCAAATAATGGCAAAATTAAACAGACTATTTTCGTCCCATCTACTGTCGTTTTAACTAAGAAGAACAATACTGTAACATTCACTGAAAAACTTGTCAAATACTCAACAAGATGAGTTCCCGAAATTTTCATTAATTGTTGTATAATATTATATACACGTAAACACAATTACCGAGCGCTGGGATAACCTTCTTGTCCGTAGAGCTTAAAACAAAAGGAAAGAATATTTGCATCATAAAACTGTTAACAAATAGCCCCCTGCACTCTAAGGGGTCGTGTGTATAACAAAGTAGTTACCAAAATTAATTTGGCAACATCTCTACTTATTCTCTCAACGTGAAAAATAGGCAGCAACTTGAAATTGTTATTGTCTTTCAACAGCTTCAAACAGTTATGGACATGCGAAATTTCATAGTTCCTCATTCTTACCTGGGACTTCTTATAAATCTAAATACAATTCTAACACAGATTTATATATCTTCAGCACACTTCTGAAATGATAGACGGATGTCGAACAACTGCATGTTACGTAAGAATATTTGTTCTTGCAGCGCACTGATTACTTTATTATGATAACGAAAAACTTGTTGTATTACTGTTATTAAAGAGAGCTACGGTATTATTTGTTTTAATAACCAAATCAAATTCAAACACTAAAATTAACGCGCCAAACATGTTAACACTCCACAGTACACCACCATTCCATTGCCAACAAAGAAGAGTTTAAAAATAAAAAGACCGTAAAATATTTTCAGTGTACACAATCACGTAATGATTATTATACAAAATAGTAGCTAGAGAAACTTATATCGGAGAAATTTAATTCATATGGAGAAAGGCATTCACACATATGTCCCACCTAATTAAAAATAATAATAACTTATCGTAATTATATTATAACATCAATTGATATTAATCGGATATAAAACGAGTTTATCACCTCAAACATTCAGAGTCCTAATTATTAGATGCCAATGTGAAAAATTCCATTTTTATAGTTTCTCTTAAACTTTTTGATGTTTCGGTGTTGGCAGTTTACCATCATGCGAAACTGTCACTAGTTCAGTACTCATTTGTTTATGGCTGCAATTGAGAGTTGTCCACACTACTTTCAGCAATTAATTAAAGCTTTCGATTTAAACTTCTACTCTCACCTATCTGTTGAAAAACTTTGGAGACGTTAGTTTGCAATTTATTATTACTATTATTGTTTATGATACACATGCTTGATCCACACCATGTAAATAGCAATATTTTCCGAGAGTTTTTTTTTTTTCTTAGCTTTTCTTTTCTTTGCTTAATACTGTTAATTTTCTGCATTAATGTTTTTCTGGCTGTTTTATAAAGTACTTCGCTTCTGGCACCCATCAACTTTATTGTTTCAATTTTAGCCCTGCTGATACTTTCGTGCCCAGTTAACATGGTTCGCTCCATTCTTTTAAAGAGTGTATGAAACGACGATCTACAACGAACGAGAGAGGTTAGAGAGCTTGCACGTCTGTAAATCGGAAGCAATAAATGCCGGAGAAAGGTAGTTTATTGTAAGGCTCCGAGAAGTGTTATAAAATTTTTGTAATAATGGCTATGTTCTTTCACCAATTGGCTCCTACACTGGAAAGTTGTGAATAGTTGAATTGGTTTCACTATTAAATGAATAATATTGGTTACTAATGAAGTCTCAAGTGTATTTCCTAAGCAGCCAAACGTACAATTCTAATTAATGGACAGATATTCAAGATTTAGTCTGAAAATGTATCGTTTGGAATTACAGAAAAAATGTTGGATAATGTAAAATGCGAACTTTTGATAATGAAGAAATCATCTGAGAATGCCTTATTCAAGGAAAATTAGATAAATCCTTAGCAAAAATATATGTTTTTTTACGTATACATTATTCACCATAAATTCTTCGTTGAACTTCATGTAATAAGTCTGTAGTGTGTTATTTATTATACAATATGGGAAAAATACATCAATTATTTGTAAATTACAGTCGCACGAGTTAAATGTAGCTACCGATCTCTCCATAATTTCTACCAGTGACAAACGACATACAAGGTAGGCATGAAAATTATTTTAGCCTACATCGCAACACAATGTAGCAAGTATTGCCAGTAATTAACAATCAAGTGTACTTTGCCACTTATGATCTTATCGTTCCAAGACTAGAAGAACAATGTAGAATTGTTTCATGCCAGCTAGGAAACAAGAGTACACACGCCCTTTTGGAACCACTTTCCAGTGTGGAGATTCTTTATGACGATCAATAACATCCAAAAAGTGAAATATTATCTACATCAATACTCAGCAAACCACTGTAAGATTCATGTGAGAGGGTATGTCCCATTATACCAATTACAAAGGTTTCTTCCAGTTCCATTCACATCTGAATCACGGGAAGAATGATTGATTGAATGCCTCTATGCATGCAGTAATTATTCTAACCTTATCTTCATGACATCTGTGTGAGCAATACGTAGGGGGTATAGGATATTCCTAGAGCAGTCATTTAAAACTAGTTATTGAAACATTGTTAATAGACTTGTAATAGTTTACTTCAATCTTCAAGAGTCTTCCAGTTCAGTTCCTTCAGTATCTCTGACACTCTCCCACTGATTAAATAAATGCGTGATCATTCATGCTCCCTGCTCTGTAGACGTTCAATAACCCCCCCGTCAGGCCTATGTGGTACGGGTCCCACACACTTGAACATATTCGGGAACTGGCTGCATGAGTGATTTGTCAGCAATCTCCTTTGTAGATAGACTGCACTTCCCCAGTATTCTTCCAATAAACTCTAGTATACCACCTGCTTTGCCCACGGCTGAACCGATGTGATCATGCCATTTTATAATCTAAATATGCTAAAGAGTAGACTGAAGCAATTATTAATAGAGAAGTGTTGTTACTCTATAGAGGACTTTAAGTTGTAGTGCCATCTTGGAAAACAGTGTATATGGACAATGTCTCCGATCTATCTGTGGTATGAAAGAATGTAATTATACACTGTATAATGTATACTGTACTATCATAAATATAAGCTAAATTGTGTTACACTATAGAGGAATCTACTTGTAGTGCCCTTTTGAAAAATAATGTGTACAGACATGTGTCTGACCCATATGTTGTTATGAAAGAATGTAAATATTTTACTGTATATCTGTAATGTAATCTAAATTTCCCTGACAATGCCTGAAAACTTTTTGTTATATGGACAGAAGGTAAATAAATAAATATCCCTACAAAGGTGGCGCAGTGATTAGCACACTGGAAGCGCATTTGGGAGGATGGTGGTTCAAATCAGCATACAGCTATCCTGATATAGATAGATAGCGTACAGCTATCCTGATATAGATTTTCCCCGATTTCCCTAAGTCACTTTAGACAAATGCCGGTATGGTTCCTTTGAAAGGGCACAGGCGACTTCCTTCTCTAATCCTGTAGCACCAAAGGCCTGCTGTATGGTCCCCTCCCTCAAATCAATCAATCAACCAGGTATTTGTATGAGTTGGCTGCTTCCAAGAGTGACTCATGGATATTATAGTCATAGGATATTATGTTTTTGAAGTGCAAAGTCTTACATTGCTGAACATTTAAAGCAAGTTGCCAATCTCTGCACCACTTTGAAATCTTATCAAGATCTGACTGAATATTTATGGAGCTTCTTTCAGACAGTTCTTCATTATAGATAGGTGCATCATCTGCAAAAAGTTTGCTGTCAGTATTAATGTTGTCTGCAAGGTCATTAATGTACAATATGGACAGCAAGGGACCCAACACACTTTGCTGAGGTATACCTGAAATTACTTCTGCATCTGACCGTGACTCTTCAACCAAGATAACATGTTGTGTCATCCCTACCAGAAAGTCATCAACCCAGTCACAAATTTCACTTGATACCCATATGATCATACTGTTGACAATACGCGTGTGCATGGTACTGAGTCAAATGTTTTTCGGAAATCAGTTAATACAGGCATTCAGTGTTTCCTGAGAAAAGTGCAAGTTGGGTTTCAGATGATTGATGTTTCCAAAATCCATGCAGGTTGGCATTTAGGAAGTCATTCTGTTCAAGATAATTCATTATGTTTGAGCTCAGAATAGGTGCTAAGATTCTGCAACAAATTGATGTAAAGGATATTGGATGGCAGTTTTGTGGATCATTTCTTCTACCCTTGTTGTAAATGAGTGTGATCTGTATCTTTTTCCAAGAATTGGGCACTGTTTTTTGTTCAAGGGGTCTATGAAAGGTTATAGTAAGAAGAGGGTCTAACACAGTCACAAATTCCGTATGGAATCTAACAGAAATACTTTCAGGCCCTAGAGCTTTGTTCAGCTTTAATGATTTCAACTGTTTCTCAATACCATTGATACTGATACTTATTTCATTCATCTTTTGAGTGGTACAAGGATTAAATTGGGGCAGTTCGCCTCGGTTTTCTGTTGTAAAGCAACATTTGAAAACAGAGTTACACATTTCAGCTTTTGCTTTCTACCCTCAGCTTGAGTTCCTGTCTCATTCACTAGGTACTTGACACTAGTTTTGGTGCCACTAACGGCATTTACATACAACCAGAATTCCTTTTAGTTCTGTGAAAGATCACCTGACAATATACTGCTATGGTACTCATTGAAAGAAACAGACATTGCTCTCTCGGCAGCCAGCACTGGGTGTTTAAGAGTGACAAGAAGAATGTTCGATATGAGTCATCAGCTCTGGCCAGTGATGTACTGTTAATGGCTGCTGTCATGCCACCTTTTGGTGGATGAATTCACACTTTCGTTGTTTGTTGGCAAAGCCAACTAATTTGGAAAAAGAGAAAAAGAACTGGTATTGGTGACACACTGATCTGTAGCTTGTGAGCAGGTGAAGTTAATGAATGTGATAGTAAAAATATGTGGCTGTGGTGACAGAGTGATCTATAGCTGTGTCCAATGTATCAGTTGGGTTGGAAGGTGAAAATTTGGTTGTGCATTGGCAAAGACAGTGAATGTGACACTAAAAAATCCTGATTGTAGTTTTTGAAAAAATTGCCAATAACATCATGTTATAGTCACACATTGTTTATGGTGTTTATCGCATGCTTCTTATGTCACAGGTCAAAGGCGATGACACATCAAACATTCCTCTACATCTGTTTAAGAAACAGTTACTGCAATGATTTCACTTCCTCTAACACAGTAAATCATGTGGACAGGTTTGTTAGGTATCTGACATGTCAAGATGTATATCTTAACTTAGAGACATTGGGTCTCATGCTTGTGATACATTCACAGTGTTTAGAGGGTGAAGGTATTGAGAGCATCTTCATTTATGGTACACTCTGCTTGGTGACTTGCTCGTGCAAACTTAAATGATAAAGTAAGATGAAGCATTTATGGTAACAAAAAAGGCTTACACAACCTTGTAGTACAGTATGAGAGCAAGTAGACAAGGACTCCCTACTGACTGGTTCTCTCAGGTAATCTCCATACTTACAGGGTCTAGAGTTGAGTTCCTGAACACAAAACTCCTAAAGCAGTCAACACCCCCTCCCCCATCCCATCCGAAAAAGACAATTTTGCAGATTTCTGAGTGCTGTTAAGTACAAAACATACTTCCTCACATGTATTAGTATCACAGGTTTTAATGCACACAAATAAACAATGAGAATAATTCATAGAGTTGGCAGATGACTGCCACGCAGAGGCATCTGGACCAGGAAAAATGTCTGATAATGCAGGCTGAGGTTTCCCACAGTTTCCTCAAGTGAGTTGGAGCAAACTCCCAAGCACAGCACATGGCAATTCTCCTTGTGCAGTCAGAGTTCACATTATGTCTCTAATGACTTCATTCTCTCCAAGGTGTTAAACCATAATCTTCTTTCCTTCTTTGAGTAAAATTTGATTTCAGCGCACATCAGCAAGCCTAATTTATTTAAAATAAACAGCAAATGATACAAATCAGTTTCAAATAATGCAAACTACATCCTTTTCTAGGGACAGAGTCATGTTGTTCTCCTGGTTAACAAAATTGCCCATTTTTAATGACACTTACGAAATCTCTGAATTTTAGATTTCCAAAACTATTAGCACTGTGGAAAAACTCAAAAGTAAAGGATTTCTTTGCTGTCTCCACTGTCGTAAGAGATCAAAGGCCACAGATCAATGTACTGGTAGTGACTGGGGACATACACTCCTGGAAATGGAAAAAAGAACACATTGACACCGGTGTGTCAGACCCACCATACTTGCTCCGGACACTGCAATGATCACACGCACGGAACAGCGGACACACCAGGAACTGCGGTGTTGGCCGTCGAATGGCACTAGCTGCGCAGCATTTGTGCACCGCCGCCGTCAGTGTCAGCCAGTTAGCCGTGGCATACGGAGCTCCATCGCAGTCTTTAACACTGGTAGCATGCCGCAACAGCGTGGACGTGAACCGTATGTGCAGTTGACGGACTTTGAGCGAGGGCGTATAGTGGGCATGCGGGAGGCCAGGTGGACGTACCGCCGAATTGCTCAACACGTGGGGCGTGAGGTCTCCACAGTACATCGATGTTGTCGCCAGTGGTCGGCGGAAGGTGCACGTGCCCATCGACCTGGGACCGGACCGCAGCGACGCACGGATGCACGCCAAGACGGTAGGATCCTACGCAGTGCCGTAGGGGACCGCACGGCCACTTCCCAGCAAATTAGGGACACTGTTGCTCCTGGGGTATCGGCGAGGACCATTCGCAACCGTCTCCATGAAGCTGGGCTACGGTCCCGCACACCGTTAGGCCGTCTTCCGCTCACGCCCCAATATCGTGCAGCCCGCCTCCAGTGGTGTCGCGACAGGCGTGAATGGAGGGACGAATGGAGACGTGTCGTCTTCAGTGATGAGAGTCGCTTCTGCCTCGGTGCCAATGATGGTCGTATGCGTGTTTGGCGCCGTGCAGGTGAGCGCCACAATCAGGACTGCATACGACCGAGGCACACAGGGCCAACACCCGGCATCATGGTGTGGGGAGCGATCTCCTACACTGGCCGTACACCTCTGGTGATCGTCGAGGGGACACTGAATAGTGCACGGTACATCCAAACAGTCATCGAACCCATCGTTCTACCATTACTAGACCGGCAAGGTAACTTGCTGTTGCAACAGGACAATGCACGTGCGCATGTATCCCGTGCCACCCAACGTGCTCTAGAAGGTGTAAGTCAACTACCCTGGCCAGCAAGATCTCCGGATCTGTCCCCCATTGAGCATGTTTGGGACTGGATGAAGCGTCGTCTCACGCAGCCTGCACATCTAGCACGAACGCTGGTCCAACTGAGGCGCCAGGTGGAAATGGCATGGCAAGCTGTTCCACAAGACTACATCCAGCATCTCTACGATCGTCTCCATGGGAGAATAGCAGCCTGCATTGCTGCGAAAGGTGGATATACACTGTACTAGTGATGACATTGTGCATGCTCTGTTGCCTGTGTCTATGTGCCTGTGGTTCTGTCAGTGTGATCATGTGATGTATCTGACCCCAGGAATGTGTCAATAAAGTTCCCTTCCTGGGACAATGAATTCACGGTGTTCTTATTTCAATTTCCAGGAGTGTATTACAATATGTACACATTCTTAATTAACTTACCTGCAGTTTCACAGTTCAGTTGCACTATCATAAATTGGTTACAAAGAAAACAAATTTGTTAGGTTAAGTTCGAATGATGACAACTCAGATTGACTATTGAAAGAATGCTGATTTTGAGGTAAATATTGTGAAAGATGCAGTGAAGGTACTTGATATTGAAATGAATAGAGCACTATAAATTAAGCATGTGACGCTGTAGAAATAGTGAGAACTTACACACAATCCCTGACTGAAAATCTGTTAATTTTGATGCCCCACACATTATTTCCCCCAAACCCCATCGTGAGAGAGCACATTTAACCACGTAGGATGAGTCAAGTTATAAGTAGTCAGGCATATATCCACTGGAGGATTCTTCCACAAGGGTACCTCAACCAAAGATTCAGTATCAGTCTTACACCACATAAGTTACTTACTGAAATTGGCAGGGAAAATAAAAATGAGGAGAGAAGAAATAGGAATGAGGACATCTGCCCACTGAAAGGTAATGAAAGTGAAATAGAGCCTTCTGAAATAGCAAACACCCTCAACATATATATTGTAACTGTAACAGATAAAATAAGACCACATATAACAGATGGAGGGAATACAGTGGCAAAAATTCTACCATTGCATTCATCGCATTGACACAGAGGTTTCAAACACAATAAACCAACTTAAAGTCAAAACATTTTTCTGGCTTATGTGGTGTTACACCATCTCTCATAAAGGAATGCAGGAAAGTCTACCAAAAGACTCAACATCTTTATTGAATGCTACAATAGAGAAAAGCATTTTTTTTCAGAATCAGTGAAAACGAGTAATTTAAGAAAATCAACAGAGGTGAATTAAGAAAATGCAGGCCAATATCATTTAATTTCACTTTTACAAAACACTCTGAATTGATAAGAATTGCCGGGCCTTAGTTCTGAGCTCCCTTGACAGGCAATAGAATTTGTGTGGGATATTGAAGGACCTGTCAAAGGTGCCTGACTGCATGAATCATTATGACCCAATGCAAGACACCTTATTACCATGGGACTCAAAGGAAATGCTGTTATGTTATGCAGTACACATGGTGTATAGGAAGGAATGCACATACATCAAACATACTAATGGGGAAAATATAATCAGTTACTTATCTTAGCAACAAACTGTGAAACATCTTGTGATGCCCTTACTCTCAGCTAGCTGGAGTCCACAAGGAAAGAAGCAATAAATAAATAAACTAATAAAATTAAAAATTAATAAATGATCTCGGCCATCACGTCATTACTTTCAGATAATGAAGCTAAACTCGGGCTTCAGAAATAACACAAAACTGCAATCCTGCAAAGGAATCTTCTCAAAACATATAAATACATACTATTTCAAGGGTATTGGCAAACCAGACTTGGATGAAGTGTATACTGGAAACATTAGTCTCTAACTTCTGCACATTGGTCAAGAAGCCATCTCAGCAGCTAAGGGATAATGGCAAGTATGACATGTTACACGATACAGTTTAACATCACAGTTCCTTACATAAATACTACTTACCCAGAGTACCTAAATTATTATCACAGTTTCAGAAAAATATACTGATTGCTGCAATTAACCTCTTAACTTAAGAAATGCCAACAATTCTGCCTGCACTGCATTGATTAACAACTGTGATTTTGGTTTATCGTAGTGTTCTCAAGTGAACAGTTGTAATGACCATTTCAACTTTAAAACACATTCTTTACTATAAAAAAAAAAAAAAAAAAAAAAAAAAATGGCTCGTCACAATACGCGTCAATACTCTTGATGAACTGTGGTATTGTGTTGAAGCTGCATGGGCAGCTGTACCTGTACATGCCATCCAAGCTCTGTTTGACTCAATGCCCAGGCGTATCAAGGCCATTATTATGGCCAGAGATGGTTGTTCTGGATAGTGATTTCTCAGGCTCTATGCACCCAAATTGTGCAAAAATGTAATCACATGTCAGTTCTAGTATAATATATTTGTCCAATCAATGCCCGTTTATCATCTGCATTTCTTCTTGGTGAAGCAATTTTAATGGCCAGTAGTATATAAGTGCAAATTACACTCCTGGAAATTGAAATAAGAACACCTGAATTCATTGTCCCAGGAAGGGGAAACTTTATTGACACATTCCTGGGGTCAGATACATCACATGATCACACTGACAGAACCACAGGCACATAGACACAGGCAACAGAGCATGCACAATGTCGGCACTAGTACAGTGTATATCCACCTTTCGCAGCAATGCAGGCTGCTATTCTCCCATGGAGACGATCGTAGAGATGCTGGATGTAGTCTTGTGGAACGGCTTGCCATGCCATTTCCACCTGGCGCCTCAGTTGGATCAGTGTTCGTGCTAGACGTGCAGACCGCGTGAGACGACGCTTCATCCAGTCCCAAACATGCTCAATGGGGGACAGATCCGGAGATCTTGCTGGTCAGGGTAGTTGACTTACATCTTCTAGAGCACGTTGGGTGGCACGGGATACATGCGGACGTGCATTGTCCTGTTGGAACAGCAAGTTACCTTGCCGGTCTAGGAATGGTAGAACGATGGGTTCGATGACGGTTTGGATGTACCATGCACTATTCAGGGTCCCCTCGACGATCACCAGAGGTGTACGGCCAGTGTAGGAGATCGCTCCCCACACCATGATGCCGGGTGTTGGCCCTGTGTGCCTCGGTCGTATGCAGTCCTGATTGTGGCGCTCACCTGCACGGCGCCAAACACGCATACGACCATCATTGGCACCAAGGCAGAAGTGACTCTCATCGCTGAAGACGACACGTCTCCATTCGTCCCTCCATTCACGCCTGTCGCGACACCACTGGAGGCGCGCTGCACGATGTTGGGGCGTGAGCGGAAGACGGCCTAACGTTGTGCGGGACCGTAGCCCAACTTCATGGAGACGGTTGCGAATGGTCCTCGCCGATACCCCAGGAGCAACAGTGTCCCTAATTTGCTGGGAAGTGGCGGTGCGGTCCCCTACGGCACTGCGTAGGATCCTATGGTCTTGGCGTGCATCCGTGCGTCGCTGCGGTCCGGTCCCAGGTCGACGGGCACGTGCACCTTCCGCCGACCACTGGCGACAACATTGATGTACTGTGGAGACCTCACGCCCCACGTGTTGAGCAATTCGGCGGTACGTCCACCCGGCCTCCCGCATGCCCACTATACGCCCTCGCTCAAAGTCCGTCAAATGCACATACGGTTCACGTCCACGCTGTCGCGGCATGCTACCAGTGTTAAAAACTGCGATGGAGCTCTGTATGCCACGGCAAACTGGCTGACACTGACGGCGGCGGTGCACAAATGATGCGCAGCTAGCGCCATTCGACGGCCAACACCGCGGTTCCTGGTGTGTCCGCTGTGCCGTGCGTGTGATCATTGCTTGTACAGCCCTCTCGCAGTGACCGGAGCAAGAATGGTGGGTCTGACACACCGGTGTCAATGTGTTCTTTTTTCCATTTCCAGGAGTGTATTTGTTTGTTGGGTTCTTGTTCCATGGATCATTTGCATTCCCTCAGGCCCGAATGCCTGCAGTGATACAGTTGGGAAGTGTGTCACAAAGGTGTTTTATCCTCTCCTGAAGCATGATGGCACACAAATGTGGGAAACAGTACTCATTATCATGGATACTGGCATTGGGGTGGAGTTGATGTCCAAGCTGATCCCATACATGTTCTTTCACAAACAGATCTTGGGATTTTGCTGGCCACAGAAGTACCTCAACATCGAGAAAACAGGTTACAGAGACATGTGCCATGTGTGGCTGAACATATCCTGTTGAGAACTGGCACCACTATACTGTTACATGAGAGATGACACATGTGGATGCAAGATGTCTGTGACATACTGTTGTGCCATCAGAGTTCTGTCAGTCACTACTAGCCTTGGCCTGAAGTCAGAACCGATGGCTTCCCAATACATCATTCGAAGTGCAACACTGCTGTGGCTCTGGTAAATGCTGTGGCTCTCCTAAACATTGGAGTAATGGGTTCTGTCTAGGTCCAGCCATACTCACCAATGATAGTCATCCGTGTTAGTGCAAAACCAATTTTCATCACATGATGTGGCTGGATGGTTTGGAGTGAAAGGGACTAAATTGCTAGATCATCAGTCCTTTCATCAGTTAAGTGTTAAACAAGGTGAAATGCAAATCCTGGAAAGCCTTAGTGTAACTAGCTCAAAAAATAAATAAATAAAAATAAAAAGCCCAGAGAAACAGCACAGACAATTCATTAAATGATCAGTTAATACAAGGCATTAAAGCTGAGAAATGAGAAATAATAAAGAGAAAAGAAAGGTGGGAAGGGTAAAGGCCAACCTGGGCCACCAAGCAGGAACTCCCAGGGGACCTTGAGGGGAGAAGCAGGAGGGGGTTACCCCACCAATCCCTCAGGCAATCAATGAGGCTAAAAAGCCCCATCTTACAGGGATGAATAGAAACCACCATTGCGGGGCAAATCGTAACACCAGGTCGTAACACCAAAGCTAGTGTGTCAGGAAGATTAAGAGGCCACCTCAAAACAGCCAAATTAGGGCAGTCGATAAGTAAGTGGAATGTACCCACAAGTCAGCTCAGTGTGGCCAATGCAAAGTCAACAGAGGACGGTGGATTCCCTGCGAGAAGTGTGTAGGGGAAGACTGCCACATGGTCGTGACTTCTTAAGTGTCCTCAGTTTGTTTGGGGGGACTAATGAGTTCCAGATGTCCAGCGATTGATGGTATATAAATGAACAAAGGTCTGGTTCTGGAACTCTCTTTTTCCCGAAATCCTAACAGGAATGGGAGGCCAAGTGAAAATGACTGACCATTCAGCTTGATGGAGGTCAGAGATGAGATGCTGGACAGCCATAAACAGTGGGTGAGGAGAATAGTACTGGTCTATTAGCTGAAGGCTACCAAGGGAGTCTCTGCAGATTAGGATACTTTTACCAGTCCAAGAACAAACATGGCTAAGGACTAGTTTAATGGCCATCAATTCATCAGTGAAGACACTGTAGCTGTTTGGCAGAGAGTGGAGTTCACTACACCATGCATGTGTGTATGCAAAGCCCATCAGGTGTTGAGCCATTGGTGACTATCACTTCTGAACCTGGATACATCTCAAGGACAGCCAGGAACAGTTGGTGAAAAATCATGGGGTCAGCAGAATCTTTTGGACCAAAGGAGACTCAGAGACAAATCTCAGGTTGAGACACAAGCTGTGGGGCAGATGCGATGTCTCCCAGACTGCAGGTGACAGTGGAGGAAGTTGCAGTTCGAACAGGGACACTATAGGCATGGAGCAGTTGTAAACTCAGTTCTCCTTGTTGTGGGAGGTGGAGATTCTTTCCAGCGAAAAGGACTCAGTAGCTGAGATGTTCGGGGAAGCTGCAAATACATATAGTGTAATTCAGGAGCTGTTGTTGGCACCTGATGATGAATGGAGGAACTCCAGCCTCGACTTATAAGCTGTCCCCAGGGCTTGTTTGGAAGGCTCGTGTCACAAGTCAGACTGCACAGTGATGAATGGGATCCAGTATTGGCAACGCTGAGGGTGATCCTGAATTATGTGCAAGACTGTAAGACTCCTACAGTCGAGACGGGACAGAATCGGGGCTTTGTAGAGCTGCAAAAGAGTAGAGTGATCTGCACACCAGCTAGTGTTACTGAGGCAGTGAAGGGTATTGAGGTGTTGCTAGGACTTCCAATTAAGTTGGGTGGGGAAGCCACATCAGCCAGTGATCAAAGACCAGTTGGGCAAAGATCTGGGTATGGGTGGACAGTGACAGGAGAGCATGACACCAGTCTTGGCAGTTGACCTATAAATGATGCTCAGCAATACCCATGCTAGAGGAACAACAATAAAAAACAATAATCATCAGTATATACAGCATATAAGGAGGGCAATACCAAAGATCCCACAGCCACTGCTAGAGCACTGATGGCCACCAGAAAGAGGGGGATGCTCAGGACAGAGTCCTGTATGACCCTGTTTTCTTGGATATGGGGGGATACTGACTGAAGCACCTTCTGGAACCCAGAATGTACGTGACAACAAGTTCTTGAGAAAAATTGAGAGTGGATCCTGGAGACACCACTCATGTAATGTTGTAAGAATGTGGTGATGCCATGTAATGTTATAAGCCTTCTGTAGGTGAAAAAAGACAGCAATGAGATGCCGGTGACCTGCGAAGGCTATCTGGACAGTGACCTCCATAGGAACCAAATCGACAGTGAAATGGCCTTTGCGAAAACTGCCCTGAGATCAATCAAAGGGCCCCAAGACTCAATGAGCCAACACAGTCATTTGCTCACCATTCATTCAAGGAACTTACGAAGAACGCCAGTAAGTCTCACTGGACAGTAAATTTCCACTGTTAGGGGATACTTAGCCAGTTTCTTGTCACTGAGATGGGAACTCCTAATTGTTCCAGATCTGATTAATTGTGCAGGTGTTGGGAACAGCCAGTGACTGCTGGACGAGAACTGATGCTACAGGGAGGTCAGTGTGGAGTAAATGGGCCTGAGCAGCAGGGATAATAAGCCTGAGGGAGGCAATTGTCAGTCACAAAACATCCCCCCTCCACCAGAGGGCACAGAGGTGTGTGCCGCCTACATGTTCAGTGCAGTGAAAGTAAGGCGGCAGCCCACCTGGTGGACAGCTCTGGATCAGCTGGGGGCAGACACAACCTTCGGAATCCCACCGAGAAGGGTGAAGCTGTTAGTGGCTGGCTGAGGAGACAGCACGCCACTGCTCAGCGGTGATGCAGAAATGGGGATTCCGATGCAGAAGAGGTTCCGGAGGATGAACGCGTGCTCTAATAATGGCGGCACGAAAGGTCGGAGAGAAGAGCTCTTGAGCTGCACTTATGTCGGATGCTGTTTACAGTTCCTGCACGAGTTCACATAACTCACTATAATAGGCTAGACTGCATGCCCAAAGCAGTTCCGTGCTGGCTGTTGCTGGACTGCAGTTTGTTGTGATTATCTCCTCTCCTACAGAGATCAGTTCCAAGCAATCGACCACATTGATTGATCTGCTATCCTTGTTTCAACCCCTATCAAATGACTCCATGAGTGTTGTAGTCACTCTAAGAGTAGTATGCCGTATTGCAATTTTTTGGTCTAGATGAGGCCAAGTGCTACTGTCTTTGCACAGCCAACTGCCTGTCCTACGGATCTGTCCCGAATCTTGCGGTCCTCAATGATAATCAGAGCCTGTGCACGTGCTTTCCATCATACCACATAGTACTGCAAATAAATGGTAGGCTGTGCTCCCATCCTATGAGTTTCCTGTTGATTAACAACACCTCTACAGAGAGGGGAGGATGACTGGAGATACTTTCGGATGAGTTATGCAAACTCGTGCAGCAACTGTAAATGGCATCCGTCATAAGTGCAGCTCAAGGGCTATTCTCTCTGACACTTCGTGCCACCATTATTAGAGCACGCCTTCATCCTCCAGAACCTCTTCTGCATTAGAATCCCCATTTCTGCATTACCACTGAGCATTGCCATGTTGTCTCCTTAGCCAGCCACTAACAGCTTCGCCCCTCTCGGTGGGATTCCGAGGGTTGTGTCTGCTCTCAGCTGATCCAGAGCTGTCCACCAGGTGTGCTGCTGCCTTACTTTCACTGCACTGAACATGTAGGCAGCACACACCTCTGAGCCCTCTGGTGGAGGGGGAATGTTTTGTGACTGACAATTGCCTCCCTCAGGCTTATTATCCCTGCTGCTCAGGCCCATTTACTCCACACCGACCTCCCTGTAGCATCAGTTCTCATCCAGCAGTCACTGGCTGTTCCCAGCACCTGCACAATTAATCAAATCTGGAACAATTAGGAGTTCCCTTCTCAGTGACAAGAAACTGGGTAAGAATCCCCTAACAGTGGACATTTACTGTCCAGTGAGACTTACTGGCATTCTTTGTAAGTTCCTTGAATGAATGGTGAGCAAATGGCTGTGTTAGCCCATTGAGTCTTGAGGCCTTTTGGTTGATCTCAGGGCAGTTTTCACAAAGGCCATCCGACTGCCGATTTGGTTCCTATGGAGGTCACTGTCCAGATGGCCTTTGCAGGTTACCCGTATCTCATTGCTGTCTTTTTTCACCTACAGAAGGCTTATAACATGACATGGCATCACCACATCCTTGCTACGTTACATGAGTGGTGTCTCCAGGGTCCACTCTCAATTTTTCTCAAGAACTTGTTGTCACGAACATTCTGGGTTCCAGAAGGTGCTTCAGTCAGTATCCCCCCATATCCAAGAAAACAGGATCGTACAGGACTCTGTCCTGAGCATCCCCCTCTTTCTGGTGGCCATCAGTGCTCTAGCAGTGGCTGTGGGATCTTTGGTATTGCCCTCCTTATATGCTGTATATACTGATGATTATTGTTTTTTATTGTTGCTCCTCTAGTATGGGTATTGCTGAGCATCATTTATAGGTCAACCGCCAAGACTTGTGTCATGCTCTCCTGTCACTGTCCACCCACACCCAGATCCATGCCTGGTTCCGAGAAACATCAGATTGGTGGCCCACACCACTAGTCGACCAGTTGCACTCCTGCCAGCAGGCACCCCTTTCTCCACGCCAGGAGTCACCACCCCACTCCACAGATGAGTGCGGCAATGTCCGTGTGTTGAGTGATTCATTCCATGAAGGATGTTTTGGTCAACTGGTTTCCGCCCCCCCCCCCCCCCTCCCTGCTCAGACAACAGTGTAAGTGAGGTTAAATGTTTCAGCCATGAAGGATAGAAATATTGTTTGTCTTTTTGGCCTCATGCAGAAGTGTTTTTGAGTTAGGCACCAGTAGCTAATTCCTAAATGTTTCCTTAATGAGAAGCTTGCAGATCCAGTAGGTCAACATTTTACTGCAGCTTCAAACTTGGCCTTTTGCCATGTGTTCAACATTTGTATGACTGTGTGAGTACGTCCGTGAATGACAATGGGTTCCCTGAGGGTGAATCTGTGTTGGGTGTGACTTCTTCGTCAATGTTAGTAAGATGTCGGTAAAGTCATAAGAAAAATTCCGCCTTTAATTTTTTCATCAATTTCCATTTTCACTGCCAATTTGTTGTGACATTTTGGAAACTGTTTAGACAGATTCTTTTTCAGTGATCAACACACTACCTCTGTCAAATGAGTCAACCACTACTAAAAACAATGTAAAGTGACCAGAGGGTAATGAGAGGTTCTATGCCCTTTTTGCATGTTGCCCCTCATTTTCATCAATTTTATTAATATTTTAGGTCATTGCATGGTGGTAACATGCCAAATAAGGTTATTCTAATGAGAGTATTTGCACTGAGAGCTCAAAGTATTTTTTAACTTAATTGCTATGCATGTTGGGAACTGTATATGGTCTTGCCTTTAGTTTACTCTGTTACTTCCCTGGATGGCCTGTTGCGAGGCGTGCAGTGGAGGACGTAGCACACTGCATTTCCAGTGAGAGGCTGCACTTCCATAAATACTGCGAGGGTCATATATCAGTGGGCTTGACCACCTGGTGGGACGACTGACCTCGGTCGAGTTTCGCCTGTTGTATGCAGGGCAAAACGACTTGTGTGCCTTCTGAGTGTTGCCACAGTTTATGGGTTTACCATTCCAGGACATTTAGAATGAAGACTGCTGGCGCATTGTTCTCTGTCTTCCACCTCACCAACTATGGCACCTACTCTCACAACAAGTCCCACTTCACCATCACCTCTCTGACTACCCTCGTCTAAATCTCCCATTGCATATAATATCCTGGCCCACACTGACTACACCTTCTCCACCTGTGTGATTGTCGCAGACCTCAATGTCTACAGCCGTGGTCCTGCTGAACCCCAGCAGTGGCATTAGTTTATCACCACCCTCCACCCAGACCAAGTTCCCCTCCCCCAACACCCCCCTCCTCTACGTCCTGTACACAGTAGGTAGGCCCCAACCCTCCCCTCCAGTCCACCTCGTGCATATGCCGATAACACCGCCTTCCTTGCCCTCCCTCCTACCCTGCAAGGGAATGAATGCCTTCTCCAGAATCACCTTGACTTTTTTGCCACATGGTGTAACCAGTGGGTCCTCAGAATCAATTCTTCCAAGACCCAAGCAATCATCGTAGATTGTACCACTAGCTCCTTCTGGCACCTTGATTTTTCTCTTAGCATCTGCGCCCATCTTCTTTGCCTTTTGCTCACACTCACCTACCATGGACTCACCATTGACCATCACCTCACCTTGATCCCTCATCTCTGCTTTATCCAATCCACAGCCCACAACCGCCTCCATCTCCTTAAACTCCTCTCTGGCCAGACGTTGGGGTTGCCTCTCTCTACCATTTTACACACCTACAAATCCTTGTTCTGGCCCATTCTCTGTTATGCCAGTCCCACCTGGATATCTGCCCTCTCCTCTCCCCAAATATGTCCCTCCAGATCCTTGAGTGCCTTGCAGTCCACCTTGCCTTTCATATATTCCTCCTTTACCCCACATAGATCCTCTATGAGCTGATTCCTATCCCCAATCTGCTCCTTTTCCTCGAGCGTATCTGAGTCCTCTGAACCTCCGGCCGACTTGATTCCACCCCCCCCCCCCACTGCTCCTCTCCTTTCTGATGCCCACTCGCTGCCTTGCCTTCACTGTTGTGTCCCTCTTACCCTCCATCTCTACACCCTTCATCTTCTTTCCCAAGGTGGCTTGTCAACTCCTCCTCCCAGATGATGCACTCTCTCCCTCCATTTATCCCTGTCAACTCTGATTCTCACTTCCCCATCCCTCTCTCTGTCCTTTTCCCGAGCTCCCACTCCCCCCTTCTATCCTGTTCGTTTTCTCCCACCTCCCGTCTTTTTGATTCCTTTTCTCACCCCTCAAGTCCTTTTGCTTTCCCCTCCACTGCCTTCCCCACTCCTTGTCGCCTTTGCCGTGCCCCCTTTTTTCTGTGTCCTTTCCCTCCATTGGCTCCCCCCTTTTGCTTTTCCTCTCCTCTCCCCCTTTAC
This sequence comes from Schistocerca gregaria, assembly GCF_023897955.1. Lineage (NCBI taxonomy): Eukaryota > Metazoa > Arthropoda > Insecta > Orthoptera > Acrididae > Schistocerca > Schistocerca gregaria. Next base: position 109,755,308 of record NC_064930.1, on the reverse strand, counting down.
CCCCTCTGCTGTCTGCCTGCCTCCCCCCCCCCCCCCTCCCCTTCCACCTGCTTTCTTGTCTACTTCATAGTGCGGATCCTGTTTTTACGTGTTGTGAACAGACACCATCCTGTCACTGTGTGTGTTTTTGCAACTCTTGCGAACAGAAACCAAACTGTCGCCATGTTTCTTTAATTGTGCCTGTCTAATTACTATGTATTTTAATCAGCATCGCCGACCCTTTGGTTTTTTATTTTAAGTTACGCAACTTTACGCCCTATTACGGCTTTAAACTGTCACCGTTTTAGCCCCTGGTTATATCGTTCATTCTGTACTCATTATGTTTTTAAACTATTTTGTAAGCTGCAGAGCGGCATATTACGCTGCTGCCAGCCCGCCTACCCCTCTGAGGGGGAATCAAATCTTGATAAAGAGAGACAAAAAACGGAAATTTGGGGAACAGAGAGAAGAAGCCACATCACATACAGTATTTTAGCTTGAACTAATATGCAATGAAAATTGGCGCACAGTGTTTTGAGGTTAAAGAGCTAATGAATCGTCACATTTGATCGTGAAAACTTGTTGGAATGGTACTAAAATGTAAGGCATATTACTGTACCAACAAAACAGACTGTCTCTACGTATAGTAAGATATCTAGCTCAAGCAATACGCTTTCATTACTTGTTTACTTGCGTGCACTGTATTGTTACAGGACACGTGGAATTGTAACAAGACATGAAAGCTATAACAGACATGCAAATGTAATACGAATAAAATAAACGATTTTTTTAATTTCTCGTTTTTTTTTCTTTATTGTTATTTTAATGCCTGTACAACAGGCAGGCTGTCAGCAGAGTTCTATGCTGCTCTTCAGCCGTAGGATACACAATGAGAAAAAACAGAAAGATTACACATAGGTTACAGAACGGTGGGCAAGAAAACAGTTGACACAGAAAGACAAACACGGAGCCGTTCACACTCGACAATAATCCACACTTGAAACTGTTGACACGATGCACAAACACTGAAGACGGCGATGGCACAGGTGAATGATGGAGTGTGACGGTGAACACTGAACGCTAAACACGACGGCATCACGAGACACTGATGGCAATTATCTCCGGAACGCGAAAGTCCATGTAGCGTGTGCGAGTCCAGGGTTCCTGCCAAGAAGGGGGAAAGGGCGGGGGGGGGGGGGGGGGGAGGGGTGAACAAAGACGCCAATGGCTGAGGAGATGGATGGAGGAGGAGAGGGACAGGGGAGGGGAAGCCCGGGGGAGGAGTGGGGAGAAAGGGAGGAGGGAGGGAGGGTGCCCAAAGGAACAGACACAGGAAGAGGGAAGGAGGATCAAAGTTGGTAGGAGGGGTATATGGAGGAGAGGAGGACATCATCAGGGAGGGGGAGCTGGCGGAAGCCACCTTGGGAGAGGGTTAGGAGGGTGGAGAGATGGAGACTGGGTAGGATGTGGGAATACAGGCGAGGCAGCGGGCGGGGGTGGGAGAGTATGGGCGAGACAAGCGGATGGGGAGGGTCGAGTTTGCGGGAGGTGTACAGGATCCGTATCCTTTCAAGGAAAAGGGGGAGGTGAGGGAAAGGAATGAGATCGTACAGGATCCGCGTGGGGGAGGGGAGACGGATGCGATAGGCAAGGCGGAGAGCATGGCGTTCAAGGATTTGAAGGGATTTATAAAAGGTAGGGTGGGGGGGTAAAGGACAGGGCGGATAAGGGATTTATAGGTGTGGAGGATGGTAGAGGGGTCCAGACCCCACGTACGGCCCGAAAGGGGCTTGAGGAGACGGAGTCGGGAGCGTGCCTTGGCTTGGATTGTCCGGAGATGGCGGGTCCAGGAGAGGCGACGGTCGAGGGTGATGCCAAGGTACTTGAGGGTGGGAGTGAGGGCGATAGGACGGCCATAGATGGTGAGATTGAAATCAACGAGGCGAAGGAAGGGGTGGTTTTGCCTACAATGATCCCCTGGGTTTTGTACGGATTGACCTTGAGCAACCACTGGTTGCACCAAGCGGTGAGCCGGTCAAGATGGGATTGGAGAAGGTGTTGGGAGCGCTGCAGGGTGCGGGCAAGGGCAAGGAAGGCGGTGTCATCGGCAAACTGGAGAAGGTGGACGGGGGGTGACGGCGGCAGCATGTTCGCTGTATACAGAATCTACAGAAGGGGGGAGAGGACGGAGCCTTGGGGCACACCAGCAGAGGGAAAAAAGGTGAAGGAATCCGTGTTATAGATGGTGACGTAGGAAGGACGGTGGAAGAGAAAGGAGCCAATCAGGCGGACGTAGTTAATAGGAAGGGCGAAGGTTTGGAGCTTGAAGAGGAGACCAGAATGCCATACCCGGTCATAAGCTCGTTCGAGGTCCAGTGAGAGGAAGATAGCGGAGCGACAGGAATTAAGCTGGTCGGAAAGGAGACGAGTGAGGTGAAGGACAAGGTCGTCGGAAGAGAAGGACGGGCGAAAGCTACACTGGGTAACCAGAAGGAGGCTGTGCTGGTGGAGATGCTGGTGGATGCGGCGGGTGAGGATAAATTCCAGGACCTTGCTAAGGATTGAGGTAAGGCTAAGGGGACGGTAGGAAGAGAGGGCAGACGGTGGTTTGCCAGGTTTAAGGAACATCAGGATACGGGAGGTTTTCCACAGGTCGGGGTAGTAACCGGTGGACAGGACTACACTGTAGAGCCAAGGTGGAGAGGAAAGAGGCAGGAGCTTCAAAAAGGTGACGATAGGTGACACGATCGTGACCAGGAGCGATGTTGCGTTTTGTGCGGAGTGTAGAATGAGATCCTGTGTAGTGATTGGGGCATTGAGTTCCGTGTCTGTAATGTTGTCCAAGTACTGGAAACCAGGTGCGAGGGGCGGGACAGAGGTGTCAGTTCGATCGCGGACATCTGGGAAGAGGGAGTAATCGAAGTGGGGATCATCGGGGATGGAAAAGACATCAGACAGGTAGGAGGCAAAGTGATTTGCCTTACTAAGGGTGTCAGGGAAGGGGTGATCATCATGGAGAAGAGGATATTTGGGGGAGGGTTTAGTTCCAGTAAGGCGACGGAAGGCGGACCAGAACTTGGACGAGTTGATAGTTAGGGTAGTATTTAAACGGGTGCATGTCTGTCGCCAGTCCCTGCGTTTCTTGGCCGCGAACAAATTACGAATGTATCGTTGGAGTTTCCGGTGGCGTCGTAGTGTTTCAGGGTCACGCATGTGGAGGAAGGCACGGTAGAGACGGCGGGGTTCTCGGAGGAGGAGAACGGCCTGTGGGGGTAAGGTAGGACGGTGGGGGTGGATGGCGACAGTAGGGACGTGGGCCTCTACGGCCTCAGACAAGGTCTGCTGGAGAAAGGAGGCGGCATGGGTTACATCATCAGGGTGACGGTAGGTGAAGGGGTGGCTATCGACCTGGGTGGAGAGGATATCCCGGTAGGCATTCCAGTTGGCACGGGAATAGTTATGGACATACTTAGGGGGAGGGTCACTACAAGGGTTGGGGTGGGGGCGACAACCGTCTAAAACGGTGAGGAGGACAGGGAGATGGTCGCTACCAATAGGCTCCAGGACATCCACCGTTATGCAGCCAAGGAGGTTGGCGGAGGAAAGGACAACATCAGGAGAGGAGTTGAATTCGGGACGGGTGTGCTGAGGATGGGGATGAGGTCGCCTTGAAGGGAGGAGAGGAACCGATGCCACCGTTGTAACTGGGCTGTGGAATGCCTGTGGATGTTGAGGTCGGCGGCGATCACGTAGAAGGAGAAGGTGCAGTCAACGTGGGAGAGGAAGTTGAACGGAATAGGGGCGTTAGGGCGGACATAGATGGTGGCGCAGGTAACAGTAAGGCCGGGGAAGAAGAGACTAAGGGTCAGGTGTTCGGTGGGGTCGGGAAGGAGAGGTTGGCGCTGAACAGGGATCTGGCGGTGGTGACCAATGGCAACTCCGCCATGCGCAATTGGGAGGGGATTATCAGAACGGTGAAGGAGGTATGGCAAAGTGTGGACAGTGTGGTGGGGTTGGAGGAAGGTTTCATTGAGGAGGAACTCGTCCACGGGGTGGGTTGCAAGGATGTGCATGTAGAGGTTCTTGTTGGTGGGAAGGGAGCGGATGCTGTTGAACTGGATACGGTACTGTCGCGCCATGACAGAGATTTAGAAGAAGGTGAAATGGGCCTGGTTGTTGGAGTAGGTGGCATACATTTTTAAGTGGAAAATGGGACGGGCAGCGAGGGAGACCTGTTGGAGGGTGTGAGAGCGCTGGAAAGGGTGGACGTTTTGTAGGACAATGGTGAGGAACCTGATGATGTCCTCAGCGGTGGGGGAGGACGAAGGGAATTGCCAGGAGGGGTGGCGGTGTCCAGAGGTCGGACAGGTACGGTGAGTTCAGGAATGGTCGGAGGGGGTCATGTTTTACACTTTTGGGAGTAGGTGGGATGGGGGAGATTGCAGGTATTGCAGGAGGGAGGGGATTGGAGATAGGGCACTGCCAGAGGAAGTGCACTTGTCTACAATGCGGGCAGGTGGGAGCCTCGCTGCACTCGGCTGTCGGGTGTGCATTATAGCGCAGACACACCTGGCAGTGCAGGGATTGAGGAGGGGAACGGGAGGGGTCGAAGTGCTGGATGAAGAGGAGGGCACCCTCCTTCAGGAGACGGTCAATGGAGGGGGCGTGCTTGGAGAAAACCCACGTAAGGCAGGTGGGTATGGCCGAGTTGAAAATGCGGCGGACCGCCCGCACCTCCAGCATGGGATGGGCCTTGAGCTCCGCCAACACCTCCTCCTCCGAACACCTCCTCCTCCGTGATCGACGGACTGAGCCGAGTGATCACGGCAGTGATGGTCGGCGGTTGACGCGGGCTTTGGGTTTGGTGGGTGGGAGATGGAGAAGGAGCAGGGGTGAGGGAAGCATGGGGGTGAAAATGGGTGACAGGGAGGTGGGAGAGGATGTCAGTATGGAGGGTAGCACTGGGGGAGGAAATGAGAACGGAATCCCGTCTGGGAATGAGGAGGGAGATGGGAGCACTAGGGAAGTGTAGGCAGAGGAGGAGGGAGAGATTCCGGGCCTCAAGAAGGGAAGGATCGGGACAGGAGAGGAGATATTTGTATAAAGAGGGGGGGAGGTGGAGGAGGAGGAGGCGGCAGGAGCAGGGCCAGGTGGGGAGACATCCATGGCATCCTGGGGGGGGAAGGAGGATGGGGCGGGGCCTTTTTGGGAGTGGAGGAGGTGGTGCTGTCACTAGGGCACTTACCGGCGGCAGAAGGGTGGGTGGTGATATGAGGGACGGGAGCTATAGGGAGGTGGCGGGAAGGGGCAGGTCCCGGCGTGGACGCAGCAGTCGGCGCCAGAGATGGTGACGGTGACGGTGAAGGCGACGGCGATGGAGACAGCGACAGCGGTGATGGCGAAGGCGATGGGGAGAGTGGGGCATGGGCAGTGGCCCAAAGGGCCACCACCCTAGCTGGAGCTACAGTGACAGGCTGGGGGAGTGGAGGGAAAGGATGAGAGGGAGAGGAGCGAGAGGAAGAAGCTGGAGAGGGGGCGACAAAGAAAGAGGGCGAAGGGAGAGGAAGAAGAGGAGGTATGGAAAGACGGGGGCACACCATGTAATGGTGATGGTGGCGGCAGAGGGGAAAGTGTAAACTATGGCTGTGGTGGTAGTGGTTGTAGTGGTGGTAGGGTCTGACATGACGACGAAAAAACTGGGAACAGACGGAGACGAAGACAGAGACGGAAGAAGACGAAGATGGAAGAAGACGAAGACGAAGATGGAGGGAGGCGAAGACAGAAGAAGACAAAGACGAAGACGGAGGGAGACGAAGATGGAGGAGGACCAGAGTCCCGAGCTGCTGGCGCTGGCGCTGACGCCGACGACAGCTGGCAGGAATGCTGTCGCAGCTGCTGCTGCTGCTACTGCAGACGGGGCCGGAGCCGCCGCCGCTGCTGCTGCTGGAGGGTTGGAGGGCTGGACTGCTACTGCACGGCTGGACCGCTGCTGCTCGGCTGGCTGGCTGGCTGCCTGGCTGGCTGGACCGCCACTGCGGGAGGGCTGGCTGGCTGCTGCCGGCTGGACTGCTGCTACTGGCCGGGACCGCTGATGCTGCTGCTGTTGCTGCTGCTGCTGTATGGCTGGACTGCTACTGCATGGCTGGAGCGCTGCTGCTCGGCTGGCTGACTGGCTGGCTGGCTGGCTGGCTGGCTGGCACCTGAAAACCTAGCTTTTCGATTAGCGCGGGAACTGCACAATCGAACCTTGTGGAATACCACCGGAGATCACATCCACTCCGTAGGATGATTGAATATGTAGAACATTATACCACAAATATTGCTAGGTATGAAGTATTCTCTTCATAATTAATTGGAATATACATGCGATTATAGCAGCAGAGTAAAAATAGTTAAAGCGAGGGACTACTTTATTACATCCACCAATCTGCCTGCAGAACCTATACTTGCAAACTGAAATGAAATATGAAGAATTTAAATCGTTTGTAATGAGAGCTCCGAGCCGCAGTGTTGCTAGATCTTACCGACAGATGCCACCCTAATAAGCTGGGTGAGAAAGTGTTGTGGGTCTCTCATTCGCTTTGCTAACAGCTCTTAGCAATCGGCAGTTACCAAATATTTGTATCCACACCAGTCTTACACATTGCTTGTTTAAAATGGGAGATGTCATGCATTTTGATAAGTTTTATGAACATTTTACACACGTGTTGTACCACTATTTGCACTTGACACATTTTACTGTAGCATAAAAACAGCTATAAAAAACCAAGAAATTAAAAAAAATCGTTTATATTATTCGTATTACAGGTCCATTCTCCGGCGGTAATTCGCTTGAATACCGCCCTCCGATTGTGCTGTTGGGGTACCACTCGAAGCGATAGGTGTTGCAGGTGTCAGCCAGCCAGCCAGGCCGCCCGTCGACGTGCAGCGGTCGCCGCCAGCAGCGAGCAGCGGGCAGCCAGCAGCCCGCCAGCGCCGGTCCCCGGTCGCAGCCAGCAGCCAGCGGTGGTCCTAGCTGCCTCCAGAAGCAGTAGCAGCAGCGGAGGCGTCCCCATCGGCCAGCCAGCCAGGTTGCCCCCACCGCCAGTCTCCTTCGTCCTTCATCGTTCTCCGTCACCTTCTACTCTGTGTTGCTCGTTGCCTTGTCCGTCCCTCGTCTGCTTTTTTGTCCTGTCCTGTGCTTTTACCCTTCTCGTAATGTCGACCTCCGCCACCTCTTCTACAGCCACCACCACTGCCATCGTCTACACCTCCCCCTAAGCCGCTGCCACCACTATCACATGGTGTGCTGCATCACTCACTCCTCAGTCCATACCCCCCCTGCTCACTCTCCCATCTCCTTCCCTATTTGTCGCCCCATCCCCGGCTCCTCCCTCCCGTGCCTCCTCTGATCCCTTCCCTCCCCTCCCTCCCCCTGCTCCATCCGCTTCTGTGGCCCCCGCTAGGGTGATTTCTCGGAGAGCTACAGCTCACGCTCAACTCTCCCCTTCGCCCTCGTCGTCCTCATCTTCACCATCGCCTTCGCCATCACCCTCACCGTCTCCGGCGCTGACTCCGGCATCGGGACCTGTCGCTCCCTGCCACATTCCAGTCACTCCCATCCCCCACACCTCCTCCGCCGCCGTCAAGCGCCCCAGTGGCACTCCTGACAACTCTACTCCCAAAAAGGCTCCGCCTCGTCGCTCTTCCCCAGCCCATGATGCCATGGATGTCTCCTCGCCTGTCCCTGCCCCCTCCTCCTACCCCTCCTCCTCCACCCCCTCCTCCTACCACTACCTTCTCTCCCGTCCTGATCCCTCCTTTCTTGAAGCTGGGAACCTCACCCTCTTCCTTCGCCAGAATTTTCATGGTGCCCCCATCTCCCTCCTCACTCCTCAAAGTGATTCGGTGCTCATCTCCTCCCCCAGCCCTACCCTCCACATGGACCTTCTTTCCCACATCCCTGTCACCCGCTTTGGCCCTAATGCCTCCCTCACCCCTGCTCCTTCCCCATCTCCCTCCCGCCAACCCCAACCCCACCGTCGCCGCCGACTTTCACCGCCGTGATCACTCGGCTTAGTCCGGCGATCAGAGAGGAGGAGATGTTGGCGAGCTCAAGGCGCATCCCCATCTGGAGGTGCGTGCGGTTCGCCGTATTCATAACTCCACCTTATGCGGGTCTTTCCCGAGCACGCCCCCTCCATCGACCGTCTCCTGAAGGAGGGTGCCCTTTTCTTTCACCCCCACTACCCAGTTGACCCTTCCTGTTCCCCTCCTCAATCCCTCCGCTGCCAGAGGTGCTTGTGGTATAATGCGCACCCTACATCTGAGTGCCGCAAGGCCCCCACCTGCCCACACTGTAGGCAAGCCCTCTTTCTCAGGCAGTGCCCCAATCTCCAGTCCCCTCCCTCCTGTAATACCTGTAACCTCCCTCACCCCACTTACTCCCAGAAATGTAAAGCCCGACCCCCTCCTACCACTCCTGAGTTCACCGTTCCTGTCCGCCCTCTGGACGCTCCCACCCCTCCTGGCAATTCCCTTCATCAACCCCCTAATGCTGAGGACATCATCAGATTCCTCACCATCGTCCTTCAGAATGTTCATCCTTTTCAGCGCCCCTACACCCTCTAACAGGTATCCCTCGCTGCCCATTCCGTTTTCCACCTGAAAATGTACGCCACCTACTCCAACAACCAGGCCCATTTACCCACTCCCACCTTGACGCCCTTGTCTAAATCCCTGTCATGGTGCGACAGCACCGTATCCTTTTCAACAACATCCACTCCCTTCCCACCAACAAGAACCTCTTCCTGCACACCCTTGTCACCCACCACATGGACGACTTCCTCCTCAATGAAACCTTCCTCCAACCCCTCCACACTGTCCACACTTCACCATACCTCCTTCACTGTTCTGATAATCCCCTCCCGATTGCACATGGCGGAGTTGCCATTGGTCACCACCGCCAGATCCCTGTTCAGCTCCAACCTCTCCTTCCCGACCCCACCGAACACCTGACCCTTAGTCTCTTCTTCCCCGGCCTTACTGTTACCTGCGCCACCATCTATGTCCGCCCTAACAACCCTATTCCCTTCAACTTCCTCTCCCACGTTGACTGCACCTTCTCGTTCTACGTGATCGCCGCCGACCTCAACATCCACAGTCGTTCCACCGCCCAGTTATGACGGTGGCATCGGTTCCTCTCCTCCCTTCAAGGTGACCTCATCCCCATCCCCAGCACACCCGTCCTGAATTCAACTCCACTCCTGATGTTGTGCTTTCCTCCGCCAACCTCCTTGGCCGCGTAATGGTGGATGTCCTGGAGCCTATTGGTAGCGACCCTGTCCTCCTCATCGTTTTAGACGGTTGTCGCCCCCACCCCAACCCTTGTAGTGACCCTCCCCCTAAGTATGTCCATAACTATTCCCGTGCCAACTGGAATGCCTACCGAGATATCCTCTCCACTGGCGACAGACATGCACCCGTTTAAATGCTACCCTACCAATCAACTCGTCCAAGTTCTGGTCAGCCTTCCATCGCCTTACCAGAACTAAACCCTCCCCCTACTATCCTCTTCTCCATGATGATCACCCCTTCCCTGACACCCTCAGTAAGGCCAATCACTTTGCCTCCTACCTGTCTGATGTCTTTTCCATCCCCAATGATCCCCAGTTCGATTATTTCCCTCTTCCCGGATGTCCGCGATCGAAGTGACACCTCTCTCCCTCCCCTCGCATGTTGTTTCCAGCACTTGGACAACATTACACCCGCGGAACTCAATGCCCCAATCACTACACAGGATCTCATTGCTACACTCCGCACAAAACGCAACACCCCTCCTAGTCACGATCGTGTCACCTATTGTCAACTTCGTGAAGCTCCTGCGTCTATCCTCTCCACCTTGGCCAGACTCTACAGCCGGCCGTCGTGGCCGTGCGGTTTAGGCGCTGCAGTCCAGAACCGCGGGGCTGCTACGGTCGCAGGTTCGAATCCTGCCTCGGGCATGGGTGTGTGAGTTGTCCTTAGGTTGGTTAGGTTTAAATAGTTCTAAGTTGTAGGGGACTTATGACCTAAGATGTTGAGTCCCATAGCACTCAGAGCCATTTGAACCATATGAACCAGGCTCTACAATGTAGTCCTGTCCACCGGTTACCACCCCGACCTTTGGAAAACCTCCCGTATCCTGATGTTCCTTAAACCTGGCAAACCGCCATCCGCCGTCTGTTCCTACCGTCCCATCAGCCTTACCTCAGTCTTCAGCAAGGGTCTGGAATCTATCCTCACCCGCCACATCCACCAGCATCTCTGCCAGCACCACCTCCTTCCGGTTACCCAGTGTGGCTTTCGGCCGTCCTTCTCTTCCGACGACCTTCTCCTTCACCTCACTCATCTCTTTTCCAACCAGCTTAATTCCCGTCACTCCGTTATCTTCCTCTCCCTGGACCTCGAACGAGCTTATGACCGGGTATGGCATTCCGGTCTCCTCTTCAAGCTCCAAACCTTTGCCCTTCCGATTAACTACGCCCGTCTGATTGGCTCCTTTCTCTCCCACCGTCCTTCCTACGTCACCATCCATAACTTGGATTCCTACACCTTTTTTCCCTCTGCCGGTGTGCCCCAAGGGTCTGTCCTATTCCCCCTTCCGTTCCTTTTGTATACGGCGGACATGCCGCCGCCGTCACCTCCCGTCCACCTTCTCCAGTTTGCCGATGACACCGCCTTCCTTGCCCTTGCCCCCACCCTGCAGTGCTCCCAACACCTTCTCCAATCCCATCTTGATCGGTTCACGGCTTGGTGCAACCAGTGGTTGCTCAAGGTCAATCCCTCCAAAACGCAGGCGATCATTGTTGGCAAAACCACCCCTTCCTTCCTCCTCCTTGATTTCTATCTCACCATCTATGGCCGTCCTATCGCCCTCACTTCCATCCTCAAGCACCTTGGCGTCACTCTCGTCCGTCGCCTCTCCGGACAATCCAAGCCAAGGCACACTCCCGACTCCGTCTCCTCAAGCTCCTCTTGGGCCGTTCGTGGGGTCTGGACCCCTCCGCCATCCTCCACACCTATAAATCCCTCATCCACCCTATCCTCTGCTACGCTCATCTGGCCTGTATCTCCGCCCCCCTACCTTTTATAAATCCCTTCAAATCCTTGAACGCCATGCTCTTCACCTTGCCCATCGCATCCGTCTCCCCTCCCCCACATGGATCCTTTACGATCTGATTCCTTTCCCCCACCTCCTCCTTTTCCTTGAAAGGATACGGATCCTGTACACCTCCCTCAAACTTGACCCTCCTCACCCACTTCTCTCGTCCATCCTCTCCCACCCCTGCCCACTGCCACGCCTGTATTCCCACGTCCCAATGGTCTCCATCTCTCCACCCTCCTTACCCTCTCCCAAGGTGGCTTCCGCCAGCTCCCCCTCCCTGATGATGCCCTCCTCCCCTCCATCTACCCCTCTTATCAGCTTAGATCCTCCCCACCCCCACTTCCTGTGTCCTCTCCTCTTGGCACCCTTCTTCCCTTCTCTTTCCTTTTCCCCCATCCACTTCCTCCACCCCTCTTCCCCCGGGCTCCCCACTTTTTTCCTCCCCTCCCCCTATCTCCCTTGCCCATGGCATCTGCCCTCCCTTCTCCCTGTCCCACTCCCCTTCCTCCTCCCCCTCCCTTGGCAGGTCCCCAGACTCGAACACGCTCAGTGAACATTCGCGCGCCAGAGATCTTCGCCATCAGTGTCTCGTGTGTGTGCCTTCGTTTTGTGTTTAGTGTTCTTTCGCCGTCACGCCACCACTGCTCATGTGTGCCGTCGCAGTCATCCGTGTTATGTGCGCTGTGTCAACAAGTGTTAGTGTTGTTTCTCGTCCAGTGTGAACGGCTTTATGTTTATTATTTTTTGTATCTACATTTTTTTGCCCGTCGTTTTTATTGTATTGTCTGTGCCAACTATATGTCATATTATTGTACCACTCAAGGCTGAAGAGCAGCGTAATATGCTGCTGCCAGCCCGCCTTGTATGAGGTGATTAAAATTACAATAAAGAAAAAAAAAGGTTATTCGTATTACATTTGCATGTCTGTTATAGTTTTTATGTCTTATTACAATTCCACGTGTCCTGTAACAATACAGTACACGCAAGTAAAGAAGTAATGAAAGCGTAATGCTTGAGCTAGATATCTTACTGTACATAGGGACAGCCTGTTTTGTTGGTTCCGTAATATGCCTACATTGTAGTATCATTCCAACAACTTTTCGTACATATATCATGTAACAACTTAGGAACAAAGGTTATAAATGTTAATAATACCATATCTGCTAACTTTTTGTCAGTTGGGCTACTGAAATGTCACTTTAGGCACTATACAGGCGAGAACATGTTCCTGGGTAGCATTCACAGTTCACGTCTGATTTGCGACTATGACAGTGCAACATCTATGGCGACGGTGATAAATCGCAGAAATCGCATAAGTAGCATTAGTAGCAAAAATTGGTGAGGGATACAAGTTGAGAGCGAATTCCTTAACTCCAATTATTGACTACAACACTAAACATTAACATAATCGCTGTAATAACATAACCTTCACAATGTTCACATTCACATATTATAGTAGCACGGGCAACACAGTCCGTGCAATCCAAAAATTAACAAAAAATTTCATTCTCATCAAGTTCTCGAAGGTTTTTTTTCTTTATTGTGATTTCATTCCCCTGCTCCATATGGGCAGGGGAGGGCTGTCAGCGGCAGAATCCGCCGCTCTTCAGCCGAGTGACATAACAACTTACAATAAGAATAAAATTATGCAAACATAAGGAGATAAAAAAGGGGAACATAAAACAGAGTAAGAGGAGAAAATGGAGGTAAAATATACACTGACATGGAGACTTTCATGGGGGACAGTTAAAAAAGTCACCAGAAAGTTAAAGAAACACAATTGGCAATTCTTAAAACACAGAGAAGACACTGAATACACAGGCACAGGTTAAAAGTCCGCCACAGTAGTAAACACACTCCGGAACAACACATGTAAAACCAACTTGGAGGACACACGACGAACAATAAAACTGGCAGTTGGGACCTGCCGAGGGAAAAGGTCAGAGAGTATGGAAAAGGAGGGGAGCGCAAGGGGCAGCTGGGCAAGGGGCGGTGTGAAGAGAGGAGGGGCATCAGTGGGTTCATGAAGAGGCAGGAGACACGTGGGGTGGGAGATGAAGAGGGAAGACAGGGCAGGAGGGAGCGCAGAGACACTGGAAGGAGGCACAAGAGATGGAGGGGGAATAGGAGGGGGAAGCCGCTCAGGAGGAGGGAGGGGGAGGAAAGGGAGCCCAGAGGAGGAGGCAGGAAGAAGCGGTTAGAGTTGGTAGGAAGGGTAGATGTCAGGGCGAAGCTCATCATCCGGGAGGGGTAGACGGTGAAAGTTGTGTTGAGAAAGGAGATGGAGGGTGTGGAGATGGAGAGAGGGTGGGACACAACGGTAAAGGCGCGACAACTGGTTGAGGGTTGAGAGGATGGGAGAAACCAGGGGGTGAGGGGGATCAAGGTGGTGGACAATATAGAGTGTGCGGATGTGTTCGAGGAAAAGGAGAAGGTGGGGGAAGGGGATGAGGTCGTAGAGGATGCGCGTGGGGGACGGAAGGCAGATGTGGAAGGCGAGGCAGAGTGCATGGCGTTCGAGGATTTGGAGGGCTTTATAGAACCAGGAAGGGGCGGAAATCCAAGCTACGCTGGCATAACAGAGGATGGGGCGGATCAAGGATTTGTAGGTGTGAAGGATGGTGGAAGGATGCAGACCCCACATCCGGCCGGACAGGAGTTTCTGGAGGCGGAGGCGGTTGTGAGCTTTGTTTTGTATGGTAAGGAGATGGGGAGTCCAGGTGAGGTGGCAGTCGAGTGTGAGGTCAAGGTATTTGAGGGTAGGAGTGAGGTGGATAGGACGGCCATAAATGGTGAGGTAGAAATCATGGAGGCGGAAGGAGCGGGTGGTGCGGCCTATGATGATCGCCTGGGATTAACATGGAGGAACCACTGGTTGCACCAAGCGGTGAATTGGTCAAGGTGGGTTTGGAGGGTACATTGGGACCGTTGAAGGGTAGGATAAAGGGCTAGGAAGGCGGTGTCATCAGCGAACTGGTTCTGGAAGGTTGGAATGGTAGAATATGTGGAACACTTTAAGACAAATTTTGTAAGGTATGAAGTATTTTCGCCTTAAATAACTGAAAGATACATGCTGCGCTTGCAGTAGCAGAGTAAAAATAGTTAAATCGAGGAAACTGCTTATTACATCCAACAACTGCCTGCAGAGCTTCTAATTGCGAACTGAAATCAAATATGAAGAATGCAAATCGTTTAGAATGAAGCTCCGGACCGTAGTGTTGCTGGACGTCACCGACAGATGACACCCTGATACGCTGGCTGAGAAGTGTGGCGGTTCTCTCCCATTCATTTGCTAACAGTAACAGCAGTTGTGGCTACCCGAGTCTAATTCTTTGCTAGTTTAAAATGGGAGATGTGATGCATTTTTATAAGTTTCATGAACATTGTACATGCATATTGTACTACTATTTGCATTTTACTGTAGTATGAAAACAGCTATAAAATGCCGAGAAATTAAAAAAATCGTTAATATTATTCGCATTACATTTGCATGTCTGTTATAGTTTTCATGTCTTGTTACAATTCCACGTGTCCTGTAATAACACAGTACACGCAAGTAAACAAATAATAAAAGCGTATTTCAGGGACTAGATATCTTACTATAAATAGACATGACGGTCTGTTTTGTTGGTTCAGTCATATGCCTTACTTCTATTATCATTCCAACAACTTTTCGCGACCGAATACGACGATTCACGACGATTCAATTCTTTAACATCACAACACTATGCGCAATTTTCAGCACATATTAGTTGAAATTAAAATACTGCGTGTGATGCAGCTTCTGTTTCCTGTTCCGCATGTATCCTGAATTTCGATCCCCCCCTCCCGAACGGCGCGGGCTGGCAGGAGCTTACTTCCTGCCCTTCAGCTTACAGAATTTTTAAAACATAAGAAACAATGAAAGCAAGCGATAAAACTGCGACGTAAATTGTAAAACGGCAGGAAATTTTGACACTTAAATATAAAACGAAGGGTGGGCGATGCGAACAAAATACACAGGAAGCAGACAGGTAAAATAGTAGACAGACAATTAAAAAACTCGGCGACAGTCTGGCTTCTGTTCGCAAGAGATAGTAAAATCACACCCAGCGACAGGATGATGTCCGTTAGCAACACTTCAGAAAAGACAAACAATCACTGGAAACACTGCAGTAAAAAGTCGGCACGAAGACGACACACCACAGCCAAGGGCAGGTGGGGAGGGGGGGGGTCCTGGACAGATGAGTGGAAAAAAAGAGAGGAAGAAGGAAAGGGGGGGGGGCGGGGGGCATATATCCATTTTTTTCTGTATTGTTATTTTTCACGTCATACAAGGTGAGCTGGCAGCGAATAAATCTACTCCACACTTCAGCCACAAGCATTACAATAAAAGAGAAAATGAAGACAGAAAAGTAACAGATTGGTGGTTAAAAAAAACAGTAGATACAATAATTAAAAACATGAAGCCGTTCACACCCGACGAAAAAAAAACACGAAAAACTGTCGGCACTGCGCACAAACACTGATGATTTAGACAGTACACGTGAATGACGGCGTGTGGCAGCGAAAAACCCTAAATCACAAACACGATGGCACACACACAAGAAACTGATGGCGGTGATCTTTGGCACGCCAATGTCCACCGAAAGTGTGCGAGTCTGGGGCCCTGCCAGGAGGGGAAGAAGGTGGTGGGGGAGGGAGAGGGGAGAGCGCAGATGCCAATGGCAGAGGAGATGGTGGAAGAAGTGAAGGTATAGGGGAGGGGAAGCCTGGTGGAGGAGGGGTGAGAGGGAGGAGGGAGGGAAGGGGGAGAGCGTTCCCTGAAGAAAAAACACGGGACGGGAGGATCAAAGTTGATAGGAGGGGTAGATGGAGGGGAGGAGAGCATCATCAGGGAGGGGGAGCTGGCGGAAGCCACCTTGGGAGAGGGTAAGGAGAGATGGAGAGATCGAGGGCAGGTGGGACGTGGAAGCACAGGCGCGGCAGCAGACGGGGGCGGGAGGGGATGGGAGAGACCAGCGGGTGAGGAGGATCGAGTTTCCAGGAGGTGTAAAGGATCCGTATCCGTTCGAGGAAGAGGGAGGAGGTGGTGGAACAGAATAAGGTCGTACAGGATCCCCGTGAGGGAGGGGAGATGGATGCGATAGGTGAAGCGGAGAGCATGGCATTCTAGGATGTGAAAGGATTTGTAAAAGGTAGGAGGAGCGGAGATCCAGGCAGGGTGGGCGTAGCAGAGGATAGGGCAGATGAGGAACTTATAGGTGTGGAGTACGGTGGAGGGGTCCAGACCCCACGTACGGCCAGAAAGCAGCTTGTAGAGATGGAGTCGGGAGCGTACCTCAGCTTGGATTGTCCGGAGGTGGGGGGTCCAGGAGAGGTGACTGTCGAGGGTGACGCCAAGGTACTTAAGGGTGGGGGTAAGGGAAATAGGACGGCCATAGACGGTGACATAGAAATCGAGGAGGCGGAAGGAAAGGGTGGTTTTGCCTACAATGATTGCCTGGGTGTTGAAAGGATTGACCTTAAGCAACCACTGGTTGTACGAAGTGGTGAAACGGTCAAGATGGGACTGGCGAAGGTGTTGGGAGTGTTGCAGGGTAGGGGTGAGGGCAAGGAAGGCGGTGTCATCGCTATACTGGAGAAGGTGGATGGGGGGTGAAGGCATGTCTGCCGTTACAGAAGAAGGGAGAGGACGGAACCTTGGGGCACACCGGCGGAGGGGAAGAACGTGTAGAAATCCGTGTTATGGATGGTGACGTAGGAAGGATGTCGGGAAAGAAAGGACCTGATCACACGGACGAAGTTAATAGCAAGGGCGAAGGTTTGGAGCTTGAAGAGGAGGCCGGAATGCCACACACGGTCATACGCACGTTGAGGTCGAGGGAGAGGAAGATAGTGGAGTGATGGGAATTAAGGTGTTCGGAGAGGAGATGAGTGAGGTGAAGGAGAAGGTCATCGGTAGAGAAGGACGGCCGAAAGCCGCACTGGGTAACGGGAAGAAGGCGGTGCTGGAGGAGATGCAGGTGGATGTGTCGAGTAAGGATGGATTCCAGGACCTTGCTGAAGACAGAGGTAAGGCTGATGGGATGGTAGGAGGAGACAGCGGATGGCGGTTTGTCGGGTTTGAGGAACATCAGGATGCGAGAGGTTTTCCACAGGTTGGTGTAGTAGCCGGTGGACAGGACTATATTATAGAGCCTGGCCAGAGTGGAGAGGAAGGAGGCAGGAGCTTCACGGAGGTGGCGATAGGTGACACCATCGTGACCAGGAGCGGTGTTACATTTCGTGCAGAGTGAAGTGATGAGATCCTGATGGGCCAGAGTATTACTTACAGTGTCTCTCAGTGCTGGAGGGCTAGGTAACATCATGTCACAAGCGGAGCACGTTTCATTTAGCAAACACGAAATTTACCAAAATACCTCACATTTCCTATTTGAAAAAAGTGAAGTATAAGATTCATGTGGCTAAAAATATTCAGGTACTGCCGAAAGCCAAGTGCTGTAAGCAAAGCGAGGGAGAGAACCACCACACTCCATCGGCCAAAGTATCAGACTGCCACCTTTCGATGACGTGTAGCAACACTGCATTCCGGGACTTCACGCTGAACAATTTGATTTCAGCCTGCAATTAGTTGGAAGTAATGAACACCTCCTTCGCTTCAACTGTTTTTAGTATGCTGCTCTAAACGCATATATCTTCAAATTAATTATGACGAGAATACTTCACAGCTAGCAATATTTGCGTTAGAGTCTCCTAGATATACGACTATTTATCACATTTCCTTTTGTATACTCACATAAACTAATTTTATCTCAATTTTTGAACTCTAATCCGCCCCTTTGACACCATTCTCACCACCGAGTCCTTTTCCTTTCCCTTCCTCTGCCTTCACCACTCCTCGTGTCTGCCCTGCCCCTCACGTGTTTTGTCCTCTCCCTCCATTGGCTCCCCCCTTTTGCTTTTTCCTCTCCTCCCCCCTCTTTTTCTCCCTCATCTGTCCGGGACCTCCCTCCTCTCCCCACCCTTCTGGCATAGCTTGTGGTGTGCCATCTTCCTGTCTACTCTATAGTGCAGTGTTTACATGAGTGTTCAGTATTGTGCATCACTTCTTTTTAAAGAGAAGAGAATAGAAGCCTTCGAAATGTGGTGCTACAGAAAAATGCTGACTATTAGATGGGTAGATCATGTAACTAATGAGGAGGTTTTGAATAGAATTGGTGAGAAGAGGAGTTTGTGGCACAACTTGACTAGAAGAAGGGATTGGTTGGTAGTACATGTTCTGAGGCATCAAGGGA
This sequence comes from Schistocerca gregaria, assembly GCF_023897955.1. Lineage (NCBI taxonomy): Eukaryota > Metazoa > Arthropoda > Insecta > Orthoptera > Acrididae > Schistocerca > Schistocerca gregaria. Next base: position 109,736,927 of record NC_064930.1, on the reverse strand, counting down.
TCACCAATTTGGCACTGGAGGCCAGCGAGGAGGGTAAAAATCGTAGAGGGAGACCAAGATATGAATACACTAAGCAGATTCAGAAGGATGTAGGCTGCAGTAGGTACTGGAAGATGAAGAAGCTTGCACAGGATAGAGTAGCATGGAGAGCTGCATCAGACCAGTCTTCGGACTGAAAATCACAACAACAACAATAAAATTTTTTAAGTGTTGTGAACAGAAACCAGACCGTCACCGTGTTTTTCAATTTGTGCCTGTCTACTTACTGCGTGTTTTCATTAGGATCGTCAACCCCGTCTTTTTATATGTAAACTTCCACATATGTGTGCCATTTTACAGTTTTTAAAAAGTCACCTTTTTATCACCCGTTTTTATTGTTTGGTATCTTTTCATTCTGTTTTTTAACTCATCTGTACACTGTAGAGCGGCATATTAAGCTGCTCCAAGCCAGCCACCCCTCTGCAGGGGAATCAAATTTCAATAAAGGCAAAAATAGAAATAATGTCACTTAATTTTTGGAAGCCTTGGATCCGTGCCGTCTAACCACAGTAATCGATCATGCGGATTGGATCCCTTTACTTCCAAATAGAAGGGTACGCTCAGGGTGGAATTAATGCGCTTGGAAGAGCCCCTGCCATTACGGTCTGTCTGTGTGGCTGCTGTCCGCCCTCCGCCTGCGTGCCCATCGTCACTGTTGCCAGTCGTCCAAGGGTCAGCTGCCACCCACTTCACGGTGGTCGCCGCCAGCCTACATCGCCATACACATGGATTCAAAAAGTCGAACCCACTGATGGGAACCTCTCCTTGTTAGATGTAACTATGTGCCGCATTCTACATGGTCAGGACCACTAAACTAGTTGTCTGTCCGCACAAACGGCCACCGCTAGACTGTTGCCGAGATGCAACCAGACTGCCTGACACTGTGTGTTGGACTTCTCTAGAAGTCTCTGCCATCTGGATCCTTCCGACCAACGCCTACTTTTCTGAACTGTGCAGGTGCAACGTATTTTGCAACCCCATACCCCCTTGCCTCAACTTGCTAACCCTCCTCCATGCTCACACTGCAGCCTTATATGCGGCTCATATCCCTCCATCGCACCTACGTAGTCTTTTCCCCTTCTTTGCTCTCCCACCCCCAGCAGCTCCTGATGCTGCACCTAGCAGCCCACTGTCCTGCCACTACAACATCCCTGCTCACTCTTACAGGCAGCACTAGCACCTCCCCCCACCCCTAACCTACTCTATCCCCACCCCACAGCTCTTCTGCAACCCCACTGCCCACACCAGCAAAATCTGTTGCAGTCAAAATCATAGTCAGTCCTTAGCACCCAGAGATGAGTGTTTATGTCTCTGTGAGTGATACATGTGAGTGTGGTATGTCTTGTCTACGTCTGATGAAAGACTCAACAGCTAAATTATATACAGTAGTCTTTACTGAAGGTGCCTATCGACCATGAAATGCTTTCCCTATGTAGTGAGCTGGTATCTATCCTTTTCATAACTTAATGGCTTATTTAAACCTATTTACAAGCTCTTCCTACAGGACACTTTTCACAGAACCACAAATACACTACAACAGTCACATCATAAAGATGTGTCTTGAGCTGTCAGCAAACAGACCGTGCACTTTAACATTGAGCATGCGAGTTCCTGACATCGTAGTGTTGAAAAAGCGTCATGGGAAGTCTTTCAGTTGTCTTTCAACTGAACACCATATGTATATACACAATTCTAAGTATGTCCCAAAAACACGTCATTAATTGTTGTTAATTGTATGATTTGTTGTGGTAAAATGACTGGAAACATCACACTGGTGGTTAAAGAATTATTGTAGCTTGAATATTATGAAACTATGCCAAGGCAATGCCACACTGAGGAGCCATTAGAAACACAGTGTTCTTATTACAATTAATTATAATTAAATGTCAGTTAATAACACACCCACGTTTAACGCTTTCAGGAAACGTTAAGATGCAAATTTATAACACTCATAGCTGCTACAGCACAATGAGCAGTGACTCAGAATTCTAAGACGTACGTCAATATGTAACCTACGCACCTTCCTGGACACAAACACTTTTTTACTGACTGGCGCTTTTCCTAGTAGGTTCTGATACTTTCTTATTAGTTTAATAAAAGTATATTCTACAATATTTAATGTCATGTAAATGTACATATGCTTTCTGAGGAGTAAGTTTGTTTGACTGGTTTTACCTAAAAGACAGCTCACACTACCTGCGCTTTCAAGTTTTAAAATGGTTCAAATGGCTGTGAGCACTATGGGACTTAACATCTGTGCTCGTCAGTCCCCTAGAACTTAGAACTACTTAAACCTAACTAACCTAAGGACATCACACACATCCATGCCCGAGGCAGGATTCGAACCTGCGACCGTAGCAGTCGCGCGGTACCGGACTGCGTGCCTAGAACCGCTAGACCACCGCGGCCGGCTTGCAAGTTTTACGTTTATTTCACGTGTTGTACTGATTCTTGCTGAATAAACAATGATCAAGTAAGAATGACCTAAGGATTTTACTAAAAGTGAGAATAACAAAATCACTTCTATCTTCCAAGGAGAACTATTATGAATTTGTATTGCACTATTTGTAATGGAATTTTCATACACCACTGTTCTTACTGACGGAACACGTTACATTCCTTTTTGCCTTACTATATTTCCTCGGATATTAAAGTTTTTATTTATGTAAACAACAGACAAAACAAAACACTAGCCTACGGACATGATAGTAAATGTCCATTTTAACGGAGCTAACATGGGAATTTTATGACCATCTATTTTATAAACAATAAGATGTGCCAGCGGAACGAAGCCAACAACAGTCATGGAGCGCTCTGCGATTGCATATACCACATCGAGGGACACGTGCCATATGCGCAAGTCACATTGTTTCTGAGTGTTCAGCAACAAGCTGAACTTGGCACACACAATGTTGACATTCGAAACATACAATCTGTGTATGAACAGCTTTAACACTACACCAATGGTTAGTGTGGTACAATACTGATCCAAACAAGTTATCTACATCTACATCTACATGACTACTCTGCGAGTCACATTTAAGTGCTTGGCAGAGGGTTCATCGAACCACAATCATACTATGTCCCTACCATTCCACTCCCGAACAGCACGCAGGAAAAACGAACACCTAAACCTTTCTGTTCGAGCTCTGATTTCTCTTAGTTTATTTTGATGATCATTCCTACCTATGTGGGTTGGGCTCAACAAAATATTTTCGCATTCGGGAGAGAAAGCTGGTGACTGAAATTTCGTAAATAGATCTCGCCGCGACGAAAAACATCTTTGCTTTAATGACTTCCATCCCAACTCGCGTATCATATCTGGCACACTCTCTCCCCTATTATGTGATAATACAAAACGAGCTGCCCTTTTTTGCACCCTTTCGATGTCCTCCGTCAATCCCACCTGGTAAGGATCCCACACTGCTCAGCAATCTTTTAACAGAGGACGAATGAGTGTAGTGTAAGCTGTCTCTTTAGTGGACTTGTTGCATCTTCCAAGTGTCCTGCCAATGAAACGCAACCTTTGGCTCGCCTTCCCCACAATATTATCTACATCTTCCATTATGTTTAGATGAACTAAACTTGTATTCCTGTTAGGAATTTATTTAATCATTCCCTTATTATCGCCAGTTGCGACTACTGATAGGATCTCATTATGAATACTTTATTCTTTCGTTCCAGAGTTGAACTAAGATTATTGTAATTTCCAAGTATTTCCCCAAAATACGGCACAATTCTTTGTTATGTTCAAAACTGTGAGAATTATTCACAAAATGTTTGATTTTTGTACAAAAAACTTATTTTGTTAAATAGTAATTGCTTAATTTAACATTTCTACTTTCATTTTGTAGTAGCAATCACAAATTTCCAATTTATAAATGTTGTACATGTTTTTTTACCACATTTTTTTACGATGTCAACGCGATACTCACGAGATTAAATTAAATCATTCTGAATCTCCCGCGAGGCGAGAAGCTACAGAAACGCTTTTCAGCATTCTACAAGTCTACTGATCTTCACTTCAAACAATAAAGGGTAAAAAAGGGTAGAATAAACTAACAAGTGAAGTGATCATTGTATGCATTAGATAGTATTGTCTGGATTTTCTGATAAAAATAATTTTTGTTCTAAGAACTAAAATGTGTGAAATACTTAATTCATTTACTCTTAGTTAATGGTAAGAAGTGATACCTCTAATTAAGCCACATACTAATAGTTGTGTGTGATATTTAAGTAACGAAAATAACCAGTCTCATGCTCATATTTAAAAATAAAAAAAATCAAGAATATTGGGATACATTAAGTTGCAGAAATTCCACTTGATAATCACAAAATGCTAATTTGTCCAAATTATGATAGCAACTTGAGCTTTCGTCAATCTGCTATTTCGAGAGATAATTAGTTTGAAATATTTATTCAATTATTGCATTATTACAAATATATGAATATACTTAAGCTTATTTTACATCCATTACAGTTTACGCTAGCCGAAGCATAAATTTCAATAATTCCATAATCGTATCCACCCGTATATATAAAATACCATAGTTAAAACATTAGTATACTGGCTCACACTTTTCAAAATGAGACACGTTTCCCCATGTGTGGGATGGATTTTTCTGTGGATTTTGACGGGCATCCATCCCTTACTCCACAGAAAATAAATTAAACTTTCTTATTTGTATGCCATAGATGTGTGAAGCCTAACTGCCATCTTCAACAACTGACTGCAGTACTGTGCCATGGAGCTACTGGCAGATAAGGACAGGCCAGTCCAAGAGAGATAGCTGGGAATGGATACGTTGACTTTGCGCTTGAAGCTGTAACTTAGCTAAAACAATCTAAAGGCTGTAAATTCATCTGAATACTAAGGGATTACAATTACAAATAACTAAAACTGGAATGATGACATAGGTAATGTTGTGGGTAAAGGAAACCAAAGACTGATTTATTGGTAGAACACTTACAAAGTGCAACAGGTTTGCTAAAAGGTCTGCTTATATAACGCTTGTCCACCCACTTCTGGAGTATTGCTCTGCATTGTGGGATTCACATCTGATGCGAAGGAAGGCGGACTTTGAAAACGATTGAAAGAGGGCAGCTCATTTTGTATTACCATGAAACAGGAGTGAGAGTGCCATGGACATGATAGTGAAATGGGGTGGAAATTGTTGAAATGAAACTGTCTTTTTCTGTTGCTGCACAATCTTCTCATGAAATTTCAATCACCACTCTGTCATCCAATTGCTAAAATATTCTGTTGATGCCCACCCACACAGCCAGAAAGGATCATCATTACATAGCGAGTAGAAGAGACTGTGCGCTGACTCCCCGCCCATTAAGACAGGCATCATAGGACGGGTGGCGTGCCGGCGAACTCTCGCTTCAGATTCAAGTTGGCACGGTTTTGCATTATCCAAAGGTGTGTTTCGCTATTGTCTGTGTGTATTTTGTGAGTGTATTTATGGTGTTGTGAGCGAACGTTGAAGAGTTGAAGTCTGGTGATTAAGTGGTGTTTAGGGATATAGTTACTCGTAAATGGCTAAACAGGGATGGCTAGAGGACAAATGTAAGGATGTAGAAGCTTATCTCACTAGGGGTAAGATAGATACTGCCTACAGGAAAATTAAAGAGACCTTTGGAGAGAAGAGAACCACGTGTATGAATATCAAGAGCTCAGATGGCAACCCAGTTCTAAGCAAAGAAGGGAAGGCAGAAAGGTGGAAGGAGTATATAGAAGGTTTATACAAGGGCGATGTACTTGAGGACAATATTATGGAAATGGAAGAGGATGTAGATGAAGACGAAATGGGAGGTACGATACTGCGTGAAGAGTTTGACAGAGGACTGAAAGACCTGAGTCGAAACAAGGCCCCCGGAGTAGACAACATTCCATTAGAACTACTGACGGCCTTGGGAGAGCCAGTCATGACAAAACTCTACCAGCTGGTGAGCAAGATGTATGAGACAGGCGAAATACCCTCAGACTTCAAGAAGAATATAATAATTCCAATCCCAAAGAAAGCAGGTGCTGACAGATGTGAAAATTACCGAACTGTCAGTTTAATAAGCCACGGCTGCAAAATACTTACGCGAATTCTTTACAGACGAATGGAAAAACTAGTAGATGCGGACCTCGGGGAGGATCAGTTTGGATTCCGTCGAAATGTTGGAAGACGTGAGGCAATACTGACCTTACGACTTATCTTAGAAGAAAGCTTAAGAAAAGGCAAACCTACGTTTCTAGCATTTGTAGACCTAGAGAAAGCTTTTGACAATGTTGACTGGAATACTCTTTTTCAAATTCTAAAGGTGGCAGGGGTAAAATACAGGGAGCGAAAGGCTATTTACAATTTGTATAGAAACCAGATGGCAGTCATAAGAGTCGAGGGGCATGAAAGGGAAGCAGTGGTTGGGAAAGGAGTGAGACAGGGTTGTAGCCTCTCCCCGATGTTATTCAATCTGTATATTGAGCAAGCAGTAAAGGAAACAAAAGAAAAATTTGGAGTAGGTATTAAAATTCATGGAGACGAAGTAAAAACTTTGAGGTTCGCCGATGACATTGTAATTCTGTCAGAGACGGCAAAGGACTTGGAAGAGCAGTTGAACGGAATGGACAGTGTCTTGAAAGGAGGATATAAGATGAACATTAACAAAAGCAAAACGAGGATAATGGAATGTAGTCAAATTAAATCGGGTGATGCTGAGGGAATTAGATTAGGAAATGAGACACTTACCAAGTAGTAAAGGAGTTTTGCTATTTAGGAAGTAAAATAACTGATGATGGTCGAAGTAGAGAGGATATAAAAGGTAGACTGGCAATGGCAAGGAAAGCGTTTCTGAAGAAGAGAAATTTGTTAACATCGAATATAGATTTATGTATCAGGAAGTCGTTTCTGAAAGTATTTGTTTGGAGTGTAGCCATGTATGGAAGTGAAACATGGACGATAAATAGTTTGGACAAGAAGAGAATAGAAGCTTTCGAAATGTGGTGCTACAGAAGAATACTGAAGATAAGGTGGATAGATCACGTAACTAATGAGGAGGTATTGAATAGGATTGGGAGAAGAGAAGTTTGTGGCACAACTTGACTAGAAGAAGGGATCGGTTGGTAGGACATGTTTTGAGGCATCAAGGGATCACAAATTTAGCATTGGAGGGCAGCGTGGAGGGTAAAAATCGTAGAGGGAGACCGAGAGATGAGTACACTAAGCAGATTCAGAAGGATGTAGGTTGCAGTAGGTACTGGGAGATGATGCAGCTTGCACAGGATAGAGTAGCATCGAGAGCTGCATCAAACCAGTCTCAGGACTGAAGACAACAACAACAACAACATTTGAAGAAGGATAAAAAAAGTCGACTTGTTTCATTCCAGGGTGCAGATCTGGCTACCGAGAAAGTGAAGGTAAACATTTTTTTAGGCCTCCAAATGACGAAGTAGAATTTGAAAAATTGGTCAGAGCAATTCCTCAGAAAGACAAAATTCCAACTGACAATTGTTTCGTGTGTGATTCACATTTCTGTGAGGAACTTATTATAAAAGCTGACGTGTTTATCATCGAGTGTAAACAAGTTAAAATTCCAAGACAAAGTTGGTCTCTAAAATCAGGGATAGTTCCTCATTTATTTCAAAATGTACCGAAATATCTATCGAAAATATCACACAAAAGAAAACCACGCCCAGTAAAACACTCACAAAAGAGTATCTGCTGTAAAGAAAACGTTCACCAAGAAGTTCCGATGTTTCCCAGTGTTCCATCTGTCGAAGAAAATGTACGGAAGATTCACTAAAGAGAATATTAAAGTGTAAGAATCTGGAAGTTGTGCGGTTACCTAATAAACTAAGAACAGCGAATGCAGAAATCGATCTACTGCGAAAGCAACTCTCAGATGAAAAGCGTAAGACAGCTCAATCAAATCATTCCGAACTGAGTTAGAAACCGAAAATGATAGTAGACACTATGATAAAGAAATGCGACGAGGTTCTTCTGGACAGCGTGCTCTTAAAAATTAAGTCACCCAAAGGATACAGACATCGTTTGAAGCATTGTTTGTTGCCAATTCCTTCTGAAACACATCTTCGAAATTTAGTAAAGGGTCTCAAATGCTCATATGGAATCAATCCACAGGCTGTGGAGGCCATTAAAAATTATTTTCGGGAAGCACGAGATGAAAACAAACGCTTAGGTATGCTGATTTTTGATGAAATTAAGCTCCAAGAAGAACTGCAATTTAATAACAATTCCCTGAAAGTTGATGATTTCGTCAATTTAGAAGAGTTTACACCGGACGACTAAGAATAAACTTGCCAATCATGTTCTCGTGTTCATGTTTGCTACTCTGTAGTTACTGGATCCATCCTGTTGCTGTGTGTGCAAGACGTAATGCCACTCCATGCGACGTCGTTTGCCGATAGTAATTCAAGTGATTATCCAGCCGGAATAAGAATTACTGCATTCACTTGTGATGGCAGCCAACCCTATAGAAAGGTCTGGTAATGTCTTGGAATTAGTGGCAAAAAAATTAAAGTAACTTACTCTATATCAAATCCTGTTGACGAAACCAGAAGAGTTTGGTCGTTTTCAGCCGCTGTTCACGCAATAAAGAGTGTAAGATATAATTTCTGTGTTAAAACTGAAGTACTTTTTAATGATGAGATCGTCAACTATAATTTTTATCGCAGAGTCTATCAAGAAGATAATTTCCCAGGATTTTCCGGATTAAATGTTTGCCACAACTTAACTTCCACCCACTTGAACCCGACGTCATTTCAACGAATGAATGTAAGATTAGCTCTGCAGCTATTCAGTAACTCAGTAGCCAAAGGCATAAAATTCTTCAGGGAAAGTAAAGCAACAGGATTCGAAGACAGTGAATCAACGGACTCATTCACTACTGTAGATGTATGAAAAACGTAGTGGACGCACTTAATTCTTAGTGTCCTAAGGATGCATTGTACAAAAACGCCGAGGCTCACAAAATATTAATGACATGGAAAAACATTCTCGCCGATAAAAATAACAGCTTTGCCCCCAAAAGAACTCTCCAGTCTATAAGAGTAACCACTGAAAATACATTGGAGATATCTGAATTTTTGTGGGAGAAAGGTTTCAGCTATGTCTTGACTGCAAAATTTAATCAGGACCCACTTGAACGTCATTTCGGTATCGTAAGGTCTCTGAGTTGCAATGATCACTTCTTGAGCTTGCACATGCCACAGTGCGTTTATACTCCTGTAAAGCTAGCCCTATGTTCCGGCGGAAACTGCGAACATAAATGTGAATTCTCATTGAAGTCATGTGTATGCCAAAAGCGGACGTTAGCCATACATTTGCAGCAAAAGAACAGAGACAGTTCTGGAAATGGAAGACGTAATTGGCCGGCTGGGATGACGGAGCGGTTCTAGGCCCTTCAGTCTGGAACCTCGCGACCGTTACGGTCGCAGGTTCGAATCCTGCCTCGGGCGTGGATGTGTGTGATGTCGTTAGGTTAGTTAGATTTAAGTGGTTCTAAGTCCAAGGGGACTGACGGCCTCAGATTTTAAGTCCCATAGAGCCATTTGAACCATTTGAAGACATAATTAAAAAAAAAAAACGCTGTGTGTTCTGTATAACTTCACAGAGGCACATTCCAATCCACAACATATTCCGGAGAGCCTTTGTAACGTTCCCTGGCAGCACACACACTATTAATAAAATGAAATGACATTTAATTGTACTATGTACGCCGCTATGAAGCAATTCGAATACACTGTAATTGTTTAACAAAAAATGTTATTTAATTCTGTGTAAAGGATGTTGGTTATTATTGTAATATTTTCTCTAATAATACACTCCTGGAAATGGAAAAAAGAACACATTGACACCGGTGTGTCAGACCCACCATACTTGCTCCGGACACTGCGAGAGGGTAGTACAAGCAATGATCACACGCACGGCACAGCGGACACACCAGGAACCGCGGTGTTGGCCGTCGAATGGCGCTAGCTGCGCAGCATTTGTGCACCGCCGCCGTCACTGTCAGCCAGTTTGCCGTGGCACACGGAGCTCCATCGCAGTCTTTAACACAGGTAGCATGCCGCGACAGCGTGGACGTGAACCGTATGTGCAGTTGACAGACTTTGAGCGAGGGCGTATAGTGGGCATGCGGGAGGCCGGATGGACGTACCGCCGAATTGCTCAACACGTGGGACGTGAGGTCTCCACAGTACATCGATGTGGTCGGCGGAAGGTGCACGTGCCCGTCGACCTGGGACCGGACCGCAGCGACGCACGGATGCACGCCAAGACCGTAGGATCCTACGCAGTGCCGTAGGGGACCGCACCGCCACTTCCCAGCAAATTAGGGACACTGTTGCTCCTGGGGTATCGGCGAGGACCATTCGCAACCGTCTCCATGAAGCTGGGCTACGGTCCCGCACACCGTTAGGCCGTCTTCCGCTCACGCCCCAACATCGTGCAGCCCGCCTCCAGTGGTGTCGCGACAGGCGTGAATGGAGGGACGAATGGAGACGTGTCGTCTTCAGCGACGAGAGTCGCTTCTGCCTTGGTGCCAATGATGGTCGTATGCGTGTTTGGCGCCGTGCAGGTGAGCGCCACAATCAGGACTGCATGCGACCGAGGCACACAGGGCCAACCCCCTGCATCATGGTGTGGGGAGCGATCTTCTATACTGGCTGTACACCTCTGCTGATCGTCTAGGGGACACTGAATAGTGCACGGTACATCCAAACCGTCATCGAACCCATCGTTCTACCATTCCTAGACCGGCAAGGGAACTTGCTGTTCCAACAGGACAATGCACGTCCGCATGTATCCCGTGCCACCCAACGTGCTCTAGAAGGTGTAAGTCAACTACCCTGGCCAGCAAGATCTCCGGATCTGTCCCCCATTGAGCATGTTTGGGACTGGATGAAGCGTCGTCTCACGCAGTCTGCACGTCCAGCACGAACGCTGGTCCAACTGAGGCGCCAGGTGGAAATGGCATGGCAAGCCGTTCCACAGGACTACATCCAGCATCTCTACGATCGTCTCCATGGGAGAATAGCAGCCTGCATTGCTGCGAAAGGTGGATATACACTGTACTAGTGCCGACATTGTGCATGCTCTGTTGCCTGTGTCTATGTGCCTGTGGTTCTGTGATCGTGTGATGTATCTGACCCCAGGAATGTGTCAATAAAGTTTCCCCTTCCTGGGACAATGAATTCACGGTGTTCTTATTTCAATTTCCAGGAGTGAATTCTCGATGTATTTATGATTGTAATATTTCTATACTCATAATGTAATTACGAAATATGTTAATATCAGCGATGAAAAAAATGTAAAATATAGCCACAGAGGAAAATAATGTTGTAAGATTACAAAGAGACATTCACAATCAGCAATAATATAAATAGCGCTACATAATGTGTATTCTTTGTCGTCTTCCTCGAGAGCTGAGAGAGAGAGAGAGGAACCTGTGACGTAGCATTATATGAATGAGTAGACTTCGTTTGTCTGTATCTATCTTTAGCTGTCATTAGAGGAGAAATTATCAAGGGGTGTAATTTTGATTATTGTTATGGTCTAAATACATTATAATTTATCAAAATTGTGTATTACTATTGTAAATTAGCTTGCCCATGTCATCCATAATATTTCTTTAAAGAATTTTCAGCACTATTAGCGATTATCGTTGGTGTTGCTGGGCTGTGCCGCGACCGAACGATTTGCCGCGGCGGCACATTTAAAAAAATTGCTCCGCTATAAAATTAACCAAACCCGTAAATCGGAAGCAGGTAAAATTAGCAGTGAATTACGAAATATTTTTGTTTTACAGCGATCCTGAGACTGACTGAACGTATTACTGGTTTTACATTTGTGCATTCAAGGGCGGATAATTAACGTTTAAGTTGTTAATCTATTGGTTCTTTCCATTCCTAAAGCAAATAACTTAAACGTATAGTGAAGTGTGTTTTGTCAATGATAATTAAACATTCAGGTCGGCTTGGCAATATTTAATCATTATATGCTCACAGAGACAGTCTTGTGTTCCATAGCTAACGCTGGGAAAGAAGTCAGTAAATATTTAAAAACCTACTGCATCTAGAAAATGTGTGCTAAGGCCAAAATTTTTAAAAAAATTTAATTTTAATAAGTTTCAAATAAATGTTATTAATCAGTTAGTTTGAATTTTTCAGCATGAGAGGGTTGCTAAGGTTCACGTAATTTTAAATGTGCTTAATTCCGTCTAAATAAATTTTTATTACGACAAGGGGTTCTACAACAAAGTTCGTACTGAAAGAGTAAATAATATAAATATTTAAAGCGATTTCTTCCCCACATTTTCATCCATTCATTCATTGTTACATCATAAATATTTAATTTTTTTTCATGAAATCTTGAAAGCACCACAGCAAAGGAATGTTTAGTTTATCATCTGTCATGTTACGTGGTGCATTAAGCAAGAAAAGCCATAAATGACGTAAGTGTTTGTGCCTTCTAAGTGGAAATTCGTTTGACATCCCATTCTCCTTACTTACATCTATTAGAGATTACGGCTCTTCTACAGAAAAAACATTGCTCACATATCTATCGAAATGCGTCTTCAATGTTCTTATGCAGGTGGAAAATATAGTCACGGTGAAACTCTGTGAGGACAATATATGGAGCTTTTTATGGTTGACTCAATAGTGTGTACCACATAGGTGTTGAACTATCTAACGTTGGATGGTCCAAAAATCATGTGATGGACATCGATCCCAAGTTGATTCTTCATTATATGAAATGCCGGTTTATTCTGGCATTAAATAAATTCGGAACGAGTTGAAATCTTCAAATACTTCCAAGACTGTCCAGAAACTATCCAAACTATCTGACAACTGATGACTACTGAGGTAAATTAAATAACTCCATCTACTTTTCATATGGTTACATAAATTTTATAAATGAATAAGTTGTTGTGCACCGTCTAGCGTAATAACATGTATTTCTGTGGTTCACAAGCGGAGCAACTACCATCTGGCAGCGGAACCTGTGAACTAGCGGAGACGGCACACTTTTTATAATACTCGCTATGATCATTATAAAATTAGAGAAATAAGAGCTCACACAGGAAGATATCACTGTTTGCCATTTGAGGATAAAATGGTAGAGAAATAGCTTGAACCTTATTCGATGAACCCTCTGTCATGCACTTAATAGTGAATTATAGAGTAATTGTGTAGATTTAGACGTGAGGGGCAAAGGCTTCCTGATTCACTCTCTTAAATAAAAATTTATCCATGGACAAAGAGTTTATCCAAACCTTCGCCCCTCCCATTAATTACGTCCGTCTGATCGGCTCCTTTCTCTCCTGCCGTCCTTCCTACGTCACCATCCATAACACAGATTCCTACACCTTTCTTCCCTCCGCCGGTGTGCCCCAAGGCTCTGTCCTCTCCCCCCCCCCCCCTTCTGTACCTTTTGTATATGGCGGACATGCCGCCGCCGTCACCCCCCGTCCACCTCCTCCAGTTTACCGATGACACCGCCTTCCTTGCCCTTGCCCGCACCCTGCAGCGCTCCCAACACCTTCTCCAATCCCATCTTGACCGGTTCACCACTTGGTGCAACCAGTGGTTGCTCAAGGTCAATCCCTCCAAAACCCAGGCGATCATTGTAGGCAAAACCACCCCTTCCTTCCGCCTCCTTGATTTCTATCTCACCATCTATGGCCGTCCTATCGCCCTCACCCCCACCCTCGAGTACCTTGGCGTCACCCTCGACCATCGCCTCTCCTGGACCCCACATCTCCGGACAATCCAAGCCAAGGCACGCTCCCGTCTCCATGTCCTCAAGCTCCTTTCCGGCCGTACGTGGGGTCTGGACCCCTCTACCATCCTGCACACCTATAAACCCCTCATCCGCCCTATCCTTTGTTACGCCCATCCAGCCTGGATCTCCGCCCCCCCCCCCCTACCTTTTACAAATCCCTCCAAATCCTTGAACGCCATGCTCTCCGCCTCGCGTATCGTATCCGTCTCCCCTCCCCCACACGGATCCTGTACGATCTCAAGCCATTCTCCCACCTCCTCCTTTTCCTTGAGAGGATACGGATCCTGTACACCTCCCGCAAACTCGACCCTCCTCACCCGCTTGTCTCGCCCATACTCTCCCGCCCCCGACCGCTGCCGCGCCTGTATTCCCACTTCCCACCAGGTCTCCATCTCTCTACCCTCCTTACCCTCTCCCAAGGTGGCTTTTGCCAGCTCCCCCTCCCTGATGATGTCCTCCTTCCCTCCATATACCCCTCCTACCAACTTTGATCCTCTTACCCTCTTCCTGTCTCTTTTACTTTGGGCACCTTCCCTCCCTCCTCCATTTCTCCCCACTCCTCCCCCAGGCTTCCCCTCCCCTGTCCCTCTACTCCTCCTCCCATCTCCTCAGCCGTTGGCGTCTTTGTTCTCCCCTCCCCCCCCCCCCCCCGCCCTTTCCCCCTTCTTGGCAGGTCCCCGGGCTCGCACACGCTACGTGGACTTTCGCGCGCCGGAGATCATCGCCACCAGTGTCTCGTGTGTGCCGTCGTGTTTAGTGTTCAGTGTTCACTGTCGCACTCCGTCGTTCACCTGTGGCGTGGTCGTTTTCAGTGTTTGTGTGTCGTGTCAACAGTTTCAAGTGTGGATTCTCGTCGAGTGTGAACGGCTCCGTTTTGTCTTTCTGTGTCAACTGTTTTCTTGCTCACCATTCTGTAACCTATGGATAATCTTTCTGTATTTACTCATTGTGTATCCTCTGGGTGAAGAGCAGCATAGAACGCTGCTGACAGTCTGCCTGTTGTACAGGTTTTAATATTACATTAAAGAAAAAAAAGAGCTTATCAGGAAAAACGATTTTACATTAGATTTAAAACTTGTTAGACATTTCATGCTGGTAGCCATCTAAGCACAAATTTATGTTGCTGCATATTGAACTGCTTTCTGAGCCACTTACTGGGTGAATTTTTTATCTGATGTTGTTAGTGGGGACACTACTATTCTTATCTGATTGTGATGGCTTATTCATTATTAATTTCATTATGCAGTATGCGTATTGTGATTCTACAGTTAAAATTCCTAACTCCTTGAGGAGGTAGCTGCAAGAGCACCGCTGGTGAACAGCACAAGGTATTCTTACTGCTCCCAGTTGTTAGCAATTACACAGGCTGGTCCATTGATCGTGACCGGGCCAAATATCTCACGAAATAAGATACAAACGAAAAAAACTACAAAGAACGAAACTTGTCTGGCTTCAAGGGGAGAAACCAGATGGCGCTATGGTTGGCCCGCTAGATGGCGCTGCCATAGGTCAAACGGATATCGATTGCGTTTTTTAAAATAGGAACACCCATTTTTATTTCATATTCGTGTAGTAAGTAAAGAAATATAAATGCTTTAGTTAGACCACTTTTTTCGCTTTGTGATACATGGCGCTGTAATACTCACTAACATATGGCTCACAATTTTAGACGAACAGGTAGGTTTTTTAAATTAAACTACATAACATACGTACGTTTAAACATTTTATTTCGGTTTTTCCAAAGTAATACATGTACCTTTGTGAACCTATCATTTCTGAGAACGCATGCTGTTACAGCGTGATTACCTGTAAATACCACATTAATGCAATAAATGCTCAAAATAATGTCCGTTAACCTCAATGCATTTGGCAATACGTGTAACGACATTCCTCTCAACAGCGAGTAGTTCGCCTTCCGTTTATGTTCGCACACGCATTGACAATGCACTGACGCATGTTGTCATGTGTTGTCGATGGATCACGATAGCAAATATCCTTCAGCTTTCCCCACAGAAAGAAATCTGGGGACGTCAGAACCGGTGAACGTGCGGGCCACAGTATGGTGCTTCGACGACCGATCCACCTGTCATGAAATATGCTATTCAGTACCGCTTCAACCACACGTGAGCTATGTGCCGGATATCCATCAAGTTGGAAGTACATCGCCATTCCGTCATGCAGTGAAATGCCTTTAGTAACAACGGGAGAACATTTTGTAGGAAATCAGCATACACTGCATCATTTAGATTGCCATCGATAAGATGGGGGCCAATTATCCTTCCTCCTATTATGCCGTGCCATATATTAACCTGCCAAGGTCTCCGATGTTCGACTTGTCGCGTCCCATCATGGATTTTCCGTTGCTCAGTAGTGCACATTGTGCCATTTTATGTTACCTCTGTTGGTGAATGACACTACGTCGCTAAATAGAACTCGTGCAAGAAATCTGTCATCGACCCATAATTTCTCTTGTGCCCAGTGGCAGAATTGCACCTTACGTTCAAAGTCGTCGCCATGCTATTCCTGGTGCACAGAAATATGGTACGGGTGCAATCGATGTTGATGTAGCATCCTCAACACCGACGTTTTTGAGATTCCCGATTTTCGCACAATTTTTCTGCACTGATGTGCGGATTAGCCGCGACAGCAGACAAAACACCTACTTGGGCATCATCTTTTCTTGCAGGTCGTGGTTGACTTTTCACATGTGGCTGAACACTTCTTGTTTCCTTATATAACGTAACTATCCGGCGAACGGTCCGGACCCTTGGATGATGTCGTCCAGGATACCGAGCAGCATACATAGCACACAACCGTTTTGATCGCAATAGCCACACATCAACACGATATCGACCTTTTCAGCAATTGGTAAACGGTCCATTTTAACACGGGTAATGTATCACGAAGCAAATACCGTCCGCACTGGCGGAATGTTACGTGATACCACGTACTTATACATTTGTGACTTTTACAGCGCCATCTATCTCAAAGCGAAAAAAGTGATCCAACTACAACATTCATATTTCTTTACGTACTACAGGAATATGTAATAAAAATGGGGGTTCCTATTTTAAAAAAACCGCAGTTGATCTCCGTTTGACCCATGGCAGCGCCATCTAGCGGGCCAACCATAGCGCCATCTGGTTTCCCCCTTCAAGCTATACGAGTTTCGTTCTTTGCAGTTTTTTCGTTTGATGCTTATTTCGTGAGATATTTGGCCCGGTCACTATCAATGGACCACTCTGTAGAAACATCTTAAGTAGCTGAGCTTAATTGTTTGAGAAGCCGAGTAATATGCTTCTTCCAGTTCAAGTTCTCATAAATATGTACATCCAAAAATTTGTATATTCTGCCCTGTTTACTGATTCCTCTTCATGCGCTACATCAATTATTGGTATGACTATTTGTTGTACAGAACTGAATATAATGTGTTTTCCCAAAATTTCTCTTTCTTCAGTATGATTCAAACTAGTTGTGTGTAAAAACACCTCTTCTATAGAATTTTAAGTTTTTCTGGAACAGTAGCATGATCTAGACCATGAAACACCCTGGAATGATTAAAAAACCAACTGGTAATATTTTCATTATTTAAGGTTGTTGTATTTGGCGAGTGAATGTCTCAATAGAATTCTCAGTAAATCAGACCTTTTGTATTGCAAACTGTGATGTGATAAGTAAATTGTTTCTACTTCAGTGTGAGTCTACTCTTCAGAAACTGGACAATAGTTATTTAAGTCCACCTTGTCCCTTTTGTAATAAAGAGGAGTAGCAAGTGCATATTTTAATTTGTCAGGAAAAGTGTACCATGCCAGTGATGTGTCACATATATCACTACTGAAGCTGCTTATTAAGTCAGAACAACTTTCCAGAATTCTGCTTGAAACTCCATCAGCACCATTTCAGGTCTTGCTTTTTAGAATTTTGTTAATTTCACTGAAGGGTTTTGGCGTTACTGCTATTTGGTTAATGTTTTGGGGAATGACATTTTTAATATATTCTCTTCCTTCTTCAAATGAATTTTGTAAACCCATTATGGCTGCTACATTTAGAAAATTATTGTTAAAAATACCTTCACTTACGAATTATCAGTGAGAAGATTTCCATTTAGTTTAATTTTTGTGGTATATTGCACATTGACTGCTTGTCCCGTCTCCCATTTCACAATATAATATATGAATTTAATCTTATGATTTGCATTACTAATTTCTGTCGGGATGTGCATATTCCTGGACATCTTAGTGGTTTCCCATAAAATATCACAGTTCTGGCACTTTTTGTAGAATTCAATTAATGACAGACCTTGACTTATCTAGCATTTATGTAAATTTCCCTTTCCCTCTTACATAAGATTTCAATCCCATGTGTTATCTATAGCTTACTTGTTTTGTAATGGACTTTTTGGATAATATTTTAGGAATGATACTTTCAAAAGCTGACGCAAATTTACAGTGGAATATAATGAATTTCATAGCAGCATCTAAATTTTATGTATACTTTATCCAATACTAACTCTTTTTAAGTTATTCTTAAAGTAGTATACGTTATCTTGAGCTTGAAGTTCTTCTGTCCATCTGTTTTGCTCATGGCAGACCCTCTCTAAAAAGAAACCTATTATACAGGGTGTTCAAAAAGTGCCTTATGACTGTTATCCGCGTGTGCTGTATGCCACATTAAATATACTGAAATGAAACTCAGCGAAATACAAGTTATTAATTTATTGAATATTCATTTTACTTACAAATTTTCACATTAACTGTTGAAAGTATCCTCATTGTTGTTGAATACACAATTCAATTCGTCTAATCATGTTTCCAAATACAAGCTGTAACATTTCTTCTGTAACAGAAGCAGTGAAAGCGGATATTACAGTTTTCAATTCATCGATGGATTTTGGACGGTTATTATAGACTTTCGCTGCACCCCAGAAGAAAAAGTCAGGTGGTGTTAGGTCAGACGATAGTGGAGGCCAAAGTCCTTCTGCAATTATGCGATCACCAAAACATCAGCAAGCAGTGACATAGAATCACGATATGTATGCGTGCTTGCACCATCTTGTTGAGAGTAACTGTTCATAATTTCACTTAACACAAGTACTCCTATGAATGGGTACAGAATAGCACTGCAGTATCGTTGTGCTTTTATTGTTTCGATGAAAAATATGGGGCCCACAATCCGACGTCTAGGAATTGCAATTCAAACTCGTAATTCACAGAGTGAAGTGGTTCCTCATACGAGGTTCCACATACGATAATTTTGCGAGTTCATGCACCCAGATAAATCAAACCACACCTCATCAGTGAAAAACGTTTCATTAAGAATATCGCTTCCATTTTGTTGAACGAAATTTTTGAATCATTGACAATAATGCAGTCTCTTGCCATGATCAGTATTTTTCAGTTGTTGCACTTTGTATGGCAAAAGTTCTAATCTTTTCCTTACAGCTGTGTCGGCCGTTCCGACATTAACATCGATTTCCTGGGCGCGTTTTCTTACAGACTTGTTCGGACTCTTGGACATTTTTTCAGAAATATCGATTAGTTTATCCTCAGACAAAACGTTAGGGCGACCACTTTTCGGTGCATCTGGCACTGAACCCGTACTTCGAAATTTGTTAATCAAATCTCGCACAGTATCGCGATGTGGGAGTGTTGTCTCCGGCAAAACTGAATTAAATGTTTGACGAACTGTAACTGTGTATTTACAGCCAGCTTTGAACACTTGTTCGACTAAAGGCACACGTTCTTCAACGGTTAGCATTTTAACAGTGACAAAAACGAAACAAACGAACAAAGTAATTAAACGTTCACGTCAACACGTAACGACACACACCAACGAAACTTCTGACACTGGCTGAGATAAACGAAACAGTCGAATGTTGGGAGAGTCCACTAGAAGGGAAGTAACCCAGGCAGGCGAACAATCTTTATGACTCGGGCGGCTAACAATCATACAGCACTGCGGAGAGACTTCTTGAACATCCCGTACATTGTTCTCATTAAGAGGTCTTACTAATTTTTACTAACATGTCTCAGAACTGTAATGTGCTACATCGTTTATTTCCATTAACTGTATCATGATCAGATAGTCCATTAACAATTTGGTGCACATTAATTGTCTCAGCCTAAGCATCGTCAATTAGAACGTTATCAATCCGGGTCCTGATTTCTTGCTGCAATTAGCTACTGAAACAGAACTGAAACATTAAAATAAAGATTCCAGATCATTCTTTCTGTCAGAAACTTTGAGATGTAGCTAAATAATGCATCTATATTTCTTATAAATTACTGGAAGTTTCCAATAGTGGATCTACGGTTCAGAGAAGCTGTTGTCAGAGGGGGGGAATCAGATGGTACAGGTTGGAAGGCAGATGGAGCACTTTTGAGTTCAGTGGCTTGTGCCACCACCAGGTGACCTACTCTGCTGCTCTTGGACACAGTTTGGCAGTGACTGTTTGTTTGGGTTGACAACTGGTTGATGGTTGTGCCCACATAAGTTATTGTCGGGTTTCAGCACAGAGCAGTCACACACAGTTGAGTTGCTGATAAAATAGTATGAAGAATTTGCTAGAAAGAATGATTAAATGTTGAAAGTGTTGCACCAATTCGTAGGAGATAAGTGTTTGAGTAATTCGTGTAAAGGTGTGTGGCATAAGTTTTGGTATTTGTTGTTAAAACGGTATTGTGCTTGTGAATCAGTAACTTTTGTGCAGGAACATATTGAAAATGAAACTGCGAATGTAGATGAAATGAGCTTAACTGTTATTTCACAAGACTGGATGAGTTGAGCCATTGTTATGGAAGTGTGTTACATGCTAGAGTGACAATACAACAATGAAATTTAACTTCTACTGTTATTATTTCAAAGTAATATTTTCGATTTTTTAACTGTATAAATCATGTACAAAGCGATACCGGTGACTGCACTTGCCAGAATTACTGTTCTCGCAAGAGATACTGTCCTGGCAAGAGTCACATTCAAATTAGGGGAGTCTTAATGCAGCTGTACCATCTCATGCACAGATAACTGACCCCCAGAAGTATGGTCACACTTCCACGTAGATGAAATGTCATCTGCCTTGTGATGACTGGGTGTTGTGTGATGTCCTTAGGATAGCTAGGTTTCAGTAGTTCTAAGTTCTAGGGGACTGATGACCATAGATGTTAAGTCCCATAGTGCTCAGAGCCATGAAATGTCAATTCATCACTGAAGAAGAATAATCCAGATAATCCTCACCATCATGCAACAACATTTTGTTTTGCAAAATTAGCACATAAACCACAGTGTTAGGGGTATAGAGCTTGTAATAACTGCAAATGTTAAGGCTATAGTTGTAAGTGTCTCATTAAAAGCTTCCACACACACTTAAGTGGAATTGCTAATTCACCACGAGCCTTCCAAGCTTTTGGACTTTTAGGAGCTATGCACGGAAGACGACTCTCTCACTCATTCAGCATGTTCTTGGTTGCCCCATACTTTTCACTTTTCTCGCGGTAAAATAAAAGGTGTGGGCGCGAAGCTTTTTAATGATTGTGATTTGGATTTGATTTTGAATTGAATTGAAATTATTTTTTAGAATTTATTTATACTTTTGAGTTTATGCTTTCAGTAACTGGCTGATTAATAAAGATTAAGATGAGGAAACTTTTTGTTCACGTTAAAGTTACTGTAATATGAACCAGTCTAGAAACATATTGCATTTAAATTGAAAACTGAAATAATATTTTTCTATTTGCCTTGGCTAATATTTTTAACTAGCATGAGTTCTTTGTTATAACTTGCAACTGCCCACACACGCGAGAGAATTGTTCTTGAAGCCCGAGTCGTGGCTCTGGATCCCGCCAAGTAAATGAAAATAAAAATCTTAAAAACCATGTTTTCTTCCTCTGCGTCCGGCAGCTGTGGAAAAAATATTTGTTATGTTTTGAGCGGGCGAGCTCTTCGCTTCCGCTAAATTCGTGAATTTGAAAGTGCTACGTAATGGCGTTTGTTCGTTGCCGCCCCGGCTGTAACTGTTAAGCTGAAAATTATTGACAATACTGATTTTAAAAGGAAACGGACATGACACAGGGCTCACCTTCTACAAATAAAGGTGAACAATAACTATAATCTGTTACATTATTGCATTAATATCACAAATGAGCTTAGATTCATCAGTAATTAACAAACATGTCCGACCTCTACCACTTCAGACAAGAGGAAGGAAAATAGTAGAAGAACAACTGAACGCTGCTCTTCTTCACATCAAACTTACATAGATTATATTGTGCATAATTACACTACAGGCCTTTAAAATTGCTACACCACGAAGATGACGTGCTACAGACGTGAAATTTAACCGACAGGAAGAAGATGCTGTGATATGCAAATGATTAGCTTTTCAGAGTATTCACACAAGGTTGGCGCCGGTGGCGACACCTACAACGTGCTGACATGAGGAAAGTTTGCAATCGATTTCTCATACACAAACAGCAGTGGACCGGCGTTGCCTGGTGAAACGTTGTTGTGACACCTCGAGTAAGGAGGACAAAGGGGTACCATCACGTTTCCGAGTTTGATAAAGGTCGGATTGTAGCCTATCGCGATTGCAGCTTATCGTATCGCGACATTGCTGCTCGCGTTCGTCGAGATCCAATGAGGAGCGCCTGCGATGGTGTACTTGACGACGAACCTGGATGCACGAATGGCAAAACGTCATTTTTTTCGGATGAATCCAGGTTCTGTTTACAGCATCATGATGGTCGCATCCGTGTTTGGCGACATCGTGGTGAACGCACATTGGAAGCGTGTATTCGTCATCACCATACTGGTGTATCACCCGGCGTGATGGCATGGAGTGCGATTGATTACACGTCTCGGTCACCTCTTGTTCGCATTGACGGCACTTTGAACAGTGGACGTTACATTTCAGATGTGTTACGACCTGTGGCTCTACCTTTCATTCGATCCCTGTGAAACCCTACATTTCAGCAGGATAATGCACGACCGCATGTTGCAGGTCCTGCACGGGCCTTTCTGGATACAGGAAATGTTCGACCGCTGCCCTGGCCAGCACATTCTCCAGATCTCTCACCAATTGAAAACGTGTGGTCAATGGTGGCCGAGCAACTGGCTCGTCACAATACACCAGTCACTACTCTTGATGAACTGTGGTATCGTGTTGAAGCTGCATGGGTAGCTGTACCCGTACACGCCATCCAAGCTCTGTTTGACTCAATGCACAGGCGTATCGAGGTCGTTATTACGGCCAGAGGTGGTTTTTCTGGGTTATGATTTCTCAGCATCTATGCACCCAAATTGCGTGAAAATGTTATCACATGTCAGTTCTAGTATAATACATTTGTCCAATGAATAACCGTTTATCATCTGCATTTCTTCTTGGTGTAGCAATTTTAATGGCCAGTAGTGTAGTAATCTTTCCAATCAAATATTGAAATTAACGTTTTACATAATAATAATACAAATGAGAAAAATGTAGACCTCTCAGCAACTAAGTTGATTTATCGGTGCGCGTCTAGGTCAGATAGTAGAGCGACCGACTGCGTGGTTTAGTGGGGCACTGCAGCTACCGGTTAAGTCTTGGGAGTGGGAAAGGACTTTTGATCAATAGTACCAGTACTTTAATTTGGGTACACTTCGTGGAGGCAGCGTGGCTATTTAGTCTGTTAGCCTCCTGCTCATATGCGTGGCTGTGACGGTTATTTCCTCCCAAAGCTGAGCAACGGAATATACGGATATTCTGTGGGATTTTGTGAATAGTCGCTGGTGATACACCGGTTTTGGCGAATTTAGGTGCACGAGCTATCAATTGATTGCCGTCTTGTGAGCAGTTTCGGTCGTAACGTTTGCTGTGGTAAATCCAGCTTGAGCCTGGTTAGAGAGAGAAGTAGATGTGTAGGTGCTGAGTTTTTGGGAATCAGTGGAACCGATATCCTGTCCGTGTTGTGCGATTAGTGGTCGCGGCTCGCTCAGACGTAATTGGGTTGTTAGCCGTTTTGCTGAAGTGGTTTGGCAGTGGTTGGTGTGTGTGTCGAGCAGAGAAAGCCTCAAACACATGTTCGTAGCTGTTTAAATACCACTATCTTACAGCCGGCCGAGGATTGGCTCGAGTAAATACGAACTGTTTCACTATATTGTGATGGAGTGCACCAGTAATTGAGCGGATAAGCGACGAGAAAATAAAGGAACCATTTTACGAGCAGCATGCAGCTCAACAAAAACTTGATTAGCCAAGGAGACGAGTGGCCGAATTCAAGTAGGGAACTTAGCGGGTCCCGTATTGTCAACGCCTGAAGAGATTCAAAATTGTTTTAAATTATCACTTAAACTTAGATTTAAAACGGCGGAGGCACTTAGGGTTTTTGTTTAATTTTCTTTACTGAATTTCCGTGTTGTGGGGTGTAGTCTATGATGGCACTCGCTCACTTATGTGAATGAAATTATATTGAAATACCTAGAGGAAGTAAATTCAAGTTTTCTTGGGTTAACATAAACCTCTTTGGTGAGTACATGCTTTCGCTTGCAGCACTACTTCCTCTTTCTGTGCTGCAAACGTCCACTTCGACTATCTCTAGCCTTATCTGACTTTCTGTTGGATGGTCGTTTTGATGCAGGACCTGCTTGGACTTGGTTCACGAGTTTGGTCTTGATTTCCATGTTCGCTACTGGCACTATCTTCACCTTTCATTAACGATTATATGCCATCTTTTCCAAATTTTACAAAAGAGCATCTCGTGCAGGACATGACACCCACTGCGGTGTTCGCTCTACCTCTGTGCCCTTCCACCCAGGCATCCTTCCTTCCTGTCAACATAGTACACCTAAAACCTAGCACAGTAGCCATCCTGTTGTGCGTGTGGGGGGGGGGGGGGGGGGGGGAGGGCGAGGTGTCTGCACAGTGGTAACCTCCTCCCTACACAGAGATCGCACTGTTGGTACCGGCGTTGCACAGTCCCCGTGTATACCGTGGAGTATGTCTCTGCCATGACTGGGGCACGGGACCCCCAGAAATGGATTACTGGCCAGGGAACCATTGCTGTGGCTGGGTGGTGTACATGTAGAGAGCCCTGTTCAGAGTGGATGGCACTGTGGCAGATAGTTTGCACTTAAACTTTCTCCTGCTGGAGGTCTAATGGCTCTAGCAATTTCTTTGGATGGAAAGGCCTCAAACGATGCTACGAACTATGGTCCCAATGCATTCCCTCCGGGTCCACATTGTGGAAGGAATGTAGTACTACACAACAAGAAGAAAAAAGCTCTCTCCTGTACCTGGTCTGTATCAGGATCGACAGGGACACCTTTTTGGTCACAAAGCCTTTATTTTTTTGTCAAACACATTGAAGACAAATACGAGGAAGTTGCAGCCATCTCTAAGATGAAGGGTGGTTCCCTGCTGATTGAAATATCATCTACTGCCGAGTCACACGCCCTGCTCTCTTCTCAAAAGTTGGGTGACATTTCTGTGACTGTCACACTCCACAAGAGTCTCAATATGATCCAGAACGTCATCTTTCACTGTGATCTTCTTTTGCAATATGATGACGAGCTGCAGGTCAACTTAGAGCGACAAGGTGTGCACTTCATCCATCGTGTCCATAGGGGACCGAGAGAAACCAGAGTTGCTACCAGGGCCTTTGTCTTGGCTTTTGAGGGCAATAAGTTGCCTCAGAAGGTCAAGGTGATAGTCTACCAGTGTGATATGAAACTCTATGTTCTTCCTCCTACGAGATGCTGCAGGTGTACAAAGTTTGGACGTGCATCTCCTGTTGCACTACTACCTTTGTCTGCAGGGATGGTGGACGTCTGTTGCATGTGAATGTTCCTTGTGCCCCTTGCCCCATATGTGTAAACTGTGGCGAACTCCACTCTCAATGCTCATCATATTGCTCCATTTTTAAGTATGAGAAGAAAAATCCAGGAGTATAAGATCCTGGACAAGGTCAGGCTAATAAAAAGTATGAGTGTCGTATTCCCATACAGATAACACAACCTTACACTATAGCCACAACCTCATTCCCTTCTCTTTCGGTGGTGCTTTCCTCTGTTGCACCTCTTAGAATGGGCGATCGAAGTCTAATACCTGGCCTCAGGCAATAGGGGGCCCGTATGGTGCTTCCATGTCGCCCACTTTGGGAGCACTGGCTCTCCACCTACTGGGGACACCAGTCCTCATTCCCCCGCCAGAGGCACTTTGTCCTCCTCCAGCGTCTCTAGCTGGAAAGAGGCCCCTCGGGACTCTCCCTTCTATGTTTCCTGCTGGTCCACAGCCATTTGCCAGCCAGTTGCTGAAGGAATCAGAGGCTGCTGGCTGTCAAGTCTTCTCATTCGTAATCTCCCCTGAAACCAATTCAGGGAAACCTTCCCAGACCTCGTCTTTTAAGAAAAAAAAAAGAACACTGTGGTTGCCCCCACGCCTCCAGACTCAGCATGTACTCCTTCTGTGCCCAAGGTGAAGTCCGCTGAATGTGCCATAAAACCTAAGTCAGTGGATCACCTGATGTCTCAACTGGTGGCAGCTCATGGCCCTGGGTCATAGCCTGCCCCCTCCTGGTCGCTACATTCCCCCACAGTATTCAGACAGTCTGATCCTGTAATGGATATTTCCACCATCTGACTGACCTATGGCCGCTTTTAATCACTTAACCTGCATTCTATATTGACATCCAAGAAACATGGTTAGCAGTAACTCAGATCGCTGCCCTTTGTGGCTACTGAGGTTATTTTAAGAACTAAACCTGCTAAGAGGCAGTATTGGGTGGAGTCTGTAGACATGCGCTGGACTCTATATGACCTTGTGCCTCTTGATACACCCTTGGAGGCTGTGGCTGTATGGACACATCAGGAATTTAACATTTCTAATGTTTATCCCCCTCCAAATGACATGTACTGTCTGCATTATTCTCTCAGCTCTCTCCATCTTTCCTTGTCTTGCGCGACTTCAACGTCCGTAATCGTGGAAATAATCATCACTGGTGAAGGTAAAGACAGCGAAACTTCACTGGCATAGCTCAGTCTTTGCCTCTTGAACTCTGGTGCCTCCACACACTTCAGTGTGGCAAACAGAACTTATCAGCATTTGATCTTTCCTTTTGCAGCCCTGGCCTTCTACCATCTATCCATTGGAGAGTTCACAGTGAACTGTCTGGTAGTGATCACTTCGCTATCTTCCTGTCCCTCCCCCAGCGTTGCTTCCTAGATGCCTGTCCAAATGGGTACTCTGTAATACCGACTGGGATGGGCTTACCTCTGCTGTCGTCCTTAGCTCCCCATTGCAAGGCAGTATCAATGCAGCTGTTCAGCATACAGTGGCCACTATTGTTTTAGGAACCAACCAAACCATCCCTTCTTCCTCACAATCCTCCGATAGGAAGGTGGTACCCTGGTGGACTCCAGAGATCACTGTAGCCAGTAGAGATCTGCAACACCATAAGTGGCGCTCTTTGCTGAAGCATCTCATGGCCTTTAAACAGCCATGTGCTCACTTCCACTACCTAATGAAAATGATGAAAGCAAGAATTGTGGTACGTTTCCATCACTGGATCACGTTCATCTCCATCACAGGTATGAGCAAAGATCGTACACGTTTATGGCTTCCAGTCCCCCGAAGGAATACCAAGTATTTCCTTAGATGGTGTCATGCATACTGATCTATACACCGTCACTGAACAGTTAGCTGCACATACTCATGTATCTGCATCTGAGAACTGCCTCTCCAACGTCTGCCTCATGAAACAGCAGGTGGTGTGAATCTTTTACTATCTGCCACCAGGAACCATATAATGCTCCATTCCATGAATGGGAATTCGCCAGTGCCATAGTCCATCGCCATGATACAGCCTCAGAACTAGACCGCATCCACTGCCAAATGCTGAAACATCTCTGAGTGGACTGTCAGTGTCACATCCTGTCCTCTTTAATCAGATCTGGAATGATGGGGAGTTCCCATCTCAGTGGCGAGAAACTGGGTAAGAATCCGCTATCTGTGGACATTTATTGCTCAGTCAGCCTTGTTCTCTGGAAGTTCCTCAAATGGATGGTGAGCAAATGGGTGTGTTGGCTTCTCTCAGGGCCTTTGGGCTGCAACTCAGGGCAGTTTTCACAAAGGCCATTCCACTGCTGATTTGGTTCACATGGAGTTCAGTATCTGGATGGGCTTTGCAGGTCGGCAATACCTCATTGCTGTCTTTTTCCATCTACAGGAGGGTTATGTCGCAACATGGCATCACCACATCCTTGTCCGCAGCTCGTGGTCATGCGGTAGCATTCTCGCTCCCCTCGCCCATGTTCCCGGGTTCGATTCCCGGTGGGGTCAGGGATTTTCTCTGCCTCGTGATGACTGGGTGTTGTGTGGTGTCCTTAGGTTAGTTTGGTTTAAGTAGTTGTAAGTTTTAGGGGACTGATGACCATAGATGTTAAGTCCCATAGTGCTCAGAGCCATTTGAACCATATGAACCACATCCTTACTACATTGCATGAGTGGAATATCCACGGTCAACTCTCAATTTTTCTCAAGAACTTCTTGTCAGACCATACATTCTGGGTTCAAGTGGGTGCTTCAGTCAGTATCCCTCCACATCCAAGAGAACAGGGTCATACAGGGCTCTGTACCGAGTGTGCCTCTCTTTCTGGTGACCATCAATTGTCTAGCAGTGGTCATGGGGTCTTCAGTATCATGTTTCCTATACGCTAACAATTTTTTTTTTATTATTGCTGAGCATCACCTACAAGGCACCACATGAAAGGTACAGTCATCAGCTCTCACTCATGGCTTTTGGTTTTCAGCTGCTAAGAATGGTGTCATACTCTTCTGTCACTGTTGTACTGTCCACCCACACCCAGAGCTTTGCCTAGATAATCAATTACTTCTTGTAGTTCAGATGCACTGGTTTTTGGGACTGATGTGGCTGATGTGGCTTCTCCACCAAAATTAATCGAAAGTCCTGGCAACACCCCAATTCTCTTTACTGCATCAGTAACACTAGCTGGTGTGCAGATCACTCTACACTTTTGCACCTCTACAAAGCCCTGTTTGTGTCCTGTCTCGACTGTAAATGTCTTGCATGAAGTCCAGGGTCACCCTGAACATTGCGGACACTGGATCCCATCCATAGTTGTGGGGTCTGACTTGAGACACAAGTTTTCCAAACTCCCTGGGGACAGCCTACTACTCCAGGCTGGATTTGCTCCATTATTTACCAGGCGCCAATTACACTACATGCAATTGTAGCTTTCCTGAACATCTCATGTACTGGGACCTTTTCCCTAGAAGGAATCTCCGCCTCCCACAACAGAGAGAACTGAATTTACAATTGTTGCATGCCTCCAGTGTCTCTGTACGCACTGTAACTTCTTCGTCTGTCACCTCTGGTCAGGGAGACATCGCATCTGCTCCCACAGCTTTTGCACAAGCCAGGGATTTGTCTTAGACTCTCCTTTGCTTCAAAAGATTCCACTGACACGTGTTCCTGGCTGTCCTTGAGATGTATCCAGGTTCAGAGGCTGTATTCTTCAATGGCTCAACAGTCGACGGACGAACAGGCATTGCATACACATACACATGGTGTAGTGAACTCCACTCTCTGCCAAACAGCTGCAGTGTCTTCACTGCTGAATGGATGGCCATTAAACTAGCACATAGCCATGCTCGTTCTTGCACTGGAAAAAGAATCCTAATCTGTGGTGACTCCCTTAGCAGTCTTCAGGCTATAGACCAGTGCTACTCCCCTCACCCATTGTTTACAGCTATCCAGGGTCTCTTCTCTGATGTGCATCAATCTGGACAGTCAGCCATTTTCGTTTGGACTCACAGTCATGTTGAGATATTGGGAAATAAAAGTCGCACAACTGGACCTGTATTCATTTATACGCCATCGATTGCTGGAAGTCTGGAACTCAAAATTGTCTGCCCTGGACCCCAGTAACAAACTGAGGACAATTAAGAAGCCATGACTATGTGGCAGTCTTCCCTGTGTGGTTCCCACAGGGAATCCACCATCCTCTTTCAATTCTGCATTGGCCACACTTCCACATCCACTTACCCACTGACTGCCCTAATTTGGTTGTTTTGAGGTGGACTCTTAATCTTACTGGTGCTCTGGTGCTAGAAGATGACGCCAAAGCAGCTGACCTGGTGTTACGTTTTGTCAGCGAAGGTGGCTTCTATTCATCCCTCCTGGAAGATAGGACTTTTTGGCCTCATTCGTCGCCTGTGGGGGGACCCCCCTCTCCTGCCCCCTCCCCAAAGGCCCCTTGGCAGCCCTTACTCGGTGGTCCAGCCTGGCCTTTACCCTTCCCACCTTTTTGCTCTCTTCATTCTTTTTCATTTCTCAGTTTTAATACCTTATCTTGACTGACCCTTTCAATGAGTTGTCTGCGATTTTTTTGCTTTTCTCTCTTTTTTTTAATTAATTGCACTAAGGCTTTCTAGGATTTGTATTTCGCTACATTCCTTTGGCAACCACTCCTGTTTTACCATGGATGAAGGGAGTGATGACCTTGCAATTTAGTCCCTTTCACTCCAAACCGCCCATCCACATTGTGCAATGAACATTGGTTTTGCACTACTACGGATAACCATTGTTGGTGAGTATGGTGGTGACCAGGCGAGAATTCCTTTCCTCCAATGTTTAGGAGAGCCACAACAGTGTTACACCTCGAACAATGCTTTGAGAAGTCTTCGGTTCTGACTTCAGCCTGACCCTAGTACTGACTGACAGGACTCTGGTGGCACAGCCGGCCGCAGTGGTATCGCGGTTCTAGGCTCGCAGTCCAGAACCGTCCTACTGCTACGGTCGCAGGTTCGAATCCTGCCTCGGGCATGGATGTGTGTGATGTCCTTAGGTTAGTTAGGTTTAAGTAGTTCTAAGTTCTAGGGGACTAATGACCACAGCAGTTGAGTCCCATAGTGCTCAGAGCCATCTGGTGGCACAACCTGCATCCCCATGTGTCATTTCTCCCGTCCATTGGCCGTCGTAATTTAAAATATTATTATTATGTTGATTGTTGCCGACTTACGTGGTGGGCCTCAATGAAAATGATATTTCATTCAATTTTGATTTACGATTAAATGCTTTTGTGAAGTTATCATTTTTAACAATATTAATCTTAAATTATTTGTTACATTAATGAATGTTAGACTCGCTGAATCTTAAAACATGAGCGTATAAGTTGAACAATGGAATAAACTTTTCATATTAATTTCCTCAGCTAGTCAGTCCACTTTAAATAAAAAACCTTTAGTTATTAATTACAATTGCGGCGCACACGCGCGCGAGAGTATTTTTTCTCACCTCCATTAACCATTGCATTGCAGTAGGAGTCCTAGCTCTGGCTCACGGCTGTGGTACTGAAAATAAGAATCTTAAAGCTACGTATTTTCTGCAACGTCGTGCGGCTGTGGAGAAAAATGAATATTATGTTAATAGCGGGCGAGTTTTTCGCTTGCGCTAATTTTCTATAAGTTAATATCGCCACGTAATCGTGTCGTTGGCTGCATTGGTCGCTGTGATTGTTGAACTGTAAATTACTTGAATGCAGGTTAATTCAAGGAAGACGGACATGAAATCGGTATAACTTCTTACAAATTAAAAGTGCACAATAATATTAAATCAATATATTATCTGCTCAATTAGTACAATTATGCCTACATTTGCCAGCACTCGCAAGATGTCCGTCTACACGCAATAAAGACAAGAGAAGAAGTGAAGACGACTAAAATATTAACAAAAGAGCGTATCTTGTCATCTCTTTAGATCATTTTGTTATATTTCTTTGCTCTCGAAACTTACACAGTGAAATTATTATTTTATGGTTACATGATAAAAAAATCTATATTATTCAAGTTTTAAATGTCTCTTCTTCATAAATACCGTTTTTTAAGTCTTTTCGTAATATAGCACTGGGGATGCTATACATTCTCCCTCAACAGTATTGTGGTTCCATTTTTCTACAGCACAAGTTCATCCACACATGGTATATGCGTCTGTAGCCTGTTTTCTTGACCTTGAGGTACTACTGTGGCCAGCAAGATCCCAAGATCTGTTTGTCGCTGAATATGTATAGGAGCAGCTTGGACATCACTTCCAACCCAGTGCAAGTATGTGTGATATCGAGTACCATTTCCGACAGTTTTGTGCCACCGTGCCTCAGGCGAGGATAAAACACCTTTATGACACACCTCCCAACTGTATCACTGCAAGCATTCAGTCCAGACGGGATGCTACTTCATGCTGATAAGTGTGCTCGTACTGCCAAATTGTAAATTTTACTCAGTTTTATACCTAACAAAATAACGTCAAATTTAGTCTCAACCTGTGAAGTTTCATTCCATTTCCTCCTCCCTTTCTGGACACTTCACTATTTCTGTCAGGCAGTGTATGCAGTACTAATAAGTGGCTGCAAATGAATAACTGTAGAATTGTTTTCTTTCACCCTTCTTTATTTAAAGAATGCAGGAATGGAACTAGCACAGGATTGTTTCTTCCCATATGAGTTGTTAGAGAGGAGGTTTCATGACAGAAACTCCACCATGTCCAGATGGTTTGCCCGCCTGATGAGGTCCAGTGGCGTGCTGCCACAGTCGTCCTGGGCACCCAGGTCAGCCCCCGCCTCCAGCAGCCTGGCTGCCGTGTCTGCGTGGCCACACAGCGCCGCCCAGTGCAGCGGCGTCATCCCGTATTTACCCCTGACGTTGGGGTCAGCCGAGGCGTCCACCAGCAGCTGCACCACTGCCGCATGTCCCTTGCCTGCTGCCCAGTGCAGGGGTGTGTCCTGGTTGCGGTCCCTCGCATCCGTGTCGGCTCCGTTGTCCAACAGACACTTCACGGCCTCCAGATGTCCGTTGCACGCCGCAAAGTGCAACGCAGTGTTTCTCCACTCGTCCGTCAGCCCCGTGTCCACCCCTGCTGCCAGTAACGCCTGCAGTTCCTCCACTGCCCCCTTCTGAGCTGCCTCGAGCAGCCTCCCACTGAGCTCCTCTTCAGACAAACTCCTGAACAAAATGACACAATTCTTACACTTTGCTGCAAACACATTCAGGACACATTATCTGATCAGACATGTGGTGCTGTAAAAAGAGCGATGCGCGAAGCATTCAGCCACTACCACCGCCATACCTTAGAAAAAGACCCTGCTGAAAACCCAAGGAAATTCTAGTCTTACGTAAAATCGGTAAGCAGGTCAAAAGCTTCCATATAGTCACTCACTGGTCAGTCTGGCCTAGCAACAGAAGACAGCAAAACGAAAGCTGAAATTTTAAATTTAGCATTTGAAAAATCTTTCACGCAGGAGGATCGTACAGACATACCGCCATTTGAGTCTTATACAGATTCCCATATGGAGGACATAGTGATAGACATCCCTGGGGTTGTGAAGCAGCTGAATGCGTTGAAAATAAATAAATCGCCAGGTCCTGATGGGTTTCCAATTTGGTTTTACAGAGAGTAATCTACTGCATTGGCTCCTTACTTAGCTTGCATTTATCGTGAATCTCTTGCCCAAAGTAAAATCCTGAGCGACTGGAAAAAAAGCGCAGGTGATGGCTGTATATAAGAAGGGGAGAAGGACAGATCCTCAAAATTACAGACCAATATCCTTAACTTCGGTTTGTTGCAGGATCCTCGAACATATTCTCAATTCGAAAATAATGAATTTCCTTGAGACAGAGAATTTGCTGTCCGTGCATCAGCACGGCTTTAGAAAGCATAACTCCTGCGAAATGCAACTCGCCCTTTTTTCACATTATATCTTGCGAACCATGAATGACGGGTATCAGACGGATGCCATATTCCTTGACTTCTGGAAAGCGTTTGACTTGGTGCCCTACTGCAGACTCCTAACTAAGGTACGAGCATATGAAATTGGTTTCCAAGTAGGTGAGTGGCTCGAAGCCTTCTTAAGTAATAGAACCCAGTACGTTGTCCTCGATGGTGGGTGTTCATCAGAGGTGAGGGTTTCGTCTGGAGTGCCCAGGGAAGTGTGGCAGGTCCGCTGTTGTTTTCTATCTACATAAATGATCTTTTCGATAGGGTGGATGGGTGGATAGCAATGTGCGGCTGTTTGCTGATGATGCTGTGGTGTTCGGGAAGGTGTCGTTGTTGAGTGACTGTAGGAGGATACGAGATGATTTGGACAGGATTTGTGATTGGTGTAAAGAATTGCAGCTAACTCTAAATATAGATAAATATAAATTAATGCAGATGAATAGGAAAAAGAATCCCGTAATGTTTGAATGCCCCATTACTAGTGTAGCGCTTGACACAGTCACGTCGATTAAATTGATTTGGGCGTAACACTGCAGAGCGATATGAAGTGGGACAAGCATGTAGTGGCAGTTGTGGGGAAGGCGGGTAGTCGTCTTCGGTTCATTGGTAGAATTTTGGGAAGATGTGGTTCATCTGTAAGGGAGGCCGCTTATAAAACACTAATACAACCTATTCTTGAGTACTGCTCGAGCGTTTGTGATCCCCATAACGTCGGATTGAGGGAGGACATATAGGCAATTCCGAGGCGGGCTGCTAGATTTGTTACTGGTATGTTTGATCATCACGCGAGTTTTATGGAAATGCTTCAGGAACTCGGGTGGGAGTCTCTAGAGGAAAGGAGGCGTTATTTTCGTGAATCGCTACTGAGGAAATTTAGAGAACCAGCATTTGAGGCTGACTGCAGTACAATTTTGCTGCCGCCAACTTACATTTCGCGGGAAAACAGCAACGATAAGATAAGAGAGATTAGGGCTTGTACAGAGGCATATAGGCAGTAATTTTTCCCTCGTTCTGTTGGGGAGAGGAACAAGGAGAGAAGATGCTAGTTGTGGTACGAGATACCCTCCGCCACGCACCGTATGGTGGATTGCGTAGTATGTATGTAGATGTAGATGTAGATGTCTGACCACCTCTTTTTAATATGGTATTGAACATTAGATGTCAGAAGAAAGAGATTCATTAATATAAAAAGGAAGGAAGGAGCGTTGTCTTGTCAGTAGAGAAGCATTAACGGCAGATGGCTGAGTAAGTTAGAACATGGACTAATCACAGGGATGTGACTGAACAACAAATCATGCAGGGACATTACAGTGCTTCTATGGCTACTGATGTCGACTGATAATGATGTGACTGTGAGGAAATGCAAACAAACTGCCATACTGAGTACAGCCAGACCTCATGCACTGACAGACACGGACCACAGGGCACTGGACAGAGTGAGGGTAAGAAATCGCATGAAATCAGTGGCAGGAGCCGCTCATGGATACAGAATGCTACCAGGAGTCCAGCCACCAGAATGACCCTGGATTGCGAGTTAAAAGGAAATGAGTGCAATTGTCGAGTTGCTCCTCATAAATGACACATTTTTGTAGACGACTGTAAGCAAAGCTTGTAGTGGTCTAAAGAGCAATGCCGCTTGATAGTGGATGTTTGCAGACAAGTGATTTGAAGCGATGGACCATTTTTTTCGCTGTGGCAGTCTGACGGAAGTGGCTGGATTCAGTGATGCCTGTGAGAACGTTATCTACCGCTGTGTGAAGTGCTAATGGTGATATATTGGAGAGGATGGTATTATGGTTGTGAAGATTGTTATAGTTACGATGTGGATCTCTTATCGTACTTAAGAAATCGCTAAATGTAGAAGAATGCAAACACATTTAATAAAACATTCTCAGTTTTCTAGCTGTGTCAAGTGGTTTACTGCCCACGAGCTTTCGTCAGATATCTCCTCTGCCATTGTCAAGTGGATAACTGTCGCGTGGTTGTCATTGAATCTACATCTACATGACTACTCTGCAATTCACATTTAAGTGCTCGGCAGAGGGTTCATCGAACCACAATCATACTATCTCTCTACCATTCTACTCCCGATCAGCGCGCGGGAAAAACGAACACCTAAACCTTTCTGTTCGAGCTCTGATTTCTCTTATTTTATTTTGATGATCATTCCTACCTATGTAGATTCGGCTCAACAAAATATTTTCGCATTCGGGAGAGAAAGTTGCTGACAGAAATTTCGTAAAAAGATCTCGCCGCGACGAAAAACGTATTTGCTGTAATGACTTCCATCCCAATTCGCGTATCATATCTGCCACACTCTCTCCCATATTACGTGATAATACAAAACGAGCTGCCCTTTTTTGCACCCTTTCGATGTCCTCCGTCAATCCCACCTGGTAAGGATCCCACACCGCGCAGCAATATTCTAACAGAGGACGAACGAGTGTAGTGTAAGCTGTCTCTTTAGTGGACTTGTTGCATCTTCTAAGTGTCCTGCCAATGAAACTCTACCTTTGGCTCGCCTTCCCCACAATATTATCTATCTGATCTTTCCAACTGAAGTTGTTCATAATTTTAACACCCAGGTACTTAGTTGAATTGACAGCCTTGAGAATTGTACTACACTCCTGCAAATTGAAATAAGAACACCGTGAATTCATTGTCCCAGGAAGGGGAAACTTTATTGACACATTCCTGGGGTCAGATACATCACATGATCACACTGACAGAACCACAGGCACATAGGCAAAGGCAACAGAGCATGCACAATGTCGGCACTAGTACAGTGTATATCCACCTTTCGCAGCAATGCAGGCTGCTATTCTCCCATGGAGACGATCGTAGAGATGCTGGATGTAGTCCTGTGGAACGACTTGCCATGCCATTACCACCTGGTGCCTCAGTTGGACCAGCGTTCGTGATGGACGTGCAGACCGCGTGAGACGACGCTTCATCCAGTCCCAAACATGCTCAATGGGGGACAGATCTGGAGATCTAGCTGGCCAGGGTAGTTGACTTACACCTTTTAGAGCACGTTGGGTGGCACGGGATACATGCGGACGTGAATTGTCCTGTTGGAACAGCAAGTTCCCTTGCCGGTCTAGGAATGGTAGAACGATGGGTTCGATGACGGTTTGGATGTACCGTGCACTATTCAGTGTCCCCTCGACGATCACCAGAGGTGTACGGCCAGTGTAGGAGATCGCTCCCCACACCATGATGCCGGGTGTTGGCCCTGTGTGCCTCGGTCGTATGCAGTCCTGATTGTGGCGCTCACCTGCACGGCGCCAAACACGCATACGACCATCATTGGCACCAAGACAGAAGCGACTCTCATCACTGAAGACGACACGTCTCCATTCGTTCCTCCATTCACGCCCGTCGCGACACCACTGGAGGAGGGCTGCACGATGTTGGGGCGTGAGCGGAAGACGGCCTAACGGTGTGCGTGACCGTAGCCCAGCTTCATGGAGACGGTTGCGAATGGTCCTCGCCGATACCCCAGGAGCAACAGTATCCCTACTTTGCAGGGAAGTGGCGGTGCGGTCCCCTACGGCACTGCGTAGGATCCTACGGTCTTGGCGTGCATCTGTGCGTCGCTGCGGTCCGGTCCCAGGTCGACGGGCACGTGCACCTTCCGCCGACCACTGGCGACAACATCGATGTACTGTGGAGACCCCACGCCCCACATGTTGAGCAATTCGGCGGTACGTCCACCCGCCCTCCCGCATGCCCACTATATGCCCTCTCTCAAAGTCCGTCAACTGCACATACGGTTCACGTCCACGCTGTCGCGGCATGCTACCAGTGTTAAAGACTGCGATGGAGCTCCGTATGCCACGGCAAACTGGCTGCCACTGACGGCGGGGGTGCACAAATGCTGCGCAGCTAGCGCCATTCGACGTTCAACACCGCGGTTCCTGGTGTGTCCGCTGTGCCGTTCGTGTGATCATTGCTTGTACAGCCCTCTCGCAGTGTCCGGAGCAAGTATGGTGGGTCTGACACACCGGTGTCAATGTGTTCTTTTTTCCATTTCCAGGAGTGTATTTATCGAGTAATCGAATTCCAATGGATTTATTTTGGAACCCATGTGGATCACCTCACACTTTTCGTTATTTAGCGTGTACTGCCACCTGCCACACCATACAGCAATCTTTTCTAAATCGCTTTGCAACTGATACTGGTCTTCGGATGACCTTACTAGATGGTAAATTACAGCATCATCTGTGAACAACCTAAGAGAACTGCTCAGATTGTCACCCAGGTCATTTATATAGATCAGGAACAGTAGAGGTCCCAGGACGCTTCCCTGGGGAACACCTGATATCACTTCAGTTTTACTCGATGATTTGCCATCTATTACTACGAACTGCGAACTTCCTGACAGGTAATCACGAATCCACTCGCGCAACTGAGACGATACCCCATAGGCCCGCAGCTTGATTAGAAGTCGCTTGTGAGGAACGGTGTCAAAAGCTTTCCAGAAATCTAGAAATACGGAATCAACTTGAGATCCCCTGTCGATAGCGGCCATTACTTCGTGCGAATAAAGAGCTAGCTGCGTTGCACAAGAGCGACGTTTTCTGCAGCCATGCTGATTATGTATCAGTAGATCGTTCCCTTCGACGTGATTCATAATGTTTGAATACAGTATATGCTCCAAAACCCTACTGCAAACCGACGTCAATGATATAGGTCTGAAGTTAGATGGGTTACTCCTACTACCCTTCTTAAACACTGGTGCGACCTGCGCAATTTTCCAATCTGTAGGTAAAGATCTATCAGTGAGCGAGCGGTTGTATATGAGTGCTAAGTAGGGAGCTATTGTATCAGCATAATCTGAAAGGAACCTAACCGGTATACAATCTGGACCTGAAGACTTGCCCGTATCAAGCGATTTGAGTTGCTTCGCAACCCCTAAGGTATCTACTTCTAAGAAACTCATGCTAGCAGCTGTTCGTGTTTCAAATTCTGGAATATTCCATTTGTCTTCCCTGGTGAAGGAATTTCGGAAACCGGCGTTCAATAACTCCGCTTTAGCGGCACAGTTGTCGGTAACAGTACTATCGGCACTGCACAGCGAAGGTATTGACTGCGTCTTGCCGCTTGTGTACTTTACATACGACCAGAATTTCTTCGGATTTTCTACCAAATTTCGAGACAATGTTTCGTTGTGGAACCTATTAAAGGCATCTCGCATCGAAGTCCGTGCCAAATTTCGCGCGTCTAAATTTTAGCCAATCTTCGAGATTTCGCGTTCTTCTGAACTTCGCATGCTTTTTCCGTTGCCTCTGCAACAGCATTCGGACCTGTTTTGTGTACCACGGGGGATCCGTTCCATCTCTTACCAATTTATAAGGTATGAATCTCTCAATTACTGTTGCTACTATATCTTTGAATTTGACCCACATCTCGTCTACATTTGCATAGTCAGTTCGGATGGAATGGAGATTGTCTCTTAGGAAGGCTTCTAGTGACACTTTATCCGCTTTTTTAATAAAATTATTTTGTGTTTGTTTCTGATGGATTTGGAAGAAACGGTATTGAACCTAGCTACAACGACCTTGTGATCACTAATCCCTGTATCTGTCATGGTGCTCTCTATCAGCTCTGGATTGTTTGTGGCTAAGAGGTCAGGTGTGTTTTCGCAACCATTTACAATTCTCGTGGGTTCGTGGACTAACTGCTCGAAATAATTTTCGGAGAAAGCATTTAGGACAATCTCGGAAGATGTTTTCTGCCTACCACCGGTTTTGAACAAGTATTTTTGCCAACATATCGAGGGTAGGTTGAAGTCCCCACCAACTATAACCGTATGAGTGGGGTATTTATTTGCTACGAGACTCAAACTTTCTCTGAACTGTTCCGCAACTGTATGATCGGAGTCTGGGGGTCGGTAGAAGGAGCCAATTATTAACTTAGTTCGGCTGTTAAGTATAACCTTCACCCATACCAATTCGCACGGAGTATCTACTTCGACTTCACTACAAGATAAACCACTACTGAAAGACACAAACACTCCACCACCAATTCTGCCTAATCTATCTTTCCTGAACATCGTCTGAGACTTCGTAAAAATTTCTGCAGAACTTATTTCAGGCTTTAGCCAGTTTTCTGTACCCATAACGATGTCAGTTTCTGTGCTCAGGGACTTTCCCAGCACAACTACAACAATTTACAACTATAATTTCGACTGTTCCTTGATCCAAGCACATCCTATATTTGCCATGCACCCTTTGCAGCAGTGCTTATATAGCCGCGTCGTCGCTCGTGACGTCACTGATGCTCGGTCCCTCACCACATATGGTCATGTTTTGGCCGTGCGACCACCAGGCCCGCTCCAACTCCCTCAACACCGGGTCCCGCGTTGTACTCAGCTGCAGTCCACCGTCTCTATTGAAGGTTTTGTCAGAAATTCTAATCTCTATGGCCTCGTTTAGAGCTACGTCGATGACACCTTCGTCATTTGCCCACATGGACAAGAAAAGTTAGAAGAGTTCCTGCAGCACCTCAACAGCATCCACGACCCCATCAGCTTCACAATGGAAGTAGAGAAGGAGGGTTTCCTGCCGTTCTTGGACAAACCGGATGGGTCTCTAGGTCATAGCGTTTACCGCAAACCCAGCCACACGGATCGGTACCTGCACGCCACCAGCTTCCATCACCCAGCACAGAAACATTCGGTTCTGAGGACCTTAGTAGATCGTATCAGACGCTGAAAACTTGCCGACAGAATTGAGCCACTTACGCAAAATTCTTAAGGAAAACGGTTACAACAACAAACAGATCTAACAAGCAGTGTCATCTAAGCCTCAAAGGAAGAAGACCTCTGAAGAAGACACCGAGCAGGTGGCATTCTTACCGTTTTGTGGTTCGACAACAGGTAAGATTAGTCGAATCCTGAAGAGGCACAAAATAGACACAATCTTCAGGCCTCTGGCAAAGATCCAGCAACTACTGAAATCTGTGAAAGACGATTTAGGCCTCAGAACGCCAGGAGTTTACAAGACACCGTGTGGATGTGGGCAGTTCTGTGTCGGCCAGACTGTTTGCACTATTGAGCAGCGCCGCATGGAACACGAAAGGTGTTACCGTCTGCGCCATCCCGAAAAGTCAGCTGCAGCAGAACATGCTCTGGAAAACGAGACACCGAATTGCATTCGATGAGACGTCTATTTTTAAACGGACTAATGGCTTCTGGGATAGGGTGATAAACGAGGCCATAGAGATTAGAATTTCTGACAACACCTACAATAGAGACGATGGATTGCAGCTGAGTACATCTACATATATATTCCGCTTGCCACCAAGTGGTGTGTGGCGGAGGGAACAATTCGCACCAACGTCATATTCGCCCCCTCCCCCCCCCCCCCCGCCCTCCCCCTTTGTTCCACTCGCGGATCGCACGAGGTAAAAACGACTGTCTGAACGCCTCAGTACAAGCTCTTATTTCCCTTTTCTCTGAATGTTTAACATTACGCGATTTGAAAGTTGGTGGTAATAATACACTCCTGGAAATGGAAAATAGAACACATTGACACCGGTGTGTCAGATCCACCATACTTGCTCCGGACACTGCGAGAGGGCTGTACAAGCAATGATCACATGCACGCCACAGCGGACACACCAGCATTTGTGCACCGCTGCCGTCAGTGTCAGCCAGTTTGCCGTGGCATACGGAGCTCCATCGCAGTCTTTAACACTGGTAGCATGCCGCGACAGCGTGGACGTGAACCGTATGTGCAGTTGACGGACTTTGAGCGAGGGCGTATAGTGGGCATGCGGGAGGCCGGGTGGACGTACTGCCGAATTGCTCAACACGTGGGGCGTGAGGTCTCCACAGTACATCGATGTTGTCGCCAGTGGTCGGCAGAAGGTGCACGTGCCCGTCGACCTGGGACCGGACCGCAGCGACGCACGGATGCACGCAAAGACCGTAGGATCCTACGCAGTGCCGTAGGGGACCGCACCGCTACTTCCCAGCAAATTAGGGACACTGTTGCTCCTGGGGTATCGGCAAGGACCATTCGCAACCGTCTCCATGAAGCTGGACTACGGTCCCGCACACCGTTAGGCCGTCTTCCGCTCACGCCCCAACATCGTGCACCCCGCCTCCAGTGGTGTCGCGACAGGCGTGAATGGAGGGACGAATGGAGACGTGTCGTCTTCAGCTATGAGAGTCGCTTCTGCCTCGGTGCCAATGATGGTCGTATGCGTGTTTGGCGCCATGCAGGTGAGCGCCACAATCAGGACTGCATACGACCGAGGCACACAGGGCCAACACCCGGCATCATGGTGTGGGGAGCGATCTCCTACACTGGCCGTACACCTCTGGTGATCGTCGAGGGGACACTGAATAGTGCACGGTACATCCAAACCGTCATCGAACCCATCGTTCTACCATTCCTAGACCGGCAAGGGAACTTGCTGTTCCAACGGGACAATGCACGTCCGCATGTATCCCGTGCCACCCAACGTGCTCTAAAAGGTTAAGTCAACTACCCTGGCCAGCAAGATCTCCAGATCTGTCCCCCATTGAGCATGTTTGGGACTGGATGAAGCGTCGTCTCACGCAGTCTGCACGTCCAGCACGAACGCTTGTCCAACTGAGGCACCAGGTGGAAATGGCACGGCAAGCCGTTCCACAGGACTACATCCAGCATCTCTACGATCGTCTCCATGGGAGAATAGCAGCCTGCATTGCTGCGAAAGGTGGATATACACTGTACTAGTGCCGACATTGTGCATGCTCTGTTGCCTGTGTCTATGTGCCTGTGGTTCTGTCAGTGTGATCATGTGATGTATCTGACCCCAGGAATGTGTCAATAAAGTTTCCCCTTCCTGGGACAATGAATTCACGGTGTTCTTATTTCAATTTCCAGGAGTGTATATGCTCTACATCCTCGGTGAAGGTTGGATTTCAGAATTTAGTGAGCAGCCCGTTGTGTTTAGCGTCTCGTCTATCTGCAAGTGTGCCTCACTTCAAACTTTCTATGAGATTTGTAACGCTCTGCCGATGGCTAAATGTACCAGTCACGAATCTTGCCGCTCTTCTTTGGACCTTCTCAATTTCTTGAATCAGACCCAACTGGTAAGGGTCCCATACAGACGAACAATAGTCTAAGAGTGGTCGAACTAACGTATTGTAAGCTATTTCCTTTGCTGAAGGACTGCATCGCTTCAGGATTCTACCAAAAAACTGCAGCCTAAGAGTTCGCCTTGCCCGTTACTTGTACAGCGTGGGATGCAGTGTTGAGGGAGTTGAAGTGGGCCCAGCGCTCGTGCGGCCAAAACATTACCATATTATATGGCGCGGGGCCGAGCACCAGTGATGTCACGAGCGACGGCGCGGCTACATAAGCACGGCAGTGACAACTACTTGACACAGTCATCCACTTGACGATGGCAGAGGAGTTCTCCGATGGCAGATGAGATCTCCGCCGAAAGCTCGTGGGCAGTAAACCACTTGACGTGGCTTGAAACCTGAGAATGTTTTACTAACGGATATCGCCGCGAAAGCATGCATTCGTGCAAACCCATTTTGTAGCATTGTGCACTGCATACAGTTCAGGAACAGTCTGGACAGGAAGATCGTTTGTATCAGCAAGACTCTCAGTCTGTCTTAAGGCAGGGGTTCAAGCTGTCATAAGGCCAAAGTGTGGACGCACTCCATATTAGTGCTGTCTAACAGGTGTCCGGGTACTTCCGATCAGACAGTGTACATCAGTTTGGCAAAATACCCTCACAATTAAGGAGAATCTAATTCTGCCTATTCCAAGGAAGAAAAGTCTGACAAGTGTGAATATCAGCAAAAGTATCTCTTCACTGGTAGAAGCTGATATCAGGGAGGAACACTTTTGGATCTGGAGAAATGGAAGAACATGTGAGCCCATATTGACTCCTAGTACTTAGAAGGTAGATTTAAGAAACCCCAATCTATGTTTATTGCATTTGTAGACTTAGAAAAAGCTTTTGACAGAAGTACACTCTTATCAGGGGTAAAACAAAAGTAGCGAAAAGTTATGTACAACTTGTAGAGAAACCAGATTGCAGTCATAAGAATGGAGGGTAATCAATGGAAGCACTAGCTGAGAAGTAAGTCAGGCGCCATTGTAGCCTATTCAACATGTGATGCTCAGTAAATTGTTATGTATGAGGGAATCTGTATAGTAATGCCTCCAAATTTTTTATTCTGTTCTCAATACCGATTGAGGTCTTACATCAGGTGTATATTATTCAGTCGACTTTACCACTCCGCTGATACAGGTTGTAACCCTCTGCCACTAGAGGGCTCTGAATATTTGTGTTGAGCTTAGTGGTGTTTAACATAGCTATGACAGTTCATGAGAAAGCGTCAGGAAACTGAAATCACGAATTAGAAAAGCTCGTACACTTGCGGAGCATCCTGTCCTTCAGCGCAGCAGTGCTAAGTCGAAGAAGTCTCCTGTCAACCTGTTGAG
Organism: Schistocerca gregaria; assembly: GCF_023897955.1. Lineage (NCBI taxonomy): Eukaryota > Metazoa > Arthropoda > Insecta > Orthoptera > Acrididae > Schistocerca > Schistocerca gregaria. The sequence goes on along the minus strand of NC_064930.1, from coordinate 109,692,875 downwards.
GAAGCGTGTGACCTCTGCTCAGACTTCATCGTCTCTCTTGAAGCGTTTGCCACTGAAGTGTTCCTTTAGCTAGGGGACGATAGGGTCCAAAAACGTCTCCTTATTGCCTCCCCCCTCACATTGTTGAAGAAACTTGCGAGCACAGTCAAGGTATTGTTCCTCGTGTCTGTCAGTCAGCATCCAGGGGACCCAGCCAGGACACACCTTGCGATAACGCTACGTTTCTGTTGAAGCTCTTTCAATTGTGCCACGGGAAGCTTTAGGAATGCGTTCAACAAATTCACGGACAGTGACCCTCCGATCTATGAGCAGCTCACTGTTGGTCTTCTGGTCAATCGCATCCGAAACCGGCGGTCTTCCACTCAGTTCTCCATCGTGAACTTCTGTGCGACCCTGCACCATTTGTGGACTTGATGAATCGACATGCACTCTTCACCATAAACCATAGCCAGTTACCCATGAATCTCCACAGGTGGTAACTTCCTTGCCTGGAGAACTCGCATGTAGTGTGATCGGCGATCAACACTTCCCTCTTTCCATCTCTGACGGCTGCCACGCCAACACTGAGCGACGTAGTCAGTCACAGACAGGGTGGGGGGGGGGAGGTCGAGAGTGGGGGAACCACTGTGCACGCCATTGTTGTCGGATTTAGCTTAGCGCCTTCCCTCAAGGCTGTAGCTCTTAGGGAACCTTGCTTTTGGTACAACCCTCGTACATGTTGAGTGGACATGTGAGTTATTCAGGATAGAGAAATCCCTGCAAAGGTCTGAAAAGAGCGTTCTGAGTCCGAACAGGGTAGCATCGCTCATAGCACATTGGAGTAAGAAAATGTTAATATAGCACTAGTTGAAACTTCCTGGCAGGTTAAAACTGTCTGCCGGTCTGAGACTCAAACTCGGGACATTTGCCTTTCACAAGCAAGTGCTCTACCAAGTGAAGTACCCAAGCACGACTCACGCCCACTCCTCTCAGCTTTACTTCTGCCAGAGCTTCTGTAAAGTTTGTAAGGTAGGAGACAAGGTACCGGCAGAAGTTAAACTGTGAGGACGGGGTGTGAGTCATGCTTGAGTAGCTCAAATGGTAGAGCACTTTCCCAATAAAGGCAAAGGTCCGGAGTTCGAGTCTCGGTCTGGCACACAGTTTTAATCTTCCAGGAAGTTTCATATCAGCGCACACTCCACTGCAGAGTGAAAATCTCATTCTGGCCTACATTGATGTTTTAAGCACCTTATTGCTTCCCACTGTTGAAGAGCAATTCGGTGATCACTATTGCATATTTCAACACCATCGAGCACCTGTTCATAATGCACGGCCTGTGGCGGAATGTTCACACGACAATGACATCCCTGTAATGGACTGGCCTGCACAGAGTCGTGACCTGAATCCCATAGAACAGCTTTGGGATGTTTTGGAACGCCGAGTTCGTGCCAGGACTCACCAATTGACACCGATACCTCTCATCAGTGCGCCACTCTATGAAGAATGGGCTGCCATTCCCCCAAGAAACCTTCCGACACCTGATTGAATGAATGCCTGCGAGAGTGGAAGCTGACATCAAGGACAACGGTGGGCAAACACCATGTTGAATTCCAGCATTACCGATGGAGAGCACCACGAACTTGTAAGTCATTTTCTGCCACGTGTCCAGATACTTTTGATCAGATAGTGTACCTTCTACAGTCTGCAGCAGGGCACTGTGCCAAAAGCTTTCTGGAATATGTAATGTGCCTTTTGCCGTTGACCCACAGTTTTGCAGGATATTGGGTAAGAAAAGAGTAGACCGAGTTCTGCACGAGTGAACCGTGCCGTGTGGCTGCACCGTGACCAGATGGCATTCAGTATCGCAGTGGGCAGTGGTCGTAATGCTTTGAGCTCGTCAGTGTATTGCATTCTCCTTTGCAGTGGCGTGCAAACTGAATTGGGCCAGTACTGCTGGATTTTCCTCTGTAAAGGGCGATTTGAGTACGAGGGTCAGTCAAAAAGTAATGCCTCCTATTTTTTTTTCTACGTTTAATTGTCAGGAAATTTAAATGCAATTACATAGGTTGAAAACCACAACATTGAGGTTCATTTTGTCATTTTTCAATGTAATCTCCGCCCATCTCTACAGTTTTGGTCCATCTTTGAACAAGGGCATGTATCCCAGCACGGTAAAAATCACAGTTCTGCTTCCTAAGCCATTGACGCACGGATGTTTTGACGGCCTCCTCATCTTCAAAATGAATCCCACGATGAGCTTCTTTTAGTGGCCCGAACAGATGGAAGTCTGATGGTGCCAGGTCAGGGCTGTATGGGGGATGAGGCAAAACTTCCCATCCAATTTTGACAATCTCGTCAGAGGTGTGACGACTGGTGTGTGGTCTTGCATTGTCATGCAAAAGAAGAACATCTGCCATTGATTTTGTTGGGCGAACTCGCTGAAGACGTGCTTTAAGTTTTTTGAGGGTTGTGACGTATTGAACAGAATTTATTGTGCATCCCTGCTCCAAAAAATCAACCAGAATCACACCCTCTGTATCCCAGAAAACTGTTGCCATAACTTTCCCTGCCGATCGCACAGTTTTGAATTTTTTCTTCCTCGGCGAGCTTGTGTGACGCCACTCCATTGACTGCCTCTTTGATTCGGGTTCAAAAAAATGCACCCATGTTTCGTCCCCGGTCACAATGTTTTTCAGAAACTCATCTCCCTCCAAACGGAAGCGCTGCAAGTGTTGGGAGGCTATTGTTTTCCTTGCCTCTTTATTCTGATCGGTTAACATTCTTGGAACCCACCGTGCACAAACTTTTGAGTACCCCAATTGTTTAATAATCGTGATCACACTGCCTTTACTAAGAGAAATAATGCGACACACTTCATCTGCAGTCACCCGACGGTCACCACGAATGATGTCATCAACTTGCTGAATGTTGTGTGGAGTCACTGCACTCACCGGCCTGCCGATCCGCTTTTCGTCAGTCAACGGTGTTTGCCCTTCAGCTTCCTTACAACGACGAACCCGTCGTCTAACAGTGCTGACATCCACTGTCACAACACCATACACCTTCTTCAGTCTTTCATGAATGCGTATGGGCGTTTCACCTTCTGCATTCAAGAATTCAATCACACAACGCTGTCTCAAACGAACATCGATGTCGGCCATCTTACAAACTTCTGCTGTGCTGCCACCTGTTGACACAGAAAGTTACTACTGCAGTGGATTGCAGAAGAAGGTTTGAGGAATGGGGCCAAATTCAAATTTTTCACTTAACTTAATTTTTTTAAGTAGAAAAAAAATGGGAGGCATTACTTTTTGACCGACCCTCGTACATAGAGTACTGCTATGCTGGAACTGACCCGACGAGAGAGGAGCGAGCGGCGCTGCCAGGCAGGCTGGAGCGGCGGGGAGGCGGAGTCGGCGCAGCAGCAGCAGCCTCTGGAGGCCAGCCGTTGCCAGGGTGTGGCCGGGACACGGAGGTCTGCCTGCTGGTCGCCGCTTCCAGCGCACTGCAACAGGGGCGCAGTGGGGCACCGAAGCGGCAGGTACTGGCAGAAGGCCTAACCTCCCACACGCAGCCACGTAAGGGGGGTAGGATGTCAACGACGTGCCCGTAGCGCTAGGCTTCCACCCAGAACAGGCCCCGCCCATTCACCCCCCTCCACGCCTATCCGTAGTGTAAGGCCCGCCCCTAAACGGCCGCCAGTTCCACAAACTGGAAGCTACATCAAAGTTGTTATCGTCACAGTCCAACACATGTTACACTGTGATGAGATTCAGTAATGATAGTAATATTATATGAATGTACATTATTAAAGAAAGGAAAGTATTTATAGAGAACTGAAAGCATAGGCAGCAATAGGAAACAAAAATAACGTGATGTTATTTCAGGGCAATAAGGACAAATTTTCATTAACTAATTCACTTAATACGTTTATTTGTGGGAAACAGCATAGCAAACATACAGTGCGAAAACTATGGTCTTGACTCTGTCATGTCGGTAGTAAAGCCACGGATGCAGTTGACTAGCTCTGCTGTCTAAAATCAACGTTATCTATAAATAAGTGGAAGTCGTTTTGTTTATGTAGGCCCTCATAGTAGCTCACCAAAATTAATCAATGTAAGAATGCCATAAAGTAGAAACTCCTAATGAAAGCAGTAAGATATTTGCTTATATGTCATATTTCGTTAGTATTTGCATGGGTAATGGGTGAATTTTAACTTGTAAATTCTTGCGATGCCATAACTGCGCATTATAAACGAGGTTATAAAGAATTGTGGCTGTTTCTGTGTGATTAGTGTCCTATATGCTGTTGCAAACGTCTCAGGAAAATGATCTGTCGTTATTCTTTGTCCTGTCTGTTTTTAACCAAAACATTTATTAATTTCGTAAATGTCATTCAAACCAGTTTTTAAAAATAATGATGATCATGTGTATGTTTGTCACAGAGCAGTTATGGAGGAATTAAATGCTGCAGTCTTTCACAGCTGTAAAACGTCCTTCATGCTGTGCTAGTTCTTCTTCCACCCCTAAAACGTTTCAGCAAAACTATTCAGTGAATAACACACAAAAACAGCTTGAATCTATATAGCAAGAACAAAGTAGTTTTGATGCCATCTGGAAGTATAGTGAACATTGGTATTTGTTTCACATATACTGTCTGAGTTCTGGAACTTTAATGTCAAGTATACTGTGGTTCCTCTTTTCTTTGATGGTAGGTCTTTCCTGTTGTAGCTTTGGCCGCTTTTTCTCACATAGAAGTATGTTTCTTCATAGGCTATTCGTCTGAATACTGAGTTCTCGTATTTAAAGAATTCAGTGCTAAATTGTTTTCTCTTATGTTTGCTGTGGAAGTACCTGGCACGGCTGAGACCAACTGTGCACGTTTTTTATAAGGTGTCTTTTAACTGTCTGGCAAATTTAAGAACTAGCAACATATTAGTTTAACATTTACTCCAAGTGCAGCCGAACGTGGTAAACCACGTCGGCCAACTGAAAGGATGCCCAGGCGCCGAACAAAGACCGGGAAAACCGGGGTTCGAGACTTGTTCCGGGTGAAATCCTAGCATTAACGATTCCTTGTCAAATGGGCCGACTTGGATCAGGAGAGGCACCACAAGACACTTCAATTTCCACTTACAAATAAATTCACAAAACTTCGCCAGCATGAACAAGAAGGATTCAGGATTCACGCTCACAGCAGTGGAAGGTCAAAACATGGCAAAATAGACTTTTTTTAGATGTGAAATTTAATGATTTTTTTCACTTACTGTTGGCTGAATTTTTTGCTACAGGTACACTTTTCTTCATAAGTAAGAGAGATTCTTCGATGAATTTTGGGCGGCATACAACCCATACTTACGTGTTTATAAAACTCTGGAATTTATTTAATTTATGAAAAAAATAAATGAGTTGTTACATATTAAACTTCACATTTAGAAAAAAACTCAAATTTTATATTTAATTATCTCAGTTTTTGATAGATCTGCAAAATTCTACAGTTCTGCATTAAGGAGTTCGTGAAACTTCCTGCCAGATTAAAACTGTGTGTCGGACCGAGACTCGAAGTTGCAGAAGAGCTTCTGTGAAGTTTGGAAGGTAGGAGACGAGGTATGGGCAGAATTGAAGCTGTGAGGATGGGGTGTGAGTCGTGCTTGGGTAGCTCAGATGGTAGAGCACTTGCCCGCGAAGGCAAAGGTCCCGAGTTAGAGTCTCGGTCTGGCACACAGTCTGCCAGGAAGTTTCATATCAGCGCACACTCCGCTGCAGAGTGAAAATCTCATTCTGGAAACATCCCCTAGGCTGTCGCTGAGCCACGTCTCCGCTATATCGTTTCTTTCAGGAGTGCTAGTTCTGCAAGGTTCGCAGGAGAGCTTCTGTAAAGTTTGGTAGGTAGGAGACGAGGTACTGGCAGAATTGAAGCTGTGGGGACGGGTCGTGAGTCGTGCTCGGGTAGGTCAGTTGGTAGAGCACTTGCCCGCGAAAAGCAAAGCTCCCGAGTTCGAGTCTCGGTCCGGCAAACAGTTTTTATCTGCCAGGAAGTTTCATATCAGTGCACACTCTGCTGAAAAGTGAAAGTCTCATTTAGGAGATCGTGTTTAATAAGCATACCATGTTTCAAAGTAACAGGATATTTATTTTTGATGTTACATGTACCTAAGTCCAGAAATTTGTGTTTTGCAGAAAGTGCCCGTTAAAGTTTCTGCTTGTATTTGGCATTCTTTTAGAACTGTCCAGCAATGTAAACAGGTTCTTTTTGGTTTTCTAAATCAGTTTTCTTCCTTTTCACATTCCTATGACCCATTCTTCTTCATTTTATCACCTCCATAAATGATTTATCTGCTTTCACTACACGCTCTCTGTCTACCGCATACAAAGCTTTGATGCAGTTCGATCCGGGCTTAATTCCCGTTTTCTGTAAAACATGTTTCCTGTTTTGCACACCATTATTAAAACATGAAACTGCATCATAAACAACAAAAGCAAATGCATTTCTTCCCACAAAAATGGTTTTTGGCAATATTTCCCATACACATTGGTTAAAACTTTCAAATGGTTCAAATGACTCTGAGCGCTATGGGACTTAACATCTGAGGTCATTAGTCCCCTAGAACTTAGAACTACTTAAACCTAACCTAACCTAAGGACATAACAAACATCCATCCTTGAGGCAGCATTCGAACCTGCAACCATAGCAGTTGTGGGGCTCCAGACTGAAGCGCCTAGAACCACTCGTCCACCGCGGCTGGCGGTTGAAACTTGCATTTGGGTTTTGGAAGACATTTCTTGAAAGAAAGTATCGATATCAATAGTCCTTTGTTTCACGCATGACAAACTCTGGCGCAAATATAAACATTCGAATTCTACAGAGCGAAATACACTTAAGTATGACAGAAGAATGCTTTGCAAAGGGTCATGGCGCTATATCTCGGTACTCTTAAGACCAAATAACATTCCTTACAATCTTTCAAATATATATGTTTCACACATCAAACTATTCAGGAAAATGTGCACTACAAAATAGTCATATTTTTGAAAAATCTAACTTTTTTAAAAATTTTAGACGTTCTGCCCCCCTTAAAAGGGAAGTAGAATTTATGACTTGGCAATGTAAAATTGTATATGGTGCAAGCTACCGTTTTTTACAATCTATCTTCGCCAGAGAGCAATTTTTTACAGTTTCACACGTATCCTGCCAGTGCTGAAACAACAATATTTTACAATTTTTTTTCACGACTCAAATATTTTGCTCTGTATGAAATCGTTTATAAAAAAATGATTTGTCACACACAAATTTTTTACTGTGGAAGTAATAGGCCTAATACTGTTCCAGTACACTGTCATTACCTCTGTAATCACTAATAGAAAACAATACAGTTCTACTTCTAGTGAAAGCTGAGAAAGATACATTAAATGTGAAAAAAGGAAACTTATGGGAAAACTGACTTCAGAGTTAAAGCAGTCCTACTGGATAGCTACAATCTTCATCGTCATCCCCAAATGTGACATGTAATCTCCTCACAGCACCTCTTTTCATGTGCTATGCTTTCTTTAGTAGACGTTTGAGAGAATAGTTTCGATTTTCTAGCCTAGAATGATCGAATGTCAACATGATAATCATCACCCCAGAGCCAGCTAAAAATCCTAGTAACTCAAGAACCTGTCATTTTGTAGTTTTACCTTGTTTAAATGGTACCACAGCGTCATATACACCACAATGACGTGTTATAATACACACAGGTTATTATCATTTACTACTAAATCATTAACGTACAATTGCAATTGCTTTTGACACTTCATGTCACCCTAAAGCAATTTCAACAACTTTTTTTGTTTACGATCTGTCCACGAATCCATCTCCAAAAGTATGGCTATATTCAAATCAGATACTATTAAAAAATTTCACCAGAGTAATGCCGCTCACTTCAGATCCCAGAACTATTGAATGTTTCACCATTAAATTCAGTTTTCCACTAGCTCCCAAAGTTTTTAATCTGGACAAAGTTCTGTAGAATGAAGGCTTTCACGACCGGGTGACATGGCTGTTGATATATTTTTCGGGATGTGAAGTCGTGGTCCAAGAACTTTTTCTGCTCCTTACGTTTCGTCCAGGACAGCGCTGGACTTCCTCAGAGGCGCTGCTCCGCTGAGTCTTGCCGACTGACTGGTCGGGTATCTGAGAGCGACTTATATATTGTGAGAAAGGGGGGCGTGGTTCGGGAGACACGTGATGAGCAGTGATAGTCCATAGGAAAGTTTAAGGTTCACTATCGATTATCACCTCGTCAAAGATAAAACTTGTTAGCTTTTTTGTAGAGCCAAAGTTCTATCCTTAATCTCATTATACCTTTTATAGTATAAAAATGTTTCTAAATCTGCACTAATTTCAGTCCTTGTGACTCAAAAGAGCTTTCTCCTCACACCACGTTTAAATAAACGATCAAACAATGAGTGAGAATGTTACAGAAACAACAGTTGCCTTCACCACATATAAACAAACACTGCAATCAAAGATACAAACCGAAAACAACAGAGCGTATTTTGCAGGCTGGCAAACAGTTAAACTTCATATCTGTCACATACCACAAAAACAAATTACTGGAGCATAGAAGTCTCGAAATGTTGATGAAAGAGTGACAGATATCAGCCACCCACAACACTTTTCAGCAACAAGAACTGCGTGCACCAACATGGAAAATTGGTAGAATAATATGGTTATATTTAGAGTACAACCATGTGCAATACATGATTTCAAAAAGGAAGTCTCATAAAATATCTTAAGGCACTAAAAAATTCGTTATTTTCATCGAAAATCTGATTCCTTGTTCCCTTAAGGTGTGTTTGCTGGCGCTGTGTTTTACGGCAACGTGTGGCCGCAGTAGTGTTGCTGTCAACACTGCTTAAATGTGCAAACCATACACGGTACCACTGTGACACTGCCAGCAATATTGTTTATGTGTCATGTTGTTGCAGGTTTGTGAGGTGCTGCTGACCAGTGGTGGAGATTATTTCACATGGCCAGACCACGTCTGCTACTGCCCTTATCTGTAAATGCTTCCCTGTTCGTCCTTTTCACACCCACAATGCTGCAGGGCCAATTTACACAATCTGAACAACAAAACAATGTTATTTTACTTCAGTTCAGAAGATGGGGCAGGTGCTTTCAGGCATTCAGTTTTTTTGTTGTCTACAGGAATGCAGAAATGGGCAACTGAAAGATGCATTAATTTCATAAATATAGAGTGTACATCCACAGCCACCGCTATGGAATAAATACAAAGACGCAATCTGGAAAGAGGACGTTCTTGACGCTACCATCGTAGTAGGAGGTCTGCAGTAGCGAGTCATAATTTTATCCTACATGGTCTCTTAAGACTTCTAAATGTTTTAAAGCTTTATCTCATGTGATTCTGTGTTCGTGGGCAGAAATTTGCCAACTTTCTTCTTTTGTCTTTATGATCTTTGTATACATTACTTTTCAGGTCCCATAACTCCGGTTCTAGATGTACAGAATTTATGAAATTTATATATGTCTCACGGTACTGTGGATTATAGTAATATTTTGACATAAAAATTTAATTAGTATTTCTGACAGCTTTAATAAATTTCCTGAGTCTTCCCAGCAAAATCTTACAAACGTCTGGTCCCCAGAGACTTACTGATGAGAAGTCAGCCTACACTTTAAAGAGAAATATCAAACTTATTTATCAACTGCCAGTAGGCAAAACTGAAGGGCTATCGCCAATCTTGTTCCAACTAGTATACATTATTTCATAAATGGACTAATTGCTTTTAAACAGTACATTCAAAATCGCATTCTAGATGTGGTATATTTCCAGAATCACTTCAGGAGTTAAGAGATTGAGAAGCAATTCGCTCATTAAAAAACGAAGCACCTACGAAGCCTAATTTCTCTCTTTCTTGCTAACTCTTTCCCGTGTGGAAAGAATACTTGGCGGAAGAGCGAAATGCACATCTACAAGTCTGCTTTCGTCCATTTTTCAGCATGTGCAAATACTTCTAGGCCGGAAATGTATTCCCGCAACTATTGCCAGGTAACAGTCGCTGGCAATGTTGCCAAACATAGGACTGCAATTTCATATGGCAGGAAATGTTACCAGATAGTACTGTCGGGCTGTATTGTTGACAATATGCAATTTTTATGGCCTGGTTTGCTTTCCCCTCAACGTTATCTATGTGAACGTCCCAATTTAAGTTGTTCGTAATTGCGATTCCTAGGCTTTTAGCCAATTGATAGCCTTTAACTTTGTATGTTTTACTGTATAATCGAAATTTAATTGGTTTCTTTTTGCACTCATTTGAGTGACCTCGCACTTTTCCTAATTGAGAAACAATTGCCACGTTTTGCTCCATTCAGGTATCCTCTCTAGTCATTTTGCAATCGGTTTCCATTTTCTGATGACTTTACTGGATCGTAAATGACACCATCACTTGCAAACAATCTAAGATTATCTCCTAAATCGTTTATGTACATTAGGAACAGTAGGGGACCCCTAACATTTCCATGGGAAACGTCAGATACCACTTCTGTTTTACTCGATGTTTTTCTGTCGATTACTACACGCTGTGACCTTTCTGAGAAGAAATGGAGGATCCAGTCGCACAACAGAAGTGTCTTGTGAGGAGCGGTGTCAAAAGCTTGTGGAATCCAGGAATATGGAATGAATTTGAGATCCTCTATCGATATCAGTCATTACTTCACGTGAATAAAGTGACAGTCGTGTTTCAGAAGAACGATATTATCTGAATCCATACTAAGTGTGTGCAAGATAATTCATAATGTTCAAACACAGGCGTATTGGTGTGATCTTTCCAGTTTTTGGTGCGGATCTTTTGTCGAGCGAGCGGTTGCGTAATTGCTAAGTCTTGGCCTATTGTATTAGCATAAAGTGAAAGGAACTTCATTGGTATGATATATGGGCCAGAAGAGTTGCCTTTGTTAAGCTGCCCTGCTACACCGAGGATGTCTACTTCCAAGTTACACACTTTTTACCAGCAGTTCTTGATTCGAATTCTGGAATATTTACTACGTCTTCTTGATGAAGAAATTTCGGATAACCGAACTTAACAACTCTCGTGTGGTGTCGCCTTCGTCGGTAACATTACCATTGCTATCATGCAAGAAAAGTTTTGTTTTGATTTGTTTTAGGGCGCAAAAACAACTAAAGTCATGCGCGGCCATGCCAGAACCGTAGAACACGAAGACGAAAACGGAGTGAAAAGCGACGGAAGGAGTGACAGCTAAAAGCAGGGAGACAACGGAGGTTTCTTTTTGTTTTGTTGTTGTGGTTTTAGGGCGCACAGCTAGAATGGTCATTAGCGCCCTGACTAAGTTAGGAATGCACTGCGAGGCGCGAGGTTAAAACAGCAACTAAAAGGGACAACAATATAAAAGACATATTAACATGCAAGGGATTAAAAGAAAACAGTATAATCAAATGTCATTAGACAGGTTTGCCAAGTGGATAAAACGAAGAACGCGAGCAGCTGCTCCTGGGTCATCCGCTAAAATTTCATCCAGAGTACATGGCAGGCCAAGATCAACGCGCAATGTATTAAAATTCGGACAGGACGTTAAAACGTGGCGTACCGTCAGAAATTGCCCACATGGGCAGAGCGACGCCGGCGCAGCCGTCAGCAGATGGCGATGGCTGAACCGGCAGTGTCCAATTGGTAACCGGGCCAAAACGACCTCCTCCCGCCGAGGAGGGCGTGAAGAGGTCGTCCGAGCCGTGGGAAGAGGTTTCGAGGCCCGAAGCTTGTTCGCAAGTGTAGCGCAATCGGCATGTCACAGCGATAAAATGCGCTGACAAGTAAATGACCCTGCTAAAATCAGATGAAGGCACACAACAAGAAGCCGTCCGAGGCTGGAGGACCGCGGCCTTGGCCGCGGCATCTGCAGCTTCGTTCCCGGGGACACCGACATGGCCAGGTCTTGAACTAAAGAGTAAATGTCCTTCGCTATGTTGCTACTACGGATAAAAAGGAAAACGACCGAGAACTCAGACGGCTTTTGTGTACTGTACGCACAACCAGAATCTCTTTGTATATCCAGTCAAATTTCGAGCATCTCGCATTTGCGTAACTTTCGAGCTTCACTAAGACATCGCCAATCTTGGAAATTTTGTTTTCTTTTACATTTGGCGTTCTCTTCTCGTTGCTTCAGCAATGGCTTCCTGACCCATTTCATGTACCATGGGGAATCCGCACCATCGTTTATTAATTTATTTGGTAAAAATCTCTCAATTGGTTCCGATACTATTTCTTTGAAGTTAAGCAGCATCTCGTCTGCACTAACATAGTTGGGAAGAAGTAGAGGCTGTCTCTTAGCTGCTTATCTGCTTTTGGTGGGTTTGGATGTTGCGATGGTCAGTCTTGCTACAACAATCTTGTGGTCACTAATCCCTGTACCCATCACAATGTTCTCTATTTGCTCAGTGTTACCAGTTGCTAAAAGTCAAGTATGTTTTTGCAGACGAGTGAGCTCGTCAACTAACTGCTGAAAATAATTTTTGGAGTAAGCATTTAGTGCAGTTCCTGACGATTTTTATACCTAGGATGGGCTTTGAATAGGCAGTTTTGCCAACAAATCGAGGATAGACAGAAGTTACGATTGACTGTAACTGTGTGAGTGGGGTACCTACTTGTGAAAAGCTTTTTTCACTGTTCGGCAACTGTGCCACGTGAGTTGGGGGGGGGGGGGGGGGGGTTGGTGAAAGAAACCAATTACACTAGTTAACAAGTTTAAACATTTTTCTGCATCTGGTTTGTAAATGGGTGGATTTACGTAATTTTGGAGTGCTGAATACGCTGATATAATCAGTTTTTCTGTATGACGTCACATTTTCTAGATACACAGCAGAATTAAAGATGGTAATAGTGAAAGTGACACAATTATGTCAGACAAAAATACCCATTCAAAACGTTTGAGATCAGTACTATTTTGCATGTATGTATGAGCACGATGCCAATAAAAGGTCCAAATTAGTTCAGAAGATATTTTCACCTTTAATCGTCTTTGGTTTTTGAAAAATGCGGCGACAGAGCTCTTCTTTTGTTTGTCGCTTCATCATTATGTTAGAGAAATTACAAGTCTATGGTATAAATGGAACAGCATATGAGTGGTTTAAGTCATATCTACAGAAAAGGAAGCAAAAAGTCTCTTTATATGCTTCAAGTGATTTAAAGGAGTTCGCCACTTCATCTAACTGGGGTGAAATTACATTAAGTGTTCCATAAGGTTCGATCATGGGAAGGTCCTCCTGTTCTTGATATATGTGAATGACCTCCGTTCTTATGTGAAACATGTTGCTGAACTGACACTGTTTGCTGATGACACAAGCATGATTAACAATCTAGTAAAAGAAGGTCCGATAGAAAATGATACAAATAAGGTCTTTGGAAAAGTCATTAATTGTTTTTCTGCGAAAGGGCTTGCTCTGAACTTTGAAGAAACCCAGTACATCCAATTTTCTGCTGCAAAAAGTATAATTCCTTCAATAAACATAACACATCAAAAGAAATCAGTAGCCAGGGTACAGCATACTAAGTTTTTGGGTGTACATATAGATGAGAATCTTAACAGGAAAATTCATATTTTGGATATCGTAAAGCGACTAGGTTCAGCAACTTTTGCAATCGGAATAATTGTCAATTTTGAGGATGTATAAATTAGTAAGCTAACATACTTTAAATACTTCAACTCTCTGATGTCATACAGAATAATATTCTGGGGCAACTCAACACTTAAGCAAAATGTATTCACTGCTCAAAAAAAAGTAGTTAGAATAATGAGTGGGGTTCATAGTCGCACATCTTGTAGGCATCTGTTTAAAAGGTTAGGAATTCTCACAAGTGCTTCGAACCACATTTACTCAGTAATGAAATTTTTTCTCAACAACATGGACCAGTTTAAAATCAACAGCGACATTCATGATTACAATACCAGAAAAAAAGAAAGACCTACACTATCCTTTACTTAAGCTATCTTTGACACAGAAAGGGGTAAAATATGCTGCTATAAAACTTTTTGATAAATCACCAGATGAAATAAAATGTCTGACAGACAGCAGTAATACTTTCAAATACAAACTGAAATCATACCTCCTTGACAACTCCTTCTAGACCACATATGAATTCTTGAATATGAGTAAATAATTCTAGAGATATAATATATGCATTTTGTGCCATTTAATGGAATGGGATAGATAACAGAAATATTTGGTATAACACTATAACGAAAAATAAGGTTCCTGTGTGCACTTCTTGGGCGTTTGACACATTCCACATCATAACTGTTTTCCGTGCTTTTGATAAATGGAACACATAACTAACTAACTCATTCTCTCTAACAAGACCCCAGTAGTAGCCACCCACCACCAAAGGGTTCCAATAGCCTTGGCAACGGTGTTCCATGATAAGAATGTCTTGGTGAAAGCGTTCACCATGCTCATCGGTTACGACCTCCAAATTTTCTGGGAAGAAATCAAGGTGAGCATGTAAAGAGTGAATTTTAAGTGACATTCTACACCTCATGTTCTTATAGTTGTCCAACAGATCATTCACAATAGTAACATAGTTCTTGTCTTACCCAAGAAGCCCTTCACAATTGCTTTAAAAGAAGACCAAGAGGCTAATTGGATATCTGTGAGTTTGGTATCAAAGGTTGGATCTTTCAGCAAATTTTTTATTTGTTGTCCAAAAAATATACCCTCTTTCAGCTTTGCCTCACTTAATTTGGGAAACTTTTCTTTTAAGTGATTGAATGCCTCACCACCTTTATCCAGAGATTGTACAAAGATCTTGATAAGGCCCAACTTGATATGAAGAAGAGGACAAAAGGATTTCATCGGGATAAACCAGTGTGGTCTTGTTTACATTTGCGTTTCCAGGAACATATGACTTCCTCATTGGCCACATTTTGACTGTATAGTGATTCTTGCTGTCACGGTTGAGAAATCAGCAGTATTTCGTGAATCCAGCCTGTAAACCTATAAGGAGTGCAACAACTCTTAAATCACAGCAAAGCTGCCACTCATGATCCTTATATTTGATTGCCTCTAGCAGTAAAGCCATGGTTAAGTAATCTTCTTTCATGTCTACTGCGTAAGCCAAAGGTGCCGATGGAAATGCACTGCCATAATGCAGTAGTACTACATTCAATCCGGTATTACTGGAGTCAGTAAATAGTCGCCACTCCTGTGGGCTATGTAGTATATCTAGCTGCATCATCAGACCACTGACATCTGTACACACACACATACACATTGAATTCTGCATATCGAAATATTGAGCTAAGGACGCACCTCTTGATCTGAAACAGTAAATTTTCGTCCCTGAAGCTAGAAGGTTCCGTTGTTGCAGTCTCGACCCCAAGAGTTCAGATTTCACTTTCGAAAGTTTTAGATCGCGAACCAAATCGTTCAGTTCCTTTTGATTAAAGAGCTGAGGCAGAAGTGTTTTGATATTGAGGGCAGTACTCTTCTACATGTGCAATACTTTCTGATTGGCTTGACGTGATAACTGGTTCCGTGGCTTCCAAGTTACAGACAGGAACAGGCAACCCCTCATCATAGGGCACAGACAAATGCACTGAAGATACATTTCGATTCTTTATTTTATGTCTAGTTTTACTTGAATGTCCCGAAATATATGTAAGACAGAAGCAACAGTCTGAATAATGGGCATTAGTCTCACACCACACCATCAGAATAGCGAATGGCATGGCTCGGCGTTTTCATTTCAACCATTCGGTTAACGTTGTAGTACGGGTTATGCAGGCAGTATGAGGTGCAAAATTTATATCTTGATCACCAACAGGACAATCAAAATAAATTAATATGCCTTCTTAACCAAATCAGTGATTGGTTTTCTTTGGGCTTTTGGAGTGAATTTCCCTCATGCGTAAGAAAAATTGTCAGTGTGGTTTAGACAGCAACGAAATTTACTAGCTGCCATTTTCCTTAGCATAAGTTTTAAACACAAAAAGTTTGCACTATCTTTCACAGGAAACAGTCACTGAGGATGTCTTTCACACCACTGGACTACCACACCAACCATTTACTGACCATTTACTAGCTCTCCTCTGCAAATCAAAAACAAGAGTAGTGACTGGCGTTGTTGCTCGGCCACCATTGACCAGACGTTTTCAATTGGTGAAAGATCTGGAGAATGCGCTGGCCAGGGCACCAGTCGAACATGTTCTGTATCCAGAAAGGCCCGTACAGGACCTGCAACATGCTGTCAGCCATTATCCTGCTGAAATGTAGGGTTTCGCAGGGAGCGAATGAAGGATAGAGCCACGGGTCGTAACACATCTGAAATGTTACGTCCACTGGTCAAAGTACCGTCAATGCGAACAAGAGGTGACCGAGATGTGTAACCAATGGCACCCCATACCATCACGCCGGATGATACGCCAGTACGGTGATGACGATTACACGATGTCGCCAAACACGGATGGGACCATCACGATGCTGTAAACAGAACATTGATCCGTCCGAAAAAATGCCATTTTGCCAATCGTGCACCCAGGTTCGTCGTTGAGTACACCATCGCAGGTGCTCCTGTCTGTGATGCAGCGTCAAGGGTAACTACAGCTGTGGTCTCCGAGCTGATAGTCCATGCTGCTGCAAACCTCGTCCAACTGTTCGTGCAGATGGTTGTTGTCTTGCAAACGTCCCCATCTGTTGACTGCACGATCCGTTACAGCCATGCGGATAAGATGCCTGTCATCTCGACTGCTAGTGATACGAGGCTGTTGGGACCCAGCACGGCGTTCCGTATTACCCTCCTGAACCCACCGATTCCATATTCTGCTAACAGTCATTGGATCTCGACCAACGCGAGCAGCAATGTCGCGATACGATAAACTGCAATCGCGATAGGCTACAATCCGACCTTCATCAGAGTCGGAAACGTGATTGTACGCATTTCTCCTCCTTGCACGAGGCATCACAACAACGTTTCACCAGGTCACGCCGGTCAACTGCTAATTGTGTATGAGAAGTCAGTTTTGAAACTTTCCTCCTGTCACGTTGTAGGTGTCACCACAGGCGCCAACCTTTTGTGAATGCTCCGAAGAACTAATCATTTGCATATCACAGCATCTTCTTCCTGTCGGTTAAATGTCGCGTCTTTAGCACGTCATCTTCGTGGTGTAGCAAATTTAATGGCCAGTAGTGTAAGATGGTATATTATACTAATATAGAAAATAAAAACATTTTTTCTCTAAAAATCCAGATTTACTTTTTATTGCTCGTTAAAATTGCTTAGTCGGTTCTGCCACACCCTGCATATAAGCACGAAATACATGAAGGCAGAGCAGATAGTGCTGAATTGCATGCACAGCTTTCCCTAGCATTATTCCAGACCTTTTCACAAGTAGGTCATTAGGAACAGTATGAGACAGTTTTAGCCTAGAATCAGGTTACACTTCTGGTGTCAGGTAACACCTGAGGCGACTGGGGAGGCCCACCCCACACCCTTCTCCCTATAGACCCTACTGCCAGCTCACACACCCGCAGCTACTGCACAGGTTATATTGAGTCTCCCAGAGGAACCCTTCCATGTACCAGTCCTTCCCCCTCCTCTCTCCTCCCTCACCCCTCTGCTCCAAACTCAGAAACAGACATTAGAACAGAATTTACAACAGAAAGCTGAACTTCTTATCACTACACCTAATTGACAAATACAATGATACACCTAATAGAATTTCGAGACCACAGGGGGTGTACTTATATTCGGAAAACATTTATGCTGTAGTGAACATGAAAGTGATGATGTTTTATTGCACTACATGTTTATGAAGGAGACGTACAAGTAAAGATGTTATTAGGTACACCAAAATTAAGCTTTGTGGTCCTAAGTGTCGAAAAGCAAACGAGTATTTAAAAGAAGTTTAAAGCTATACTTAGGTTATAAATACAGAATTCAACTTTGAATGTAATTAGTTTTGGAAAGTAGAACCGCAATTGAAAATGCACTATTATTTACTGGTTTTAAGCCTTATTGCAGTAGGCATATGACCATTCATCTATACTTAAATGGACTAATAAGTCGTAAATACATGTTGAGTTAATTACCAGGTCATTTGCTGTTTGTTGAGAAGTTTACGCCTACTGATGGGAGACTCTTGTAGTATTAGGCGTCCTGCATGATGTAAATGTACTGAATATCACAGTGAGAATTGTATTGTCTAATTTTCCTGGCGCAGCCAAGTGCAATGCTGGCCGATAGATTTGTCTTATATAAAAGGAAAGAACTGATTTTTCTTTTCAATAATCGGGTTGGCCAAGGATTAGAGAAATTAGTGAATTCTTTAAATTGAGATGAATGTCAAAAGTTACTTTTTATGAGAAAGATTATTATTAACAAATTTTTACATGGGACTTGGTGTAACAATACTATATATGCGCGAGGCTGCTTTTACCTTATCCTACAACGCTCAGGCTCTGCCATCGCTGCACACGACCGGCCCAGCCAACACGATACACCAGACACGACTGCTCGCAAGCAACAACATACTCCTACTGCAGTCAATACTGCTCTTTGGTCTCAGATTCTCTTCTAGCTTACATATCGCAGGCAGCGCGTGAGCAATACATCGAAATTACGTCAGCTCGAGTTCGCTACCACAAATTCTTTAATTATGGACCTCTTACAATGGAAAAGATTGTAAATGACGTTATGCAAAGATATAATAACTGCTTCGCAGAAAATGGACTCTTCCTAAATTTTGAACAAACTAACTATATTCAATTCTGTACCACAAAGCATACCACTACCAATAACTGATACAGCACACAAGCAGGAGCCAGTAAATAGCGTAGAATGCTCCAAATTTTCTGGTGTATATATAAATGAAAACTTGAACTGGAAGAAGAATATTACTGAGGTCTTCACACCATTAACTTCAACTAGTTTTTCTCTTCATATCATTGCTAATCACAGAAACAGATGAATTAATCTCCTGACATACTGTTTTTGCAAATTTCCACTAGATACTGCCTTATGGAATAATATTCCGTGGTAACTCACCACTGACTAAGGAAGTACCAATTCCACAAAAGCGCAGTAAGAACAATATGTGGTGTTCACCAACAGATGTCATATAGGTACCTCTTTATGGTGCTAGATATTTTAACTGTGCTGTCACAATACACAATACATAATTCGACCTAAATAATCTATCACAATTTGAGAACAGTGAAAACCACATTTTCATTACCAGAGGCAAAAAGACCAGCATTAACCATTATTCAAGCTGTCAGTGGCTTAGCATGGAGTACAATGTGCAGCAATATATTTCATCATTTGCTCAATAAAATAAAATGTATAGGAGATAGCAAAATATATTTTCAATTGAACATACAGTCATATCTGCTGGAAAACTCCTTATATTCCATGAACGAATTTGCATATAAAAAATGGTAGCCAGTACAAAGAACCAAAAGAAACTTGTTTTTAAGTGTAGCTGCATGAATATGACTAAAAAATAATGTGTTCCTTAATGCTAGATATCTAAAAAGCAATGCCCAGACTGATGGCTCATCATTGCCCAGCCCCAACTGCTAAGGGTACAAACTTGTAATTTTCAGAGAGTACTGATCTTATATGGTGGGCATCGTCTAAAAAGCGATTTTTTGAAATTCTTCTCCTAAGAGGGGTGTGAAATAGACAATGAAATGTTTTTTTTTTTTTTTAAATATGTTGCTATTAAGTCAGTATGAAAACTGGTATTTGGTTTCTTGGTCAGAAGCAAAGAAATAGATCATAGAGTGCAGGCTTTCACGGCCGGAATAGTCTTCAGTTAAAACTTCCGGGCTGAGAGGCCGTGGTCGATGTATAAAATTTCCACCTGACGTTTCGTCTCCAGCTGCGGGAGACATCTTCCGAGGTCGTCCGGCTACTGCCACTGAGGCTCCAGGTACTCTCGCATTTATAGAGCGCATAGAGGGCACCACCATTCGTCACGTGATGCCGACAGTATGCCTATCTTTGGAGGCGTCATTATTCTCGATTAAGAGTAATCGATTGTCATTCTTCTTGCGCAACGTCGATATCCATATTTTGTCCAATTTTAAAACTTCCTCTTTTCTATTAAAATTGTTGTGGTGTTTGTGGATCTCTATTGCTTCCCTATACATGCGTGCATGATAATGGGATGTTCGTGCTAGAACGCTAGTCTCATTAAATTTAATTTCGTGGTTCCCATCTCGAAAAACATGCTCAGCTACGGCCGATTTTTCGATGTGTCCTAAGCGACAGTTTCTCTTATGTTCGGCTAAGCGGGTGTTTACACTTCTTTTTGTTGTTCCAATGTATACTTGTCCACAACTGCATGGAATTTTGTATACCCCAGGTGTTGCTAGGGGGTGTCGAGCGTCTTTTGCAGTTCTTAAATATTCCTTAATCTTCTTGGTGGGTCTGAAGATAGTTTCGATCCCATGTTTAGCCAAAACTTTGCCGATGCGGTCCGTGACTTTATTAATGAACGGTAAGAAAACTTTTCCAGTAGGTGACCGTTGTTGCTCTGGAATTCTGGCTTCTTTTCTTCTTTGATGGAGGGCTCGATCAATTTCCTTGCTGGTATATCCGTTTTTCATGAAGGCCGAACGTAAGTGATATAATTCGTCTTGCAAGTAAGCCGGCTCGCAGATTTTGTTGGCTCTGTCCACCAAGGTTTTCATGACACCTCTCTTTTGCCTAGGATGATGGTTTGATTCCTTGTGGAGGTATCGATCCGTGTGAGTGTTCTTTCTATATACCTTGTGGCCCAGCGTCCCATCCACCCGTTTAATTACCGACACATCCAGGAAATTGAGTTGACCGTTGCTCTCTTTCTCCATCGTAAACTGTATCTTCGGGTTAATACTGTTCAGGTGCACCAAGAAGACATCCAGCTCTTCTTCACCATGAGTCCACACTACAAATGTGTCATCAACATAGCGGTACCATTTAGCTGGCTTTTTTACTGGCAGTCTGCAGCGCTCGCTGTTCGAAGATCTCCATAAATAAATTGGCAACTGCTGGGCTGAGAGGGCTTCCCATCGCCACCCCGTCGATCTGTTCGTAAAACTCGTTGTTGTACTGGAAATAAGTTGTCGTCAGGCAGTGTCTAAATAAAGCCACTAAGTCAGTCGGGAAAATATCTGCTATATATGAAATAGCTTCGTTTACAGGCACCATGGTGAACAATGACACTACATCGAAGCTCACAAGAATGTCACTTGAGCTAACGTTAATCTCCCTCAGTTTTTCAATAAAATGTGCCGAGTTTTTAATATAACTGTCAGTTCTGCCAATGTATGGTTGCAGCAAGCAGGCGAGATATCTGGCCACCTCTTGTGTTGGAGATCCTATAGCACTCACAATCGGTCTTAACGGTACCTGTGCTTTATGTACCTTCGGGAGTCCATATAGCCTGGGAGGATAAGCTTCCGTTTTGCAGAGTTGTTTTTTATCATCCGAAGAAAGAGAAGATTGTTTTACCAGTTGATTGGTATTTCTCAAAATTTTGTTTGTAGGATCATTCTGAAGCTTTTTATACGTAGTGGGATCCAAAAGGTCACTAATCTTCTTGTGATAATCTTCGGTGTTCAACAAAACCGTAGCATTCCCTTTATCAGCTGCAAGTACAATAATGCTCTTGTCCGCATTGATCTCCCTCAATGCCCTCCTTTCCGGTTTAGACAAATTGCTGGTAGGTGGTTTCGCTTGGCGTAATATTCTGGCTGTTTCAGTCCTGATTTCATCCGCGGAATGCGATGATAACAAACGGATTCCCGCCTCCACATTTGCTATAATGTCCTCCGTCGGAACCTTTAGTGGCGTGACTGCAAAGTTGCCTCCTTTCGATAGAACTGAATGTTCCTCTTTTGTTAATTCTCTCCCAGACATGTTAATCACAGTTCGAGAGTTGCCAGCGACTGATATTTCACTCCTACCTTTCTGTAGGCCATCGAATTTCCTCTTCTGCCTGTTAGTTGCCATTTCTGCACTGAGCTCCATAGTCCTGAACGTTAGACAGTCTACCTTATTCCAGTCATAACACTGCATTATGTTACTTATATACAAATGGAGATATAACAGCTTACTGCTAGTTGCCGCTAGTTCCCGCCGCGTCTGGTGAATTCGTTCCCGTAGCATCGCTAGTTCCATGCGGTTGTAAATACGATTCGCTTGCGCCGAGTGAAACATTCTCCTCGCCTTCAGAAACTTCGGCACTGTCGCGGTGTCCCGGCAGCGTAGCAGGAAAGTAAGAGTACACAGTTGTTGTGCTTTCCTCTTGCGCAGTCCCTCCAGTGACCGAACCGAAACTGACATTTCCTCCCCGTAGAGGCGTTTAATCATAGAGTGCAGGCTTTCACGGCCGGAATAGTCTTCAGTTAAAACTTCCGGGCTGAGAGGCCGTGGTCGATGTATAAAATTTCCACCTGACGTTTCGTCTCCAGCTGCGGGAGACATCTTCCGAGGTCGTCCGGCTACTGCCCAGGAGATTAACGTTAGCTCAAGTGACATTCTTGTGAGCTTCGATGTAGTGTCATTGTTCACCATGGTGCCTGTAAACGAAGCTATTTCATATATAGCAGATATTTTCCCGACTGACTTAGTGGATTTATTTAGACACTGCCTGACGACAACTTATTTCCAGTACAACAACGAGTTTTACGAACAGATCGACGGGGTGGCGATGGGAAGCCCTCTCAGCCCAGCAGTTGCCAATTTATTTATGGAGATCTTCGAACAGCGAGCGCTGCAGACTGCCAGTAAAAAGCCAGCTAAATGGTACCGCTATGTTGATGACACATTTGTAGTGTGGACTCATGGTGAAGAAGAGCTGGATGTCTTCTTGGTGCACCTGAACAGTATTAACCCGAAGATACAGTTTACGATGGAGAAAGAGAGCAACGGTCAACTCAATTTCCTGGATGTGTCGGTAATTAAACGGGTGGATGGGACGCTGGGCCACAAGGTATATAGAAAGAACACTCACACGGATCGATACCTCCACAAGGAATCAAACCATCATCCTAGGCAAAAGAGAAGTGTCATGAAAACCTTGGTGGACAGAGCCAACAAAATCTGCGAGCCGGCTTACTTGCAAGACGAATTATATCACTTACGTTCGGCCTTCATGAAAAACGGATATACCAGCAAGGAAATTGATCGAGCCCTCCATCAAAGAAGAAAAGAAGCCAGAATTCCAGAGCAACAACGGTCACCTACTGGAAAAGTTTTCTTACCGTTCATTAATAAAGTCACGGACCGCATCGGCAAAGTTTTGGCTAAACATGGGATCGAAACTATCTTCAGACCCACCAAGAAGATTAAGGAATATTTAAGAACTGCAAAAGACGCTCGACACCCCCTAGCAACACCTGGGGTATACAAAATTCCATGCAGTTGTGGACAAGTATACATTGGAACAACAAAAAGAAGTGTAAACACCCGCTTAGCCGAACATAAGAGAAACTGTCGCTTAGGACACATCGAAAAATCGGCCGTAGCTGAGCATGTTTTTCGAGATGGGAACCACGAAATTAAATTTAATGAGACTAGCGTTCTAGCACGAACATCCCATTATCATGCACGCATGTATAGGGAAGCAATAGAGATCCACAAACACCACAACAATTTTAATAGAAAAGAGGAAGTTTTAAAATTGGACAAAATATGGATATCGACGTTGCGCAAGAAGAATGACAATCGATTACTCTTAATCGAGAATAATGACGCCTCCAAAGATAGGCATACTGTCGGCATCACGTGACGAATGGTGGTGCCCTCTATGCGCTCTATAAATGCGAGAGTACCTGGAGCCTCAGTGTTGCGCTATAATGCACATCCTACATCTGAGTGCCGCGAGGCCCCCGTCTGCCCGCACTGCAAAGAAGCACACTTCCTCCGGCAGTGCCCCAACCTTCAGTCCCCCCCCTCCTGTAACACCTGTAACCTCCAACACCCAACCTACTCCCAAAAGTGCAAGGCCCGACCCCCTCCCTCCGCTCCTGAACTCACTGTCCCTGTCCGCCCCTTGGATGCCCCCACCCCTCCCGGCAATTCCCTCCGTCCCCCCCCCCCCACAGCTGAGGACATCATCCGCTTTGTAACCGTTGTCCTTCAGAACATCCACCCCTTTCAGCGCCCCCACACCCTCCGGCAGATATCCCTTGCCGCCCGTTCCGTCTTCCAGCTCAACACTTACGCCACCTACTCCCATAACCAGGCCCATTTTACCTTCTCCCGTCTCGACACCCTCGTCTAAATTCCCACTATGGCGCGACAGCAACGTATCCTGTTTAACAACATCCGTTCCCTTCCTGTCAACAAGAATCTCCTTATGCATACCCTCACCACCCACCGTGTGGATGCCTTCCTCCTAAACGAAACATTTCTCCAGCCCCACCATACTGTCCATACCTCGCCCTACCTCCTTCACCGCTCTGACAACCCCCTCCCGATAGCGCGTGGCGGAGTTGCCATTGGCCACCATCGCCAGATCCCTGTTCGGCTCCAACCCCTCCTTCCCAACCCCACGGAACACCTGATCCTTAGTCTATTCTTCCCCGGCCTCACCGTTACCTGCGCCACCATCTATGTCCGCCCCTCTGCCCCTATTCCTTTTGACTTCCTTTCCCACATCGACTGTACCTTCTCCTCCTACGTGATTGCCGCAGATCTCAATATCCATAGTCGCTCCGCCACCCAGTTACGGCGGTGGCATCGGTTCCTCGCCACCATCCAAGGAGATGTCCTTCCTCTTCCCCAACACACCCGCCCTGAATCCAATACCACACCCGATGTCGTCCTAGCCTCCCCCAACCTCCTTGGCCGCATAGCGGTGGACGTCCTCGACCCTATTGGCAGTGACCATCTCCCTGTCCTTCTTACCATATCAGACGGTCGTCGCCCCCGTCCCGATCCTCGCCTTGACCCTCCCCCCAAGTATGTCCATGATTACTCCCGTGCCGACTGGAATGCATACCGGGATACCCTTACTACCCGAGTCGATAGCCACCCCCTCACCTACCACCGCCCACATGACATAACCCATGCTGCATCCTTTCTCCAGCAGACCTTGTCTGAGGCCGTGGAGGCCCACATCCCTACCGTCGCCATCCACCCGCACCGTCCCACTTTACCCCCACAGGCCGTCCTCCTCCTTCGAGAATCCCGTCGTCTCTACCGTGCCTTCCTCCACACGCGTGACCGGGACACACTACAACGCCACCGGCAACTCCAGAGACACATCCGGAACTTGCTCGCGGCTAAGAAACGCCGGGACTGGTGACAGACATGCACCCGTCTTAATGCTACCCTACCTATTAACTCGTCCAAATACTGGTCAGCCTTCCGCCGCCTTACTGGATCAAAACCCCCCCCTTACTATCCTCTCCTTCATAATGACAATCCCTTTCCTGACAACCTTAGTAAGGCCAACCATTTTGCCTCCTACCTCACCGATGTCTTTACCATCCCTGACGATCCCCAGTTCGATTATTCCCTCTTCCCCGATGTCCGCGATCGAACTGACACCTCTATCCCTCCACTAGCTCCTGGCTTCCAGTACTTGGACAACATTACACACACTGAACTCAATACCCCTATAACTACTCAAGACATCATCGATATACTCCGCACCAAACGCAACACTGCTCCTGGTCACGACCGTGTTACTTACCGTCACCTCCGTGAAGCTCCCGCCCCCTTCCTCTCCACCCTGGCCAGGCTGTACAATGTGGTCTTGTCCACCGGCTTCTACCCCGACCTGTGGAAAACCTCCCGGATCCTGATGTTCCTCAAACCCGATAAACCACCTTCCGCTGTCTCCTCCTACCGTCCTATAAGCCTTACCTCGGTCTTCAGCAAGGTCCTGGAATCCATTCTAACCCGCCGCATCCACCAGCATCTCCACCGGCACCGCTTCCTTCCCTCCACCCAATGTGGCTTTCGACCATCCTTCTCTGCCGATGACCTTCTCCTTCACCTCCCTCACCTCCTCTCCGAACAACTCAACTCCCGTCGCTCCGCCATATTCCTCTCCCTTGACCTTGAACGCGCCTATGACCGAGTGTGGCATTCTGGTCTCCTCTTCAAGCTCCAAACCTTTGCTCTTCCTATTAACTACGTCCGTCTGATCGCCTCCTTCATTTCCCACCGCCCTTCCTATGTCACTATCCACAACACTGATTCCTACACCTTCTACCCCTCTGCCGGTGTGCCCCAAGGTTCCGTCCTTTCCCCTCTTCTTTACCTTCTTTATACAGCGGACATGCCTCCACCTGCACCCCCCCTTCACCTTCTCCAGTACGCCGATGACACCGCCTTCCTTGCCCTTGCCCCCACCCTGCAACGCTCCCAACACCTTCTCCAATCCCATCTTGACCGGTTCACCTCTTGGTGTAACCAGTGGTTGCTCAAGGTCAATCCTTCCAAGACCCAGGCAATCATCGTAGGCAAAACCACCCCTTCCTTCCGTCTCCTTGATTTCTATCTTACCATTTATGGCCGTCCTATTAACCTCACACCCACCCTCAAGTACCTTGGCGTCACCCTTGACCGTCGCCTCTCCTGGACCCCTCATCTCCGGACAATCCAAGCCAAGGCACGCTCCCGACTCCACCTCCTGAAGCTCCTTTCTGGCCGCACATGGGGTCTGGACCCCTCCACCGTCCTCCACAACTATAAATCTCTCATCCGCCCTATCCTCTGTTATGCCCATCCCGCCTGGATCTCTGCCCCGCCTACCTTTTACAAATCCCTTCAAATCCTTGAACGGCATGCACTCCGCCTCGCCTATCGCATCCGCCTCCCTTCCCCCACGCGGCTCCTCTATGACCTCATCCCCTTCCCACACCTCCTCCTCTTCCTTCAACGGATACGGATCCTCTACACCTCCTGCAAGCTTGATCCTCCCCACCCGCTTGTCTCTTCCATCCTCTCCCACCCCAACCCACTGCCGCGCCTGTACTCCTGTATCCCACCTGCTCTCCATCTTCACACTCTCCACACCCTCTCCCAAGGTGGCTTCCGCCGACTCCCCCTCCCGGATGATGCCCTCCTCCCCTCCATCTACCCCTCCTACCAACTTTGAGCCTTGCCTTCCCCTCTCCTCTCATTTTCCTGTGGGCACCCTCTCTCCCTTCTCTCCCTCCCTCTCTCCCTCCTTCCATCCTTACCTCCCCTCCCCCTCTCCCTGGGCTTCCACCCCCCTCTTTTCGTTTTCTCCCCTCCTCCTCCCTGGCATCCTATCTCCCCCTCCCTCCTTCCCTCCCCCTGTTTTTTCCCTTGGCAGGCCCCCAGCTTTTCGGTGTGGACAGTGCCCCTGCAAGCGCCGAAGCCCATCTCCGCAGTGTCCGTGTCTTTCGTCCCGTCTGTGCCTCGAGTGTTTCTTCGTTTTCTGCTCCACCGTTCACCTGTGCTAGTGTTCTCTGTTCCGTGCTGTGCTGCCCGTCTTTTTAAAACTGAAACAGTGCTGCGTCGGTGAACGACTTCATTTCTTTTTATTCTCTGTTGTCTTCTGGTTTTTTGTCCTCCATGTCTGTGTTTTGAGATTATGTCTTCCTGTTTTTATCTCTTGTATGTTTCTTGTGGCCGAAGAGCGGCATATTAGGCCGCTGCCGGCCTACCTTTGTAGGTATAAAATGACAATAAAGGAAAAAAAAAAAGAGCCTCAGTGGCAGTAGCCGGACGACCTCGGAAGATGTCTCCCGCAGCTGGAGACGAAACGTCAGGTGGAAATTTTATACATCGACCACGGCCTCTCAGCCCGGAAGTTTTAACTGAAGAAAGAAATAGATGTTTGGGAATTCTAACGAATTAACCCCTATGGGTATGAAAGAGAGGATGAAAGCTCGTTTTTAATAATTCATTATGAAAGAACTATTAAAGCATTTTTACAGTTACATCTACAGAAACTGGTATTTGAATTCTTAGTTAGAAATAAAAAGTGTGTGTCTCGGTGGATTTGGAAACTCAGTCCTGAGGGAGTGAAACAAGGGATACAAATTTTTATTCTAAATGCATTCTCCCAGTACCTACTGCAACCTACATCTTCTGAATCTGCTAGGTGTATTTTTAAGCTAGAACTACGAAATTAGTGTTTGGCTTCTCAATAAAAAATAAAGAAATAAATGCTTCTGCATTTTTGGAATCTCAACCATAAAGGGTTAAAATATTGGGTTAAAGTTTTATTGAAAATAAATTGTTATTAAAATACTACTGAAGCATCTGTGAAAATTGGTATTTAACTTCTCAGTTTTAGCATTTTTGGAAATTCAACCTTTATGGGGATGGTATAGAGAATGAAAATTTTTGTGAATATGTATAATTAAGAAAGTATTTTTAAAGCTAAATCTAAGAAACTTGTATTTCGCTTCTTAATTAGAAATAAAAAAATACAATTGTAGTGTTTTTGGAAATTCAGTACATAAGGGGATGAAATAGTACATGAAAATATGTATAAAAATAGTTTGTATTATTAAAACATTTTTAATGCCAAATCAACAAAAACTTGTATTTCACTGCTAAAGAAATGTGTGTTTAGGTAATGAACTTTTCCATGGAAATATCACCACAAGAACTCAAAAGACAGGACTAAAAGAAAGCTCAATCTCCAGCTACCAGAGCCACTTTTTGGTCAGAAGTTCATTTGAAATCATGCCTCTATGGCCTCACTTAGCATCAAAGATTTAGAAGATGCTGCAACTTGTGACCCACATACAAATTTGATTAAAGAAAACAAAACAAAAAATCTGTGCAGATCATACTGCCTATGTGAAAAAAGAAGTGTCCTCTGAGGTAGTCATGTATATACATCCTTAAATTGACTCCGCATCATTTCAGCAAAAGATTCGCTTAAGTGACCTAAATCATCTGTGGAATATGTAACTAACTAACTAACTGGTCTGTGCATAGACCTGGCGCTACCTTTTTCTGGAAACCAACCAAGGAGTCCGATGTAGACAGCTTATTGTACTGTACTCAAGGTGTACTAATGTGCTATTAAGTAGTTGGTCGTTCATTTTTCGGCTCGTTTATGTGTGTGAAGAGTATGGTTGTGGTTGTGGATGTGGATGTGGGTGTGCATGTGTTGGTGTGTTGTGTGTTGGTGGCTGGGTGGGTGTTTTGTTTGGGTAGGTGTAAGTGTGGGTGGGTGTTTGAATGGGTGGGTGTTTGTGTGGGTGGATGTTTGTGTGAGTGGGTGGGCATGTGGGTGGGTGGGCATGTGGATAGTTGGGTGTATGGGTGGGTGGGCATGTGTGTTTGTGTGGGTCTAGTAGTTTGGGTTTGCATATTTGTGAGGGTGTGGGTATGTGGGTGGGTGTGTTTGTGGGTGTTTTAGTGAGTGTGTGTGTGTGTGTGTGTGTGTGTGTGTGTGTGTGTGTGTGTGTATGTGTGTGTGTATGAGAGAGAGAGAGGAGGGAGAGAGAGAGTGAGAGAGAGAGTGAGAAAGTGTGTATATTGGATAGAAATGCAGATAGAGAGAGGTAGAGATAGTGCTACCTGATTTCCGAATATAACTGGTTTGATGACGGCGCAGCTATCAGACGGGAAACCTCTGTGGCCATCTCTGGGTGTGTGCACAGATCCCGCTGCCAGCCCTCGGTGGCCATCACGTCCAGAGGGTGTGCCCTGATGAGTTGGATGGCACGCTCCTTCAGCTGGGGACACTTGTACCGCAGTGCCAGCACCACCGCAGAGGCCGCATTCTCCACAGTCAGTGACGTCACCAGCTGTTGCTCGCACTTCCGTTTCAGCAGAGGGAGGCCGTACTTGTCACTAGCAGCAAGCAGCTGAGGCGCCAAGCTGTGCAGATAGGGCACCTTGTCGGTGTACATGAAGTAGAGCATTTGGCATGCCACATCCTCGTCCATATCACCGATCTCCAAGAGGCGGCCAGAGGGGCCCGAGGTGTCGTGCCGCAGCATCGCTGCAAACACGGGGCTCCGGGCAGAGAGCATGAAACTGTGGACGTGCAGCTGTGCACTACCCACCACAAGAGTGAGGTCGGCGCCCTCGCCGGACGCCATTTTCTTCGTCAGGTCGTCCACAAGGCTGCCCTCGTCATCCAGACTGTGCACCATCTCAGCTGGACCTGAAATGTAGTTTACAATGGACTGCACCGTCATACAGTGCAATACAGCTGTAGTGATCTTCTGGTAGTGGAAGCACCTGTGCCGCCACCTGAGAGACTACAGACAGGTGTTAGGCTGAGCCCCAAGCATTATGGTTTCAGGAAAGGAAAATCCACCAAGGATGCAATAAATCATGCAGAGAATATTGCACTCACCTCAGATGAAAAGTACTTTATAGGCGTAATCACTGATATAGACTACGAAATCAAAAGTATCTGGACACCCCCAAAAATATACATTTCTCATTTAGGTGCATTTTGCTGCCACCTACTGCCAGGTACTCCATATCAGCGACTTCAGTAGTCATTGGACATCGTGAGAGAGCAGAATGGGGCGCTTCGCAGAACTCGCGGGCTTCGTATGTGGTCAGGTGATCGAGTGTCACTTGTGTCATACTTCTGTACGCGAGATTTCCACATTCCTAAACATCCTTAGGTCCAATGTTTTCGATGTGATAGTGAAGTGGAAACGTGAAGGGACACGTACAGCACAAAAGCGTACAGGCCGACCTTGTCTGCTGACTGACAGCGACCGCCGACAGCTGAAGAGTGTCGTAATGGGTAATAGGCAGACGTCTATCCAGACCATCACACAGGAATTCCAAACTGCATCAGGGTCCAGTGCAAGTACTATGACAGTTGGGCGGGAGGCGAGAAAACTTGGATTTCATGGTCGAGCGGCTGCTCATAAGCCACACATGACGCCGGTAAATGCCAAACGACGCCTCGCTTGGTATAAGGAGCGTAAACACTGGCCGATTGAACAGTGGGAAAACGTTGTGTGGAGTGAATAATCACGGTACACAATGTGGCGATCAGATGGCAGGGTGTGGGTATGGCGAATGCCCGGTGAACGTCATCTGTCAGCGTGTGTAGTGCCAACAGTAAAATTCGGAGGTGGTAAGTTGTGGTGTGGTCGTGTTTTTCATGGAGGGGGCTTGCACCCCTTGTTGTTTTGCATGGCACTATCAAAGCACAGGCCTACATTGTTTTTTTAGCACCTTCTTGCTTACCACTGTTGAAGAGCAATTCGGTGAAGGTGATTGCGTCTTTCAACACGATTGATCACCTGTTCATAATGCACGGCCTGTGGCGGAGTGGTTACACGACAATAACATTCCTGTAATGTACTGACCTGCGCAGAGCCCTGACCTGAATCCTACAGAGCACCTTAGGGATGTTTTGGAACGCCGACTTCGTGCCAGGCCTCACCGACCGACATCGATACCTCTCCTTAGTGCAGCACTCCGTGAAGAATGGGCTGCCATTCCCCAAGAAACCTTCATGCATCTGACTGAACGTATGCCTGCGAGAGCAGATGCTGTTATCATAGCTAAGAGTGGGCCAACACCATATTGAATTCCAGCATTACCGATGGAGGGCGCCACGAACTTGTAAGTCATTTTCAGCCACGTGTCCGGATACTTTTGATCACATAGTGTAGCTGGGGTATTTGATAATTTGTAGGTGCCTACCTGTGCAAAGAGTGAAACAGATGGACGGTGTCAGGTGTTTCTATAACGTTCTATGAAATAATTCCACAAACAGGCAGGTGCAATTAGAATATCCTGGAATGAAAATTGTGAAATACATCACCATAAGCAGTGTTTGTGGTCCAAAACTCAGGAATGTTGGCATAGAGCTCTTACCGAAGCAGTTTCATAATATAACAAACACTACAGGCAGCATCACCTATGCAGACGATCTGCTAATCACAGTATCTGCCAACACAAGGGCTGTAGTGAAGGAAACTAGCACTGCAGTTCCTGAAGGACTAAGGTTTGGTGAGTAGGAAACAAATTAACGATAGCAGCACACTAAACAGTTTTATGTTAATTGAAGCAACACTATCAAGAACGAAAAAATACTACAATCACGTTAAGTGACCAGCCTGTGAAAACAAGAGAAATATATAGGTACCTTGGAATTAACATGAGTGAAAAACCAAATTTTCATCCACATATACACTACCGGCCATTAAAATTGCTACACCAAGAAGAAATGCAGATGACAAACGGGTAGTCATTGCACAAATACATTATACTAAAACTGACATGTGATTACATCTTCACGCAATTTGGGTGCATAGATTCTGATAAATCAGTACCCAGAGCAACCACCTCTGGCCGTAATGACTGCGTTGATACGCCTGGGCATTGAGTCAAAGAGAGCTTGGATGGCGTGTCCAGGTACAGCTGGCCGTGCAGTTTCAACACGATACCACAGTTCATCAAGAGTAGTGACTGGCGTATTGTGACGAGACAGTTGCTCGGCCACCATTGACCAGACGTTTTCAATTAGTGAGAGATCTGGAGAATGTGCTGGCCAGGGTAGCAGTCCAACATTTTCTGTATCCAGAAAGGCCCGTACATGACCTGCAACAAGCGGTCGTGCATTATCCTGCTGAAATGTAGGGTTTTGTTGGGATCGAATGAAGAGTAGAGTCACGGGTCGTAACACATCTGAAATGTAACGTCCACTGTTCAAAGTGCCGACAGGAGGTGACCGAGACGTGTAACCAATGGCACCCCATACCATGACGCTGGGTGGCGATGACGAATGCACGCTTCCAATGTGCGTTCACAGCGACGTCGCCAAACACCATCATGATGCTGTAAAGAGAAGCTGGATTCATCCGAAAAAATTACGTTTTGCCATTCGTGCAGGTTCGTCGCTGAGTACACCATCGCAGGTGCTCCTGTCTGTGATGCAGTGTCAAGGGTAACAGCAGCCGTGGTCTCCGAGCTGATAGTCCATGCTGCTGCAAACCTCGTCCAACTGTTCGTCCAGATGGTTGTTGTCTTGCAAACGTCCCCATCTGTTGACTCAGGTATCGAGACATGGCTGTACGATCCGTTATAGCCATGCAGATAAGATGCCTGTCATCTCGACTGCTTGTGATACGAGGCCGTTGGGATCCAGCACGGCGTTCCGTATTACCCTCCTGAACCCACCGATTCCATATTCTGCTAACAGTCATTGGATCTCGACTAACGCGAGTAGCAATGTCGCGATACGATGAACAGCAATCGCGATAGGCTACAATCCGCAAATGTGATTGTACGCATTTCTCCTCCTTACACGAGGCATCACAACAACGTTTCACCAGGCAACGTCGGTCAACTGCTGTTTGTGTATGACATATCGATTGGAAACTTTCCTCGTGTCAGCACGTTGTAGGTGGCGCCACAGGCGCAAACCTTGTGTGAATGCTCTGAAAAGCTAATCATGGCCATATCACAGCTTCTTCTTCCTGTCGGTTAAATTTCGCGTCTGTAGCACGTCATCTTACTGGTGTAGCAGTTTTAAAGGCCAGTAGTGTAGAAGTCGTCTTCCAGAGAGAGTAAAATCCTAAATAAAATAGCAACATTTGGCCAAATATGTTTTCAGCTGCCACTAAGTGCAATAAAGCCGTACCACAAAGCAATTTTACTCGCTATTGTGGGCTATGGATCGAATATTTGATCTCAGAGCCTGAAAGGTTAGGTCGGCACAGGCTCTATGGCGAACACAGAGAAGTGTTCTCCTAAGCGTAACGGGTATATACAGAACAACATCGATTGAGGCATTGCTGGTGATATTAGGCTTGCTACCTCTAGACCTTGCCATAAGAAAGAAAGGTGCACAACATTGGCTCAAGAAATACGAATATGTGAAGGTAAAGGAGATGCTGGGCACAAGATCCGTATCGAAATAAAGGCATGCATTGATGAAGGATGGCAAGAAATCTGGGACAGGGCACAAGTTAAGAGAAAGAACAAGGATGACATACTTTCTTTCGATCAAGGTAGCTATACACTAACTGTTAGGACACGGTATGTATCCCACTTACTTACTAAAATACGAAAGCGCACCACAGACTGTTGTGAATGTGAAGCAATAGACATCCCGTATCACATTGTCTGGGAATGTGCCTTCAGACAAAATGTCACAGACAGGACAGGAGTGCATTTAGTAATGCAACAGTCTATGATATAATAAGGAGTAAGGAACTGTAGTATAAGCTCAACTTGCTGACAGCTAAGATATCAACTTATGAACTGTAAGCTTACATGCCTGAGATACAACCAATAAGAGGCCATACATCATGATAACTAGACATGCCTTGATAGAACATCCAGCTACGGTAACCTTCTGGAAGCAGTGAGGAGATAGGCCTTGGGGCGGACCAGAAAGGACATTCAAAGACCTTGACAGCCATCTCCCAATCTCTAGATCTTGGATATCACAACAGCATAGCTCCTATGAATCCTCAGTTGCACCTCAGTGTGCCTGGGAGTAACCATACACACAAATGAGAAATCCAGCTTGGTTCTGATACCAAGTAGAGTAGTGTAGTACAGTGCTGTGTAGTGCAGCGCCATGTAGTGTAGTGTTATATAGTGGTGTAGTCCAGAATTATAAATTACAAAATCTGTGATCTACCAATGCTGCTTAGTATAACTGACCAGTGGTGTGTGCCTTCTGGATTCTGGATGAATTGGTGTCTATGTGCCAGATGGCCATACTAGACTTTTTCTTCTTTTAGTTATTATTATTATTATTATTATTATTTTACTGCGAATAGGCCATCGGAGGACCACGTTTTAATTTCAATTCTTCGGTCTTTATTCATTTTGAACCAGTCTTTCTAGCTACCCTGCCTTGGAATGCTTCCATTTTCAAAACTTTGTCCTGAAAGGCTTCTCTACTATTTATATCTTCTACTTTCATATTACTCCTTTCTAAATCCTTTTTTACTTATTTTACCTAGGTTGTCGACTTCTTACCTCAAAAATATTTGAAAATTGTATTTTTTAATCTAGTGTCTAACATTTGAAACAGACGTCCAAACAACATGTGTCTTTTTTCTCATTACATTCGAAATATTTTCTATATTTTGGTGTATTTCAGCATTACTTCGTCATTTCCAACCTTCTTCTGTTTTTTGTGGACTTAATAGTTTCTTTACAATTCGCCTTTCTAGTACTTCTAATTTATCGAAATTGTAGTTTAATGCTGGGGATTCGCTTGCATATAGGCATAACCATTCGGCTTTACTGCTGTGCTGTAATGCCTTATTTTTGCATCTTCGTATAGGCACTTTTTATTGTAGATGTCTTTGGTGATACCATATGCTCTCCCCATTTTAAGCTACTTTCCTCTATTGCAAATTTTTCCAAAGCTTATTCTTGGATTATCTGCCCTGGATGGTTAAATTTTATTACTCTTCCTATTTCGCCAACACATTTTTCCAGACGTTTTGGAGCATGCTTAACATTTGTTACAAATTTTGTTCTTTCCGCAGAAATTCTTAAGTCAGTTCTGCTGGCTATTTCTTCCTGGAGATTTATTTGTGCTATAGCAGAGTGCACATTTTCGGAAAGTATAGCAAAATCATCTGCAAATGCAAGACAGTTGATTTCGATACTTTTGCTTCCTCTTCCTAACCTGATAATGAGTTCAATAAGTTTTTCGTTTCAAATTCTTTCTGTTTTATCTAACACACTATTAAAAAGAGTTGAGGATAGGCCATCACCTTGTCGTATGCCTGTTTTTATTTTGAAAGACTGAAATTTCTTCCATAGATTTTACTTTGCAGACTCTTATCTGTAAGTGTTTCACGGATTAGGTTTGCCAGTTTAGACTTTACGTCAAATTTTTGAATTCTTTTATCTATCGTTTCTCTATCAACAGAATCAAAAGCCATTTTAAAACGCACCAACATTACTACAATATACTTTGAATCTGTGGCGAATTCCTGACTTGAGATTAAATATTTGTTCTGAACATGACCTTTCTTTCCTAAAACCATGATGATATTCACCTAAATGACTGTCTAGTGTTGTTTCTGTTCTGTTTAATAAAGTCTCGGAAATTACTTTATACACCACTGGCAGTGAAGAGATTTCTCTGTAGCTATTTACATCCTATTTATTACCTTTTTTGTGGAATTGGTGTATCAAGGCATATTTACATTCCTCTGGGATCGTAATTTCCAGATTTCTTCAAAGAGTAAATTTAGCTCCTTTTGCTATATTTGGCAAGGACCACATCAAGAGTTTGGCTGTAGTAGAATCTTCTCCACTAGCTTTGTTGCTTTTGAGGGTCTGAATTACTTCTTGAATTTTTTCTATAGTAGGTGGTAAATCTTCTTCCATATCTTCATTAACAACTGAGAACTCCAATTGATGACTCGGTTCAGGACTGTTTAGAAGCTGATGAAATATCTTGCTAATATTTCACACTTTTCAGTATTGCCTAACCCAATTTTGCGGTTTTCATTTTTGAAACAGACGTTTGAAATTTGGTACCACTTTAATTTGTTCTTCAAAATTTTTCATAAAAGTCATGAATATTATTTTTTACAAAATTTTTGTCTATTTTAAAAAGTTTCTCCTTTTCAAAGGCTCATTTGCTATTTCTGATTAACCTGTTTATTTCCTTTCTTTGTTGATTAAATTGATCATAATCTTCAATTTCTTTAAGCGCTGTAGCGGGACTTTGAATTTCGCCGCGCTACACACGTTCCCTCAGATGTAAAATTATACCGTCGCGGCGGTATGAGCGCTCGACGGCAGAGAAAATACTAAAATTGTAACCTTTTTTGTTTTTCTATCCGTTTCATTATTGTCTCTTGATAGCCAAAGCTTAAGGCAGACGTGATCTGATGCTGACGTAAAAAACTTGAACTGATTTTAATGTGTAGACATATTGAGGAAGTTGTTATAAAATTTGGAGGAGGGAAGCAACGTAAAATAAATTACATTTAATATCCAGACGGTTCTGTGTACAGTTAGAAATTCCTGGACAATGAAACATATTGCAAGGTTTCGGAGCAGACTTTTCACGCAGAAATGAAGTAGGAGATTTTTGAAGACCTGGACGCCGCACGAAACAAGAAGACATGTTAAGATGGTAAAGAATTAACTCTTAAGCTACGCCATTTCCCCTGTCAGTTAAATTTTGTTATTCTCTGTTTCTTTTCAATAATTTTTGTAGTGGAAATTGGTTTAACTTTTGCTCAAAAACGCCAGAAGGACCACCCCAACAATAGCTTTTCCGAATCACGAAGTGCGATAGCTTTTCTGTAACACAAAGTCCGATTTGCTTTTCATTCTTTCCCTTTTTCACGGTCATTAACGATTTTTTTAAAAAACCCTTTTTTTATTCACCATTTCTTCCCACCATTTTCAACCTATTCTTTTCTTCTCTTTTTCTTTTTTTATTAACCACTACAGCACTTTTTAGTCATCTCTGCTATGGCTTTTTTATATATCTCATGCCACCATATTTTCCTTTTATTTTTATTGACTGAAATATTTTCTGTGGGGCATTATTAATTCCTTTGAGTATTTCTTACCAGTTGCCATATTTAGCCACTTTAATTTCGCCTAGTTAGTTTTTAATTGAGTCTTTTGTTATAGTGAGCCTGTCTGTGTTATACTTTGTTAACCTGTGTGACTTTCTTTGTTCTTTATTAGATAGGCGTTTGACTTCAATCTCAGAGAGGTAATGATGAAAATCAAATTCGCCATTCCTTACTACTTTCACATTCATAATTTCCATTGTACTTTTTTGTGAAATAGCCACATGATTTAACTGAATTTCTCCTAACATAGGTTTGCGAGAAATCCACGTTTTAGCTTTTCTTGGGAGTTTCCTGAAGAAGGTTATCATTGATTTCAGGTTAGAGCTTTGACACAAGCTGATTATTATTATTATTGTTTTATGTAGATATTCCCCTTAAATAGCATAATGCCTAGTTATTAATAACACATCTAAAATTATATTATATGCTATATTCTTGCAATTCATGTTCAACATTCAGTGTATTCTTTTGCATAGATAACAGACTAAAAGAAAATAGCACTTTAATAAATAAAGTGGAAGCATTGAAAAAATGTGGATAAAGGCCATGCACATATTGAGAGCAATATCCCACTGATGAATTGATACACCACCTGCCTAATAACCTGTGGGTCCATCTTTCGAATGTAACACAGCATGCATTGGGCATGGCATGGATTGGATAAGTCCTTGGTAGATTTCTGGATGAAAGTGCCACCAGATGTCTATGCTTAGATCATGCAGTTTTCATAAATTTTGGCTGGTGGTTTGTGAACCTGATAGCATCCACTGGGTTGAGATCACGCCAACTTATTGCCAGAGACATCAATTTGAGCTCTTTAAAATCCTACTCAAACCACAGTAGCACCAATTTTGCCCTGTGACATGGACAGTTGCCCTGTTGGAAAATGTTGTCACCATCAGAGAAGACATCATCCAGGAAGGGAGCAGGTGTCTGTAATATTGGTCACGTAGTCCACAGATGTTATAGATCTTCGATTACTAGCACAGATCACACGGAACGATAGGTGGATGTAGTAGAATACTACCCCCACCAGTCTGCATCTTTGTGCACTGTATGTTTTGAACAACTATTACCCTTAATAACGATATGTCTGGACACAACTACTGATCTGGTGTAAAAGAAACGTAATCCATTGAACTGGGCGACACATTTCCAGTGATTCACAGACCAGTCACATAAATCTGTGCCCACTGCAATGGTAACTGAGCCAACATCGGAATACATATGGGCCACACATCGTGGAACCCCAAGTGTGGCAATGTTCACTGTATGGTGTGCTCCAAAATACTTATGGCTTCTTCACAATTCTCATCAGTTCAGCAACAGAGTGTTTCCTGTCCTGTTTTATTTACACAGCACGAAATCGTCCACTCTTCACATTTTGTGATGAGGCCTGGATGTCATACAGCTTGATGGCTACTCGCGGTTTCACTGACCTTCAACCACTTGTGATAGACGATCATGACAATAGCATGCAAACAGCCAATATGCCACACCGTTTCTGAGATGCTCTTTCCCCTGTGCCATGCTATAAGAATCTGCCTTTTCTCAAAGTCACTTGTCACAGCTGATCTCCCCATTTATGGTTTTCTCACTTGAATGATCTTCTATTCCTCTCTGCTATCTAGTACTGATGATAATGATGTTGGATTTAGGGAGTATTACGGTGTGCTTATCAGTGCACTTACTGGATATCGAGAAACATATCCTGTGGTTTGAAGAATGACAGCCCCCACAACTGAAACTGCTGTGATGGTTCTTCAAGCACACACGTTAGCAGATGTCTTCAGAATATGTGGTGGTGGCAACACACGTACATGGTTTGTATGTATTAAAAATCCTGCAGCAGTTTGGAAAAACTACTTAATGCTACATTCTGTATTGTATACTGAACTGCAGACCTGGAAACGACGGAGGGGCTTCGTCCCACCGTAGTGGTTCACAGCCCCACAACAGGTCACAGCAGTCCACCACCCCACCGCCACCCCACAACTAAACCAGGGTTATTGTGCAGTTTGGCCCCCAGTGGACCACCCCCTCCCCCCGAGAACGTCCCATACCAGACGAGTGTAACCCCAAATCGTTGTGTGGTAGAGTAATTATGGTGTACGTGTGCATGGAGACAGTGTTTGCACAGCGATCACCGGCATAATATAACTGAGGCAGAGTAAGGGGAACCAGGTTGCGTTCGCCGAGGTCGATGGAAAATCGCTTTAAGAACCATCCCAAGCTGGCTGGCATATCAGACCTCGACACTAATCTGCTGGGTGGCATCGTGCTAGGGAACAGCACGCCTTCCTACTTGGGAAGCAGCGCGTTAAGACTGCCCGACTAGCCGGGCGGGCCTTAATGCTACATTACTTCCTATATGGATGGCTATACTACTTAACCAAAAAACAGGAGCCGAAAACTACACTCAGAGCTCATTCACTTCCACTGACCAACAGTTTAGGTAGATGTCCTGACCTTCACAACATTTTTAGAATGGTGTTACACAAGTGCCATCACCAGCTATGATGGTGAATAGGTCCCTGGCCAAGCAGAAAATTGCACTCATGTGAAACACATGCTAAAATGTTTTTTTTTATCGAAAAGAGAATTCGACAAGCTTCCCACATTGGCAGATCATACTGTCGGACAAGAAAACTGACTGTCACCAGACAACGTCCTATTCTTAGCCTGGTGAGTAGCACTTTGTTCCATCCGCATGGCTTGGATGGGATCATGGCACCTGATTGGTCGAACTGACTATATGTAATTTGTGGCTTATCAGGTCCAGTCACTCGTCTTTCCGCTGATGCATGATCTTTCTGCCCAATAACGAGATGATAGCGTTGCTACTATTCAAAGCACACTACAAATGAAATACTTCAAGTAGTCTGGTGTCTCATTTCGGGCATTTACTCACGTTTCAACATATACAGTACGATATCCAGGTTAGGCAACAGTGGGCTACGCTAACACATGATAAGCAGCAGTCCACCGACCATGATCAACCAGAACTGCAGAGATCCTCTGGAATAGAAAGTGGAATAGTGAAGGAAGTTTGAAAAAGACCAACAACTTCACAAATTAACTTGTGTCACCATTGGTAATACATCGTATATCATCCAGTCTTTCTGAAAATTTTATTTGTTGCTCATGTGCTGTCATTTTGATTCAGCATCAGACTAATACAGTCAGTACTATCAGACTCACAGTCCACTACTTCCACTTTTCACTATAAGTGACTCAATAAACATTCTATGATGAGATTGAGGCAATTCGCCATTACGAGACAAAGTATTCATTGCACAAAAGCCTGTAATCAGAATAATAGCTGTAGCCCATCCAAGATCACCCTGCAGACATTTATTTAAGGAACTCGGGATACTCACAGTACCTTCGCGATACGTATATTCACTTATGAAATTTGTCATTAAGAACCCACCCCAATTCAAAAAAACAGCGAAGTGTATAGCTACAACACTAGAAGAAAGGATGATATTCACTATCCAGGATTAAATCTCACTTTTGCACAGAAAGGGGTGAATTAAGCTGCCACAAAAATCTTTGGTCATTTGCCAAATAGTATTAAAAGTCTGACAGATAGCCAACCAACATTTAAAAGTAAGTTAAAAGAATTTCTGAATGACAACTCCCTCTACTCAATAGATGAATTCTTAGATATGAAGTAGTAACTTTAAAAAAAATTAATTAATTAATTTATGTACAGAAAACTTATGTTAAGGTGACACGTTCCACATCATTACGAAATGTCGTATTTATGATCTATGGAACAAGCATTAATGTATGTATGTATGTATAAGTGCTTATGAAATGAAATAGTTTATGAATAACACTGGCTTCATTATATTTTGACTTCGTATAGAGGAGTTTTTGTGGAGTTTGAAAATTTTTTTACTTACGATATCCTTGCATTTCTCTTATCCAGAAACTCACACAATTCATTGTACACAGTGCAACTTAAAAACAATAATGCCTAATATGAGACAGTGTAAACACACTTTCCAGGCTTTTGGCTGTAGTCACCCTTATAATATAAGCTTAATGTATTTCCTTATTTCATTTTTAAATGATAGCATTCCCTTTATGTGATTTAGTCATTTTCTTAAATTACAAAAATTATTCCAGAAAAGTAAAGTTTTTCAGAATGCCAAACGCTGTTCCAAGGTACAATATAGTCATCTACCTAGGAACAAATATTCTACTGAAATTTAAAAGTCTTGCAATGCCAAAAATCTTGTCAGTACTGTATTTAATAGTCTAAATGTTACATCACTATTCCACTATCTGCCAGTAATCACTAAGTGAAATCGAGTTAAGTACAACTATTATCAGAAACCATTTACAGGTGAAATACCTTTTGAAATAGAACACATTGGAAAGCAACACAAATTTATATTTTCAAGACAGGAAAAACTGTTAATGTTACATGGCTGGTTTTAACAATATACTCAGTTTTTACTCTCCATAGAATTCTGTATGAGAAGACTTAACAATATGTGCTAGATACCTTTAGTATATTATACAGCATTTAAATTCTAGAACTCAAAATACATACAAATGCTGTTCAAAATACAGCCTAATCTCACTGTGACAACAAAGACAGTAGCAAATACTGGAAACTGTTTATGGACATCTCTATTCCAGATTCCTAATTGTACTCTTGGTACAAGATAGACCTTTACAGCTGAAACAAACTTAAAAAGTTGCAAAATATGTCAATCAGTTCATGAAATAAAACTAATGGGACAGGTATGGATTTTACGGGGTTTTGGGGCAGGGGCAAACTAAAAAAAAAACTGTAAAACAAATTCCAAATTACCCAAAAAATGCAAAAATAAAACATAAAAATTTCTCCAGTAAATTGGAATCGAATATTTCGCTTGACTATACAGCTGAAACAAAGACAGCAATACCAAAAACTTTAAACACAAGGAGAGAAACCAGTGTCGTAATTTTAAGTAGACCTGTATATCTGAAATACAGATATTGGTACAACTCCCCTCACCTCATCCTCCCCCCACAATGAAACCAACCAAACAAAAATTCGAAAACCATCATTTCAAAGAGATTTCTCTTCCACAATCGAGCTGCAGTCTCACCAATAAATGAGAAAGCTAACAGAAAAGTACTTACGAACTACAGATAATTCCAAATTAATCCAGCCTGACTACATATCATGCTAGACACACATCCAGAGACGGACACATCAAAACCATACCGCAAACAACAAAATATTCCAACTACTCCAAAGCAAAGGACAAACGGAAACATTCAGTCTAAAAAAAATCAACACTCTGCAAACGAAAACTAACAGCTCAAAAACAGAGGACAAATAAATAACTAATAACTAGCAAAGACTCGATCCCATTGAACTTAATCTTACCTACAAACCACATAACCAACACAAACATCGACGAAAAGGGTGAGCCGCCACTTATAACAACATAAGCCCTATAAAAACAATCGATTTCAAATACATCACATGTCTGTGACGTCCAATTCGGAAAGAAGCAACCAAATATCATAATCACAAGTAGTTCCTCTGTTCGTTTCAGTGGCAACCATTTGAGTTATGCACTTAGGTTCCCATCTAACCTCACTCTTAACAAGCGTGGCATACTACAAAAAGAACCAAATAATTGTAAGAAACAATATGAAGACTGTAATTACTAACCGTTTCTCTCACAACAATTTCAATTGTTCTTTTAGACTCGGAGTTGTGAGACACATACGAGAGTTGGTAGGTGTGTTTCTACCTCTGAAAAATAGTGTCTACTTAAGTTCCTCGTCAGTCGCGTAAGACTGGCGCTATAATCCGTTCATCATAAAATAAACTTATGTTACAGGCCTGGAGGAAACTCATTTTCGAGATGGGATCAAGGCACTGGAACATCGCTGGACCAAGTGCATTAATCTACAAGGAGACTACACTGAAAAATTAAAAAAAAAAATTCAGTGTTGTAAGTACGTTTTTTCTATTCCGTTCCGAGCACTTTTCAAACCACCCTCATACTTTGAGAGATGAAATAGTGAAAGCAGCAGAGGAACAAGTAGATAAAAGGACGAGGGCTAGTGGAAATCCTTGGGTAACACAAGCAATACTGAATTTAACTGATGAAAGGAGAAAACATAAAAATGCAGTAAATGGAGGAGGCGAAAAGGAATAAAAAAGTCTCAAACATGAGATCGACAGTAAGTGCAAAGCTGCTAAGTGGGAATGGCTGGACAGCAAACGTAAAGATGTAGAAGCATACATCACTAGGGGAAAGGTAGATTCCGTCTACAGAAAAATTAATGAGACCTTTGGACGAAAGAGAACCACATGTATGAATATCGAGAGCTCATATGGTAAACCAGCCATCAGCAAAGAAGGGAAAGCCGGAAGGTGGAAGAAGCATATACAGGGTCTATACAAGGGCGATGTACACTCCTGGAAATTGAAATAAGAACAC
The DNA here is from genome assembly GCF_023897955.1 of Schistocerca gregaria. NCBI lineage: Eukaryota > Metazoa > Arthropoda > Insecta > Orthoptera > Acrididae > Schistocerca > Schistocerca gregaria. The sequence continues at coordinate 109,648,924 of NC_064930.1, read as the reverse complement.
CGTGAATTCATTGTCCCAGGAAGGGGAAACTTTATTGACACATTCCTGGGGTCAGATACATCACATGATCACACTGACAGAACCACAGGCACATAGACACAGGCAACAGAGCATGCACAATGTCGGCACTAGTACAGTGTATATCCACCTTTCGCAGCAATGCAGGCTGCTATTCTCCCATGGAGACGATCGTAGAGATGCTGGATGTAGTCCTGTGGAACGGCTTGCCATGCCATTTCCACCTGGCGCCTCAGATGGACCAGCGTTCGTGCTGGACGTGCAGACCACGTGAGACGACGCTTCATCCAGTCCCAAACATGCTCAATGGGAGACAGATCCGGAGATCTTGCTGGCCAGAGTAGTCGACTTACACCTTCTAGAGCACGTTGGGTGGCACGGGATACATGCGGACGTGCATTGTCCTGTTGGAACAGCAAGTTCCCTTGCCGGTCTAGGAATGGTAGAATGATGGGTTCGATGACGGTTTGGATGTACCGTGCACTATTCAGTGTCCCCTAGACGATCACCAGAGGTGTACGGCCAGTGTAGGAGATCGCTCCCCACACCATGATGCCGGGTGTTGTCCCTGTGTGCCTCGGTCGTATGCAGTCCTGATTGTGGCGCTCACCTGCACGGCGCCAAACACGCATACCACCATCATTGGCACCAAGGCAGAAGCGACTCTCATCGCTGAAGACGACACGTCTCCATTCGCCCCTCCATTCACGCCCTCCATTCGCGACACCACTGGAGGCGGGCTGCACGATGTTGGGGCGTGAGCGGAAGACGGCCTAACGGTGTGTGGGACCGTAGCCCAGCTTCATGGAGACGGTTGTGAATGGTCCTCGCCGATACCCCAGGAGCAACAGTGTCCCTAATTTGCTGGGAAGTGGCGGTGCGGTCCCCTATGGCACTGCATAGGATCCTACGGTATTGGCGTGCATCCGTGCGTCGCTGCGGTCCGGTCCCAGGTCGACGGGCACGTGCACCTTCCGCCCACCACTGGCGACAACATCGATGTACTGTGGAGACCTCACGCGCCACGTGTTGAGCAATTCGGCGGTACGTCCACCCGGCCTCCCGCATGCCCACTATACGCCCTCGCTCAAAGTCCGTCAACTGCACATACGGTTCACGTCCACGCTGTCGCGGCATGCTACTAGTGTTAAAGACTGCGATGGAGCTCCGTATGCCACGGCAAACTGGCTGACACTGACGGCGGCGGTGCACAAATGCTGCGCAGCTAGCGCCATTCGACGGCCAACACCGCGGTTCCTGGTGTGTCCGCTGTGCCGTGCGTGTGATCATTGCTTGTACAGCCCTCTCGCAGTGTCTGGAGCAAGTATCGTGGGTCTGACACACCGGTGTCAATGTGTTCTTTTTTCCATTTCCAGGAGTGTACTTGAGGACATATTATGGAAATGGAAGAGGACTTAGATGAATATGAGATGGGAGAACTGATACTGCGAGAAGAATTTAACAGAACACTAAAATCACTCTGGCGGTTTGTACTGCATCTACAGCAGTAATTCCAGCCGCAGTTGCCACCACGGTGACACAACGAACTGTTACAAATCGGATAACTGAAGGACAGCTCTGAAGTAAACACCCTTAGCATGCTTTTCATTAACCCCAAACAAACACCATTTGCGACTTCGGTGGTATCAAGCAGGAACTCATTACAGGGAACTGTGGAGGTTTGTTGTGTTTTCTGATGAAAGCAAGTTCTGCCTCGGTGCCAGTGTGTCGCTTAGAAGGAGCGCAGCTGAGGGCCTGCCTACAGTCTTTCTGCATGCTAGACATGTTGCACCTAAACTTGGAGTTATGGTCCAAAGTGCTATTTTGTACGAGGGTCACTCCAAAAGAAATGCACACAACTTTTTTTTAAAATCCATCTTTTATTCTACATGTTTGAACGTTTTGCAGTGTGTACATACATCCTTTAGGAATAATATTTTCATTTCTCGACATAATTTCCCTCTCAACTGCCTTACGCCATCTTGGAACCAGCGCCTGTATAGCCGCACGGTAAAATTCTGGACCAAACTGTTGGAGCCACTGTATGGCAGCCTGCACAAGGGAGTCATCATCATCAAACCTTGTTCCACGAAGAGAGTCTTTCAGTTTCCCCAAGAGATGATAGTCACAAGGAGCCAGGTCAGGACTGTAAGGCTGGTGTTTCAGTGTTGTCCATCAGAGTTTGGTGATCGCTTCCACGGGTTTTTGACTGACATGTGGTCGTCAATTGTCGTGCAACAGCAAAACATCCTGCTTTTGCCGATGTGGTCGAACACGACTCAGTCCAGTTTGAAGTTCCTTCAGTGTCGTCACATATCCGTCAGAATTTATGATGGTTCTCCTTGGCACGATTTCCACGAGCAAGAGTCATTCGGAATCGAAAAACACCCTAGCCATAACTTTTCCGGCAGAAGGTGTGGTTTTGAATTTTCTTTCTTGGGTGAATTTGCATGATGCCCCTCCATTGATTGCCTCTTCGTCTCTGGTGAAAAATGATGGGGCCGTGTTTCATCACCTGTCACATTTCTTCCAAGAAATTCATCTCCACCATTCTCGTACTGTTCCAAAAGTTCGCTGCATACCGTTTTTCTTGTCTCTACGTGAGCCACTGCCAACATCCTGGGAACCTACCTGGCACAAACCTTTTTTAACGCCAACACTTTCAGCATTTTGCAAACACTTCCTTCCCGTATTCCAACATAGCGTGAAGGTTCGTTCACTGTGATGCGTCTGTCAGCAGTCACCAATTCGTTAACTCTCTGCACATTGTCTGGAGTGTGTGCAGTACGAGGCCTGCCGCTGCGGGGACAATACTCAATATTGCCGTGCTCGCTTTCGTCACGTAACCTGCTTGCCCACCGAGTAACTGCACTGCGATCGACAGCAGCATATCTGTACACCTTCTTCAACCTCTTGCGGATGTTTCCCACTGTCTCGTTTTCACAGCACAGGAGTTCTGTGACAGCACGTTGCTTCTGAGGAATGTCAAGTGTAGCAGCCATCTTGAAGACATGCTGTGACGGCGCCACTTACGGGAACAGGGTGAACTAAGTTTGAAAACAAGCGGGAAGGATGTATCTACACACTGTAAAACTTTCACACGTGCAGAATGAAAACTGTATTTTTACAAAAATAGTTTGCGTTTCTTTTGGAGTGGCCCTGGTATGTCAGCAGGAGCACTCTCATTGTTATCCCATGCACCTTGACTGCAACGTTGTATGTCAGTCTAGTGATTCGATATGTTCTGCTGCATTCATGAGCAGCATTCCAGGGGTGTTTTCGAACAGGATAACGCTCTCCCAAATACCGCTGTTGCTCTGGAGAATGTGGACATGTTGCCTTGGCCTGCTTGATCATGGTATCTGCCTCCAATAGTACACACACGGGACATCAACCAGCGACAACTGTGGCGTCTCCCACGAACAGCATTATCCGTCCCTGTGTTGGCAAAGCGCTACAGCCATGCAACTCCATCCCACAAACCGACATCTGGCACCTGTACCACACGTACAGTTGCAACCTTGCATTCAACATTGTCTGCACCCGGCAGCTGAATGGTCAGCGTGACGGATCGTCAATCTTGTGGGCCCGGGTTCAATTCCTGGCTGGGTTGGGGAATGTTCTCTGCCCAGGGATGGGTGTTGTGCTGTCCTCATGATCATCCTATCACCCTCATCGACTGCAGTTTGCCACATTGGCGTCACATTGAAAGACCGGCCGGCACCAGGCGAACGGGGGGCCCTAGGCATACGATTATATATTAAAAAAAATCAAAATTCTGGCAGTTACACCGGTTATTAATACACAGAATTTCACATTTGCAATACCTTATCTTCTGCTTACATTACCCTGTGACCTTGCAATGTTAATCGCTTTAATGTGTTAGGTAGACAAAAATTAATGTGTTTCCGAAACTTCATTACTCTATAGTTATTATTCTCTGTTGTTGCGTTTTTTTTTCTGCCAGTGTATAACCACTACTAGTTTGTTAAGCAACAGTTTAAGCTGTGATCTCAGGTTCCACCCTAGCTGCACCCTCAAAAATTATGATACACTCCTGGAAATTGAAATAAGAACACCGTGAATTCATTGTCCCAGGAAGGGGAAACTTTATTGACACATTCCTGGGGTCAGGTACATCACATGATCACACTGACAGAACCACAGGCACATAGACACAGGCAACAGAGCATGCACAATGTCGGCACTAGTACAGTGTATATCCACCTTTCGCAGCAATGCAGGCTGCTATTCTCCCATGGAGACGATCGTAGAGATGCTGGATGTAGTCCTGTGGAACGGCTTGCCATGACATTTCCACCTGGCGCCTCAGTTGGACCACGTTCGTGCTGGACGTGCAGACCGCGTGAGACGACGCTTCATCCAGTCCCAAACATGCTCAATGGGGGACAGATCCGGAGATCTTGCTGGCCAGGGTAGTTGACTTACACCTTCTAGAGCACGTTGGGTGGCACGGGATACATGCGGACGTGCATTGTCCTGTTGGAACAGCAAGTTCCATTGCCGGTCTAGGAATGGTAGAACGATGGGTTCGATGACGGTTTGGATGTACCGTGCACTATTCAGTGTCCCCTCGACGATCACCAGATGTGTACGGCCAGTGTAGGAGATCGCTCCCCACACCATGATGCCGGGTGTTGGCACTGTGTGCCTCGGTCGTATGCAGTCCTGATTGTGGCGCTCACCTGCACGGCGCCAAACACGCATACGATCATCATTGGCACCAAGGCAGAAGCGACTATCATCGCTGAAGACGACATGTCTCCATTCGTCCCTCCATTCACGCCTGTCGCGACACCACTGGAGGCGGGCTGCACGATCTTTGGGCGTGAGCGGAAGACGGCCTAACGGTGTGCGGGACCGTAGCCCAGCTTCATGGAGACGGTTGCGAATGGTCCTCGCCGATACCCCAGGAGCAACAGCGTCCCTAATTTGCTGGGAAGTGGCGGTGCGGTCCCTTACGGCACTGCGTAGGATCCTACGGTCTTGGCGTGGATCCGTGCGTCGCTGCGGTCCGGTCCCAGGTCGACGGGTACGTGCACCTTCCGCCGACCACTGGCGACAACATCGATGTACTGTGGAGACCTCACGCCCCACGTGTTGAGCAATTCGGCGGTACGTCCACCCGGCCTTCCGCATGCCCACTATACGCCCTCGCTCAAAGTCCGTCAACTGCACATACGGTTCACGTCCACGCTGTCGCGGTATGCTACCAGTGTTAAAGACTGCGATGGAGCTCCGTATGCCACGGCAAACTGGCTGACACTGACGGCGGCGGTGCACAAATGCTGCGCATCTAGCGCCATTCGACGGCCAACACCGCGGTTCCTGGTGTGTCTGCTGTGCCGTGCGTGTGATTATTGCTTCTACAGCCCTCTCGCAGTGTCCGGAGCAAGTATGGTGGGTCTGACAACGGTGTCAATGTGTTCTTTTTTCCATTTCCAAGAGTGTATATTTGCGAAAATATCCATAAATAACATTTAATAACAGCAACTTACATCCCTTGGATTGTAAAGTCATGACATCATATAAGACACCATAGTGACCTATAACAGACGGGTGGAATTGAAAGGTGACCTTGTCCTATAACATCACAGAAATTACACTCCTGCTCAAAAAATAAGGAAAATTGCAGAATGCACTACCCAAAACTGGCGTTAATAGCATAGGGAGGCACATAGGGAACACACACAACATAAATCTGCAAGTCCACAGTATTGGTGATTAGTTGACAAAACCGTCCCAAAATACATGTGCTACAAAACGCCACTGTTTGCTGCACATGTACCCCGACATCAATATGGGATATGACCACCATGCACACGTACACAGGCCACAGAACGGGTCGGCATACTCTGGATCAGGTGGTCGAGCAGCTGCTGGGGTACAGCCTCCCATTCTTGCACCAGTGCCTGTCAGAGTCCAGAAGTGTACTAGGAGTTTGAAGACGTGCAGCGACACATCGACTGAGAGCATCCCAGAGGTGCTCGATGGGATTTAGGTCTGGAGAACAGGCAGGCCACTCCATTCGCCTAATATCTTCTGTTTCAAGGTACTCCTCCACGATGGGAGCTCGGTGGGGCCATGCGTTATCATCCACCAGGAGGAAGGTGGGACCCACTGCACCCCTGAAAAGGCAGACATACTGGTGCAAAATGACGTCCCGACACACCTGCCCTGTTACAGTTCCTCTGTCAAAGACTTGCAGGGGTGTACATGCACCAATCATAATCCAATCCTACACTATCAAACCACGAGCTCCGTACAGATCCCTTTCATGGACATTAAGGGGTTGATATTGGGTTCCTGGTTCATGCCAGATGGAAACGCGTCGAGACTCACTGTTCAGACTATACCTGGACTCGTCCGTGAACATAACCTGGGACCTCAGTTCCAATGACCATGTACCGTGTTCTTGACACCAGGCTTTATGGGCTCTCCTGACACAAGGGGTCAGTGGAATCTACCTTGAGGGCGTCAGGCCGAATTAACCAGGCCTGTTCAGTCTGTAGACTGTGTGTCTGGAGACAACTGTTCCAGTGACTGCGGCAAGGTCCCAAGCGAGGCTAGCTGCAGTACTCTGTGGCCGTCTGCGGGCACTGATGGTGAGAAATCGGCCTTCTTGTGGTGTTGTGCACTGTGGACGTTCCATACTGTAGCGCCTGGACACGTTTCCTGTCTGCTGGAATCGTTGCCATAATCTTGAGATCACACTTTGCAGCACACGGAGGGCCCGTGCTATGACCTGCTGTGTTCGACCAGCCTCCAATCGCCCTAGTATTCTACCCTCATAACGTTATCAATATGTCCTGTGAGTCATTTTCAACACAGAGTCATCATTAGAACGTCTGAAAATGTCTGCACTCTTACTCGCTGCACCGTACTCTGACATGCACCAAAGCACCTCTGCGTATGTGGACTGCTGCCAGCGCCACCGTGCGACGACCGCAGGTCAGATGCACCGCACGGTCAGACCCCGAGGTGATTTAAAGCCGCAAACCGCCCACCACAGCGTTGTTTCACCATGTATCAACATTATCCTTCATTTATGAGCATGAGTGTAGATCGGCATTGTAGTTACAATTCCTGGTCCTCCATGATGGTTAACATCTCACATTCCTCTTGACCCTCCACATTCACTAAACGGTAGAGCTTTACAAAGGGCAGTCAGTGCTCTTACCTTACAGCGTATGCCTGCCGCAAGTGGTAACAGTTAAGTAAAATGGCTAAAGAGCTGATTTGTGGAGCCAGTCAGAACGATGTTTTGGTTTCAAACGCGGAAGAAAAAAAATATCGCATTTTTCACTACACCCTTTAGCATTGTAAGTACACTCCTGGAAATGGAAAAAAGAACACATTGACACCGGTGTGTCAGACCCACCATACTTGCTCCGGACACTGCGAGAGGGCTGTACAAGCAATGATCACACGCACGGAACAGCGGACACACCAGGAACCGCGGTGTTGGCCGTCGAATGGCGCTAGCTGCGCAGCATTTGTGCACCGCCGCCGTCAGTGTCAGCCAGTTTGCCGTGGCATACGGAGCTCCATCGAAGTCTTTAACACTGGTAGCATGCCGCGACAGCGTGGACGTGAACCGTATGTGCAGTTGACGGACTTTGAGCGAGGGCGTATAGTGGGCATGCAAGAGGCCAGATGGGCGTACCGCCGAATTGCTCAACACGTGGGGCGTGAGTTCTCCACAGTACATCGATGTTGTCGCCAGTGGTCGGCGGAAGGTGCACGTGCCCGTCGACCTGGGACCGGACCGCAGCGACGCACAGATGCACGCCAAGACCGTAGGATCCTACACAGTGCCGTAGGGGACCGCACCGCCACTTCCCAGCAAATTAGGGACACTGTTGCTCCTGGGGTATCGGCGAGGACCATTCGCAACCGTCTCCATCAAGTTGGGCTACGGTCCCGCACACCGTGAGGCCGTCTTCCGCTCACGCCCAAACATCGTGCAGCCCGCCTCCAGTGGTGTCGCGAAAGGCGTGAATGGATGGACGAATGGAGACGTGTTGTCTTCAGCGATGAGAGTTGCTTCTGCCTTGGTGCCAATGATTGTCGTATGCGTGTTTGGCCCCGTGCAGGTGAGCGCCACAATCAGGACTGCATACGACCGAGGCACACAGGGACAACACCCGGCATCATGGTGTGGGGAGCGATCTCCTACACTGGCCGTACACCTCTGGTGATCGTTGAGGGTACACTGAATAGTGCACGGTACATCCAAACCGTCATCGAACCCATCGTTCTACCATTCCTAGACCGGCAAGGGAACTTGCTGTTCCAACAGGACAATGCACGTCCACATGTATCCCGTGCCACCCAACGTGCTCTAGAAGGTGTAAGTCAACTACCCTGGCCAGCAAGATCTCCGGATCTCTCCCCCATTGAGCATGTTTGGGACTGGATGAAACGTCGTCTCACGCGGTCTGCACGTCCAGCACGAACGTGGTCCAACTGAGGCGCCAGGTGGAAATGGCATGGCAAGCTGTTCCACAGGACTACATCCAGCATCTCTACGATCGTCTCCATGGGAGAATAGCAGCCTGCATTGCTGCGAAAGGTGGATATACACTGTACTAGTGCCGACATTGTGCACGCTCTGTTGCCTGTGTCTATGTGCCTGTGGTTCTGTCAGTGTGATCATGTGATGTATCTGACCCCAGGAATGTGTCAATAAAGTTTCCGCTTCTTGGGACAATGAATTCACGGTGTTCTTATTTCAATTTCCAGGAGTGTATAATTAGTGCGATGGAATTTTGGAATCGCAGAGAAACACAGATACACAAATACACGTAACAAAACAAGATTTTATTTTCATCACTTCGTTGTATTTAAGAAACGCCACGTATCAGAAGCCACAAACGACACTCCGTAAATAAAAGGAAGTGAAAGGTGTATGACAATAACAAACGGCCTTTTATTTAGTTACATAGACGGACTACATCTCCACTAAAATAAAAATCTAGAAACAACGGAGGAATTCCAGAAAAATAAAATTAATAACATCGCGATTTTTTTGATTCCAACGCATCACACTATGGCTTGTACACTGTTGCTGCACTCTTCATAAAATGTATAAATAAAAGGGAAAGCAGAAAGGCGGAAGGAGTATGTAGAGGGTCTATACAAGTGCGATGTACTTGAGCGTAATATTATGGAAATGAAAGAGGACATAGGCGAAGATGAAATGGGAGGTATGACACTGCATGAAGAATTTGACAGAGCACTGGATGACCTAAGTCGAGAGAAGGCCCTGGGAGTAGACAACATTGCATTAGAACTACTGATAGCCTGGGAGGGCCAACAATGACAAAACTCTACCATTTCGGCTTACAACGTCATTTGGTTTCAGAAAATCGTAGTACTGCCATACATCAACTTGCTGACGCCGCCTTCTTACCTCGCCAAACGTCAGGCTTCAGTAAAAGATGCATCTTTGTCAATCTAGTAATGTGTGTCTGTGGTCAAACGAATCGTCCCCTGAAATCAAGCTGAAGTCAACTATTTCGGTGTTTCTCATTGGTTACTTAAAAGAAGAACCAAATGGAGCATTAATATCTATGGTTGTCTCATACATGTCGCCAAGCACGTAACTGCATGCTCGACAAATACGCTTGCGCAACAGTGCTTCAGCGAGCTTTCACAAATTCCTAGCACTTACACGTAGATCAAGCAAGCTTGTACAAACATTAGTCGGTTTAACAGAAAATGTCGAGCTCAGACGATGCTGCGCTCTATTTGGCAACCCTTTTGCGTGTGTTACGGAAAAAAGATAACACGTGATACGAGGAATAAAGAGTGATTACGTAAATAAAAACTTTATTCCCATAGACACGATATGGAAACTGACACACAGTACTGTAGATTTTTCTTCTCTACTTCTCTATACAGAGTGATCCATTGATAGTGACCGGACCAAATATCTCACGAAATAAGCATCAAACGAAAAAACTACAAAGAACGAAACTCGTCTAGCTTGAAGGGGGAAACCAGATATCGCTATGGTTGGCCCGCTAGATGGCGCTTCCATAGGTCAAACGGATATCAACTGCGTTTTTTTTTAAATAGGAACCCTCATGTTTTATTACATATTCGTGTAGTCCGTAAAGAAATACGAATGTTTTAGTTGGACCTCTTTTTTCGCTTTGTGATAGATGGCGTTGTAATAGTCACAAACGTATAAGTACGTGGTATCACGTAACATTCCGCCAGTGCGGACGGTATTTGCTTCGTGATACATTACCCGTGTTAAAATGGACCGTTTACCAATTGCGGAAAAGGTCCATATCGTGTTGATGTATGGCTATTGTAAACAAAATGCCCAACGGGCGTGTGCTATGTATGCTGCTCGGTATCCTGGACGACATCATCCAAGTGTCCGGACCGTTCGCCGGATAGTTACGTTATTTAAGAAAACAGGAAGTGTTCAGCCAAGTGTAAAACGTCAACCACGACCTGCAACAAATGATGATGCCCAAGTAGGTGTTTTAGCAGCTGTCGCGGCTAATCCGCACATCAGTAGCAGACAAACTGCGCGAGAATCGGGACCTCAAAAACGTTAAGAATGCTACATCAACATCGATTGCACCTGTACCATATTTCTATGCACCAGGAATTGCATGGCGACGACCTTGAACGTCGTGGGCAGTTCTGCTACTGGGCACAAGAGAAATTAGGGGACGATGACCGATTTTTTGCACGCGTTCTATTTAGCGACGAAGCGTCATTTACCAACAGCGGTAACATAAACCGGCATAATATGCACTATTGGGCAGCGGAAGATCCACGATGGCTGCGACAAGTGGAACATCAGCTACCTTGACAGATTAATGTATGGTGCGGCATTATGGGAGGAAGGATAATTGGCCTCCATTTTATCGATGGCAATCTAAATGGTGCAATGTATGCTGATTTCCCATGTAATGTTCTACCGATGTTACTACAAGCTGTTTCACTGCATGACAGAATGGCGATGTACTTCCAACATGATGGATGTCCGGCGCATAGCTCTCGTGCGGTTGAAACGGTATTGAATAGCATATTTCATGACAGGTGGATTCGTCGTCGAAGCACCATACCGTGGCCCGCACTTTTACCGGAACTGACGTCCCCGGATTTCTTTGTGTGGGGAAAGTTGAAGGATATTTGCTATCGTTATCCGCCGACAGCGCCTGACAATGTGCGTCAGCGCATTGTCAATGCATGTGCGAACATTACGGAAGGCGAACTACTCGCTGTTGAGAGGAATGTCGTTACACGTATTGCCAAATCCATTGAGGCTAACGGACATTATTTTGAGCATTTATTGCATTAATGTGGTATTTACAGGTAATGACGCTGTAACAGCATGCGTTCTCAGAAATGATAAGTTCACAAAGGTACATGTATCACCTTGGAAGAACCAAAATAAAATGTTCAAACGTACCTACGTTCTGTATTTTAATTTAAAACATCTACCTGTTACCAACTGTTCGTCTAAAATTGTGAGCCATATGTTTGTGTCTATTATAGCGCCATCTATCACAAAGCGAAAAAAGTGGTCCAACTACAACATTCATATTTCTTTACGTACTACACGAATATGTAATAAAAAATGGGGGTCGTATTAAAAAAAAAAACGCTGTTGATTTCCGTTTGACCTATGGCAGTGCTATCTAGCGAGCCAACCATAGCGCCCTCTGGTTTCCCCCTTCAAGCTAGACAAGTTTTGTTCTTTGTAGGTTTTTTCGTTTGACGCTTATTTCGTGAGATATTTGGCCCGCTCACGATCAATGGATCACCCTGTATTCTTTCACTTGACCTACAGTACAGTACACCCCTTGTACAGAATATGATATAAAAGGGCCAAATACAACCTAAATCAAATCAGATCACTGACAAATACTTGCACAGCCCTCCCTGTTCTTCGTACACGCTGTCAAGCATTTATACGCTTGAACTCTTGCTCAAGCATGCATAATCGAAATTAAGTCAACCATCAAGCTGCTTGTACAGTCCTGGTGCCTGCGCAAATTTATCCTACGTACTCTCAAGCATGCTTGCCAAGCACGCAGTTACGTGTGGGGCCACCTTGATGTGATTAGAGACGAACAACCTTGGGTCAGAAAATTAAAACGTATTTTCATTGGAAATAAATACGCCTGAATAAATTTTTCTTTAGGTTGGGACGAGATAACCCCCATTATGCAAACCTGCCCCCTATCGTTATGGCCTAGTCAGAAGGGTCTGTGCAACATAGCAAAAAGTATTAATGGAACTTACATTAGTATCTCATTATCACTGCCAATCTATTGCAGGTTGAGAGGCATCACTCTTATATAGACCTTGGGCTGCGCTACATGTCACTCCAGCAACATAAACAGTTTTTCAGCTTTCCCGTTCGTTGCGTTCGCAAACTCACAAACCAAGCGTTGCCTTCTAACCTAACCTAGGCCTCGGGCTACGCTACAGGTCAGACTGTCTCCACAATCACTTGTTTTTGCTTTCACACTCACACTTTTGTCTTCCAACCTAACCTATGCTTTGGGTAATGCTACAGATCAGACTGTCACCACAACTAGGTTTTATGCTTTCTCATTTGTTGGCTGCGCCAACTCACAATCAGACTGTTACATTCCCACCTAATCTAGACATCGCTAGGCTGCAGGTCATAATGAAAACGCCAATATGCCGTAACAGTAAAAACTAAAGAAGGGTTATCTACAAAACGTACGCAATTCATCTTTCAGCGCAACCATAATTCACTACTCTATACAATTTACTTCCGATCAGTATGTCCCAAAACAAAAATATCCATATTTCGGACGTATTTCGTTATAACTTTTACACAAAAAACGCCAGCCTGCCTATATACATCGATAACAGATACGCTGAAATGCAGCAGAAGTAGAAAATTAATAATGAGCCACCCATAAAACGTGAATGATTCGTACCAGTCCGTCACATTCCATACTCCACAATTAATTATTAATAATGTTTCACCATATAAAGTGCTATATACACAAATAAAATAAATGCCAGAAACAGAAGAACTGGGTGTCTACGTAACGTATGTATTTTGTCTGTCGTAGGAACAAAAATTCACCATTGTACACAAATTATTTGCGAGTAGACTTCCATATAACAAATTTCCGTGATTCAGACAGTCCCCGTAAAAACTGCTTCGACATAAGAAAAGCCAAACTGTCTGTATACTTCGATAGTGAAAACTATAAATACAGAAGAAGTAGACAATAGCAGTCTGTTACCAACACATTCCACATAGAATTATTAATAATACTTCACCACAGAAAGTGCTGTAATATGAATAATAGAACGAGCAATGTACTGTAACAGCACAAACGGTAGAACAATGTATGTAATTCGTTTCTCATCGCAACAAAAATTCGCTATTGTAGACAAATTACTTCCTATCAGACTTTCGCATGATTAATTTCTATGATTGAGACAGACCCAGTAATAACTGCTTCAACATAAAAAATGCCAAACTGCCTATATACACCGACACCAGAAACGGCAAAATGCAGCAGAAATAGAAAATTAATAATGGGACGTCCCTAAAATGTGAATTATTTGTAGCAGTCCGCACCACCACGAATATTCCACATTGAAAAAATGGTTCAAATGACTCTAAGCACTATGGGACTTAACATCAGTCCCCTAGACTTAGAACTACTTAAACCTAACTAACCTAAGGACATCACACACATCCATGCCCGAGGCAGGATTCGAACCTGCGACCGTAGCAACAGCGCGGTTCTGGACTGAAGCGCCTAGAACCGCTCGGCCACAGCGGCCGGCTATTTCAGATTGCATTATTAATATTTCAACATAGAAAATGCTATATAAGCGAATATTAGAAAGGGCGATATACTGTAAGAGCAGAAACGGAACATACACAACGTATGTCATTCGACTTTCATCACAACAAAAATTCACTATTGTATACAAATTACTTGCAATCAGACTTCCACGTAATAAATTTCCATAAATTTGACAGACCGAGTAATAACTGCTTCAACATAAAAAGCGTCGAACTGCTTAAAATGGTATATAAATTATAATGCAAACGCCAAATGCAGGATAAGTAAGAAATTAATAATGGGCCGCCCATAAAACGCGAATAATACATTGCTGTCTGTCACCAAAAATACACAACACGACAATCCATATTTAAGAAAAAAATCTTTAGTACCGTTTCACTGTACAAATTGCTAGATATATCAATAATATGAACGTTAGTATGCTGCGATAGAAAATCTTAAAGAAAGGGCCCTCTACACAACGCGAATAATTCTTGTGCGCCAGTCACCGCAAATGAAACATCTTATTCTGACCTTTATTTAGATCATAAACGTAGATAGCTGACCAAACACGTATGCGTAAAAATAACGCAATTCTTTCGTATTTTCTCATTTTCTGTATAACTAATTACACTATTTGATCAAAAGTATCCGGACGCCCCCAAAAACATACGTTTTTGATATTAGGTACATTGTGCTGCAACGTACTGCCAGGTACTCCATATCAGCGACCTCAGTAATTGTTAGACATCGTGAGAGAACAGAATGGGGCACTCCGCAGAACTCACGGACTTCGAACGTGGTCAGGTAATTGGCTGTCACTTCTGTCATACGTCTGTGCGCGAGATTTCCACACTCCTAAACATCCCTAGGTTCATTGTATCTGATGCGATAGTAAAGTGGAAACGTGAAGGGACACGTACAGCACAAAAGCGTACAGGCCGACCTCTTCTGTTGATTGACAAGAGACCGCCGACAGTTGAAGAGGGTCATACTTTGTAATAGGCAGGAATCCATCTGGACCATCACACAGGAATTCCAAACTGCATCAGGATCCACTGCAAGTTCTATGACAGTTAGGCGGGAGGTGAGAAAACTTGGATTTCATGGTGAGCGGCTGCTCATAAGCCACACATCGCGCCGGTAAATGCCAAACGACGCCTCGCTTGTTGTAAGGAGAGTAAACATTGGCCGATTGAACAGTGGAAAAACGTTGTGTGAAGAAGCATGGTACGCAATGTAGCGATCCGATGGCAGGATGTGGGTATGGCAAATGACGGGTGAAGGTCATCTGCCAGCGTGTGTGGTGCCAGCAGTAAAATTCGGAGGCGGTGGTCGTGTTTTTCATGGAGGGGGCTTCCATCCATTGTTGTTTTGCAGGCCTACACTGATGTTTTAAGCACCTTATTGCTTCCCAGTGTTGAGAAGCAATTCGGGGATGGCGATCGCACCTTTCAACACGATCGAGCACCTGTTCATAATGCACGGCCTGTGACGAAGTAGTTACACGAGAATAAGATCCCTGTAATAGACTGGCCTGCACAGAGTCCTCACCTGAATCCTATAGAACACCTTTGGGATGTTTTGGAACGCCGACTTCTTGCCAGCCTCACTGACTGACATCGATACCTCTCCTCAGTGCAGCATTCCGTGAAGAATGGGCTGCCATTCCCCAAGAAACCTTCCAGCACCTGACTGAACGTATGCTTGCGAGAGTGGAAGCTGTCATTAAGACCAAGGGTGGGCCAACACCAATGTGTCCGGATACTTTTGATCACATAGTGTAGCTCTACACTAGTATGCCAACTGTCTGACACCAATGATACAAGCACAGGCGTTGCCAAGATTTGCACTATACCACAGACAAGAGCAGCCCGAGAGCGGCCCATACTAAACTTTAGCACACTAAACGTACACGTCTGTGGTAATTTATGTTGTGTGAATAGTCGATTTGACGCCAGTGTTTTGAGAGCCTCAAATTGTCAGGTCTCAGAGATTTACTGATGTCTTACCTTGTAACTGCCGTTGCTGCTCTGCGCTCTTACTGCATTTTGCCGTTTACTGAAGATTTTACTGAATAGGGATGGAAGCATCCATGTTGTCCGCCCGCCATCTGGGTCATCTCAAACTGTTGCTAAGCGACAGAACGTGCCTCTGCAGAGGGCCTTGTACTGTTGAGAGCTGCATCAACGCTGTGAAGTATACGAAACATAATCACCACACGGTTAATGTGATCCAACCCAGCAAAAGACGGAAATTGTTTTTTTTTGTGGGGGAGGGGGCAGTGTTGTACCTAGGGGACAGTATATCTGGGAACACACGATGTTTTTTTCGGTCAGTACTTCAGTCTAGTGAATGATTTTAGAATCACTTTAAGGGATGTGCACTACAGTCCACTGCAACACTTCCTTTCCTGCCTACAGTTTTTCTTGTCGTCAGACATGAGGCTATGCTGTGCTCAGCGTTTGTAAGTGTTTCACATTCTACACATTAAGTGTTGCACAACATACACTACTGGCCATTAAAATTGCTACACCATGAAGATGACGTGCTACAGACGCGAAATTTAACCGACAGAAAGAAGATGCTGTGATATGCAAATGATTAGCTTTTCAGAGCATTCACACAAAGTTAGCGCCGATTTCTCATACACAAACAGCAGTTCACCGGCGTTGCCTGGTGAAACGTTGTTGTGATGCCTCGTGTGAGGAGGAGAAATGCGTACCATCACGTTTCCGACTTTTTATAAAGGTCGGATTGTAGCCTATCGCGATTGCGGTTTATCGTATCGCGACATTGCTGCTCGCGTTGGTCGCAATCCAATGGCTATTAGCGGAATATGGAATCGGTAGGTTGAGGAGGGTAATACGAAACGCCGTGCTGGATCCCAACGGCTTCGTATCACTAGCAATCGAGATGACTGGCATCTTATCCGCACGGCTGTAACGGATCGTGCAGCCACGTCTCGATCCCTGAGTCAACAGATGGGGACGTTTGCAAGACAACAACCATCTGCACGAACAGTTCGACGACGTTTGCAGCAGCACGGACTATAAGCTCGGAGACCGTGGCTGCGGTTACCCTCGACGCTGCATCACAGACAGGAGCGCCTGCGATGGTGTACTCGACAACGAACCTGGGTGTACGAATGGCAAGACGTCACTATTTCGGATGAATCCATGTTCTGTTTACAGCATCCTGATGGTCGCATCCGTGTTTGGCGAGATCGCGCTGAACGCACATTGGAAGCGTGTAATTGTCATCGCCATACAGGCGTATCACCCGGCGTGATGGTATGGGGTGTCATTGGTTACACGTCTCGGTCACCTCTTGCGCGCATTGACGGCACTTTGAACAGTGGACGTCACATTTCAGATGTCTTACAACCCCTGGCTCCACCCTTCATTCGATCGCTGCGTAACCCTACATTTCAGCAGGATAATGTACGACCGCATGTTGCAGGTCCTGTAGGGGCCTTTCTGGATACAGAGAATGTACGGGCCTTTCTGGATACAGAAAATGTTCAGCTGCTGCCCTGGCCAGTAGATTCTCCAGATCTCTCACCAAATGAAAACGTCTGGTCAATGGTGGCCGAGCAACTGGCTCATCACAATACGCCAGTCACTACTCTCGATGAACTGTGATATCGTGTAGAAGCTGCATGGGCAGCTGTACCTGTACACGCCATCCAAGCTCAATGCCCAGGCGTATCAAGGCCGTTATTATGGCCAGAGGTGGTTGTTCTGGGTACCGATTTCTCAGGATCTATAGACCCAAATTGCGTGAAAATGTTATCACATATCAGTTCTAGTATAATATATTTGTCCAATGAATACCCGTTTATCATCTGCATTTCTTCTTGCTGTAGCAATTTTAAAGGCCAGTAGTATATTAAAGTTATTTGGTATATATAGGTAATTCTAGTGCTGCAGAAGATAATGGTGGGTAAAATGCCATATATTTTAGAAGTAATTATATAACATGTAGACAGTCAAGCCATACTTGATTGGTCATTCACCATCTTGTACATTGAAACTGAAGCAGGCCTTTTACAATAGAACATGTGATAGTTGCATTCGAACTGAGTTTGTGTAATGTCTTAACAATTTTACCTATCTTGAAGATGTAAAGTTGTGATAGTTTCAGATAGTTTCAATTTTAAAATATGTTTAACTTGTAGCAGGTTTTTGATTAGGCTATACTTCTGCAGCATTTGATTTCACTTACTGATTATTGGTGTGTAGTAGAGTACTAACGTGACTCAGTAGTTCCCAACCCTCGAAATTCCAACTTTGGTTTTTATAAATTCTACATCTGCCTTAAAAAGTAATTTCGAATTATCTTGAAAGGATGACATGAGGCTCTTGAGGGATCGTCTTGGTATTTGTAATGTGCACAGGTTGTGAAACTCTTCAGGTGTACAGTGCTGCAAAGACATGAGTTGATCAGTCTCCAACTGCAATGTTAATGTGTTATGTTAAATGATTTCCCATTTAGCTTGTTTTATTCTGCTCCTCTTGCACTCTGGTTGTGGTAGCATATATATGTAACTTTGTGTACCAGTGCTAGTATTGCATAGAAGCGCCTTCACCACTTCAAATAAACCAAGTGACAGCAGACACTTTTATCTATTAGTCACACATACTACAAATCCTGGACTAAGCAAAATTCTGCAGTCCGAATGTCTTAGCACAGAAAAAAGCAGAGCTAGATTGGATGTCTCCTGTCAAGAAGAATGCGACAACAGTGAGACAATATGTAAAACTTTAACTGAAATCTACTGAAGTTCGGGCAGAATAGGAGCACTGAGTCCCCAACGATGAGGGACGAGAGAATTGTCATAATAACTACTTGGTTATGTTTAGATATAAATAGAAAATAAAATATTAGCAAATTTTCAGATTTATGACGCTCAAAATGATAAATATCTACCAAATGCTAACATAACAACTGTTTTTGAATGTCTGGTTGTAGTATTTATAAGCCCATTATTAAACATAATGTAGAGGACTTGTAAAACAAATAAAACCTTTTATAAAGAAATCAGAGGTGACCATATTAAAGAATTTAACATCAAAGTACACATAAATTTGAAGCAAAAAATTATGGACTAGATTAGGTGTAATTTCCTTCCCAATAGATCCATAGTGAGCGATCCACCAGGATGTTGAACATGTCAGAAAAACAGGAATACATAATGAATATTTACAAAGAAAAACAATATACAAATGTACCCTCCACAGCTCCCAAGTGAAATGGCCCTGATGGATGTAAAATAAGTCAAAAAATTTTGAACATATTTTCACTTAAAAGGTACTAAATAACTTGTCACAAAATATGTGAGTGTTTAATACACTGAGGTGCAGTAATTCGAAGGTTGTGTTTAGCCATGCATCATCAAATAGAAATATCACTTACAGCACTTACTTACAATGATCACATTATTGCAATATATTTGTGTAGAAGTCAGATTGTATGCACACTATTTGATGTTATTTGTTACATGTACACATTAGTTGGTTATACTTAGAAATTTATCAGTAGAGTAGAGCCCACTTAAACTGAACTTCATCAGAGAAACCTATCTGGACCAAAGTAAGCGATTTTAAATATTTGAGGAGATTAGTCTCATTTCTAGTATTGATTCTATGGACTGAGTTGTTGGTTTGCAAAAGAGATGTATTTTCAGTGACAAACGTCATTAACAGATACATGTAAGACATGTGCAGCATGTTCTTGAGTTCGCATCCCAAATACTTCGTATTACACAGTTTTGGATGTGGAATACTTAAGTTTGGTTTCATAACCTACCCCAAAAATAATCGCATATCTCATCATAGAATGAAAGTAACTTTTTTGTTTTTATTTTTTGTTTTTATATCATCTACGTCTGACAACATTTGCATCAAATAGAGATTTCTTTAGGCACTAGAGCAGTTCTGTGATACGCTCATCTGAGTTTAATTTATCGTTAAGCTGTAATCCCCAGGATTTCAAACTGTCAACTTCTTCTAATGGAAAATCTCTTACAAGTTCTTACTTCAAAGAAATAACTTCAAAGTTTATTGACAAAGAACTAGCTAGGAACCATTTATTAATACATATAAAATTTCATTAATCGATCTTTCTAAGATTATATCTAATTGGCTATTTATTGCAATGATGAAATGTGTCATCTGCAAAGAAAACAAACTTGGAAACTGGTAATATTACAGATAAAGAATAATTGG
Source organism: Schistocerca gregaria (assembly GCF_023897955.1). NCBI lineage: Eukaryota > Metazoa > Arthropoda > Insecta > Orthoptera > Acrididae > Schistocerca > Schistocerca gregaria. The sequence continues at coordinate 109,628,838 of NC_064930.1, read as the reverse complement.
TGTACATAACAAAAAGTAAGGGCTCTATCATGAAACTTCGTGGGACACTGCATGTAATTATTTCCCAGTTGCAAGATGTCTGATAGCTTAATATATATGTTTCCTAATTACACTCATTGTTTCCCGTCATTTTGCAGCCATCGACTGGAGGCCTCCTAAAACCATGACTTTTGTATCTTGGACTCAAAGTTTGATCCTCTTATTTTCATTCTTTTGGGAAATCTGCTCCAAATTTCATTCAATTGGGAGGTGATTAAGTGATGGTGATTGCTGAAATTAGCCTGCTTGATGTGGAATGACCCAATATCTAATTGTTTTCAGATGAATGACTGGACAAGTTTATACTTTATATGAAGTAGAAACTTGTTTTAGAAGTTTTTGCAAGGTGTGGGAGCAAGTGGAATCATACGTACATATGGTGGCAGTGTATTCTGCCATCACAATTCGTCCATCCAAAGTTACAGCAAGATTGCAAGATTCTTCGCCGTTTTTGATGCATAACTATGGCACCCTCAATAATAATAATATGCAAAAATACTTGGACTTTAGGCCTGATAATTTCGGATGAAATATTAAAATCACCTGGTACCTGCTCATGAAAAAATAATCTACTGAATTTTTGCAAGCAAGGTGCTACCTGATCATTCAAAAATAATCTACTGAATTTTTGCAAGTAAGCTGCTAAATATGACGATTTCAAAGGTTCTTTTGAATTTAAGTAATGTGATTATTATGAACTCATAAGAGGCTACAGTGTATTTTGAGTCACACCTCCAATATCCTCACAGATTAAACAAAGGCAACAGCAAATCATTCTTATCAAAATCTTTACAGAAAGCGTTCCAGTATACTTACATTATTTACCCCTCAGATAGACGATGTTTTTCATGACTGTGTAATGTTCTTTATAAAAAGAAAGAGAAAGATTACGATTACATTGAATGACTGGCTGATCTGTGGAATGAGTACTGAACTCGAATTGTCATGTTGAGTGTTGTAAGGGCAAGTGGTGTGGTTACTCTGCGTTATTTTTAGCAAAAGTTTACACGAATCGGTTGAGCAATGTAACTCCCAGTACCAATAAAGAAATACAATCACTGCAAAATAAATTCAGACTCTTGAGCACTGAATCCTTAGGCTCTGTTCAAAACGAATTACTTTGGTCCGTGTGCACATAACAAATAAACTAAATTGTCTTACCTTCAAAGCAGCAATGTAGAATGCATATATTCTGGTCTCTCACTAAAAAAAATATAAATATTCCAACTACAGGCTCAGTCTTGTACAGTGCTGGCCATAATACTTGAAATACACATTAATTTTCATTGGCTGATAAACTAGAACATTTAAGAAAATCCAAATTCTTTGAAAATTATATGACCTGCATTGGGAGGCAGTACTGATTATGGAGAATTACTAACACTCAGTTTTTTTTAGCAATATTATATTGCAAGTTAAGTTTGTCTTTTCAAAAACATCTGACAATGAAAGTTACATTACTCACAATTTATTCACAAACAATGAAATTTTAACAGCAAGTATTATCTAACTTCATTAATCCAACATAAATGCAAATCATCAAATTACACATATCTATGTTAACAAATCTTAAAAACCTTACAAAAATGAAATATCTAGCTAGCATTTTTATCAAAACCATTTATGAACATTCTGGGGTTACTCAACAATTAGAAATTATCAGCTAATTCATATATACTAACGCACTGGCAAAAACAGACATCATAATTATTGAACATCTTTACTTTATTTGTGTGAAGACTTCTGCTTCCATGAACAATATTGACATACCTACATTAACCTAACTCTTAGTGGCTTCACAAAACACACCTCAAAAACTGCTTCCTGCACCGTCTTTGCCTCACTGACAGCTTCCTACAACTATGCGCCCAGTGCTCTCTTACTCCAACACTATAATAATCTCAGACCGGAGATCTTTGGATTTGCAGTCGTGCACAGTCAGCGATCCGCATTATCGAGCCTATCAGAGGCTGTCATCGTTTATAGTATACTAGTTTTGATTTAAATTTATTAATAATCTTATCTTGCTCTGGTGCCATATACAAGTGCACCCCAGTATACTCCTTTCAACTGATCCTAGTTTAGTTTAATTCAGCTATACGCATGTTCGCTGGATCTTGATTATGACCTTTCACTGTGCTGTCGAACAAATCAGTTTTATAATTGCAAAACTCTCTCGAAGTGAAAACAATGGAACATGTAAACGATTTTATTAAGCATTTTTTACACATGTTGAGAAAATCGCTTTCGGTTTTCCTGTTCTTCTGCTAGTCACGTTTCCTGCCCTATCCCTAGAATTCTCAGCCTTCTTTTGGGAGTGTAGGCTTACAACCCACTGATAGGGGCCAGTTCTTCTTAGAGCCCTGTGCTAGACATCCCTAAAGCCATTGTCACATGGACTATGCATTCAAAGGTCAACGTTGAGCATGCCGAGTTCCTGATGTCATAGCACGGAAAAACCACACTGCCGGCCGGTGTGGCCGAGTGGTTCTAGGCGCTTTAGTCTAGAACCGCGAGACTGCTACATTCACACGTTCGAATCCTGCCTCGGGCATGGATGTGTGTGATGTCCTTAGGTTAGTTAGGTTTCAGTAGTTTTAAGTCTAGGGGACTGATGACCTCAGATGTTAAGCCCCAAAGTGCTCAGAGGCATTTGAACCATTTGAAAAACCACAATGGGGAGTCTTGCTGAACATGGGAAGCAATGGCAAACATGTCAGATAGTCGGAATGCGCATTTGAACGTAGACCAATGAAATGGAAGAACACCACGTACATCACAGACAGATCAGCTCCCTTTTCAGTACAGATTTGGAAGATCCCATACTGGATATCAGTTCAGGCCCATATTTGTTGAGTTTTGTATTACAATTTATGTCCTACGAATATATCTCAGTTCAAAGCACCACAGAATTGAGGATATCTCGAAAATGCGTCGTTATACGTTTAGTTCCATCAGAATGATGGGAAATGCCATATTGGTGGTTAAGGAATTTTTGCATTATAACTTATGTGTTATGAAAGTACGGCATTTCAAGGCATCTGCAAACTGAAGATCCATGAAGAACACATTGTTCTTGGTACTATATGTTATAATTAAATGTCAGTTAATAACACATTGGAGTTTAAAGCCTTCAGGAAATGGTGAAATACAAGATATGATTGTAAACACATCAAAAAGATTTTTGCATCACCCCAGTCCCCAGTTCCCAGAACTCCTGAAGATAGACGTTGACTGGGGGGGGATATATTGTATCACAGACACAATCCGTCCGACTGTTCAGAGATGTCACTAAACGCGCCCAAAGATGTAAACAACCATGCATGAGCAGCGCCTATTAGACGGAGGGGGTACAACAGCCGATCAGTTCCAGTCATTCCACCAGGAGGGAGGTACACAGCGCGTGGTGTCTGTAGTTAGCCATGTCTACATGGTCAATACCGCGGTTGGATGCGTCCGCATTGTTACTTTGTGCCAGGAAGAGCTCTCAACAAGGGGAGTGTCCAGGCGTCTGAGTGAGCGAAGGCGATGTTGTTCAGACATGGAGGAGATACAGAGAGACAGGAACTCTCAATGGCGTGCCTCGCTCAGGCCGTCCGAGGGCTACTACTGCAGTGGATGACCGCTACCTACGGATTATGGCTCGGAGGAACTCTGACAACGAAGCCACTACGTTGAATGACTATTTTCGTGTTACAACGCAAACTGTGAGCAGTAGGCTGCATGATTTGCAATTTCACTCCCAACGTGTGTGGCCAGGTCCATCTTTGCAACCACGACACCATGCAGCATGCTATAGATGGGCCCAACAACACGCCAAATGGTCTGCTCAGGATTGGCATGATGTTCTCTTTACCGATGAGTGTAGCAAATGCCTTCAACCAGACAATCGTCTGAGACGTGTTTGGAGGCAATGCAGTCAGGCTGAACGCCTTAGACACACTCTCCAGCGAGTGCAACAAGGTGCGTCTGGGCGGCATTATGTGGGGCCGACGTACGCCGCTGGTGGTCATGGAAGGTGCCGTAACGGCTGTACAATACATGAATGCCATCTTCCGACCAATAGTGCAACCATAACGGCAGAATATTGGCGAGACATTCATCCCATCGTGCACATCTTGTGAATGACTTCCTTCAGGATAACGACATCGACTAGAGTGGCCACCATGTTCTCCAGACAGGAACCCTATCGAACATGCCTGGGATAGATTGAAGAAGGCTGTTTACGGTCGACGTGACCCACCAACCATTCTGAGGGATCTACGCCGAATCTCCATTGAGGAGTGGGACAGTCTGGACCAACAGTTCCTTGACGAACTTGTGGATAGTATGGCACGACGAACAGCGCAATGCATCAATGCAAGAGGATGTGCTACTGGGTATTATAGGTAAAAGATTCTAAGACTTTCTTAGTAGTTTAACATATGTATGTACTGCAATATTCGATGCTATGTAAATATAAGTGCACTCTTAGGTGTGAGTTTGTTCAGTCAGCATTATCCACAAGAGAGCTTGCACTACATGCAGTGAGACATTTTGCGCTTTCTTGCTCTAAGTCTTGAATTTGACATATCCTAAAGATTGTACTACTGAATAAAAACAACGATCAAGTAAGAATGGCGTTAGGGTTTTACTAAAAAGTGAGAATGATGGAATAATTTTTATGCTGTTTTGAAAATTATTGTAAATTTTTGCCGCCCTATTTGTAACAAAACTTCTGCAGTCTGAAGTCGTTACTGACTGGACATGGAACGTCCTTTTTACCTTATAACATGTTCATAGATTGTGAAGTTTTTATTTATGTGTACTACAGACAGAACATCGAGACCACCATATAGACAAGGTAAGCAATTTGCGTTTTAACACAGTTAGTATAGAAATTTTAAGCCTTTTCGCCGGCCGCGATGGTCGAGCGGTTCTAGGCGCTACAGTCTGGGGCCACGCGACCGCTACGGTCGCAGGTTCGATTCCTGCCTCGGGCATGGATGTGTGTGACGTTCTTAGATTACTTAGGTTTAAGTATTTCTACGTTCTAGGGGACTGATGCCCTCAGAAGTTATGTACCATAGTGCTCAGAGCCATTTGAACCATTTGTAAGCCTTTTCACTTTCATAAACAAACTGTGCGATTTGCAAAGCATAATACAGACTACAACTGCAGCTGGAGAGTTCTGAAGTTGTTTTTCATTTCGAAAACTCATATGTTCGTGCAGGATACCTGTAGCTGCAAAATTGCATGCTGCAGTCACATTTACCACATTGAGCAATACATGCCATATGCAAAGCTGGATCGTTTCTGAGCATTCTGCAGCACGATGGAGATTAAGTCAGTGCACCATGCATAGAATGCCATGACTGATGTGATGATGGATTAACAGTCTGGCCAACCCAGGCTACATCGCATTGTCCTAAATTATTAATGGAGGAAGGGGGCTTTAAACGTGATTGTTTTGTGGAAAACTCGTCTCCAATCGACAAGCCCTCAGATTTTCAAGTGTAGATCTCGATGAAGTAGTACTCACTCTGTTGAGATGCTCTGCAGACATTCTTAACGCTTAGATCACGAATACTCTTGCTGCATCGCTTTCATTACGTGCTACACTGAAATTAGAACATATGCATATATGAAAAAAACACACTATAAGCTTAACCTACTATTTACACTTGGAAATATTGCTCTATTGAGCAAATTTCTTCAGGTCTTTGTATGGACAGAATCCTTTTTATCTCTTCAGATTGGACGTCGCCTAACAAATAGCTACAGCCATGTGGTATGTCCAAGATTTTGTAGGGCCCGGCATATACCAGTTGCAATTTCTTAATCTTTTGAACTAACAGAGATGACTTGGGCTGGGTCTTTATTAGCAGCAAGTCACCTGGTTTATATAGTGTTACCTTTTTTATCTTCTTATCATGTTTCTCCTTTCTGTGCTCCGCACATCTCGTTAAAATATTAAAAGCGTCAGTTACGATTTGTTCGAGCGGTACAGTTTGTCGAGGTACAGTCGGTACAGGTGACAGAAAGCCGTCGGTTTCGTTCTTTCCAAAGATAACTTCTAGCGGAGTATAACCGGTGGCTGAATGTGGTAATCTATTGTGGAGTTCTTCAAAAGTCGAAACACATTCTACCCACTTAGTATGGGGATTCGGAATGTAAGCTCGCATGAACCTGTTCAGTTCTTTAAATGTGCGTTCTACAAGACTGCTTTCAGGGTGATTGGTCCAAATGGTTCAAATGGCTCTGAGCACTATGCGACTTAACTTCTAAGGTCATCAGTCGCCTAGAACTTAGAACTACTTAAACCTAGATAACCTAAGGGCATCACACACATCCATGCCCGAGGTAAGATACGAACCTGCGACCGTAGCGGTCGCTCGGCTCCAGACTGTAGCGCCTAGAACCGCACGGCCACTCCGGCCGGCTTTCAGGGCGAAATCGAGTTATAAAAATGTACTTAATATCTTGATCTTCCATTTGAACCCAGTAAAATAGGTGGCATTATCGGATACAATGATCTGTGGTTTGCAATTATTAACAAAGTTAATATTTTCGTAATTTCTGAATGAGGGGTATGGCCATTGAAGTTTTCACAGGATATAATTTTAGAAATTTAGAAAAGGCATCATACACGGCAAATATATATTTCACACCCCCTCTGCCAGTGGGTAGTTGTTCTTGAATGTCTACAGAAACCAATCGTAATGGTTTGTTAGGAACAACAGGGTGTAACTCACTTACACTGGGCAGATTTGTAGTTTTCGTCTTTTGACAAACTATGCAGGTCCTTACAATGTTCTGAATTATTCTTTTCATATTCGTGAAATGATACTGCCTTGCTAGAAGAGCTCTACACTTTTCAGTGCCCACGTGTCACCATGAAAGGCGCACGTGCCATATCAGATCATTGATATATATTTCCGGTACACAAATACACAGTAAGTCCTTGTTAACATCTTTTTGGTAATATAATACCCCATTTTGTACAGAATAATAATTGCCTATTTGAGTTCGTGTTTGATTTTTCCCAAGATGGGATCTTCATCCTGTAACCTAGGTAGTTGCTTGCGTACCTGTAGGAACTTTTTGCGATTAGTATGGTTTTACGTGATTAGAATTTTATATTCTGACTCCTGTTCTAGTATTGCTGTTACTTCAGGTAGACCCTGTGGCAAATGCTATAGGGCATCTGGTATTATGTTGTCACAACCATTCATATACATTATTTGAAATTGATATTCCTGCAATGCAAGCACCCACCTAGTCAACCTGTCGTGCATTGACTCGCATGTCAATAGAACACTCAAGGCCTGATGATCACAGAAGAGTTTTACAAAAATGGTTCAAATGGTTCTGAGCGCTATGGAACTTAACATCTGAGGTCATCAGTCCCCTAGAACTTAGAATTACTTAAACCTAACTAACCTAAGGTCATCACAACATCGATGCCCAAGGCAGGACTCGAACCTGAAACCGTAGCGGTCGCGCGGTTCCAGACTGAGGCGCCTAGAACCGCACGGCCACAAAGGCCGGCTAGAGATCTGTGACAGTATATTATCGTACACAACTCGACAACATTCGACTTGCAAAACCATTTATTCTTATGTCTTTGATTCCTTCCTCCTCATCGATTTCGAATAAACAAGCGCCCATGCCAACAGTGGAATCGTCTGAGCAAGGCAAAACTCCTTTGACACGTCAGGATGTGACAACAGAGTAACATTTAAAAGGGCTTGTCGTATTTGTTCAAACGACTGCCGATAATTTTCTTTCCATATCCAGGGCATATTCTTCCTTAACAAGTTTAAATGTGTATCATGATTTAAAGGCTGGTCGCCTATGAATCGTCTGAAAAAGGACACTAGATCAAGAAATGCCTTAAACTGTTTCTTGGTTCTAGGAGGAGGGAAGATCTGAATTGTTGCCATTTCCTTGGGATCAGGCAGGATACCTGTAGGTGATATTATGCGCCCGAAAAATTTTATTCTTTCTGTGGCTAATTTGGATTTAGCGAGGTTTGCGGTTACGCCCACCTCCGAAAATCATTTTAGTACGCGTCTCAGTGTGTCCCTGTGGCCTTCCCAATCGGGAGCAGCTATTAATAGGTCACCTACATACAACGTTACGCGGTTTAACAAACCTGGTCCCAATACTGTATCGAGTGCTGCAATGAAGACACCTGCACTAACACTTAATCCAAATGGTAAAACTTTAAACTGGTAACTTCTACCAGCAAAAACAAATGCAGTGTACTTTCGTGATGATTCAGTTAGTGGGATTTGCCAATATGACGAACGCAAATCAACGGAGGTCAGATATTTGACTCCAAAAAACTTCTGTATCTGTTCATCCAGGTTCTCTGGCCGCATTCTTACAGGTGCAAGTATTTTAATAACAACGCGCGCATCAAACACGAGACGTCTACTGCCATCCGCTTTCGCTACTGCCACAAGCGGGCTGCAGTACGGAGATAGAGATGGGTCAGTTATCCCCCAATCAAGCATTTCTCTTATTTTCTTCGTAACTACCTCCTTCTTTGATCACGGGATGGTGTAGTTTGCGTGACACAAAAGTATCGTGAGGCACCACCTCGATGTTATACAGGGTGTTACAAAAAGGGAAGGTCAAACTTTCAGGAAACATTCCTCACACACAAAGAAAGAAACTATGTTAAGTGGACATGTGTCCGGAAACGCTTACTTTCCATGTTAGAGCTCATTTTATTACTTCTCTTCAAATCACATTAATCATGGAATGGAAACACACAGCAACAGAACGTACCAGGGTAGCTTCATACACTTTGTTACAGGAAATGTTCAAAATATCCTCCGTTAGCGAGGATACGTGCATCCACCCTCCGTCGCATGGAATCCCTGATACGCTGATGCAGCCCTGGAGAATGGTGTATTGTATCACAGCCGTCCACAATACGAGCACGAAGAGTCTGTACGTTTGGTACCAGGGCTGCGTAGACGAGAGCTTTCAAATGCCCCCATAAATGAAAGTCAAGAGGCTTGAGGTCAGGAGAGCGTGAAGGCCACGGAATTGGTCCGCCTTTACCAATACATCGGTCATCGAATCTGTTGTTAAGAAGCGTACGAACACTTGGACTGAAATGTGCAGGAGCTCCATCGTGCATGAACCACATGTTGTGTCGTACTTGTAAAGGCACATGTTCTAGCAGCACAGGTAGAGTATCCCGTATGAAATCGTGATAACGTGCTCCATTGAGCGTAGGTGGAAGAACATGGGGCCCAATCGAGACATCACCAACAATGCCTGCCCAAACGGTCACAGAAAATCTGTGCCGATGACGTGATTACACAATTGAGTGCGGAGTCTCGTCAGCTCACACATGTTGATTATGAAAATTTACAACTTGATCCCGTTGGAATGGAGCCTCATCCGTAAAGAGAACATTTGCACTGAAATGAGGATTGACACATTGTCGGATGAACCATTCGCAGAAGTGTACCCGTGGAGGCCAATCAGCTGCTGATAGAGCCTGCACACGCTGTACACGGTACGGAAACAACTGGTTCTCTCGTAGCACTCCCCATACAGTGACGTGGTCAACGTTACCTTGTACAGCAGCAACTTCTCTGACGATGACATTACGGTTATCGTCAAGTGCACGAAGAATTGCCTCGCCCATTGCAGGTGTCCTCGTCGTTCTAGGTCTTTCCCAGTCGCGAGTCATAGGCTGGAATGTTCCGTCCTCCCTAAGACGCCGATCAATTGCTTCGAACGTCTTCCTGTCGGGACACCTTCGTTCTGGAAATCTGTCTCGATACAAACGTACCGCGCCACGGCTATTGCCCCGTGCTAATCCGTACATCAAATGGGCATCTGCCAACTCCGCATTTGTAAACATTGCACTGACTGCAAAACCACCTTCGTGATGAACACTAACCTGTTGATGCTACGTACCGATGTGCTCGATAATAGTACTGTAGAGCAATGAGTCGCATGTCAACACAAGCTCCGAAGTCAACATTACCTTCCTTGAATTGGACCAACTGGCGGTGAATCGAGGAAGTACAGTACATACTGACGAAACTAAAATGAGCTCTAACATAGAAATTAAGCGTTTCCGGACACATGTCCAAATGACACCTTTTCTTTATTTGTGTGTGAGGAATGTTTCCTGAAAGTTTGGCCGTACCTTTTTGTAACAACTTGTAGATGTAGCCCTCGATAGCACCGGGTTTTTCCGAGAACACTTTCTCATAATCTATAGGTAGCTGAGTCAATTCGGTTTGTTGTGGTGCAGTCGAGTATTCTGACTCAATGACTTTCGTGGTTATCAGCTTCCTTTCTTCCTCCCTGTCTCTTTATAATATACTTGTCTTACACTCAAGTCAGAATATAAGCTCATCACCTGTAGGCCTTCGAATCTAATGTGAAAGCTCCGGCAATATTTCCCGTGCACTCGACAATGGCAAAGTTATACGTCTACCCTCATTCATAATGCTTTCCCCGCACAATATATCGATTTTTGCGTCTCTCTGGCATAAAAATTCTATCCCCAGGATGCAAGCGACTCCTAATCCTTTAACTACTACGAACGAGCTTTTCATTACTTCATCTCCTATCGTGAATTCGACTTACTCCTGGAGCTTTATAACATGCGATTGTGCAGCAGTTGCCCCACACTCGCTTCACTGGCAATACAGGTATTTTATTATTTTGACTCAAATGCTTGTAAAGGTCTACACTCATGACATTGGTTGACGCACCGGTATCTACTATCATCTGTACTGGTGCTCCATACATTTCTGCTTGCAATACAGCCTGCACAACATTTTTGTCTGTTCAGTTACATTTTTGCGGTACGTTCACCAGTTCCTTCTCAAATTTTATCCCTTCATTGTATCTCAGCGTACATAGCTTATTACTGTCATCATTGAATGTGCCCTCACTACACCATCTCGCAGCCAACAATGGAGAGCGGATTGCGGCTGTTTTTAGTTTAACGGGAGAGCGACAGTAGGTTGACAGTCATCTGTCACCTCCACTATCCTCACATTGTGACTCTGGTTGTTGTTACTGCGGTTGGGTTGGCTGACCTGCTGCCTCAATGGTGTATTGTCATATGGTGCATGGTTCTGGTTTTGTGGCGGTCGGTTGTAACCTCCTGACATATTTTGTGATGGTCATAGGTTGGTGTTCCATTGTGGTGCTGTGTTTTGTTGCCACTGTGGGTGTGGTTGATTATAACCACGCCACTGGTTTCGATTACTCCGCCATTTTGGATTGCCGTTACCGTTACACCCATTAGTAATGTGTACATCATGACGTCTTTTTCGATTTTGATGGTCATAACCGTTGCCATTGTTTGTGCCTCGATTCTGTTGCCTGAACTACACCATCTCATAGCTAACAATGGAGAGCGGATTGCGGCTGTTTTCAGTTTAATGGGTGAGCGACAGTAGGTTGACAGTTATCTGTCACCTCCACTATCCTCACATTGTGACTCTGGTTGTTGTTACTGCGTTTGGGTTGGCTGACGTGCTTCCCCGATGGTGTATTTTGATACGGTGCATGGTTATGGTTTTGCGGCAGCTGGTTATAACCTCCTGGCATATTTTGTGATGGACGTGGGTTGGCGTTCCATTGTGGCGCTGTCTTTTGTTGCCACTGTGGTGATGATTCATTATATCCCTTTCCACCCTGAACACTTTTTTTTTAATGGTGAATAAAGTTGAATTCCCTGTATATTTGGGCATAGTAGACACTGGGAAAAATAATAAAAAAACTCTTCCATAAAAAATGTAGCGGGAAAACAACTAGCACAATCGTGAGGGTCAGGTTTTATTTCACCAAAATTATTCTCTGACTTCCCGCTATTTGTTTGATATTATAAGTTACCTGAGGAACAGTTATGAATAAAAAATTATTCTTTCATTACTTTTATTTATTAGTTATTATAAAAAATGTTACATAGATTGCAAATTATATTCTGTGGGAAAAAATTAATAATAATTTTTTAAAATTTGTTTTGTATCACAAAGTCATGGTTTGGACTGCTTCACTTTTCGTGAAATAATTTGAAACAATCCTTTCCTTTTGCAAGACATAAGTACTGATTGCATTTTATGCACTTTGTCTTTGTTCTGGAACTGCAGCACTCATACTGACATGTTTGTGGTGACAAAATACCATCCACTGTCGGCCAGTCATCATACCCATCATATCGCCTGTCCAGACCTGGTTTCAGATGGAGTTTGTAAAATTTTGGCTTTGTGGAGGTCCTTAACGTATCATCTAATGGTGTTTCAAACTCTTCAGCTCTCCTCTTTCTGTCTGGACATGACTGAAGAGCCTCAGCTAGAGACATTCTAAATTTCAACAGATCCATAATGTTGTTTTTGGCAGTCTGGTTTTCACGACAGTGCTCTCTGTAGGGAAATCAGCGGTTGACCACTGAAAGGTCTATGAAATGCAGCAAGCACTTCAGTGTCCGTTTTCTGGTTCTGAACCATGTTTAGTAACACACAACCTCCTGGTCGTGAATGTCTACGCCACCCATATTGGCACTGTACTGCTGAATTACAAAAGGGCAATTAGCATCAAGATAGTGACCCTCCTGCTTACACCACCTTTGAACTTTACATTTTGGCTCAATGCCAGCACAAGTGGACGCTATCACGGCGGCCCTCTGACTGTCCTGCCACTCAGTAATTACTACAGCTTCATCTGCTCTAACATATGAATGACACTCTCCTCTTTTCATTCTTCCCTCTTTCAAATTAACATTCTTAATTCGGTTTACCATCATTGTGCCAGTACCCTCAATTCCTTTCTCCCTAAGTTTTGCTAAGAGAGGAATTGTGGCAAAGTACCTATTAAAATAATCAAAACTTCCCTGTGGGAGAATCTGTGTAAGTCGGAAAAGAACAGAAGGGCCTAATCCTAATGACTTATCACCCACAGGTGTAGAAGCCCCCTGCTAATTCCAAAATCCAACACTATACCTGATGCTGAGGTCATGATACATCTACATGACTACTCTGCAATTCACATTTAAGTGCTTGGCAGAGGGTTCATCGAACCACAATCATACTATCTCTCTACAATTCCACTCCCGAACAGCGAGCGGGAAAAACGAACACCTAAACCTTTCTGTTCGAGCTCTGATTTCTCTTATTTTATTTTGATGATCATTCCTACCTATGTAGGTTGGGCTCAACAAAATATTTTCGCATTCGGAAGAGAAAGTTGGTGACTGAAATTTCGTAAAAAGGTCTCGCCGCGACGAAAAACGTCTATGCTGTAATGACTTCTATCCCAACTATTGTATCATATCTGCCACACTCTCTCCCCTATAACGTGATAATACAAAACGAGCTGCCCCTTTTTGCACCCTTTCGATGTCCTCCGTCAATCCCACCTGGTAAGGATCCCACACCGCGCAGCAATATTCTAACAGAGGACGAATGAGTGTAGTGTCAGCTGTCTCTTTAGTGGACTTGTTGCATCTTCTAAGTTTCCTGCCAATGAAACGCAACCTTTGGCTCGCCTTCCCGACAATGTTATCTATGTGGTCCTTCCAACTGAAGTTGTTCGTAATTTTAACACCCAGGTATTTAGTTGAATTGACAGCCTTGAGAATTGTACTATTTATCGAGTAATCGAATTCCAACGGATTTCTTTTGGAACTCATGTGGATCATCTCACACTTTTCATTATTTAGCGTCAACTGCCACCTGACACACCATACAGCAATCTTTTCTAAATCGCTTTGCAGCTGATACTGGTCTTCGGATGACCTTACTAGACGGTAAATTACAGCATCATCTGCGAACAGTCTAAGAGAACTGCTCAGATTGTCACCCAGGTCATTTATATAGATCAGGAACAGCAGAGGTCCCAGGACGCTTCCCTGGGGAACACCTGATATCACTTCGATTTTACTCGATGATTTGCCGTCTATTACTACGAACTGCAAAGGCCTTGGTTTTCCTTTAACATATTTCTTCAGTTTGCAACGTCCAGGGCCGGCGGTGGTGCCCGTTCTGTTCTAGGTGCTGCAGTCCGGACCCGCGGGACTGCTACAGTCGCAGGTTCGAATCCTGCCTCGGGCATGGATGTGTGTGATGTCCTTAGGTTAGTTAGGTACTAGGGGACCGATGACCTCTGGTGTTAAGTCCCACAGTGCTCAGAGCCATTTTTTGCAACGTCCAGTAAAATGGTTCATTTGCTCATTGATACTGTAGTAGTGAAAGCTACGAGGCAAACTGTGACATCTTCTTCTTACTGTGTCGATCACTGGCTGAACTTTCCACAGTCTATTAGTTTTAGCCTCTACAGGTGGTTTTATAGTATCAACAAAGTGCACATTATTCCTGAGTGCAACAAACCTGTCTCTAGACATGGTGTCACTAATAGTTGATAAAGAAATAGATTTCTTCCAGTACATGGGTAGCCTAAGATACCTTATGCACCCTACCATTAAATTTATCCCAAGAAACATTTTCAGTTCATGTGCTGTAGTTCCTAGGGATTTCCCTGTCTTTGCAGCACTATACATATTTGTATATTTCGCTGCCTCTTCAAAAAACTTTTCACTGAAATATTCACAGAAATATTCAGCGGGAGTTCCAATTGGTGAAGGACTCTAGAATTAAAAAGAAGGTATTTTAGTAAGAAAATGGGAATGATACACGAAATACGTAACTCAGAACGCACCTCTTTGTCACTGACCTCAACAGCACTGTAATTAATGTTTGGTGGATGAAACTTCTGAACAAAATTTGATCTCCGAAAAAGCAGTGGTCTGACACCTACTGTGACACTGTGTGAACTCCTGCGCTCTTCAGAAACTTCAGGAACTTCTTCGGCACTCAAATCATCATCAGACGACTCGTCTGCCTGCCGAATATTTGAAGGAGAAGGAATAAACTCGTCGTCTTCATCTGACGAAATGCCACTCAAATCCGAATCCTCTAATAGAGAACGGATTTGACTGTCTGATAGACCTGCATACAATAACGGGAATGTGCATAAAAACTTTCCCATTCAAAACTGTATGAAAAGCAGTAATATAGGTAGGCCAAAGACACAACCAACAACACCAACAATCGTGCTAGTACAAATTTAACGCACAATTACTGTGCAAAGATATGAAGTTACTAATAATCATCAATATCAAAACGTTATAACACTATTACAAATAACCAGATCCAGCAAATCGCCTAAACAATTCAATTTAACTTAATTATGCGCTACTAACCAGGCGCCGGCATAATGGTCACTTCTAGATCAATTTAAACAACATGTTCTGCAATCTGTTGGCGCCGAATGGCAACATAAACATGAGAAACGCGTAGCGCACAGCCTGCACGATCGTTGCAGGTCGGTTGGAAGCAAGGCAAGAGATTCAGTTTGTCGCAAAATAATAAAAACCGAGCTCGCACGATCGTGTGGGTTCGGGTGGAAACGCATACTGGTTTCGGTTATTCCACCATTGCGAATTGCAGATACCATTATACCAATTAGTCACGCGTCCATCATGACGTTGTTTTCGATTTTCATGGTTATAACCATTACCATTGTTTGTGCCTCGATTCTGTTGCCTGCACTACACCATCTTGCAGCCAACAATGGAGAGCGGATTGATGCTCTTTTTAGTTTAACGGGTGAGCGACAGTAGATTGACAGTTATCTGTCACCTCCACTATCCTCACATTGTGACTCTGGTTGTTGTTATTACGGATGGGTTGGCTGACCTGCTTCCCCGATGGTGTATTTTGATACGGTACACGGTTCTACTTTTGTGGTGGTCGGTTATAACCTCCTGACATATTTTGTGACGGACGTGGGTTGGCGTTCCATTGTGGCACTGTGTTTTGTTGCCACTGTGGTAGTGGTTCATTATAACCACGCCACTGGTTTCGGTTATTCCGCCATTTTTGATTGCCGTTGCCATTATACCCATTAGTCGTGCATCCATCATGACGTCCTTTTCGATTTTGATGGTTATAACCGTTGCCATTATAATCATTGCCACTGTTTGTGCCTCGTTTCTGTTGCGTTTACTCCTGCCTACTCCGATCACCATTTGGTACTGAATTGTTACTGTTACTATTGCTGCCACTGTAATCAGCTTTTTGTTGATTACAACCTGCATGATTCAACTTGTTTTCGGTGTTCATGTCTTCAATTAATTGGTCAACAGAATCCACTATCTCCATTAACTGTTCGATATCATATTCAGGTACATTAATGAAATATTTTTTTAATCTCACTGGGCAATTTCATATTTATTAGCCTGAATTCATCCGATCCTACATGGGTTCATCCCAGTACCGAGTTTTGCTTATACACTTTTCGAAATATTTGCGTAAAGTTTCTACCTTTGGGTTGCATATTTCAGGAATGAACAATTCCTAGCGTAGTCTTTCTTGAACGATATCGGGGAATCCACACTCAAATTCCTGCATCGTAAGGCATTCCCCCCCCTCCCCCCCCCCCCCCCCCCCCCCCCCACGGACGTTGCCGTTGGTGGGGAGGCTTGCGTGCCTCAGCGATACAGATGGCCGTACCATAGGTGCAACCACAATGGAGGGTTATCTGTTGAGAGGCCAGACAAATGTGTTGTTCCTGAAGAGGGGCAGCAGCCTTTCCAGTAGTTGCAGGGGCAACAGTCTGGATGATTGACTGATCTGGCCTTGCAACATTAACCAAAACGGCCTTGCTGTTCTGGTACTGCGAATGGCTGAAAGCAAGGGGAAAACTACAGCCGTAATTTTTCCCGACGGCATGCAGCTTTACTGGCATGCAGAGCTGCATCAAACAAGTCTCAGGACTTAAGACCACAACAACAAAAACAAGGCATTTTTCGGACATGTCTGTTGACCACAGCGCCTCGTCACTTTGGAGAAAGGAAACCACGAACTGTATTCTTTGTCTTTCCGTCCAGCTTCTGGGAAACACATTTCTAAAGCTCTTAATGAACACTACAGGGTGAAAATTTCGTTTTTTGCTGTTAAAGGGTTGAAATATTCTGTGTTTTATTACATTGTCCTGTTTCTTATACATCAGATTACTACTTTCTGTTTCATTCTTTACCTCATGATTGCACGGCACGGTACTGCGTACTGCTCGCGCCCGTAATTCACATCTGGCTGCGTTTGCGCACGTGCGCCTTGCATACCGTTCACGTTATTAATGTAGTTAGTATGCGGAGTCGGATTCATTATCGGTCCTCCACCATTTTCATGCTTTTCGAACACAGACAGTCTCCGCGCGACCTCTTGTAGCCAATTTTTTCTCCTGCTCATGTAGCATCTGAGCCAGTTTCTCGCCCCTTTCTTCTTGTTCTAACCTTCGTTCCCTTTCTCTGCCTCTTTCTTCGAGTCTGCACAGAAATTTATCTGTTCAGCTTGCATCGCGGCAGCGCTGGCCTCAATATTTACACTCACCGACGCTGTCGCCTGTTCTACAGCCGATTTCACCTCGCTTTCTAACTTTGTAGTAATTTCATGATCCTTTAACTCTAACCATTCCTTAAATTCTTTTTCCACTTTTTGAGGTTGCACTTCCAAATATGTATCAATACTTTTTAGTGCTTCTAGCTCTACATTATCTACGCGATTTGTTAAGCTTTGGACATTATCTTCAAGCTTAGCCTGCGATGTCTGTAATTTTTGCATCTCGCCGGCCAAGCTTTGCACAAGATCGGGGTATTGCCTCACAACCGTCCCGCATCTCGGCAAGTTCGCTTTGGATACTGTCTAGTTTCACTTCACTGCGCTGCTCTTGCTCACCGAGCTTTTGCGTTAATTTTTTCTCCTGTTTATGTAGCATCTGAGCCAGTTTCTCACCCCTTTCTTCTTGTTCTAACCTTCGTTCCCTTTCTCTGCCTCTTTCTTCGAGTCTGCACAGAAATTTATCTGTTCAGCTTGCATCGCGGCAGCGCTGGCCTCAATATTTACACTCACCGACGCTGTCGCCTGTTCTACAGCCGATTTCACCTCGCTTTCTATCTTTGTAGTAATTTCATGATCCTTTAACTCTAACCATTCCTTAAATTCTTTTTCCACTTTTTGAGGTTGCGCTTCCAAATATGTATCAATACTTTTTCGTGCTTCTAGCTCTACATTATCTACGGGATTTGTTAAGGTTTGGACATTATCTTCAAGCTTACCCTGCGATGTCTGTAATTTTTGCATCTCGCCGGCCAAGCTTTGCACAAGATCGAGGTATTGCTTCACAACCGTCCCGCATCTCGGCAAGTTCGCTTTGGATACTGTCTAGTTTCACTTCACTGCGCTGCTCTTGCTCACCGAGCTTTTGCGTAAATTTTTTCTCCTGTTTATGTAGCATCTGAGCCAGTTTCTCGCCCCTTTCTTTTTGTTCTAACCTTTGTTCCCTTTCTACGCAGAAATTCAGCAAAAGGGTCTGCAATCGGTGAGCATACTGGTGGCCAACTAATCTACACTCCTGGAAATTGAAATAAGAACACCGTGAACTCATTGTCCCAGGAAGGGGAAACTTTATTGACACATTCCTAGGGTCAGATACATCACATGATCACACTGACAGAACCACAGGCACATAGACACAGGCAACAGAGCATGCACAATGTCGGCACTAGTACAGTGTATATCCACCTTTCGCAGCAATGCAGGCTGCTATTCTCCCATGGAGACGATCGTAGAGATGCTGGATGTAGTCCTGTGGAACGGCTTGCCATGCCATTTCCACCTGGCGCCTCAATTGGACCAGCGTTCGTGCTGGACGTGCAGACTGCGTGAGACGACGCTTCATCCAGTCCCAAACATGCTCAATGGGGGACAGATCTGGAGATCTTGCTGGCCAGGGTAGTTGACTTACACCTTCTAGAGCACGTTGAGTGGCACGGGATACATGCGGACGTGCATTGTCCTGTTGGAACAGCAAGTTCCCTTGCCGGTCTAGGAATGGTAGAACGATGGGTTCGATGACGGTTTGGATGTACCGTGCACTATTCAGTGTCCCCTCGACGATCACCAGAGGTGTACGGCCAGTGTAGGAGATGGCTCCCCACACCATGATGCCGGGTGTTGGCCCTGTGTGCCTCGGTCGTATGCAGTCCTGATTGTGGCGCTCACCTGCACGGCGCCAAACACGCATACGACCATCATTGGCACCAAGGCAGAAGCGACTCTCATCGCTGAAGACGACACATCTCCATTAGTCCCTCCATTCACGCCTGTCGCGACAGCACTGGAGGCGGGGTGCACGATGTTGGGGCGTGAGCGGAAGACGGCCTAACGGTGTGCGGGACCGTAGCCCAGCTTCATGGAGACCGTTGCGAATGGTCCTCGCCGATACCCCAGGAGCAACAGTGTCCCTAATTTGCTGGGAAGTGGCGGTGCGGTCCCCTACGGCACTGCGTAGGATCCTACGGTCTTGGCGTGCATCCGTGCGTCGCTGCGGTCCGGTCTCAGGTCGACGGGCACGTGCACCTTCCGCCGACCACTGGCGACAACATCGATGTACCGTGGAGACCTCACGCTCCACGTGTTGAGCAATTCGGCGGTACGTCCACCCGGCCTCCCGCATGCCCACTATACGCCCTCGCTCAATGTCCGTCAACAGCACATACGGTTCACGTCCACACTGTCGCGGCATGCTACCAGTGTTAAAGACTGCGATGGAGCTCCGTATGCCACGGCAAACTGGCTGACACTGACGGCGGCGGTGCACAAATGCTGCGCAGCTAGTGCCATTCGACGGCCAACACCGCGGTTCCTGGTGTGTCCGCTGTGCCGTGCGTGTGATCATTGCTTGTACAGCCCTCTCGCAGTGTCCGGAGCAAGTATGGTGGGTCTGACACACCGGTGTCAATGTGTTCTTTTTTCCATTGCCAGGAGTGTAGTACTCGTCTGACCCCCTGCCCATGCCGTGGAGTTGTTATTCTATTCACATTCTGCTGTGGAGCGTCATGTTATCCGAGGCAGTGGCTTGGGATTCGATCACGTTTTGTACATGATCCTCACTTTCCATGTTCACAAAATTTTGTTCGTCTGATACGAACGCTTTAGGTTCTCCTATCTTACCCATAATAACTTCACTTTAACACAATTACAAATCCTAACATTAACACACACAAACAATTATCGCCTCAAAAAAAAAAAAAAAGAAAAAAGAAAATAAAATAAAATAAAATAAAAAAATAAAAACAAGAAAAACGTAAATACACAAATACACACATTTCAGTTTGCACTCTACTTGTTGCACATGTAAAAGAATTCACATAAGCATTAATATATTACAATAATTACGCACATACATAATTACTTTCATTACAGTATCATGCACTTCAAATTAATATATAATTCGAGCTCCGAGTTTGAAGCATCAATCTCGCATTTGTACTTATTTCGGGCCCCACGTTTGGGATGCCAATCTCGCGTGAAAATGTGATTTATTATTTTTTACACAAATTATGCACTGGTAATGATGGAGTATTGCTGTCGTAACGTGGTGGGCTTTGCTCAAAATAACTGATAATTTGGTTTTGATTTTGAGTTACATTCAATTGCTTTTGTGGAAATTGTCCGTTTAGTCAAAGTTAATCTTTGGCAGAATTATTTGTCACTTTACTAACTTTAAAACACACTGATCTTAGAACATGGACATATACGTCGAAAAATGAAATAAACTTTTTCAGTTTATTGCCTCGGCTAATTAGGTTTTTGTAATCAAGCATGAGATCTTTAATTATTATTTGCATTTTTGCCCACACACGCACGAGAGGATTATTTCTTACCACCTTAGAGTTTGCATTGTTGTCTGGGTCGTGGCTCTGGATCTCGGCTATTGAATTTAAAATAGAAATCTTACAACTACGTGCTCTGCTGCAGCGTCTGGAGGCTGTGAAAAAAATATTATTATAATTGTAGCGGGCAAGTTTTTCGCTCCCATTACTCTTGTAAGTTAAGATTGCCGCGTTTGCTGCAACGGCTGCGGCAGTTGTTGCTCTGTAAATTGTTTAAAATGCAGGTTATTTCAAGGAAGCGGATATGAGATAGAGCACACCTCTTGCAAATTAAAAGTGAATAATAACATGAAACTAATATGTTATCTGATTAAAGATACAGTATTGCTTACATTCAACGGCACTAGCCAAGATGTCCGTCTACTCGCAACGGAGACAAGAGAAGTGATAACGGCTAAAATAAGACAAATGATAGCTCCTTTTTCAGCTATCTCGTGCATTCTCGATTCGAGTGCATCTTTTTATTCTCTGTACTTGAAAATGATTCACAGAATTTTACATAATAATACAGTAAAACTTCGTTAACACGAATCCAAAGGGACCGAAAAATCAGGAGTTCGTGTTAAAAGAATTTGTGTCAAGTGAAAAACACAGATTTTAATAACTGTACATGTACAGCAGTTCACCAATGTGTAATACACTACACTATCAACCACGCTATTGTATACTTATAACACTATAAAGTGATTGTAAAATCCAAGTAATCACAAATTATGTACGTTCCTTTCTTGGAAAAAATTCGGTCATGGTTCGCTGACGTTCATGGGAACGATAATATTTTGTAACTTCACAACCAATTGTGATGATAGCGTCCGTAAACCCAGCAGTGACGTCGGATGTTGAAGCGAACCGTCCTAAACAGTCCAAGGCTGTATACATCTCCGGACGGGTAGGTGGAATTGGATCTGAATTCTCTTCCTCTTCACTTTCTTCTGATGGCCCTTCTTGCACCTCGTGCACAGCTTTTGGCACATCCGATTCCACAGAAGCAACATCGTCGTCTACACTAATGAATTCTTCGAAACTAATCCCACGGTTCGCAACGTCGTGCAGAACTGTCCATTCATCAGGTGAAGTGGCATCTTCTAACTCGTGGACATCTTCAGTGTTGCTGTGTCTACAGGCTCTATTAAAGCACTTCCCTATATGATGTGGCGATACTGAGCTCCAGGCTGCTGCGATGGCTTTCATTACGTCAAGTAGATTCCAATTTGGCGTTGCACTATTGTTTTCAGCAGTACGAATTGCAGCTCTTACAAGTCGCTTACGATAAGCTCTCTTTATGAGAGCGATTATGCCTTGGTCCAAAGGCTGACGGCGGCCTGGGGCATTGGGTGGAAAAAATCTGAACCTTTATGTTGGATAGGTCCAGATTATGAACGTTATGGGCAGTACATCTGTCCAATGTAAGAAGAACATGTCGAGTTTGAGCAACCATTCGACTGTTGAAACGAAGAAGCCACTTTCGAAATGTTGTGGCATCGATCCAAGATTTCTTGGGGTGAGAGTAGATGCAAGGTAAAGTGTCCATATTTATGTTTTTCAAACAACGCGGTTTGTCGGATTTACCGATAAGCCAGGGACGAAACTTGTCACTGCCGTCAGCATTACAGCACAGTACAAGAGTCACACGCTGTTTGCTTCGTGCTCTACTGTGACACTTATCACCTCTTTTATCCCCATGGTGTGATTTGGAAAAAGATTGTAGAAAAATCCAGTTTCATCCACGTTAAAACACATCACACGAGGCATACTTTTCCCTCACTCGGTTCAATTAATGCAACCAGCTGTTCGTACTTCCTTCATCAACTTCATTTGCTTCACCACAAATTTTTACAGATGAAATTGAATGTCCCTTTTGGAACCAATACAACCAACCAGCAGAACAGCGGAAGTATTCTATGCCCACATCTTTAGCAATATCATTTACTTTTTACTGAATCACAGGGCCAGTTAAAGGCATGTTAGATGTACGCATATGATTGAACCATTCTAGCAGTAGCGTCTCGATGTCTTCATACTTGGCGGTACGAAGTCGTTTAGACTTGTTTCCAGAACCTGATGCCGCAGCTTTAATAATTTTTTGTCGAGTCTTAATAATCGTAGATAAAGTAGATTTAGGTATTCCAAACTGCTCTGCAATTGCTGTTTTCTTGGTACCACGGTCCACTTCATCTAGAATCTTAAGCTTTAACTGTGCATTTAGAGCTGTTTCCTCTTTGCCATTTTCGCGTGCTACGGTACCGGTTGTAACTGTAGTTTTTATTCAGTACCCCAACTCGATACGGCTATGACTAACAGAACACCTGTCAAATCTGGCACTGAGTACATTCTTAAATGCTGCTGCACACATTATTGAATGTCTTACTACGTACACCATACGCTGATTCTTGAGGTGATAATCGCGGCTACTAACCTACAATACGTTAAAAACGAGTCAACAATAAGTATAATTAGTTTTGTAGCTACATTTCCTACATTCATTTCGGGAAAAAAAATTACGCATACCTTAGGATCGGAAGGTTGTGTTACAGCGAAATTTAATTTTGCTAGGAAATGAAACATAGTTCGTAATTCGCCTTAACCGAAATTCGTGTTAACCGATGAAACATACCATAAGAACTAATGTATTCCTGGCGGGAGCAATTTTTTTTCGCGGTAACCGCGAGTTCATCTTATGCCAGTTCGCACTAACGAGGTTATACTGTAATTATACGCATGAGAGAAAATTGTATCTCGCCTGAGCGGTTAGTGTTCACTTATAATCTAATATTAATTTTTTTCTTTCATTGTCATTTCCAAGTTATTTGTAATATTTCACTGGGGACGGTGCAAAGGCCTTTGTCCCAAACAGATGACACACACACACACCCACACACACACACGCGCGCGTGTGTGTCTTCGCTTTGATGATAAAGGCACCAGGTCAAAAAGACGTGTACGTGACAAATTTGCGCCGCTGCGTGAAGTATTGAATGGAATATTTCCACGGTACTTCAGAAGTGTGCCTGACAATAAAATTGATGAAATCTTGTGTCTTTTCAGAGGCCGTTGTCCTGTCCTTACAAAGTTTTCCTCAAAGACAAACCTGGAAAATATGGAACATTAGTCAGAATGCTTCGTAGTGCAACTGAACGATACGTAACAAAAATGGAAGCGTATGCTGGAAAACACAGTAGACCTGCCAGTGAACTAGGTCCTCTTGCGATTGCGAAGAGACTGGTGGAGCCGATAAACAATACAGGCTACAATGTCACAACTGACCGCTTCTACACTTCTGTGGAGTTGGCGGAAATTCTCTATCAAGATTGCAAACTTGCATTGGCTGGGACACAACAGAAAACATGTACCGCAGGAACTTAAGACCCATCTTCTAAGAAGCCGCCAGTAACAATTGTCTCTTACATCACAAAGGAAAAACCAAAGACAAATCTGTTGATGTTGTCTACACAACATCGTAATGGAGGAGCAGAAGTTGATACACCAATAAAGAAAACGCACATAAACTTGTACTATAATTCCACTATGGGAGGAGTGGATGCCGTAGATCCAATGATTAGAACATACTCTACAAAAATAGGCACAAGAAGATGGCCACTGTCAATGTTCTACAGTCCACTTGATATAGCTGCAGTTAACTCATACACACTGTTCAAGATGAATGCACCTAAATGGAATGAAGGGAAAACTGTATCTCCATGAATTAGGCCACGGACTTTTGAAACCATACATAGAAGAGCGAGCCATTGATTTGAAAGGAATCCAGTTGCCTATTATTTGCGCGATGGGAGGGATCCTAGGAAAGAAACTAGAGGTAAACAAAATTGCTGCAAATTAAGAACCAACTAGGAAAGCAAAGTGTCAGGCTTGAAGTATGCAAGTAACCAGAGAGAAAGAGACAACACAAAGAGACATCACAAAAACCAAGTTAACATGTGGAAGCTGTGGGCGCCATCTGTGTAAAACTCATTCAGAATCAACTATTTTGTGTGCAGGAGGTAAATGTTATCTGTAAGTTAAAATATTCTCTCCAAGTGAAAAGTGTTTTCCGAGAATTTTCAATGTACAGTAACATGTATTTTCGCAAGTGTTTTCATTTCTGTTTTTGAAACTTTCTCTCGATGACAAAGTTGTATTATTCAGTTAATTGATCAAAGAGTGCATAGAAACTTTAGACAGCCTTTGTATTCAATTACAAACCTTCTTATCTTCTTTACCCGAACTTTCATTGACCATTATTTGACCATTCTTGGTTGTTACATTCACCCTATGAGTGTTAAAAAATTAAGCTTTCAGTTATTTTATCACTGTTTCCTGTTAAACTAATATCTCAATGGAAACAGTATTACATAAAATAAATACATATTAGAACAAATTACAAGTTTTACAACTTATTGTAACATGGACGAAATTTTCCCTTGGTTGGTGCTCCGTGTAACCTAAAATACGTTGGTATTTCTAGGGTTAATTTATGAGAGTGAGTGTATACAGAAGTTTACTAGCATAATAATAAGATGACATTTTACAGTGTATTAACTTTCTCTTTAGCTTTATGACTAATCTCCATATATTTAGATTGACTTAGATATACAAGTATACGGTGAGGTGACAAAATTCATGGGATACCTCCTAATGTATTATCGTACCTCCTTTTGCCCAGTAGCATGGACTCAACAATTCGTTGGAAGCCCCTGCAGAAATAATGAGCTGTGCAGCCCCTATAGTTGTCCACAACTGGGATAGTGTTTCTGGTGTAGGACTTTCTGTACGAACTAACTTCTCAATTATGTTCCATAAATATTTGATGGGATTCACGTCAGATGACCTAGGTGGCCAAATCATTTGCTCCAATTATTCAGAATGTTCTTCGAACCAACTGTGAAGAGTTGTGGCCTGGTATCATGGTGCATCATTGTTTGGGAACATGAAGCCCATGAATGGCTGTAAATGGTCTCCAAGTAGCAGAACATAACCATTTCCAGCCAATGATTAGTTCAGTTGAACCAAAGGCTAAGTCCTTTTCGTATAAACAGAGCTCACACCATTATGGAGTCACCACCAGCTTACACAGTACCTTGTTCACACCTTGGGTCCATGTCTTTGTGGGGACTGCACCACACTCAAACCATACCATCAGCTCTTACCTACTGAAATTGGGACTTACCTGACCAGGCCACAGTATTCCAGTCATCTAGGGTCTGACCAAAATGGTCTCAAGCCCAGGAGAGGCGCTGCAGTGCTGCTAGAAAAGATACTAGTGTCAGTAAACTGGTGCCACAGGCCATTATTGCCAAATTTCGCTGCACTGTCCTGACCAATATGTCCATCATACATTCCACATTGATCTCTGCAGTTAGTTGCTTATCTGTTAACACTGATGACTCTACGAGAATGGCAATGTTCTCAGTCAGTACGAGGTGCGACAATAAAGAAATGAGACTGATATGAAAAAAAATGTTGCTTACCGTTTTAGTCAAGTTTAGTGTTGCTGCCTTCAAAGTAGTTCCCTTCTGATTGCACACACTTTTTCCAGCACTTCTGCCACTGATGGTAACATTTCTGGAACACATCTTCTGTAATATCCTCCTGGACCCTTGTCACAGCTTTTTGGACATCTTGTGTTGTTTGAAAATGGTGTCCCTTGACTGCCGTTTTGACTCTCGGAAATAGAAAAAAGTCGCACACAGTGGTATCTGGTCAATAAGGTGGCTGTGGTAGTACTGAAATTTGTTTTGAGGTTAAAAATTGCTGTACTGACAGAGCAGTATGGGATGGCGGATTATCATGATGCAGAATCCAATTATCAGCAATGTTGGTACAAACACGAAGAACTCTTTTATGAACACTTTCTGAAATTTCTTTGTAGTAATATTGTTTGTTCAGGAGGCGCCCACTCTTTATGGACAATTTCCTTGGAAAAGAAGGAGAACACAAGCATGCATTTCACTTTTGACTTTGATATGTGAGATTCTTTTGGTCTGGGTGATCCCTCTGAACACCATTGCGAACTTTGGCGTTTTGTCTCTGGACCGTACTGAAAAAAACAACTTTCATCACCAGTGACAAACACAGCCAACAATTCTGGATTACTTCCGTTTGCTCTAACAGATCGGCTGCCACATTTTTCCGTATTTCTCGTTGTTGTTGTGTGAGATTTGTGGGGACTACTTCTGCACAAATCTTTCTCATACCAAGATCTTCAGTTATTATTAGACGAACCGTTTCTTGATTGATGGTCAGTTCTTCTGCATACATTTCCACGCGTAATTTTCGATCAGATCGTACGAGTTCGCCCACACTGGCCAAGTTGACATGCGTCCGTGAGGTTGACGGTCATCCACTGCGGTCTTCATCTTCACCATACATTCTGCCTTCACTTAACATTTTACGCCAACAAAAAACTTCAGCTCTTGACATAACCTCCTCTCCAAAAGTCTTCTGAAGCTTACTGTAAGTTATCGCGTTTTCACCCAATTTAACGCAAAAAGAAATGGCATACCATTGCGCAAATTATGGGGTTCCATTTTTGTGACGAGATACAAACATGTGTTAACTTATTACAGCACAACTCACGACTGAGCAGTTGCATCGATGTGCCGCTTGGACTAGAAGCAGCTTATAAACCACAGTCAAAGATATTGTGCTTACTCAAGCCTGCAGGGTTGCCACATCTTGCAAAGAAAACCAGTCTCATTGCTTTATTGTCACACTTCATAAATTAAGGCCATCAGCCATTATGTTGTATGTTGTGAGAGTTAATGCCCGAAATTTTTTATTCTTGGCACACTCTGGATCTCAGGCTATTGAATGCCTAACAATTTACAAACTGGATTCTCCCATGCATCGAGATCCAGCTACCATCTCATGTTGAAAATCTGTTATCCTTGTTATGCTGCCATAATCAAGTCGGAATTCTTTTCATGTGTATCACCTAAGTACAAATGACAGCTCCGCCAATGCATTTTCCTTTGATATCTTGTGAACACGATACTACCTCCATCAGTATACTTGTATAACTCTACCGTGTGACTTGTTAACTACTTACATTTTACATCACACCCTTGGCTTTATCATAGAGTATCTTTATCCTGGTGCCCCACTGCAAACTCCTGACTAAGGTACGAGCATACGGGATTGGTTCCCAAGTATGTGAGTGGCTCGAAGACTTCTTAAGTAATAGAACCCATTACGTTGGCCGGCTGGTGTGGCCATGCGATTCTAGGCGCTTCAGTCTGGAACCGCATGGCCACTACGGTCGCAGGTTCGAATCCTGCCATGGTATAGATGTGTGTGATGTCCTTAAGTTAGTTAGGTTTAAGTAGTTCTGAGTTCTAGGGGACTGATGACCTCAGATGTAAAGTTCCACAGTGCTCAGAGCCATTTGATCCCAGTACGTTGTCCTCGATGGTGAGTGTTCATTGGAGTTGAGGGTATCATCTGGAGTGCCCCAGGGAAGTGTGGTAGGTCCACTGTTGTTTTCTATCTACTTAAATGATCTTTTGGATACAGTGGATAGCAATGTGCGGCTGTTTGCTGATGATGCTGTGGTGTACGGGAAGATGTCGTCGTTGAGTGACTGTAGGAGGATACAAGATGACTTGGACAGGATTTTTGATTGGTGTAAAGAATGGCAGCTAACTCTAAATATAGATAAATATAAATTAATGTAGATGAATAGGAGAAAGAACCCTGTAATGTTTGAACACTCCATTAGTAGTGTAGCGCTTGACACAGTCACGTTGATTAAATATTTGGACGTAACATTGCAGAGCGATATGAAGTGGGACAAGCATGTAATGGCAGTTGTGGGGAAGGTGGATAGTTGTCTTCGGTTCATTGGTAGAATTTTGCGAAGATGTGGTTCATCTGTAAAGGAGACTGCTCATAAAACACTAATACGACCTCTTCTTGAGTACTGCTCGAGCGTTTGGGATCCCTATGAGGTCGTATTGAGGGAGGACATAGAAGCAATTCAGAGGCGGGCTGCTAGATTTGTTACTGTTAAGTTTGATCGTCACGCGAGTGTTATGGAAATGCCTCAGGAACTCGGGTGGGAGTCTCTAGAGGAGGAGGGCGTTATTTTCGTGAATCGCTACTGAGGAAATTTAGAGAACCAGTATTTGAGGCTGACTGCAGTAGAATTTTACTGCCGCCAACTTACATTTCGCGGTAAGACCACAAATAGTGCTCGTACAGAACCATTTAGGCAGTCATTTTTCCCTCCTTTTGTTTGGGAGTGGAACAGGGAGAGAAGATGCTAGTTGTGGTACGAGGTACCCTCCACCACGGACCATATGGTGAATTGCGGAGTATGTATGTAGGTGTAGATGTAATCTGAAAATTAATTTAAGGAATAAAATCAATTTTTCTCGAATATTTCTCTTGACTATGGGCTTAAGTCATTAATGTTTGGAAGTCAGTTGAATACGTACATACTCATGTACATTCCTCTCACGACGACTCGTCCTGTGTTGAAAATTTCTTAGTTTCCAACAATTTCTTGATTTTTATTGGTGAACATCCTCGTTTTTCTTAAACTGAGTAGCGTTTTTCTTAGTGCTTTTTGTTTGAATTTTAGCCTTTCTCATTGGTCATTATGTGAGTAGTCGTCTTCCGTATTATAAATGCCTTCGTTGTGTTTACTGGGATTACCACAGCTGTGCTTCGTATGACAATCAATTCGAAGTGTGCAAAGTAATTATGATATAATTACCGAACCGTATCAGTGTCAAAGTTGGTGTGGCCGTTGGACATCGAGCCTGGATTCGCCTTTATTGGCCAGGTTTCTGATGAGCGTACTTGCAGAGCTAGAAGTCTATTGGTAGAACTTCCTCATACAATCTCGACAGCGTCGTTTCAGTGGTGGGAGAGGCAACTCTCATGACAGATAGTCCTGAGGAAAGCAGAGAGCTAGTCACAGTACCCTCTTCAGAATTTGTTGCAACCACAAGATGCCTAGGTGTATTGCTTCGACCGAGCAACTGACTGAGGAGAGGTCATGTTATTATTTGTCTGCTACCAACAGCAACCCAAACGTCAAACTGCAGTTTTCTTTCTTTGACTGAGGTATAAAGTCGATTGGTCACTTCCGTCTTTGCAGTCCCCTTTCGGAGACTCGAATGGGGGACTATCCCGGGACCTTTTATCTATAAACATCATCTTCATGATGAAGTTAAGGAATTCTGCCACCTAGGCAGCAAAATAACCCGAGACAGACAGAGCAAGGAGGATATCAAAAGCAAACTAGCACTGGCAAAAAGGCCATTCCTGGCCAACAGAAGTCTACTAATATCGAACATATACCTTAATGTGAGGCAGAAATTTCTGAGTATGTACGTTTGGAGCACAGCACTGTCTGGTAATACAAGGGGGGTTTGAAAAATCCGAGAGATGGCACCACCGGCGCGTATCGAGGTCATGTTTAGTTAGTAGCATCTTTGGAAAGAACGCATACCAAGTTTCAGACGTATTGGTCTATTTCTTTATGTTTGGCATTCGTGTGAATCAAGGAAGTCGAGTGATCGTCAAAAAATGGACGAAAAAGAATTTCGTGCGGTGATTAAACATTACTTTATAAAAGACAAAACGCATCATGAGACTTAAGAGAAGCTTGATAAACATCATGGTGACTCTGCTCCTTCAATTAGATCAGTTTATAAGTGGTTTTAAAATTTTTGGAGTGACCATATGGGCACAAGTGATGCTGAACGTTCTGGACGCGCTGTGGAGGTTACGACTCCAGAAATCATTGATAAAATCCGTGATATGGTGATGGATGACAGAAGAGTTAAGGTGCGTAAGATTGCAAATGCTGTGGGCATCTAGAATGAACGGGTACATAATATTTTGCATGAACGTTTGGACATGA
The DNA here is from genome assembly GCF_023897955.1 of Schistocerca gregaria. Classification (NCBI taxonomy): domain Eukaryota; kingdom Metazoa; phylum Arthropoda; class Insecta; order Orthoptera; family Acrididae; genus Schistocerca; species Schistocerca gregaria. The sequence goes on along the minus strand of NC_064930.1, from coordinate 109,598,164 downwards.
GAAAGCTATCCGCAAGATGGGTTCCGCGATTGCTCACGCTTGACCAAAAACGGAATCGTGTGAAGTGTTGCAAGGATGGTTTGCAGCTCTTCAGGAAGAATCCGCAGGAGTTCAAGCGTCCTTTCGTCACTGTGGATGAAACATAGATACATCACTGTACACCTGAGACCAAACAACAATTTAAACAATGGGTTACCAAGGGAGAATCTGCACCAAAAAAGGCGAAGACCATTCCTTCGTCCAGAAAGGTTATGGAGACTGTCTTTCGGGATTCACTAGGGATAATCCTCATCGACTATATGGAAAAGGGCAAAACTATTGCAGGTGTAAATTATTCATCGTTATTGGACCGTTTGAAAACCGAACTGCAAGGAAAACTCCGGCGATTGGACCGCAAAAGTCCTTTTCCATCACGACAATGCGCCAGCACATACCTTAGCAGTTGTGGTCGCAAAATTATTGGAAATGGTATTCCAACTCGTTTCACATCCCCCCTATTCTCCAGACTTGGCTCTCTCAGACTACTATTTGTTCTCCAATTTGAGGAAATGGCTGGTCGGACAAAGATTTTATTCAAAGAAGGAGGTGATTGCAGCAACGAATGGCTATTTTGCAGACTTGGACAATTCCTATTATTCAGAAGGGATCAACAAATTAGAACAGCGTTGGACGAAGTGTGTAAGTCTAAAATGAGACTATGTCGAAAAATAAAAAAGGTTTTCCCCAAACACGTAAGTAGTTTTTATTTTTGCACGGACTTTTCAAACGCCCCTGATAAACATGGTATCTGTGAAAACCAAAACAGAAGAGAATTGAAGCATTTGAGGTGTGGTGCAAACAAGCGAATGTTGAAAATAGATAAGAAAGGAATGAGGAGATTCTCTGCAGAATCGGAGAGGAAAGGAATATATGGAAAACACTGAGAAGAAGAAGAGACAGGATGATAGGACATCTGTAAAAACATCAGGGAATAGCTTAATTGTACCAGAGGCAGCTGTAAAGGGCAAAAACGGTAAAGAGGGACATTGGAATACATTCAGCAAATAATTTGACGACATGGGTTGCAGTGCTTCTCTTAGATGAAGAGGTTGACACAGGAGAGGTAATTGTGGCGGGCCACATTGAATCAGTCAGAAAACTGATGACTTCAGAAAAAATACAGTTGATACACTTAATAGCGACATCGCTTCTAACAAAGTATTGACTACAACATTGAAATCTAATGGTCCCACTTAAATCCTACATAAATGCTACATTTAAAATAAATTGCTTACTACGGGATGGCTTATTGACACTTGTATAAAATGAGGTATTTCTTAATACATTAGCGGAGAAATACATTGGCAATCACATCCACTTTTGACCTTAGTTTCTTACGTGTTTGGGGATTACTAACATCTCTGTAATGCTTATTTTCGAACTGTTGTTTTTTTTTCAGATTGTTAGTTTCAAATTAGCCATTAATACGGATGCATTGTCAAATGAAAAATGCTTATGCAAAATTCTCCAGCGCTCCTCCCAGCGTCCACCTTGGACCTGGCGACGATGTCGTCGTTGCCATCGCCAACGCCGCCCTCTCCCTTTTTCGTCAGACCAGCTCAGGAAGAGGGTGGGTACCTTTGCAAGGTTTATCTGGCTGACATTACTCTTAGAACGCAGGACAGGTGTCAGGGCGAGGACAGGAGTTCAGCATCGGTCCCAGTTTTTTCTCATAAGGTGACTCCCTACATGACAATGGTTGGTGGCATTTTTGGAGACATGATTGTACAGCCAGAAAGCATCGGCTGCTAACCGACCAGGGCAGCGCCACAAAACGGCATCGAGAAAGTGCTGACATGAATGAGAAGGCAGTGCTCCACCTCCAGGCAGAGTTAAGCGCCCCCTGTCAACGCTGATTTGACCTGCTGCCCATCGCTTGTCGGCTCCAGTTCGGTGACAGACTTCGAGAGCTTCAGTACTGAGTCATAGGAATATGATACTTAGCCTGTGTTCTGCGAATATAATAAGGTATACAAGTAACTGCATGTAAGAGGCACAGGAGCACATGTTTTTTTCCCTTTTGGAAATAAAAAGTTCTATTAATCTGAAAGTGTTTTTTACAGATCCTCTTGGATTCCTGCCACCAGCCAACACAACTTCTCTTCTTCCTTGTTTGTGTCAGTACTGACTCGCACAGGAGCGGACACAACGATTAGGATGTATATTCTCATCTCATATTTCTAATCTATACATAACTGAACACATTGGAGGAAAGTCAGAGAACACTACTTACAATTAGGTCCAGTAATACATGAAAAAAGAAGTGTAGATGACATAGTTGATTTAGATAGAAGTAAAAATCTTGGGATCATGTCAAGGAGAATGAACAAAGTTACTGGAAACCAATATGACATAAAAATAATAAAATCGAAAACAAAAGTAAATGTCTTTGTGAAGCAGACTAACCCATAGTTGGAGTACTCATAACTGCTGACCTACTTGAACAGATTTGCTCACTTACTCATCTAGGAGGTAAGATTGCTGAAATGGAGCAAAAGGTGCCTTCTGTAAAAACAACAGTCTACAAATCAGATAAGCCTTGTGAAAAGATATGTTGGGAGTCACATTTTATGCTTCTGAGTCCTGGGATTCTTCATAGATGCACATTCTCATAATCAAAAGGACTGAGATGATCACATATGATGTCCCCATAACAGCAAATAAAATGTTTACAGAAATCAATTACACATAGAAGCGAGCAAATCATTGGTTATTACGAGCATATGAAGGTAAGGGCCATAACAGTGGGATGCATTGGTGGAAAAAGAACTGAAAGAATATGACCACTTTGGAACATGAATCAAATTATGGAAGATGTCAGGTGTAAAAGAAAGAAGAGTCGTAGATATACATGAAAATCTGAGACTTCTGTTAATCATATTGACTAGGTTATTATCAATCAGGACTACGATTTTCACTGTAGTAAGGAAACTAGCAATTATTGCAGACTTTTTTATTTAAATAATCGACTTTGATCATGTCATTCCTGCAATTTAGTTGTGTAATATCACCTACTGTAATATCTCTTCTATGAATCTATCTCTACATTCTATGCTTTAGTAACGAAGGTTCTTCATTAGTATGAAGCACTAGCTTCAAAACAGCTGCATAAAGCAAAACAATAACTTGTTTGAATGTAATTTTCCAAGGATCTCCCATCGTCTAAAATTAATAAGATTCCTGTGGTTTTATAATTTGTGTGCAGGGTTGATAAAGCTACAGCATGTGTAGGCAGTAATAAATTCAGTCAAAAATCAATGGTGTAAATATGTGAACTTTTAACATATTCTCACGATTCTTCTTACACTGATAAGAAGGAAATATAAACACACACTTCCCTCATAGAAGATATGAAGCAGTATTCTTTAATAAACAGGCATATGGGTTATAACAAATGACATAACAATACACATCACAAGTCCATTTTTTGTGATAATCTGTAAAAAAAGTCATAAGTTCAACATGTTACAAAAACTAACATCAGTTATGTTTAAAATTAAGTGATAACTAAAAATTGAAAACAAGAAATTATGTAAATGTCTCCATTTTGCCTTCCTCATCAACATAACTAGTCCAGCAACACATGGCACACTTCTTGTTAAGTATCAAGATTCATACACACATTAAATCACAGTTAAGACCTACCGCAGAGGAATCAATACTCCTAATCCGTCAGTCTATTGGACTGCACTAGAGATTCTGACATATTCACCTCACGCTAGAAAGTGGACTAATTAAATTCTTTTTTTTCCATTCGACACTGTGCCCATATATATGATTTGCGACCTTTGCAATACATAATAAAAGATAAATGAATTAACTGAAACTTATATCAAAAGACTAACAATTAGTTCAATATTTGGTACAGATGGGAACTGAAATGGCAGTAAACTTAGCTATAACGCCTCTGAAAGCTTGTGTTACACACAATGGAGAACACATGAGACCCTGCCACTACTGCTAATAAATCTGTCCGCTGGAGATGCAGGACAATTCTTGTCAGCAATCTAATGGCGACAGACTTATAATGATCCAATAGTAAAGGCATGTACATTGTTTCTCACGGATTACACACTGCAACATATCTAGAGCACAGCCATCATGGCTCAGTTTTGTATTGGCAAGACAGACATCTGACAACGAAGTGGTTGGTATACGTTGTTTAATGGGTATTGTGTGTCACAATATTAAAATTATTTTGCTTGATGATCAACAGAAAATAAAAGCAAATGAGGAAAGGGAAACCATGATGCAATTAATTATAAGAATTATAACATGTCTCAAATCAATTTCAAATGTGTTCCATGAGTCTGGCAGATACATCACCAACCATGTACAGAAACGGAAACAATGCACAAAATATTGACATTTAGCAGAAAAAGCTTAAAGTTGATTGAACGTCAGTTGTTAGTCACACACAGAAATGCAGTTTTTTTGCATTAAGTCTGTATTTACAGTTTCATTCTTCATGTCACACTGTTAATTTCTGGTCAGATTTGATATTAATGAATCATTGGTTCAGTTCTCAGAAAAACAAAGTGGCAACATGATAGTCTCAATTAAGTGTATACACTCTCCTGAATGAAACACACTTGCCATAATGCTCTAAAACACTTCATAAAATAGCAGTCATTCAGAGAGGTTGATAATCATGGTCTCATATAAAGCAGGCAATAGTTGAGACTAAAGTCTTGTGCCTATGTCAAGTTATCTCCAAATGTTGCTATGTCAGAGATGTCACCTAGTCGAAGAGCTCGAGACGATGTCACTGGTTCTCGGCAGAGGTCGACGTTTTATATACTTTATTGGCAACCTCACCAATCCTGACGAGGGCTCTTTCTGAAACCCCGACACTCCTGTCGCCGAAGAACTCGTAGTGGAGCTCCACGCAGCTGGTCGAGATCGTGACCACGAGACTGCAGGTTCCGACTGTGGAATGGGTGTCGGAACCACTGCGGACACTACTGGTCCCTTGGAGGAGGGTACTGTTGTCGACAACTGCGGTGTGGAGGTCGCCCACGTTGCTGGGGACCGTGTAACAACTATTGCTGGTGCTGAGGTCATCAGATGCACTGTGCTTGAGGTGCACAAAGGGCTTGCCAACTGCACGGGCATCCACAACGGACCACTCGGCATCCAATCGAACATCGGAAGCTTTGGCTCTGTTGTAGTACCAGTAATAGGCGGGAAAACAGACCATGACGGTGCCGGCAGTGGAGCTGAGGCGCACGTATACGTCACAGATGAAACTGGAAACGAATCTGAAGTGCGTGAACCGAACTGTGAATGCATGTTACCTGATGCCACAGACTGGCTTGAACAAGTGTTTGATGTCCACGATAACACATTTGGTTCTGAGCACGGTGGCGGTGACTTCCTCCGCGATGAAGACCGCGGGATCTCGAACTGATGTGTCCACACACTCTGCAGCACCAGCTGTCTTGCAGCACGCGACACTCCCGGCATGACCTCTGACTTGTCCGTCACGTTTTTACACGATGGTACAGTCTGGACAGGAACACTTGCTGAGGGAGCAATTGGTGTGTGTCTCGAATGTGAGGTTGGGCACGGTGCCTGCGATGTGACAGCTTTTTCTAAGTTTCCACATATCCAGCCAGCAGACGACTGTGTTTGTGTTACACAGCATGAAACAGAAGGTGAGGATGAATACACCATGGGGAAACTGGCTGTTGTATGTGCAATAGTCATAGGACTGAGAAATGAAGTTGGTTGAAATGAAGGCGAATGTGGTGGTCTAGAAGATGCCAGTGATCTTTGTGGAATTTCTTCAGATTCTGCATGTATTGGCCGTGGAGACATTTTTGGTGGCTGCGACACTGTCGATGGCACGGAAAATGATGGATTTCTTGACTGCGTGTAAAATCCATCTTGTGCACCAGTTACTGCTAAATGTGAGGCACACGGATTATGTTCCATAAGGCAGCTTGTTGACGTCTGACGTCTATCATACTGTCCCAGAGATGTCATCGACAGTGTGTGTGGAGGTAGTGATGGCCAAGATGGAGATATTGACGTGTGTGCCAGTTGTATCTCTGAACTCGATTCAAAGAAGACCGATCTCGACTGAAACTTGGTAGAAAGTGTCGGTGCCATCATTGCACGTGTATTTCTTTTTAGTACCCTCACTGGCGACGACTCTGAAAGTGGCAGAATTCCCGATGCAAAACTTTGTGGCACAGGGGAAGACTTTTTTAACATTCTTGGTGGAGTTTTTTCAATTTCTTGTGACACTGGTGATTCTTCTGATGACAATGACAGCTGTGTCACTGAGGAAGTCAGACGAGAAGGTGAATATCTCGGTAACCTGTTTACCGATGTTCCTCGACTCGGCCACAACTTGGATGACTCAAATGAGGACAGTGGAAAGTCCACTGGCTGCACCCCTGTGTGTTCTGGAGCTGTGTCTAATAATGCTGCGCCTGCACTGACCGTAGCTTGAGATCTTCTCATTGTTTCAGGAGTCACCGCCAGCACTGGTACCGATTTCACAGCCATACTCTGCATCTGTGGCCATACTTGCGATCTCTCTGGAGATCTACAGAAATTCCACGAACCTCCCTGGGTTGCTGTCGGAGTTAAGCCTGGTGTTCTCGATGTTGGCAACGACTTGTTAGGCCACACTAATAATACTGGTGCATTTTCTGTGGATTCGTTTAATTCTTTTGTTGATATCTGTGATCCTGATAGAGATGCTGTTGCCATTTTTACTAAATTCGATGACACTACTGAAGGACTAGTGCCATTAAGCGATGGTGGCATTTTTGAAGGTGATGTTAACACTGCTGAATGTCTCAGCAATGTTGGTGGCGACAAAGGCGTTCTCACTTCTTCTAGTCCCGAAACGCATTTTGACGAGTTGCTCGGCAGTCTCTCTGTCATCTCAGATGGCTCAGGTAACATCAAAGAATTTTCCAACCTTGTTGAAGAGCCAGATGATTGCGTGAATCGATGTTCTGACATACACGGTTCTATTGTTGGTGAGAACAATGGAACATATGGAGCTCTTTTTCTTTCCCAATTAGCAGGTGACTTCTTCGGCAGTGATATTGCACCCACAGAACTCGACTGTCTCACATGCTTAGACAGCATCCTCTGACTCGTAGAGGGTGGTTCAGACTCCTTTTTTGTTAAGTACCCTGGCAATAAATGGGTCCTCTTTGGCTGCAGTTTTAATTCAGTTGGCCAAGTTGCTGACCGGATCAGTTTTACATCCAACTTTAAAAATCTCGTCGAGCTAAGTGGCGGTGTTGGCGATAGTGATTTTGATGTGGATTCTAACGAAGAACTGGTATCAACAGCTGGAGATTTTGAAAATTCTGAGCGTTTCCACTCTAATCTCTTTGCTGACGATGAAACAGCTTGTCTGAGTGGTGACTGCCCTTGTAATTTTCTCAACTTGACAGACTGGCCTGTAGACCGTATTGGCGAACTGTGAGACTTTTCTGGTGTCTGAGATGACGAAACTGACGAATTTGTCGACCTCGGAGTACATTTTTGGGCCGCTGACTTCGTGTCCGACTTTCTAGGTTCCTTACTTCGCGGTACTCCTCCCGCCAACTGCTCTTTCAAAACGGGCAAAGACATAGCCAGCTCTGTCGGCGAAGAGAGAGATGCTGATGATGACTGTGTAGATCTTGTAGGTGAGATGCCTGATGTCTCCAAAGAATCTGTCCACTGTGATGATCTTTCACTCAGTGGTGACGAGTCTGCTGAACTCTCTAGTGAGCTTTCCATATTTTTTGATACACTTGTTGTCTTTGTGGGCAAGCTTTCTAAAACCTGATGTTGCACAGAGTTCCCCTGCCCTCTAGGAGGCGGTCTCGATATTTGTGTCGCTGTAACTTGCTTAGGCATCAATGGCGATACTGTCAACTTGGTTTCTGAGACCACAGAAGTCGAATCTGTTGATCTTGCAGAGGAATCGGAAGACAAATGTGAGAATTTATTCCGTCTGTTTGGCCACTTCACTGATCGAGGTGGCCATCTCATTGACTGTTGAGACTGTCCCAGACCAGTTGTAGACTTCCTTACTGTTCTTGATGAACTGTTTCGCACCTCTGGATTCCCTGCACAGTTTTTTGAAGTATTTCCACAAGCTGTTGGCTTTCCACATGAAGCGAATGTGGCACCTGACGTAACTGGCTTACTGTATGACGCAGTATGCAACTTCATAGATGACACAGATGTGTCATGCGATCCTTTTGCCAACATTTCAGCTGAGGGCGCTCCTGTAATTTGTGCTGAAGACAGTACCACCTGATTTTGCGAATGTGTTGGCGTCTGCACAGTTGGTGTTGAAAATGTCGTCGTGACTGAGACTGGTAGCCACATTTCTGAACAGTCAGTCGGTTGACACTTACTTGTTACTGTCAGTGATGCATTTGATGCCAATGACGAATCCCAACGTTTCGGCCATCTCAGGGACCTCGGGGGCCATACTGGCACTCCCGGAGGTCTCATCGCCACGGAGGACGATTTCTGTGCGGGCTTCCTCTCGATCAGGTTACCCGTACGTATTTTCTCAGACGGTGGAAACTTGCTGGACGAAGAGGGTGATTCTCGCAGCGAGCAAACTGGTCTATTTCGTGACCAAACATATCTCGTTAGAAAAACGGCTGGTTGCTTTGTTGTCATGGTCGGTGGTGATTGCAAAAGTCTTGGCGACAACTTCCCTGACTGGGTTGCTGACACATTACTTAGCTGTGCCTCTGACATCGCCAATGGCAGCTGGCAACCGACATGCAAGGTTGCCCAGAACACTTGACTCCACTGACTTTTTTATGTGAATTCTTGCCTGTACCATCTGGAAAACAGAAAAGGGCATTTTACTTGAACTTGGTTAGATTTTCTACAATGTAACAAAATTATACTGATGGAAATTTAGACTGTGTCATTTACATAAATGCATTAATTGGTTGTTGAGGTAAAAAATATAAACCATTGGGACATAAAGGATTACAAAGTTGAATAAAGTCATGTCAGTGAAAGAAGCAACTTATGTGGAAAAAAATTTGCAGTGATAATTTTGCAGAAAGTGATTTGAGTGACTAGGTTTTTCTTGATTGTTACAACAACAGTAGTTACAAATAATTACTTCAGAGTTCAAAGCAACAATACCTATACCAAACGGTTGTGTTTTGGTTTTGGGTATGTAGTAGGCTACACTTCAAAATATATAATATACAAAGAACTTATTTACCTCATACCCTATGTTAATAATATCACTGAAGATAATTCAGATTTAATAAAATTATCTCAGCTCAATTAACATATTCATAGACTTACAAAAACTTAATAATTAATCTGTAGCTGAATGTAGAAAACATGGGACGTCACTATCACCCCTCCAGCAAATGGCCATGTTACAATATACATTACTGTCAAATAATGTGGCTGTAAAGTAAGTACTGGAAAAAGATCAGTAACAGTCCACAAGAAAAACTTTTACAGATGAAATCGTTCTTGACAGTGTATCCGACATGTGAGTGTGAGTTGTTTCCTACGATTTCTATATATTTATCATGTCAAGCATTACTGCTGCAACTGTATAGCTTCGATGTTTTGCACCTAGTTACACTGTTTTACAGCCACTAGTATCTTTCTAAAGATTAATAAATAAGTGAATAGTACACCTGACCTGCTTAATGACGACGCCTTAATGTTCACAAAACTTTATTGTGAAGTACAAATTTTATATTTGCCAGTAAATTATATATACTTATTTGGAACATAACAATTAGTCATTCACGAAATTTATTTGGAACTGTGAGACATTTCTGATGGTCAGTCCTGGAAAGTGTGCTCCGATGGCCAGGGTGGTAACTCCCAGTCTGCCACAAAAATTTTCATGTGTCCCCCACAGAATCTGCAGTTACAAATAAATTTTTTTGTTAAATTTAGTACAGCTGCAAGATCGTCACCAATGTCTGCTTCTACAGACACTATCAATAGTAGGTATTACCAAATTAACAATAGTAATGCTAATATTGAATATGTCTGTCGCCTAGAAACCATGTGGCACAAATGGAAGATGTGAGTAACGAGATTCTACATAGTATGGCATATGGAAGTTAGGGCCGGTCCTGGAAGCATGCTCCAATAGCCAAAAGTGCTTAAGGTGACTGGGAAATCTGTGTTTGAGTCCCAGTCCAGCACAAAATTTTATTTGTCACCAATAGGTAATTTTTTCATTCCTAATGCAGTTAATATCGGAAAAATTCGGCAATTATGAATAAATTTCCTAAATTTAGTAGAGCTCGAAGATAGTCACCAATGTATTTCTTCAGAAATAGTTAAAAATATACAGATTATTCATTGTCATGAAGTCATTATATTGTAAAGTATGGTTACACAATCAATTCTGGGGCATTGACATCATGAGAAAAAAGGAGAGAAATAAAGAGGGCTTGGGCGTCAATTGGGAAATATTCAAAAGTAAATTCAAATGCACTTGAAACCACTATATGCCAACAATGAAAGGCAGGAAGGAAGGAAGAGTACAGTTTTGTGTTCTATTAACAGTGGGATTCAAAATGGTTCAAATGGCTCTGAGCACTACGAGACTTAACATCTGAGGTCATCAGTCCCCTAAAACTTAGAACTGCTTAAACCTAACAAACCTAAGGACATCACACACATCCATGCCCGAGGCAGGATTCGAACCTGCGACCGTAGCAGTCGCAGGGCTCCAGACTGAAGTGCCTAGAACCACACGGCCACCGCGGCTGGCAACAGTGGGATTATTGGAGACAGAAAACAAACATAAGACTGAACAGGGATGAGAATGGACACAGTCCTTTTCAAAGGAACCACTTCAGCATCTTTGTCCATTTAGGAAAACCGTGGAAATCCCAAATCTATACAGGGACTTGGAAGACATGGAGTATTTCGGAGACTACAGGACTGTTGGCTAAACAGCCTTATGGTACTCTAGTTCCAAGCATGCCATTTGTTTTGAGTACAAGAAAGAAGAAGAAATTAAACGCTGATGAGTACTTGTTTATATGGGCCAAAGTTGGTAATGGCAATTGTAAAATAAAGATTAACGGCGATTGTATGATATATTATAGACAATAAAGATCCTTACCTCCTTTCCTTAATTCCTTTCTAAAAGCAAACCAGAGGGCCGGCTTTTTAAAATGTGAGTATAATGCCTTATACCGAGCGAGGTGGCGGAGCGGTTAGCACACTGGACTCGCATTCGGGAGGACGGCGGTTCAATCCCGTCTCCAGCCATCCTGATTTAGGTTTTCCGTGATTTCTCTAAATCTTTTCAGGCAAATGCTGGGATGGTTCCTTTGAAAGGGCACGGCCGATTTCCTTCCCAATCCTTCCCTAAACCGAGCTTGCGCTCCGTCTCTAATGACCTCGTTGTCGACGGAACGTTAAACGCTAACCACCACCACCAGAGTAATGCCTTAACCACTGCGGCATCTAGCTCACAAATTCAGGCAGCAATTAAATATAAAAGTCAAAAACAGGAAACGCAGGGAAATACGATCTCAGACCATGTTACTCTGCTAACCATTGAAATTTGAAATACAACAAATATCAAATTGGCATGAAGTGTACTACACACTTGGGCATGCGAATTATTTGCATTTTAGTGCAAGTGAACAAAAAAGGCAACACTAACATTATCTACATTATTGATGTAAGTAGAGAATATACAGCAGTTTGAAGGGTTCTCGGGTGTCCAGCCGAATACTACCTTCCAAGGCCCACGATATTTTGGCGAATGACCATTCTGCCAGCAGCAGGTAGTGCTGATGCAATGGTGTGTCCGCTCTGCCGCTAGAATCTACCCCTCGTGGGTCCAGCTGCAATTCCGTGCGCCGATGACATGCTGTCTGTCCGGCAGTGGGAGAAGCGGAGGTTGGGGGCCACAGTGTTTTTGGCGGCCATGGCGGAATGATCCCGCCTCCACTTTCACTCTTCCTCCTTGACAGAGCTTAATACTGTTTCCCAGGCCTTACTGAGATGGTAACCAGTATCCCTGCTGACGAGGATGTCTGTTACGCAAATTTATATGGCTTCTTTGAAGCTGTAGACCCAGTAGTTATTTGTAGAGGTTATTATCCTTGTTTCTTCATAATTCACTGTGTGACCAATGTTTATGCAATGTTCTGCTAGGACATATAGGCTCGGTTGGCGAAGGCAGGTGTAGCATTGGTGTTCTTTGCAGTGGTCACAGGGAGCCCCGTCTCTCTGATATGTGGACCACATATTCACTACCGGCCATTAAAATTGCTACACCAACAAGAAATGCAGATGATAAACGTTTATATACTAGAACTGACATGTGATTACATTTTCACGCAGTTTGGGTGGATAGATCCTGAGAAATCAGTACTTAGAACAACCACCTCTGGCCGCAATAACGGCCTTGATATGCCTAGGAATTGAGTCAAACAGAGCTCGGATGGCGTGTACAGGTACAGCTGCCCATGCAGCTTCTACACGATACCACAGTTCATCGGGAGTAGTGACTGGCGAATTGTGACAAGCCAGTTGCTCGGCCACCATTGCCCAGACATTTTCCATTGGTGAGAGATCTGGAGAATGTAGCCAGGGCAGCAGGCGAATATTTTCTGTATCCAGAAAGACCCATACAGGCCCTGCAACATGCTGTCGTTCATTATCCTGCTGAAATGTAGGGGTTTCGCAGGGATTGAATGAAGGGTAGAGCCAAGGGTCATAACACATCTGAAATGTAACGTCCACTGTTCAAAGTGCCGTCAATGACACAAGTGGTGACCGAGACCTGTAACCAATGGCACCCCATAACATCACGACGCTTGATACGCCAGTATGGTGCTGACGAATACACGGTTCCAACGTGCGATGTCGCCAAACACGGATGCGACCGTAATGATGCTGTAAACAGAACGTGGAGTTATCCGAAAAAAATGACGTTTTAGCATTCGTGCAATCAGGTTTGTCGCCGAGTACACCATCGCAGGTACTCCTGTCTGTGATGCAGCGTCAAGGGAAACCATAGCCGTGGTCTCCGAGCTGATGGTCCGTGCTGCTGCAAACGTCGTCGAATTGTTCGTGCATATGGTCGTTGTCTTGCAAACGTCCCCATCTGCCGACTCAGAGATCGAGACGTGGCTGCACGATCCGTTACAGCCGTGCGGATAAGATGCCTGTCATCTCGACAGCTAATGATACGTGGCCATTGGGATCCATCACGGCGTTCCGTATTACCCTCCTGAACCCACCGATTACATATTCTGCTAACACTCATTGGATCTCGACCAATGCGAGCCGATACGATAAACTGCAATCGCGGTAGTCTACAATCCGACCTTTATCAAAGCCGGAAACGTGATGGTACGCATTTTCCCTTCCTACACGAGGCATCACCACGTTTCACCAGGCAACGCCAGTCAAGTGCTGTTTGTGTATGAGAAATCGGTTGGAAACATTCCTCATGTCAACACGTTGTACGTATCGCCACCGGCGCTAACCTTGTGTGAATGCTCTGAAAAGTTAATCATTTACATATCACAGCATCTTCTTCCTGTCGCTTAATTTTCGCGTCTGTAGCACGTCATCATCGTGGTGTAGCAATTTTAATGGCCAGTAGTGTATGTAATCTAGCCACATGGAAAGGATCAACCACAAATATTTCTACGTCATCCAAATTCCATCCATAATAACATACAGTTCACTATCGGAATCGGAATAGATGCGTATTTACGCTTTCTTCTTGTTGCAGTACAGGTCAGATGGCTCGCTAGGCCACAGTGTGTACTGCAAGGCCACACACACAGACCTGTACCTACATGCTTCCAGCTGCCACCACCCGGCTCAGCTAAACAGAGTGCTCAATACCTCAGTACACAGAGCAGTTATGATCTCGGCCGAACCAAACCTATCAAGGGAACTCAAACACCCGGTGACTGTGTTCTGCCAGAATGAACATGGCAACGTCACATCCAAAGGGCCTTCTGGCAACAGGAGCGCAGTAGGGAAATGGAAGAAGAGAAAAAAGCCCTGGAGTTTCTACCTTTTGCAGCCAATGTATTGTCCAAAATAGAGAGTACTAAGGCAACACAAGATTGACACAATCTTCCGACCACCAGGTAACATGTGCGCGTTGCTAGGAACGGTGGAAGACGATGTCGGCCTCAAGAAAATAGGCATTACAAAATTCTGTGCGGCAGTGGAAAATCCTATATTGGACAAATATTCGTACAGTGGAAGATCGATGCAAAGAATACCGACGCTACATCCACCTAGGCCAGCCAAACCAGTCTGCCCCTTGCAGAACATTGCATAAACATTGGCTACAAAGCGAATTATGACGAGACAAAAGTAATAACCTCCACAAATAACTGCTGGGACTGCATCTTCAAAGAGGCCATAGAAATTCGTGTAACAGACAACCTCATCAACAGGGACACTGTGGTTACCAACTCAGTAAAGCCTGGAAACCAATAGTAAGCTCTATAAAGGAGCGACAGTGAATGGGGACGCGAGATCATCCCGCCATGGCCGTCAAAGACACTGGCCCACTACCAACACCTCCCACGACCTCCACTTTCCTCACTACCAGACACGTAGCACTTCATTGGCGCACAGAATTGCACCTGGACCCATGAGGGGTAAATGTTAGTGGCAGAGAGCGAACAGACCACCACCTGATTATGGCGGGATGGTTATTCGGCGAAATATCGTACGAATTCGACGACTGTATCTGGTTGGACACTCAAGAACCCTTGAAATAGCATGCACGTCGGGGCAGCTTTAGATCACATATTATGTAGAAGGTTTTTCTTTAAGAAGTCATGTTGAATGTTGGTTGTTTGAGAGAAGTTCTCACTATGCCTCATGTAAGAGGGAGAAATGTCTATCAGCATGTACTGGAATTTGATCACAGGCTACTTGAGACCACAGTTTATTCTTCCGCTTTTCACGTTGGGCGGGATCCCACGACTGTCATAAAAATTAGGACTGTTGATATTTTAAAAAATGTAGGGAATCCGATACATCGATATTTAAAAAATATGATTATTGGCCCTTCATATATCGAAAAATCGATATACCTACAGTAAAGATATCGTGTTATAGGCATAAAAAAAATACTGGCTGCACGTTGTAAATATACTGCCAGTTTTAGAGCTATAGACTTGACTTATTGTTAGATATTCTGTACATTAACAACCAAGCAGTCTGCCTGTCCCCATAGGGTAAGAATCGAAAGGAAAGCGATGCTCGTTCACGCTTAGAGTTAACCACTTTGCTAATAATGATAACTGCATATAAGAGGCACTTAAAAGTGTCCGATGCGTCTGTCGTGTGGTTTCTTCACTTACCGGACTTGTCCAGAACGCTTCATGTAGACTTCTCTGTTTATTTATTTCGCCAACTCTAGTGACCTAGCAATAGTAGTGTCAATATTGCATGTAGGAGCTAAGCGTTGCCGTTTCTGTCGGTAGCGCTGACCATCCATTATGTCAGCATATCCCTTCACAACGCTCACATCCCCATTCACCACAAAAGACAATTTTGTCATTTAGATTATGGTTACCTTTCTCAGCAATTGTTTTTGAAGAATACTGGTGTGAAGAAATAGCATGCTAGTTGCGTTAAAAATTGTTTTCTAATGCAACTGGTGTGCTATTACTCCACATTGGAAATCTTGTTATTCTATTCACACACAAGTCGTCATATGTCGTATCAAGGACATAAGAATAAATGGTTTTGCAAGTCGAATGTTGTCGAGTTGTGTACGATAATATACTGTCACAGATCTCTAGCCGGCCTTTGTGGCCGTGCGGTTCTAGGCGCCTCAGTCTGGAACCGCGCGGCCGCTACGGTCGCAGGTTCGAATCCTGCCTCGGGCATGGATGTGTGTGATGTCCTTAGGTTAGTTAGGTTTAAGAAGTTCTAAGTTCTAGGGGGCTAATGGCCTCAGCAGCTCAGTCCCATAGTGCTCAGAGCCATTTGAACCAACCCACAACTAAGCATACATTAAGCTGTCAAACTACACACCATGCTGGACAGCGCCAACACAGTGAGGAAAGGACACTGCCTGAATTTATGTCAACGGCCAGGGCAGGTAACTGGGACATTAACGGCCACAAGGCAGAAAATTCCGCTGGTGCATTTAAATTGCAAATAACGAAATACAGTTAGACTTCACCAGACGGTGGCTTAACCTTCGCCAACTCGAACACACATGTTGTTGCTCGCGGGAATGTCCCAACAGGTAACAGCAAGAACCAAACGGCACAATGTGAACAGTCTTGACCTGCTGGTAAATTAAATCCTAACTGAACTTTCGTGCGCAGGGTCGGTAAGCCACGGACCTCATAGCAATAGGAACAGCCCCACACACAGGCCGCCAGCAGGCCCAGCCAAACTACACCCTGGGGAGACTTCCTCACTGCTCCACGCCAACAGACCGACTGTTCGCACACAGCACAGCCGGAAACTATAAGCACCAGACCAAAGATAGTGCAAGGTGCGAATATCGATACACACCGCTGCTACCTCTAACAGAGAGAGAGAACAACAGCATAATCGCAATAACTGCGGGAAACCAAACACAGAATAGGAACCAAGGCTGAAACCAATGCATAACATGAGCACAACACAGGTCAAGAAGGAAACAGTTGATAAAAGGAGAGGGGGAAATGAATGTTCTTGTTATTGCAGTTGACCCGTATGTCAGTTCCCACACAGTCGCACGAGAACGAGGCACCAGTCAGGCAAGTGTCCTATGCATTGGCCAGCCGATGGGGTCAAGCGGTTCTAGGCGCTTCAGTCCGGAACCACGCGGCTGCTACAGCCTCAGGTTCGAATCCTGCCTTGGGCATGGATGTGTGTGGTTTCCTTAGGTTGGTTAGGTTTAAATACACTCCTGGAAATTGAAATAAGAACACCGTGAATTCATTGTCCCAGGAAGGGGAAACTTTATTGACACATTCCTGGGGTCAGATACATCACATGATCACACTGACAGAACCACAGGCACATAGACACAGGCAACAGAGCATGCACAATGTCAGCACTAGTACAGTGTATATCCACCTTTCGCAGCAATGCAGGCTGCTATTCTCCCATGGAGACGATCGTAGAGATGCTGGATGTAGTCCTGTGGAACGGCTTGCCATGCCATTTCCACCTGGCGCCTCAGTTGGACCAGCGTTCGTGCTGGACATGCAGACCGCGTGAGACGACGCTTCATCCAGTCCCAAACATGCTCAATGGGGGACAGATCCGGAGATCTTGCTGGCCAGGGTAGTTGACTTACACCTTCTAGAGCACGTTGGGTGGCACGGGATACATGCGGACGTGCATTGTCCTGTTGGAACAGCAAGTTCCCTTGCCGGTCTAGGAATGGTAGAACGATGGGTTCGATGACGGTTTGGATGTACCGTGCACTACTCATTGTCCCCTCGACGATCACCAGAGGTGTACGGCCAGTATAGGAGATCGCTCCCCACACCATGATGCCGGGTGTTGGCCCTGTGTGCCTCGGTCGTATGCAGTCCTGATTGTGGCGCTCACCTGCACGGCGCCAAACAGGCATACGACCATCATTGGCACCAAGGCAGAAGCGACTCTCATCGCTGAAGACGACACGTCTCCATTCGTCCCTCCATTCACGCCTGTCGCGACACCACTGGAGGCGGGCTGCACGATGTTGGGGCGTGAGCGGAAGACGGCCTAACGGTGTGCGGGACCGTAGCCCAGCTTCATGGAGACGGTTGCGAATGGTCCTCACCGGTACCCCAGGAGCAACAGTGTCCCTGGGAAGTGGCGGTGCGGTCCCCTACGGCACTGCGTAGGATCCTACGGTCTTGGCGTGCATCCGTGCGTCGCTGCGGTCCGGTCCCAGGTCGACGGGCACGTGCACCTTCCGCCGACCACTGGCGACAACATCGATGTACTGTGGAGACCTCACGCCCCACGTGTTGAGCAATTCGGCGGTACGTCCACCCGGCCTCCCGCATGCCCACAATACGCCCTCGCTCAAAGACCGTCAACTGCACATACGGTTCACGTCCACGCTGTCGTGGCATGCTACCAGTGTTAAAGACTGCGATGGAGCTCCGTATGCCACGGCAAACTGGCTGACACTGACGGCGGCGGAGCACAAATGCTGCGCAGCTAGTGCCATTTGACGGCCAACACCGCGGTTCCTGGTGTGTCCGCTGTGCCGTGCGTGTGATCATTGCTTGTACAGCCCTCTCACAGTGTCCGGAGCAAGTATGGTGGGTCTGACACACCGGAGTCAATGTGTTCTTTTTTCCATTTCCAGGAGTGTAGTTCTAAGTCTAGGGGACTGATGATCGCAGACGTTAAGTCCCATAGTGCTTAGAGCGATTTGAACCGTTTGACCTATGCATTCTCCACCAACATAGGTTCCATTCCTATTACACCTCCAACAAGAGGTGCATGGAAACGATTATGAGAATCTTGCTAATTCCTGTACATGGGCATTAAGACAGGATACGCCAGATGTACGATAATTCTTTTAGTGATGAAGCTACATTTACCAATCATGGCCAGGTAAACCGAGAAAACATGCAATAATGGTCTGTAGACAATCCCTGTCCATGGAGTGTAAACGTGTTGTGTAGGATTGTGAACCATCGGCTTGTAGGCAAACTTTTCATAGATGGAACACTGAATGTGCACAAGCATCAGAGACCATCTTCCTCAGATGCCAGAAGACATTCCTCTGCAGACTAAACTAAACATTATGGCTGTCCAGTCCATACTGCACGAAGTATTACAGCATGCCATCACGAATTGTTTCCACATCCTTAGGTTGGACACAGAGGACCTGTAGCTTGGCTGGCCCATATGACAGGCCTGTACACTTTTTACTACGGGGAAAGCAGAAAGACACTTTTTACAAGGATGTACCAACTATACCCAATGATATGCATCGACATATCACTGCAGCCTTTTCAGATATCTTTGCTGGAATGCTAGCAACTTTGCTACTTTTAGTTTGTTGATGTCAATAGGTATTGTTCCATTTTAATGTGTGTCTATTTTCACAACAAACACAGAAACTAAGTATCATTATATCCCGTCCATTGGCTATCAGTGCGAACTCCTCACTACCTGCCCATTCTGTGAAAACTGCACATCAATAACACTTCAATTTCCACAATTTCAGCGGTGCAAGTTTCAGGCGATTCACCCTGTATAAACAGTTCATCCATCCTGGGAACCGAGAATATTGCCTGTTATCGACACTGGTCCTGGGAAATCCATGACTGTCGAGATTGTTTTAATTTTAATGTTTGAAGTCGGATAAGAAATGACAAAGGATATACTTTTGTGTAATATTACAAAGTAAAAATTTCCAGATTTCTTTCGCTTTATTTGTACCATCAAATCATGCCTCTTTCAGAATTTTATGGCTCTAGGTCAACCAGAAGTACCCTATAGGTTTTGACGAGTGAGTTTCTGAATAACAAATTATTAGACATAAGTGGTCTTTTGATTCCATTGTCTGAGAAGCCTACATTTCTTACATCGTCAAGGGTCTATAGACCATAGAATGCGACACAAATTTTAACTTGATACACCCACCCATTCCTGAGAAAAAAGGGGTTTTAACAGACAGTCTGACAACAACTGTCACAAAATATCTTCTTTGTGTGACATAATTACAGATTTACACTTTTCAGGTGCTTTCCTTCACTTGCACTGTGAAACCTTACTTCTTGTCATATTTCATGATTCTAGGTCAATGAGAAGTACCCTATAGGTTTTGATGATTGAGTGTGTGAGTAGCAAAGTACATCTACATATTTATAGGTACTCCACAAACGACGGCACGGTGAGTGGTGGAGGATATCTTATAGCACTCCCTGTCATTTCCCTTCCTGTTCCACTCGCAAACAGAACGAGGGAAAAACGACTATCTATATCCCTCTGTATGAGCTCTAATTTCTTATCTTTGTGGTCCTTACGCACAATATACGTTTGTGGTAGTACAGACATTCGCAAATCGGCCTCAAATGTCGGTTCTCTAAATTTTCTCAATAGTTTTTCTCAAAAAGGTCGTCACCTTCCCTCCAGAGATCCCCATTTGAGTTCCCGAAGCGCCTCCGCAATATTTATGCGCTGTTCGAACCAACAGTAACAAATCTAGCAGCCTGCCTCGGAATAGCTTCGCTGTCCTCCTCCAATCCGATGTGGTACATATCCCAAACACTCCACCAGTATTCAAGAGTAGGTCGCACCAGCATCGTTTGTGCTGTCTCCTTTACAGAAGAACCACAGGAGACATTGGTATGTGACACAAATTTCAATGTGATACATCTGCTCGTTCCTAATAAAATCTGTTTTGGACAGACGAACAGACGACAAAGTGATTCTATAAATGTTCCGTTGCTACCGACTGATATAAGCAACCCTAAAAATAAACACTCTGTAATATATAATTACATCACATATAACAACCTCATTGACAACAGAAATGTAAGACAATACTGGTAACAGAATCAACATATATTTTATACCAGAAAGTATGTACGTGTGGGAGAAGTAAAGGTACAATAAAGGTGCCTGCCAAATTCTTCACCACTGCCACAAACTTCTGAGTATTGTCTGTTATTTCGAACTCTGTCGAATCAGTGCGACAATTCGAAACCAAGTCTGAGCTTGGTTTGGATGCGATGGTGGTAATTCAGGAATGATTTCTGAACTCAGTGGCTTGTCAACGAATACATGTTGGGAGGGTATTGTTTTGCGAAGTTCAGATGGCGAAAGTTCTTGACACACTCGTGGCGTAATAGCATACTGCACCAGGAGAGTGACAAGAACTTTCGCTGTCCGAACCTGGTAGAATGATACCCTGGCAACAAGAATTCGCTGACAAGTCACAGAGATCAGAAAGCTTTCCTAAATTACCACTTTTCCCGTCGAACCAACCTCAGACTTGGTTTCAAATTGTCGAATTAATTCTACGGCGTTACGGAATATCAGAAAGTTCGTGACAGTGCTGAAGAATTTTGGCAGATGCCTTTATTGTACCTTTACTTCTCTCACAGGTATTACGATGGTGGTTTGAAAAGTTCTTGGAATCACCACAAGAGGTCAGCGCTAGCGCAATGAGTAGTTCACGTGATATTCATTCAACTGTTGCCTGTAAACACGTGCCATGCCAGTGCTCTTGGAAGAGAGCTGTGGCGGTGACGTTGCTCTGTTGTTTCCGCGTAGTGATTTGCGAAGGTGGAAAAAAAATCGAGATTCGAGCAGTGATTAAGTACTTCGTAAAGAAAGGTATGAAGGCAAAGGACACTCATGTCGATTTCCAGAATACACTGGGGCACTCTGATCCTTCATATTCAACTGTAGCCAAGTCGACAAGTGAATTTAAAGTTGGTGGGGAGAGCTTATATGATGATCCGTGCAGTGGTCAACCAACATGTGTCACTACTCCAGAAATCATTGCGAAGTGCAAATTAATGGTCACAAAGGGTCGCTGATTGAAAGTGCGTCATATTGCTCACAATTGCCAGATATCATCTGGGTAATCACATTTTAACTGAAGAATTAGAAATTTAAAAATTATCTGCAAGATGAGTGCCATGACTCTTGACGCTGGGTCAAAAACGGATGTGCAGTCGCCATGGCAAAATTACATGAACTAAGGTATGAATTGTTGCCACACCCGCCTTATTCACCTGATATGGCTCCGTCAGACTTCCATCTCTTCCTAAGACTGAAAATATTCCTGGTGGACGAAGATTCACGTAAAACAAAGAATTGATAGCCAGCGCTGACAACTCATTTTCGAGATGGGATCAAGACATTGGAACGTCGTTCGACCAAGTGCATTCATCTACAAGGAGACTAAAGTGAAAAATAAAAAGTAATTCAGTCATGTAAGTACCTTTTTCTATTCCGTACAAAAAACTTTTCAAACATCCCTCGTATCACATCTCACTCAGGTGTGTGATTACAACCGGAGCGTTAGTAAAATCGCAGCACCCATCACGCATCTCGAACGGCATAGTGGTATAGTACGATGTGAGTGGAAAAGTGAGGT
Organism: Schistocerca gregaria; assembly: GCF_023897955.1. Classification (NCBI taxonomy): domain Eukaryota; kingdom Metazoa; phylum Arthropoda; class Insecta; order Orthoptera; family Acrididae; genus Schistocerca; species Schistocerca gregaria. The sequence continues at coordinate 109,576,071 of NC_064930.1, read as the reverse complement.
TATGATCTGGCTGCGGCTGAGTAATGTAATGAAACAGCCTGATGTTGAAAGTGTTCCAAATGTGCCAGCTTGTAAAAGTTCTGGTGATTTGTAGCACAATTTGACATATTTGCTCCCACACTGCTTCATCTGCTAAACATCCACAGTCTGTGGAGTTTGTAACTACACAATCCTGTATCTTCCTATTTTCTTCATCCTATGCTGATGGAATGAGAATGGCGTGCAATTCGTCATCTGAATCTGAGTGGCAACTTCAACTATTTGTTGGTGCTGCAAGTTATCAACTACAGCCCAGTGTTTGGTTCAGTGCATTCCTTGTTGTTAAATATCTGCTGGCCAGGGGTCACCACTGTAGTTACTGATGTCTTAGTGAATTCTACATCTACATCTACATCCATGCTCCGCAAGCCACCCGACGGTGTGTGGCGGAGGGTACCTTGAGTACCTCTATCGGTTCTCCCTTCTATTCCAGTCTCGTATTGTTCGTGGAAAGAAGATTGTCGGGATGCCTCTGTATGGGCTGTAATCTCTCTGATTTTATCATCACGGTCTCTTCGCGAGATATACGTAGGAGGGAGCAATATACTGCTTGACTCCTCGGTGTTGGTGGTATCTTCTCGAAACTTCAGCAAAAGCCCATACCGAACTACTGAGCGTCTCTCTTGCAGAGTCTTCCACTGGAGTTTATCCATCATCTCCGTAATGCTTTCGTGATTACTAAATGACCCTGTAATGAAGCGCGCTGCTCTCCGTTGGATCTTCTCTACCTCTTCTATCAATCCGATATGGTACAGATCCCACATTAACGAGCAGTATTCAAGCAGTGGGCGAACAAGTATACTGCAACCTACTTCTTCTGTTTTCAGATTGCATTTCCTTATAATTCTTTCAATGAATCTCAGTCTGGCATCTGATGTACCGACGATTAATTTTATATGGTCATTCCATTTTAAATCACTCCTAATGTCTACTCCCAGATAATTTATGGAATTAACTGCTTCCAGTTGCTGACCTGCTATATTGTAGCTAAATGATAAAGGATCTTTCTTACTATGTATTCGCAGCACATTACATTTGTCTACACTGAGATTCAATTGCCATTCCCTGCACCAAGCGTCAATTCGTTGCAGATCCAAATGCATTTCAGTACAATTTTCCATTGTTACAACCTCTCAATATACTACAGCATCATCCGCAAAAAGCCTCAGTGAACTTCCGATGTCATCCACAAGGTCATTTATGTATATTGTGAATAGCAACGGACCCACGACACTCCCCTGCGGCACACCTGAAATCACTCTTACTTTGGAAGACTTCTCTCCATTGAGAATGACAAGCTGAGTTCTGTTATCTAGGAACTTTCCAATCCAATCACACAATTGGTCTGATAGTCCATATGCTCTCACTTTGTTCATTAAACGACTGTGGTGAACTGTATCGAACACCTTGCGGAAGCCAAGAAACACGGCATCCACCTGGGAACCCGTGTCTATGGCCCTCTGAGTCTCGTGGACGAATAGCGCGAGCTGGGTTTCACACGATCGACTTTTTCGAAACCCATGCTGATCCTTATAGAGTAAATTTCTAGTCTCCAGAAAAGTATACTAGAACACAATACGTGTTCCAAAATTCTACAACTGATCGACGTTAGAGATATAGGTCTATAGTTCCGCACATCTGTTCGACGTCCCTTCTTGAAAACGGGGATGACCTGTGCCCTTTTCCAATCTTTTGGAACGCTACGCTCTTCTGGAGACCTACGGTACACCGCTGAAAGAAGGGGTAAGTCCATTCGCGTACTCTGTGTAAAATCGAACTGGTAGCCCATCAGGTCCAGTGGCCTTCCCTCTTTTGAGCGATTGGAGCTAATGAAAGTCGAAAAGAGTTTAACGAATAATAATTACTTTATTGCGTATTGCTTCACACAACATAAATCATTACCAGAGCACACTGACCCTCTTTTCTCCCAACGAACCAACATTTTTCAGTCTTTCGCGTGGGGAAGTTTGTTTGATCACTCTTAACATTCCTGACTGGTTTGACTGACATTAATTCTAGGGGTTATTGTTCTTGTAACTGCTACAGGTTCAAGAGGGTGTTCATTACTGTCATGAGGGATGACAGGCTTCGACACGGGGGAAGAGAGGGGCAAGAGCAGGCATTTACTGCATCCTGGAATCTGTAGAATGGTTTCTGTTAGTTTCAAAATTTTCACAAATTTCTAGAAATGTCTGTTTCTGATCCTACTTAGTCACATGCAAGGGGTAACACAGTCACTTTAAATAAATGCTTCTGTGACCTCCCCTTCTCTCTTTGCTCGGTTTCTGATCTTCCCTATTCTTTCTTCCTTCTTCGTACCGCAGCTATATCTCGGGGTTTTCAATGCAAAAATGTAGTGAGTAGGGGACACATGTGCGTGGTGGATCGCGACATCGTAGTACTGTGAGGGAGCATCACTCAAACCTCTGGTTTGAGAAGACTGACTACTGAAGTACGGACATTTCTCAAAAGAAAAACAGATATGTGCTCTCTTTTCTTTTAAAACTAAAATAGTAGCGTAGTTAGTACTGTCTATCGTTCTACTAAACTGAATGAGCGCGACACCACTGATGAAATTTCAACCTCAAAAGAAGTTTATTAATACCAATTAGCTTAAATAAAAAACTCATCCAATCCAGAAGTCACTCACAGTTAGAGTAATTAGTTTCTGAGGTGTGCGTAGTGGTCGTTGATACTTACAAGATCGTTTCAATAATTCTATCACTGTCCGTTTATGAGTTGCTAAGCAACGTATCAACAAGCTGACAATGCAATGATTAATATTTGTCGTATCCGGACAGTAAATCGCTTCTCGCTTGATTTAAGCATCTAGACGATTACTACGCCGCTTTGATAGTTATTATCAAGCTAATGTCCGTAAATTGCGGTTAATGTGACTGAAACACACACGCGATGATAACGCCCGATACCTTAAACTCCCCGCGGATATTTGAGAGTTCGCGCGCGACTTGTTTGCACCAAAGTCGGGCCGTGGTTCCCTAGGATAATTTTTAAATCAACTCCGTGTTGTAAATTAACAATTCTATGCCCATTCATGAAAGTTACAGCAGATCCGCACTCGACGACTACTTGAACGCTCACTCGAACAACAAGGAAGTTTTTTTTCTTACAAAGAGAAAACATATCATGCATAATGCAACAAGGTTATTTGCTATGACAAAACATACACTCCTGGAAATGGAAAAAAGAACACATTGACACCGGTGTGTCAGACCCACCATACTTGCTCCGGACACTGCGAGAGGGCTGTACAAGCAATGATCACACGCACGGCACAGCGGACACACCAGGAACCGCGGTGTTGGCCGTCGAATGGCGCTAGCTGCGCAGCATTTGTGCACCGCCGCCGTCAGTGTCAGCCAGTTTGCCGTGGCATACGGAGCTCCATCGCAGTCTTTAACACTGGTAGCATGCCGCGACAGCGTGTATGTGAACCGTATGTGCAGTTGACGGACTTTGAGCGAGGGCGTATAGTGGGCATGCGGGAGGCCGGGTGGACGTACCGCCGAATTGCTCAACACGTGGGGCGTGAGGTCTCGATGTTGTCGCCAGTGGTCGGCGGAAGGTGCACGTGCCCGTCGACCTGGGACCGGACCACAGCGACGCACAGATGCACGCCAAGACCGTAGGATCCTACGCAATGCCGTAGGGGACCGCACCGCCACTTCCCAGCAAATTAGGGACACTGTTGCTCCTGGGGTATCGGCGAGGAGCATTCGCAACCGTCTCCATGAAGCTGAGCTACAGTCCCGCACACCGTTAGGCCGTCTTCCGCTCACGCCCCAACGTCGTGCAGCCGCCTCCAGTGGTGTCGCGACAGGCGTGAATGGAGGGACGAATAGAGATGTGTCGTCTTCAGCGATGAGAGTCGCTTCTGCCTTGGTGCCAATGATGGTCGTATGCCTGTTTGGCGCCGTGCAGGTGAGCGCCACAATCAGGACTGCATACGACCGAGGCACACAGGGCCAACACCCGGCATCATGGTGTGGGGAGCGATCTCCTACACTGGCCGTACACTTCTGGTGATCGTCGAGGAAACACTGAATAGTGCACGGTACATCCAAACTGTCATCGAACCCATCGTTCTACCATTCCTAGACCGGCAAGGGAACTTGCTGTTCCAACAGGACAATGCACGTCCGCATGTATCCCGTGCCACCCAACGTGCTCTAGAAGGTGTAAGTCAACTACCCTGGCTAGCAAGATCTCCGGATCTGTCCCCCATTGAGCATGTTTGGGACTGGATGAAGCGTCGTCTCACGCGGTCTGCATGTCCAGCACGAACGCTGGCCCAACTGATGCACCAGGTGGAAATGGCATGGCAAGCCGTTCCACAGGACTACATCCAGCATCTCTACGATCGTCTCCATGGGAGAATAGCAGCCTGCATTGCTGCGAAAGGTGGATATACACTGTACTAGTGCCGACATTGTGCATGCTCTGTTGCCTGTGTCTATGTGCCTGTGGTTCTGTCAGTGTGATCATGTGATGTATCTGACCCCAGGAATGTGTCAATAAAGTTTCCCCTTCCTGGGACAATGAATTCACGGTGTTCTTATTTTAATTTCCAGGAGATATATCTTCATTAAAACTCATTACCTATTAAATGTTGTACATAATTAAATTCTTTACTCTGTAAATAATCAATAAAATTTAGAAATGAATGACATGTATAAAAACATCTCAAGTTGATATGACGTCATGGGTCTCCATTGGTTTCGACTCCCCTACACTCACGTGACGCAAAGTAGATCCGACGATATTCGACATCCTCATGTAATGCTACACTACTCTCTTCGGTTGTCAGGTAGTTCATTGGAAGTTTGACCGCTTCCATTTTACAGCAGCAGTTTGAGCATCGTTTTGCAATCCTGAGGGGTGTGAACCTTTATGGAACACTGCCAATTTGGAGTATGGTACGCCATCTTTTTCTCGGTCACTTAGATGTAAAGCACTTAATGAGCTATAAAAAAGAACAGTTCCAACACTTACGACAGTATAAACACAGCTGTGTTATATCTGCCAGGCGCCTGTCCTCAATTCCCACAAGAACAGCTCCTTCACTTACTCACATCTTACTCTCAACTGTAATATTACATTTGACTCATCAAGGCTTGTTAAGACAGTTTTCCACGTTAGAGAGATTGTATTACAACATCAAGGGCAGCCATACTATACCGTAGGGTTATTCACCTACACTTAATCTGCGGTCCAAAATACAGAATAAATACAAATTTATACACACAATAAGTGGAAAAAATGATGAAACGCAAAAGGTTGAACAGATGTTTGGACATTCTTAAACGATATGCTTCTTAAACCACACTACATGATCAAAAGTATTCGGACACCCTCAAAAACATACGTTTTTCATATTATGTGCGTTATGCTGGCACCTATGCCAGGTACTCCATATCAGCGACCTCAGTAGTCATTAGGCATCGTCAGAGAGCAGAATGGAGCGCTCCGTAGAACTCATGGACTTCGAACGTGGTCAGGCGATTGCATGTCACTTATGTATGCGAGATTTCCACACTCTTAAACATCCCTAGGTCCACTGTTTCCGATGTGATAATGAAGTGGAAACGTGAAAAAACACGTACACCACAAAAGCGTACGGTCCAACCTTATCTATTAACTTACAGAGACTGCCGACAGTTTAAAAAGGTCGTAATGTGTAATAGGCAGACGTCTATCCAGACCATCACACAGCAATTCCAAACTGCATCAGGATCCACTGCAAGTACTATGACAGTTAGGTGGTAGGTGAGATATCTTGGATTTCATAGTCGAGTGGCTGCTCATAAACCACACATCACGCCGGTAAATGCCAAACGACACCTCGCTTGGTACTCTCTTGCTGTAAGAAGCGTAAACACTGGACAACTGAACAGTGGGAAAACGTGGTGTGGAGTGATGAATCGCGGTACAGAATGTGGCTATCCGATGGCAGGGTGTGGGTATGGCGAATGCCCAGTGAACGCCACCAGACAGCGTGTGTAGTGCCAACAGTAAAATTCGGATGCCGTGGTATTATGGTGTGGTCGTGTTTTTGGTTTAGGGGGCTTGCACCTCTTGTTGTTTTGCATGCCACTATTACAGCACAGGCCTACATTGATGTTTTAAGCACCGCCTTGCTACCCACTGTTGAAGGGCAATTCAGGGATGGCGATTGCATCTTTCAATACGATCGAGCACCTGCTCATAATGCCCGGCCTGTGGTAGAGTGGTTACACAACAGTAGCATCCCTGTAATGGACTGGCCTGCACAGAGTCCCGACCTGAATCCTACAGAACACCTTTGCGATGTTTTGGAAGGCCGACTTTGTGCCAGGCCTCACTGACCGACATCGATGCCCCTCCTCAGTGCAGCACTGCGTGCAGAATGGGATGCGATTCTTCAAGAATCCTTCCAGCACCTGATTGAACGTATGCCTGCGAGAGTGGAAGCTGTCCTCAAGGTTAAGTGTGGGCCAACACCATACTGAATTCCAGCATTACCGATGGAGGGCGCCACGAACCTGTAAGTCATTTTCAGCCAGGTGTCCGGATACTTTTGATCATATAGTGTATATAAGGCCCTAACCTGCGCCATATTCAATCATGACATTACAAGTTTTTTAGTCCTGATGTCATATCTACATAATAATATGTCAAACCAGAAAGACAAAGGTCAGTTTGGTTGAGTCATAGGTTTCTAAGTGTAGACCAATTACATGTTTGTTTTCGAAGGTTTCCTACATCCGTATTCATAGATGTGTTTTGGATATATTAATGAAATATGGTTACATTTCTACTTTCCCAATAGTACTGGTTGGATAAATATGAAACATGTAAAATACAATAAGCTTTGTGCACCTCCTGTCAAATTTATATCTTGAGGCACAACATGGTCTCAAATTGAGCTAATCAGTTGTATCAAAAGTGAAATTATTCGAATTCTGCCCCCTTGGATAAAGTTCGGTGGACATCCATGTGTGAGATGTCAGCAGTCTGCTCGACTAGCGCCTGGGAGGACAGTTATAGGGAGGTGGTTTGATAAGTGTGCTAAAAAGCAAGAAAAAATGCTGGTTTCATAGATAAAGATCCTCTAGCTTTTTCATCCCATTGGAAAAGTAAGTTCTGTCAAATTTCACAAAATGCTAGCTGACAGAGACTCTCACTTCCCTATTTGATGGAATTTCAAGATAAGGACGAGGAAGAAACCACTTGTTGGCTAAGTGTGGTGAATAGGGTGGATCAAAAATCAATTCAAAGTCCAATCCATGCACTTTCGCCGTTGTTATAGCTGATATATGGGAAGGTGCATTATCTTGGTGGAAGAACATATTTTGTGCGCCAACGTCCGTCTTTTTCTTCTTTTTTCAGCCAATGCAAGTTTCAAACGATAAAACAATGAAGCTCAATAGGTACCAAGATTCGGGTCTGCCTTTCTCCAAGTAATCTGAGGTTTATTCCTTAACCTACTTTTTTCCCGGCATTTAAGTTTTAAACGATATAACTATGAAAGATAATAGGGGCCAGTTACGGTTCCATCTTTTTCCAAGTAATCTATCAGAATTATTCTTTGGAAACTCCAAACAACAGTGGCCATCACCTTACCAGCTAACAAAATGGTCTTTGCCTCCTTCAATCTGCTTTCGCTAGCCACTGTCCATTGCTTTAACTGCTTTTTTGACTCTGATGTGTAATGATGGATGCAGGTTTCATCATCACTCACAAATCGGCGCCAAAGACTTGCAGACTAAACATTGTGCTGAAATGTTGTGCCAGATGCACTTTTGGGGGACTGTGAGCAATCGTGGCACCCTCCTCATACACAACTTCTTCGTAGCCAAAATTCTGTTCAGGATATTATACTCACTCAGTCGAGATGGCTACAGTATCAGCAACCCAACGAATATTTATTCGGCGATCTTGCGTTACTGCATCATGGATTCTGTCAGTGGTTCCCTTTGTGGTGGCGCACATTGGGCAGCCAGAGCGTGCTTCATCTTCGATACTTGTCCAACCACGTTTAAATTCATTAATCCAAAAGTAAATGGTCTTCAGTGATGGTACAGATGGTTCGAACGGCTCTGAGCACTATGGGACCTCTGAGGTCATCAGTCCCCAGACTTAGAACTACTTAACCAACCTAAGGACATCCCACACATCCAAGCCCGAGGCAGGATTCGAACCTGCGACCGTAGTAAGTGCGTGGTTCCGGACTGAAGCGCCCAGAACCGCTGGGGCCACCACAGCCGGCTATGGTATAGAGTCTGCGTCAACTTCATAGAATTCTCTAGTGAGGCAGTCCAACGCTCCAAACGAAAATGTATAATAACAGCACGAAACTCGCTTTTCCCCATTTTCAAACGGTCCGTTGCACACAGCTGTCAACAATGAACTGTGGTTGAATGGTTCAAATGGCTCTGAGCACTATGGGACTTAACATCTATGGTCATCAGTGCCCTAGAACTTAGAACTACTTAAACCTAACTAACCTAAGGACATCCCACACATCCAAGCCCGAGGCAGGATTCGAACCTGCGACCGTAGTAAGCGCGTGGTTCCGGACTGAAGCGCCCAGAACCGCTGGGGCCACCACAGCCGGCGATGGTATAGAGTCTGCGTCAACTTCATAGAATTCTCTAGTGAGGCAGCACAACGCTCCAAACGAAAATGTTTAATAACAGCACGAAACTCGCTTTTCCCCATTTTCAAACGGTCCGTTGCACACAGCTGTCAACAATGAACTGTGGTTGAATGGTTCAAATGGCTCTGAGCACTATGGGACTTAACATCTATGGTCATCAGTGCCCTAGAACTTAGAACTACTTAAACCTAACTAACCTAAGGACATCCCACACATCCAAGCCCGAGGCAGGATTCGATCCTGTGACCGTAGTAAGCGCGTGGTTCCGGACTGAAGCGCCCAGAACCGCTGGGGCCACCACAGCCGGCGATGGTATAGAGTCTGCGTCAACTTCATAGAATTCTCTAGTGAGGCAGTCCAACGCTCCAAACGAAAATATTTAATAACAGCACGAAACTCGCTTTTCCCCATTTTCAAACGGTCCGTTGCACACAGCTCTCAACAATGAACTGTGGTTGAATGGTTCAAATGGCTCTGAGCACTATGGGACTTAACATCTATGGTCATCAGTGCCCTAGAACTTAGAACTACTTAAACCTAACTAACCTAAGGACATCCCACACATCCAAGCCCGAGGCAGGATTCGATCCTGCGACCGTAGTAAGCGCGTGGTTCCGGACTGAAGCGCCCAGAACCGCTGGGGCCACCACAGCCGGCGATGGTATAGAGTCTGCGTCAACTTCATAGAATTCTCTAGTGAGGCAGTCCAACGCTCCAAACGAAAATGTTTAATAACAGCACGAAACTCGCTTTTCCCCATTTTCAAACGGTCCGTTGCACACAGCTGTCAACAATGAACTGTGGTTGAATGGTTCAAATGGCTCTGAGCACTATGGGACTTAACATCTATGGTCATCAGTGCCCTAGAACTTAGAACTACTTAAACCTAACTAACCTAAGGACATCCCACACATCCAAGCCCGAGGCAGGATTCGAACCTGCGACCGTAGTAAGCGCGTGGTTCCGGACTGAAGCGCCCAGAACCGCTGGGGCCACCACAGCCGGCGATGGTATAGAGTCTGCGTCAACTTCATAGAATTCTCTAGTGAGGCAGTCCAACGCTCCAAACGAAAATGTTTAATAACAGCACGAAACTCGCTTTTCCCCATTTTCAAACGGTCCGTTGCACACAGCTCTCAACAATGAACTGTGGTTGAATGGTTCAAATGGCTCTGAGCACTATGGGACTTAACATCTATGGTCATCAGTGCCCTAGAACTTAGAACTACTTAAACCTAACTAACCTAAGGCCATCACACGACACCCACCCATCACGAGGCAGAGAAAATCCCTGACCCCACCGGGAATCGAACCCGGGAACCCGTGCGTGGGAAGCGAGAACGCTACCGCAACTGTGGTTGAAATTCTTTATAAGTTCCTTGGAATAATCAAGCTTACCGACCATCAAGGAGGAACAGAAATGCTCCAGTCTTTCACGGAAATTTACCAGACTTATCAAACCACACTCATATCGTTCACACAGCAGTGCGTGTTGTGTCTGCAAATGGTTTTGTTTGCAGCAGGTATCCACACAGACGGTGAGGCTATGTCTGGAGCGCCACAGAAGCCAATATAACACAAGATGTATACGCGGACGAGAAAAAAAATCCGCGGATTTCCCGGTTAAAAGTACACTTTTTTCCAGGTGAAAATACACTATGCCCCTGGTGAAAGTATATTTTTTCTGTGTTAACCGACAATATTTCTGCCCTCGTAGTTGTAAATCTAATCAATCCCTTAAATGGTGGCTGTTTTATACAGTGGCATGGAACTTCCCGACACTTTAGGAAACAAAACCCAGCAAAAATCAACGTATTCTGGAAAGATCTTTGATGCGTGATACCATTTATCCTGCATGTTTTGGCATTATCAATGATCTCGCTAGCCAATGACAGCAGATGTTCAGAATACAGCATACATCTTAATCATCACTGTTAGGCAGCTCGAACACAACAGAAAAAGTAAACAGTTTCAATCGATACACACGCAGCCCATTGCTGCAAGGAAAGCTAAGCTTACACATGTAATATAGGCCGTCGAATTTTTTTTTATTTATGGTGTGATTAGGCACAGTCTAAGAACGAGAAAGACGCATTGAAAGCAGTTTGTTGATACGAAGTATTGCATAGTCTTTAACACATGTTGCTGTCGCCAAACAGTTGTGTGTGCACTGTAAATGGCACATTTTCTTTGCACATAAAGTTTCATCAGTTTCATCTTAGTGTTATTCTCTCGTTTACTGCTGCAGTAGTGAGTTAAAGTAAAATTCTGTGTAAAGAATTACCTGTTCTGACCAATAAAAATTACAAAAGTTAAACTGAAAGCTAAAGTAATGAAAAATTCCTGGAAGTCTAAAAAATTATCGGGTTGGGGGTGGAGATCAGACAGCGAGGTCATCGGTCTCACCGGATTAGGGAAGGACGGGAAAGGAAGTCGGCCGTGCCCTTTCAAAGGAACCATCCCGGTATTTCCCTGGAGCTATTTAGGGAAGTCACGGAAAACCTAAGTCAAGATGGCCAGACGCGGGACTGAACCGTCGTCCTCCCGAATGTGAGTCCAGTGTGCTAGCTACTGTGCCACTTCGCACGGTAAAATTATCGGGTTTTCCACGGGTTTCTCCCAGATGAAAACATTCCTGAGTTTTCCCCAGTTGTTCTGGGGCGTATACACCCATGCAGTTCCCTCACTGTGGCAGCAGGCTGTGGAGCTACAGTCGTGTATTCGACAACATTGGGCAGACGAGTGAAACGAAGCAATCTTCTCAGACAAGTCCATACATATCCTGTTTACAGTTTCGTGAATGGAGGCTGTGAGGACAACAAAAGTCACCAGATTGGATTCGCCAGCATCACGAGGACTCACCAACTTGCCTGATGGTATGGGGTGCCATTGGATACACAGCCCGATCACCCCTAGTATGCACTGCTGGTAATTTAGGCAGCACGTGTTACATTTCTGTGTTAAGGTCAGTAGCTACATCTTATCTTCGAGATCTTCATTAAATTTATCTTTCGCCAAAGAAACGCAAGAATTCACGTTGCCTGTGCTGTTGAGGGTTTTGGGCGGCGGTAAAAATATTTTTTTGGTTCGATAATTTTAGTTTTATAAACTGCGGTATTTGGTAGTCTTGTGCGATTTTTGGATATCACAACCTTTTGCAAGGGCCTGGAAACTATTTGTGCCAACAGCCACAAAGCAATGGAGAACGATCTGTTCAACAATCTTCAGTCCAAAAATACGCAATTTAAGTCGCCAAAATGAATAAATTGCTCGTAACTTTGTAAGAATAATGCAAAGACGTCAGGAAGAATGAAGATAAATAGACGTCTACCGCTGTTTAACTCATCGGTATATTTTCACAAAAAAGTTCACGTCCACATTAAGTAGTTTTGAAAGTCATTAAGGGGTCTGGAGGTGTCTATGCTGTCCCATGTTAAAATGAAAAAAATCTGAGGAACATTAACGGAAAAACTATTACTTCAAATAGTCGAAAATGTATCGACATATACAGTGGTTCAGATCTGAAGATATAACAGAGGGATATTGCACTTTTTTTTCCTTCATTGAATTTCGATTTCCCCCCCCCCCCCCCCCCCCCCGAAGGGCGGGCTGGCAGCAGCTTTGTACGCATTTTAAAACATAAGAAGAAGAAACAATAAAAGCAGGTGGTAAAACGGTGAGTTAAATTGTAAAACGGCGAAAATTGTGGAAAGTTAAAACATAAAACAAAAGGGTTGGCAATGCTAATAAAACGCACAGGAAGCAGACAGGTAAAATAGTAGACAGACAGTTAAAAAACTCGGCGATAGTCTGGTTTGTGTTCGCAATAGATATAAAAATCACACCCAGCGACAGTATGAACTCCGTTTGCAACACTTCGAAAAAGAGCGCAACACTGAACACTCACTGGAAACACTGCACTGAAAAGTCGGCACGAAGAGGACACACCACAGACGTCCCTTTCCTGTTCCAGTCGCGTATGGTTCGCGGGAAGAACGACTGCCGGAAAGCCTCCGTGCGCGCTCGAATCTATCTAATTTTACATTCGTGATCTCCTCTGGAGGTACAAGTAGGGGAAAGCAATATATTCGATACCTCATCCAGAGACGCGCCCTCTCAAAACCTGGACAGCGAGCTACACCGCGATGCAGAGCGCCTCTCTTGCAGAGTCTGCCACTCGAGTTTGCTAAACATCTCCGTAACGTTATCACGCTTACCAAATAAACCTGTGACGAAACGCGACGCTCTTCTTTGGATCTTTTCTATCTCCTCTGTCAACCAGATCTGGTACAGATCCCACACTGATTAGCAATACTCAAGTATAGGCCGAACGAGTGTTTTGTAAGCCACCTCCTTTGTTGATGGGCTACATTTTCTAAGGACTCTCCCAATGAATCTGAACCTGGCACCCACGTTACCAACAATTAATGTCCGTCTGGCGTGTGTTACGCCTAAGTTTACACGTGAAACCGTACAAAATTCAGCTACTGCAGCTCTTCGTGTGGAGTTCTGTAATTTCGTTCTTGGCAAGATGGATGATAACAGTTTTCTTCCACACTTAGTGTTCAGTGACGAGGCAACATTCCATTTACACGGAAAGGTGAACCATCATAATATGAGAATATGGGGTACGGAACAAGAACATGAAGCTGCACAACTTGAGAGGGACACTCCAAAATTAATTTGTGTTGTGTGCAGTTTCACGGGGAAAGATGTAAGGTCCATTTCTCTTTGCCGAAAACACCATTACAGGAGGCACATATCTCGATACGCTTCAGAATGACGGGTTTATAAGTAAAATGAAATACAATCAAAATGAGAAATAGATATAATGAACGCAGTAATGTGGACAGGAAAAGCAGGGCGATAAAACAAAAGAAATCAAATCGAAATTAATTCATAAAATTAATTAAAAACATATAAACAGAGATTGCAGTTGGAGAAAGAATGATAGGAAATGAGAGCAAATGAAGAAGTTGATATTCTGATTAAAATTATGTGGCGAAGGATTGGATTTAGAAAATTACATTTTAACCAATTAATTGCAAAAAATAATGATCAAAATCATTTCGATAGAGATTTAAAAATAAAAATAAGTTAATGCACCTGATAAGACTTGAACCCACTATCTCCGGTATGTGACGTTGTTATCCTATCGATTATATCACACAACTAGACTAAATAACGTCACTTTTTTTAACAGTACTGTCACACAAAATTTCGATTTTTTTTTTGTCAGTTATTCGCAAACAAGGGCCTACCAGGGTGAATGGCTACAGTGTGTGATCTTGACCTACATCACTGTTCGGATAGTTTCAAAAAGTCTATCGCACCGCTCGGAACCTCTCCTTGTTAGTGAAACGGAACTCTGTCGATTTTTTACAAAACTCTCGGCTCAATAACCTTTTAAATTTTTACCTTCAGAATTTTTCAAACGGAACGAAGGGCATAATATCACTTTGGAGGACGTGATGTGCTCGCTAATCCCTCAGTCTCTCTGGCAATTACAATGGTCACAAAAATGGCAGTTAAATTTGCTATACGCTGAAATCAGTGACAAAAACCAGTTTGCCACCAGAGAGAAAGCTGATATGACAGCCACTAAATTATTAAATGCGTTGTGCAGTGCTGTTACATTTCTGTTTATAAGTACATTATATCAGTATAATAGCGTACATCTGAATTTCAATTTTTTGTTGTGCCAGAATATTGCTTTGCTTCCCCTTCAGTAACTTACCAATTTTTAGTTACTATTTTTCTTTTCAGTAACCTCACTCCCCACATTTAGTGTTACCACAACTCCTCGGGATACAATAATTTACATCGCTATAGATTGAAAACAGTGAAAAAAAGGAGCAGTGCAAACTTTCCACGAGTTTACCACCAGAAAGAAAGCTTTTCGCATAGAAATAATGAATTAGACGCTGATCAGACACCCACTGAAGATACCTCGTAATTAGGGGAAAACATGTCTGGGTGGACAAGATAAATAAAAAAAAAACTTAATGTGCAGCATACAAAAGGCCTGTTTCCTTTGAAACACTGTAATTTATATACAGCACAAGAAACTTGTTAAACGCCTTGTTATTTCAGTGACTAAGTATTCGCTTTTGGGCCGCATATTGTGTGGGAAAGTTTGTTTCTTTTGCGGATATCATGAGAGCAAAAACGGACTCAGCGTATCTTCAAGGCAGGGGAGATGGGCGCCTTGATACCTGTGCTTGGAGACACTCGGTTGTCATAGTAGTTATTCCATGGAAACGCCGTCCCACCTTGGTCATTCACTGCGGACCACAGAAGCTCGCCAGATATCGTCATGATGTCACTTGTCAAGAGAAATGCAGAGAAGGTGTACAGATACCAATGACAAAAACCTATCTGCATTGAGAATGTGCATGCTGTAGTAAAATATAAAATGAAATGTGAATAATGGAGGTAAAATAAATGCACAACAAAGATGCAGCTCGTGAACTTACACTCATTTTCTTAGAAACAGAACACCTTCAATGACTAGAGATAGAACCTTCATATTTACAAGGGTATGAACAGTATTACGCTCTGCAGAAATGATTAACGTTTCAGTCACCTAGATATAGTGTATGTCCTGTTGCCTAGTAGGCCCATGGGCGAGATGGCATCGACACATTCGAGGTGCGACAATAAAGTAATGAGACTGATTTTCTTTGCAAGATGTGGCAACCCTGCAGGCTTGCGTAGGCACAATATCTTTGACGTTGGTCTGTAAGCTGCTTCTAGTCCAAGCGGCACATCGATGCAACTGCTCAGTCGTGAATTGTGCTGTAATAAGTTAACACATGTTTGTGTCTCTCGTCACAGAAATGGAACCACATATTGTGTAACGGTATGCCATTTCTTATTGCTTTAAATTGGGTGAAAGCTTCAGAAGGCTTTTGAAGAGGAGGTAATGTCAAGAGCTCAAGATTTTCGTTGGCATAAAATGTTTAGTGAAGGCAGAACGAATGTTGAAGATGGAGAGCACAGTGGATGACCATCAACATCATGGACGGATGTCACCTTGGCCAGGGTGCATGAACTCGTACCATCTGATCGAGGATTATCCGTGAAAATGATTGTAGAAGAACTGGAGGAATAGTTTGTCTAATGATAACTGAAAATCTTGGTATGAGAGAGATTTGTGCAAAAATAGTTACCAAAAATCTCACACCACAATAGCGAGAAACACGGGTAAATATGGCAGCCAATCTGTTATAGCAAACTGAAATCAATCCATAATTGTTGAGCCGTGTTATCACTGGTGATTAAAGTTGGTTTTCTCAGTACGATCCAGAGGCAGAACGCCAAAGTTCGCAATGGTGCTCAAAGGGATCACCCAGCCCAAAAAAAGCTCGCATGTCCAAGTCGAAAGTGAAATGCATGCTTGTGTGCTTTATTTGATTCCAAGGGAATTGTTCATAAAGAGTGGGTGCCTCCTGGACAAACAGTTAACCAATATTACTACAATGAAATTTTAGAAAGGCTTCGCAAAAGAGTTCTTTGTGTACATGCCAACATTGCTGCTAATTGAATTCTGCATCACGATAAAGCGCCATCCCATACTGCTCTGTCAGTACAGCAATTTTTAACCTCAAAACAAATTTCAGTGCTACCAGAGCCACCTTATTCACCAGATATCGCTCTGTGCGACTTTTTTCTATTTCCAAGAGTCAAAAAGTCAAACAACACAAGATGTCCAAAAAGCTGTTACGATGGTCTTGGAGGATATCACAGAAGACGAGTTCCAGAAATGTTACCATCAATGGTAGAAGTGCTGGAAAAAGTGTGTGCAATCAGAAGGGAACTGCTTTGAAGGAGACAACACTAAACTTGATTAAAACGGAAGCAACATTTTTTTTCACATCAGTCTCATTACTTTATTGTCGCACTTTGTATAAGGCCCAAACAGAATCCTATGGTATAGTCATTCATGCTACATTCACAAGGTTCCGAAGTTCATCTGTGGTGGTTGGCATGGGGTCACAATGATCCACCTGTTGTTTCAGC
This sequence comes from Schistocerca gregaria, assembly GCF_023897955.1. NCBI lineage: Eukaryota > Metazoa > Arthropoda > Insecta > Orthoptera > Acrididae > Schistocerca > Schistocerca gregaria. Next base: position 109,559,351 of record NC_064930.1, on the reverse strand, counting down.
ACATCCCACACATCTTCGACTGACGACAAGTATGGTGATCTGGTGTGCCAGGGCTAAAGGGTGACATTCTGTGACACCAAGGAGGCACGTGTTCGTGCAGAAACATGTGATCGTGCATTGTCTTGCTGAAAAATGGCGTCTGGGGTGTTGTGCAGAAAGCGTATGGCCACGGGTTGCAGGGTGTCATTCACGAAGGTCACACTGGTCACCGTGCCCTGGACACATACCAACTGTAATTTGTGATTGTACCCCACACCATAAAGCCTAGAGTTGTTGCTGTACATCTTGTGAGAATGCAGTCACTGTGGCGCCACCCACCTGTCTGCCGCGAACCAAAATGCGGCGGCCAGCATTTTCATGCAAACAAAACTTGGATACGTCCAAAAACGGTATCTGATGCCATACCTGTCGCCAGTGACGTCGTTCCATACATCACTGCCGTCTAGCGTGTTTCTGCACATTCGTCAAAGGTAAGCGGAGAAGTGGACGATGCGCACGTAACCCATGCTGTAATAAACGGCTACCGACTGATAGTGTGCGTGGATCGTTAAAGTCTGTGCAATAATAAAAACTACTTACGTGTTTGGGGTAAATCTTTTTTATTTTTCGACAGTCTCCTTTTAGACTTATACACTTTATCCAACGCTGTTCTAATTTGTTCTTCCTTCCAAATAATAGGAATTGTCCAAGTCTGAAAAATAGCTATTAGATGCTGCAATCACCTTCTCATTTGAATAAAATCTTTGTGCCGCTAGCCATTTCTTCAAATTGGAAACAAATAGTAGTCCAAGGGAGCCACGTCTGGAGAATAGGGGGGATGTGAAACGAGTTGGAATCCTATTTCCATTAATTTTGTGACCACAACTGCTCAGGTGTGTGCTGGTGCATTGTCGTGATGGAAAAGGACTTTTTTGCGGTCCAATTGCTGGCGTTTTTTTGCAGCTCGGTTTTCAAATGGTCCAATAACAATGAATAACATGCACCTGTAACAGTTTTACCCTTTTCCAGATAGTCCATGAGGATTATCCCTTGCGAATCTCAAAAGACAGTCGCTATAATCTTTCCGACCGAAGGAATGGTCTTCGCCCTTTTTGGTGCAAATTCTCCTTTGGTAACCCATTGTTTAGACTGTTGTTTGGTCTCAGGAGTCTAGTAATGTATCCATGTTTCATCCACAGTGACGAAACGACGCTTAAAGCCCTGGAGATTCTTCCTGAACAGCTGTAAACCATCCTTGCAACACTTCACATGACTCCTTTTTTGGTCAAGCGTGAGCAATCGTAGAACCCATCTTGCAGATAGTTTTCTCCTGTCCAAATGTTTATGCAAAAAATTATGCACCCGTTCATTCGTGATGCCCACAGCACTAGAACTCTCACACACCTTAACTCTTCTGTCGTCCATCACCATATCATGGATTTTATCAATGATTTGTGGAGTCGTAAGCTCCACAGGGCGTCCAGAACCTTCAGCGTCACTTGTGCCCATATGGCCACTCCGAAAATTTTGAAACCACTTATAAACTGTTCTAATCGAAGATGAAGAGTCACTGTAATGTTTATCAAGCTTCTCTTTAGTCACATGATGCGTTTTGCCTTTCATAAAGTAATGTTTAATCACCACACGAAATTCTTTTTCGTCCATTTTTTGACAATCACTCGACTTCCTTGATTCATGCGAATGCCAAACACAAAGATAGCGGAAACTTGATATGCATTCTTTCCAAAGATGCTACTAACTAAACATAACCTCGATACACGCCGGTGGTGCCATCTCTCGGACTCTGCACGGACTTTTCAAACGCCCCTCGTATGTGTTACACTGTTCTACTGTTGCGACAGAGACAAACGGGAAGTTCTCGACGTTCTCGGGGGGTTGTCTGGGTGGTGCGATCTGACCCATCTCTTCGTGTCCTGCAGTCTTCCGTGAACCATTCTCTACACACCCGTTCCACTGCCGAAATACTTCGTCCCCCACTAGCAGTGATTTCCCAGATGGATGCATTACGTACTCTCATGTCTATAATGTGCCCTCTTTCGAACTCACGGATTTGACGCTAAGGTTCGCGCAAACGTCTGCGAGGCATCCTACACAGCTGCTCAAGTCTAACTGATCCCTTACATTCGGTTATTGGCCGGCCGGAGTGGCCGTGCGGTTCTAGGCGCTCGGTCGCAGGTTCGAAGGTTCGAATCCTGCCTCAGGCATGAATGTGTGTGATGTCATTAGGTTAGTTAGGTTTAATTAGTTCTAAGTTCTAGGCGACTGATGACCTCAGAAGTTAAGTCGTGTGGTGCTCAGAGCCATTTGAACCATTTTACCGGTAGGTGGTTTTGAGCTACAATATCGATAGTGACCTTGAACCCGAGGGGCGACATGGTTCAAATGGTAATCTTTTCTGTCATTCAAGGTGTTCTGTTTTTTTCTTAACATGAGTGCATTTTGTCATAATTGGATTTTGAGATTTCCAGCCTACAGTCTCCAGATGCATCCATTATAACCCCAAATTACTCTCAAAGTAGCTCTGTTTTCTTCCCAACGCACAGTAGGCCTAAGTAAAATTGTGTTATTTGATGTCCTCACTGGTGCCGCAGTTTCACTGGTGCTGTTAAAGCAGGGAAGGTTTGACTCTCCATATACTTCGCTAAGTGCTGACGAAATTAATATTACAATGAACTGCAGGCTCAACTTCCTTCTGTACAGGTCTACACTTGTCCATATCTATGACTCATTTCAGCGACTCCTATGAGGAAATGTTAATGAATCCAGCACCAACATCCAGTGCCGATGTCGTGGTGTCAGCATGGCACATACAAAGGTCGTCGGCTGTGGTGACCATCGTTAGGAGTGGTTGGTGCACTGTGTGTTCAGACATACGAGGGTGAGTCAAATGGAAACTTTAAATATTTTTTTAAATATTATTTATTGTGGGCAAATGGTACAAAGCTACATCACTTTTCAACGTAATCTCCCCCATGCTCAATGCAAGTCCTCCACCGTTTACAAAATGCATACATTCCTTTAGAAAAAAATTCTTTTGGTAGTCCGCACAACCACTCGTGCACCGCGTGGCGTACCTCTTCATCAGAACGAAACTTCCTCCCATTGCGTCTTTGAGTGGTCCAAAGATATGGAAATCACTTGGTGATGAGGAATGACGCCATTCCTTGCCTGTTCTCAAATTTCAGGAGTCAGCTGCTGTGGCACTAATCTTACAGACATTTTGTGAAACCGGAGCACATCGTGCACAATGTGGTGTGCTGACCCGTGACTGACCTATAAACATGCAATGTCATTCAGTGTCACTCGGCGGTTTTTCTTCACTATGGCTTCAACTGCTGCAATGTTCTGTGGAGTCACAACTCGTTGTGCCTGACCTGGACGAGAAGTATCTTCCACCGAAGTCACACCATTTGCGAACTTCCTACTCCATTCATAGATTTGCTGCTGTGACAAACATGCATCACCGTACTGAATCTTCATTCGTCGATGAATTTCAATTGGTTTCACACCTTTACTACGCAAAACCGAATAACAGAACGCTGTTCTTCCCTAGTGCAAGTCGCAAGTGGGGCGGCCATCTTTATACTGCGACGGTATGTGTGCATCTGCACTATGCTGCTACCTACAGGCCATTCTGCACGCTGTTTGTAGCACGCTTACCAACTTACGTAATAACAGCGGGAAATTTCGATTTGTTATTACAAATTTAATGTTTTCATTTGACTCACCCTCGTACATACTCTGCCCAGCATTAAAGTCTGATGTTAGTTCCACAACAGTACACCGTTTTCCTGTTTACCACGCTGCCCAACGTATGATGTCTGACATCTGTAATGATGGGTGGCCCTCCACCCACACGACATCTGGATGTGGTTACACCTAGGTTTCGCCACGTGCTGAAGACACTCACCACAGTACTCCCCGAACACTCGAACAGTCGTGCAGTTTCCGGAATGATCGTGGCGAGCGTTTGGGCCATCACAATCTGTTCTCGGTGAAACTCATAAACGTTCCCCATTCCGTACGTGGACAGCACACTCAATAATACTGCAAGCACAGTACGTGTGTATGTGACTAGCAGTCGTCCCTCGCCATATGATGTTGTCACTGCCTGGACGGGTTTATAAAGATAGTAGGTTGGTGGCCATAATATTCTAGCTGATCGGTGTATAAGCACTGACATGTGCATGAAGGACTAATGTGTCATCCACGTCTTATTGATGTACTGTGACAAATGCGGTAACGTGAACTATGGCGGACGTTTTTACCAAACTAAGTCCAAAGGATCAGTGTGCCGTTATTATTCTCTTGGCATCCATCGGGGAATGAATAATGTGTTTGGGGCACTGTATTTGGCCATATTTGTAATTTCTCCTTTAGGAATGGTCTGTTTCCTGAACGATTAAAGTACTCAGTAATAAAGCTGCTTTATAAAAAGGGTGAAAGGGATAATGTATCGATTTTAGACCGATTTCTATGCCATCAGTGTTTGCTAAAGTTATTGAAAAGGCTGTGTATGTAAGGATAATTTACGATTTTATATGACACGATTTGCTATCAAGTGTACAGTTTGGCTTTGGAAGTCGTTTAACAACTAAAAATGCTGTATTCTCTTTTCTCTGTGAGGTACTGGATGGGTTAAACAAAAGGCTTCAAACGCTAGGCATCTTCTTTGATTTAACTAAGGCGTTTGATTGCTCCAGAAGTTGGACCATTACGAAATACAGGGAATAGTTTAATTCAGCAACAGACAGCAAAAGGTCATTATTCACAGTGTTGAGAATGATTGTAAGGTGGGGTATGGTGAGGTACAGTCAAGGGGGGTTGCCCTAGGGATCAGTGTTGGGGCCACTTATGTTCCTTATTTATACAAATGATATGCCCTCTAGTAGATAAACACAAAATCAAATAGGGGTAATGCAGGAGTAGGTTTAATAATGAATAGGAAAATAGGAATGCGGATATGCTACTACAAACAACTTAGTGAACACATTATTCTGGCCAAGATAGATACAAAGCCCACACCTACTACAGTAGTACAAGTTTATATGCCAAACTAGCTCTGCAGATGACGAAGAAATTGAAGAAATGTATGATGAAATAAAACAAATTATTCAGATAGTGAAGGGTGACGAAAATTTTATAGTCATGGGTGACTGGAATTCGGTAGTAGGAAAAGGGAGAGAAAGAAACGTAGGGGGTGAATATGGATTGGGGGTAAGAAATGAAAGAGGAAGACTCTTGGTAGAATTTTGCACAGAGCACAACTTAATCATAGCTAACACTTGGTTCAAGAATCACAAAAGAAGGCTGTATACATGGAAGAAGCCTGGAGATATTGACAGGTTTCAGATAGATTGTATAATGGTAAGACAGAGCTTTAGGAACCAGGTTTTAAATTGTGAGACATTTCCAGGGGCAGATGTGGACTCTGACCACAATTATTGGTTATGAACTGTAGATTAAAACTGAAGAAACTGCAAAAAGGTGGGAATTTAAAGAGATGGGACCTGGATAAACTGAAAGAACCAGAGGTTGTACAGAGTTTCAGGGAGAGCATAAGAGAACAATTGACAGGAATTGGGGAAAGAAATACAATAGAAGAAGAATGGGTAGCTTTGAGGGATGAAGTAGTGAAGGCAGCAGAGGATCAAGTAGGTAAAAGGACGAGGGCTAGTAGAAATCCTTGGATAATAGAAGAAATATTGAATTTAATTGATGAAAGGAGAAAAGATAAAAATGCAGTAAATGAAGCAGGCAAAAAGGAATACAAACGTCTCAAAAATGATATCGACAGGAAGTGCAAAATGGCTAAGCAGGGATGGCTAGAGGACAAATGTAAGGATGTAGAGGCTTATCACACTAGGGGTAAGATAGATACTGCCTACAGGAAAATTAAAGATACCTTTGGAGATAAGAGAACCACTTGTATGAACATCAAGAGCTCAGATGGAAACCCAGTTCTAAGCAAAGAAGGGAAAGCAGAAAGGTGGAACGAGTATATAGAGGGTCTATACAAGGGGGATATACTTGAGGACAATATTATGGAAATGGAAGAGGATGTAGATGAAGATGAAATGGGAGATACGATACTGCGTGAAGAGTTTGACAAAGCATTGAAAGACCTGAGTCGAAACAAGGCCCCCGGAGTAGACAACATTCCATTAGAACTACTGACGGCCTTGGGAGAGCCAGTCCTGACAAAACTCTACCATCTGGTGAGCAAGATCTATGAGACAGGCGAAATACCCTCAGACGTCAAGAAGAATATAATAATTCCAATCCCAAAGAAAGCAGGTGTTGACAGATGTGAAAATTACTGAACTATCAGTTTAATAAGTCACAGTTGCAAAATACTAACACGAATTCTTTACAGACGAATGGAAAAACTGGTAGAAGCGGACCTCGGGGAAGATCAGTTTGGATTCCGTAGAAATGTTGGAACACGTGAAGCAATACTGACCCTACGACTTACCTTAGAAGCTAGATTAAGGAAGGGCGAACCTACGTTTCTAGCATTTGTAGACTTAGAGAAAGCTTTTGACAATGTTGACTGGAATACTCTCTTTCAAATTCTGAAGGTGGCAGGGGTAAAATACAGGGAGCGAAAGGCTATTTACAATTTGTACAGGAACCAGATGTCAGTTATAAGAGCGGAATGGATAGGGTCTTGAAAGGAGGATATAAGATGAACATCAACAAAAGCAAAACGAGGATAATGGAATGTACTCGAATTAAGTTGGGTGATGCTGAGGGAATTAAATTAGGAAATGAGACACTTAAAGTAGTAAAGGAGTTTTGCTATTTGGGGAGCAAAATAACTGATGGTGGTCGAAGTAGAGACGATATAAAATGTAGACTGGCAATGGCAAGGAAAGCGATTCTTAAGAAGAGAAATTTGTTAACATCGAGTATAGATTTAAGTGTCAGGAAGTCATTTCTGAAAGTATTTGTATGGAGTGTAGCCATGTATGGATGTGAAACATGGACGATAAATAGTTTGGACAAGAAGAGAATAGAAGCTTTCGAAATGTGGTGCTACAGAAGAATGCTGGAGATTAGATGGGTAGATCACATAACTAATGAGGAAGTATTGAATAGGATTGGGGAGAAGAGAAGTTTGTGGCACAACTTGGCTAGAAGAAGGGATCGGTTGGTAGGGCATGTTCTGAGGCATCAAGGGATCACCAATTTAGTATTGGAGGGCAGCGTGGAGGGTAAAAATAGTAGAGGGAGACGAAGAGATGAATACACTAAGCAGATTCAGAAGGATGTAGGTTGCAGTAGGTACTGGGATATGAAGAAGCTTGCACAGGATAGAGTAGCATTGAGAGCTGCATCAAATCAGTCTCAGGAGTGTAGACGACAACAACGACAACAACAACAACAACAACAACAACAACATGCCCTCTAATATTACAGGTAACTCTAAAATATTTCTTTCTGCTCATGACACTAGCTTGGTAGCAAACGATGTTGTGTGCAACATTGGATCGGTTTCAAGTAGTGCAGTAAATGACCTAAGTTCATGGTTTGTAGAAAATAAACTAACGCTAAATCACAGTAAGACTCAGATTTTGTAGTTTCTAACACGCGATTTAACGAAACCTGACGTTTTAATTTCATGGAAAGGGCATGTGATTAGTGTTAATGAACAGTTCAAATTTCTAGGTGTTCAGATAGATAGTAAGCTGCCTTGGAAAGCCCACGTTCAGCATCTCGTTCAATGACTTACTGCTGCCAGTTTTACTATTAAAACGGTATCTGAGGTGAGTGATGGTTCAACACGAAAATTAGTCTACTTTGCTTATTTTCATTCGCTTATGCCGTATGGTATTAATTTGGGGGTTCTCTTCCCATTCTAAAAGCGTATTTTTGGCACAGAAATTGGCAATTCGGTCAATAAGTGGTATACGTTCACGAACCTCTTGTCGACCTCTGTTCATGAGTCTGGGTATTTTGACATTGGCCTCTCAATATATACGTTCCTTACTGCCATTTCTTGTTAACAATATACCCAGGAGTAAGCAGCTTTCACTCAGTTAATACTCGGGAGAAATCAAACATGTATTTGTATTGGACTTCCATAACTCTTGTGCAGAAAGGTGTGCAGTATACTGCTGCATCCATTTTCAATAAGCTGTCAAAAAATCTTAGCAGTAATCCACGGGCTTTCAAATCAAAACTGAAGTTCCCTCATGGGTCACTCCAAATCTGTCGAGGAGTTCCTTGAAAGATTAAGCTGAATCTTGTATTGCTGTTTGTGTTTGCTTACACTTATGGCTTGACTTTTTTTGGGGTTTATAAACATTTTGTTTTATCTGTTTCTAGTTTTTATGTTGTAATTTCATGTACTGGCACGTTCCATGACCGTACAGGTTTGCTCCTAAATTTGGTCCTACGGAACTTAACGCGTAAATAAATACAGAAAATATTTGTCAAAAACCAACTTTGTGGAATGGTGTGACAAGGGGTGATGCTGATTTATACACAACTGGCCATTAAAATTGCTACACCAAGAAGAAATGCAGATGATAAACGGGTATTCATTGGACAAATATATTTTACTAGAACTGACATGTGATTTTATTTTCATGCAATTTCGGTGCATAGATCCTGAAAAATCAGTGCCCAGAACAACCACTTCCGGCCGTAATAATGGCCTCGATACGCCTGGGCATTGAGTCAAACAGAGCTTGGATGGCGTGTACAGGTACAGCTGCCCATGAAGCTTCAACACGATACCACAGTTCATCAAGGGTAGTGACTGGCGTATTGTGACGAGCCAGTTGCTCAACAACCATTGACCGGACGTTTTCATTTGGTGAAAGATCTTGAGAATGTGCTGGACAGGGCAGCAGTCGAACATTTTCTGTATCCAGAAAGGCCAGTACAGGACCTGCAACACGGTCGTGCATTATCCTTCTGAAATGTAGGGTTCCGCAGGGATCGAATGAAGGGTAGAGTCATGGGTCATAACACATCTGAAATGTAACGTCCACTGTTCAAAGTGCCGTCAATGCGACAAGAGGTGACCGAGACATGTAACCAATGGCACCCCATACCATCACGCCGGGTGATATGCCATTACAGCGATGACGAATACGCGCTTTCAATGTACGTTCACTGAGATGTCGCCAAACACGAATGCTGTAAACAGAACCTGGATTCATCCGAAATAGTGACGTTTTGCCATTCGTACACCCAGGTTCGTTGTCAAGTACACCATCGCAGGCGCTTCTGTATGAGATGCAGCGTCAAGGGTAACTGCAGCCACAGTCTCCGAGCTGATAGTCCATGCTGCTGCGAACGTCGTCGAACTGTTCGTGCAGATGGTTGTCGTCTTGCAAACGTCCCCGTCTGTTGACTCAGGGATCGAGACGTGGCTGCACGATCCTTTACAGCCATGCGGATAAAACGCCTGTCATCTCGAAAGCTAATGATACGAGGCTGTTGGGATCCGCCACGGCGTTCCGTATTACCCTCCTGAACCCACCGATTCTATATTCTGCTAACAGTCATTGGATCTCGACCAACGCCAGCAGCAATGTCGCAATACGATAAACCGCAATCGCGATAGGCTACAATCCGACCTTTATCAGAGTCGGAAACGTGATGGTACGCATTTATCCTCCTTATACAAGGTATCACAACAACGTTTCACCAGGCAACGCTGTTTGTGTATGAGATATCGGTTGGAAACTTTCCTCATGTCAGCACGTTGTAGGTGTCGCCACCGGCGCCAACCTTGTGTGAATGCTCTGAAAAGCTAATCAATTGTATATCACAGCATCTTCTTCCTGTTGGTTAAATTTTGCGTCTGTAGCACGTCACCTTCGTAGTGTAGCAATTTTAATGGCCAGTAGTGTACTAACTCGCGTCCCCATATCCGAAATATCGTAATGCAGAAGTTAGCCAACTCAAGTGGTAGATACCCGAGCACCTGTCCTGTGGTCCTGATATCTTTGCTCTCTTACAAATGGCCTCAAAGGGTCGACGATTCCTGTCGGACGAGGATGTGCAGGAGGTCGTTATGGATTTCTTCACGCAGCAGGAAACGATGTTTTACCAAATGCGTATCTTCAACGTGGTGCGTATGTGCGGTGGTTGCCTCAATGTCCACGGCTATCTTGCGTAAGTTGCATATCAATTCTGGACTGTGGCCTTGGGAAATTATGGAAATTTGTGGTAAAGTCTTATGCTGCCAAGCTGCTGAGGTCATCATCCTTATGTGGTCTTCGAACGGTGGTCATCGCCCCTTATAATTTGTTTTTAACAACTCGCCGATAACAAGATAAGAGCTACCAATAGAGAACATCGATAGATTTGAACTAATCATACATTGATAGCATTTTGGGCTATCGTCTATTCCTGTTTTAGCCAAGACCTATTATTATACACTATTGGCCTTACTTGAGTTCAGTTTAGAGATTATATTAGATTAGATTAGTTTTTCGTTCAACAGATCCGTGCTGAGGAGATCCTCGTGTATGCGGAACATGTCTTTTTTTTAAAGCTGAAATAACAATACTAATAGTATGAATATATGCAATACATCATTTTTAGCTGAAATAACAGTACTAATAGAATGAGTATATACAATACATCATTTGTTTCTATTAAAAAAAACGTCAATGGAGCAGAAGGAGTTGGTCACTAGTAAGTCTTTCAGGCTCCTTTTAAACTTATCTTTATTTGTAACTAAATTTTTTATGTTTTCTGGCAGATTATTGAAGATGAGTGTTCCTGAATAGTTGTTTGAACTAAAGTAAGTGCTTTTAAGTCCTTGTGCAGATCATTTTTGTTCCTCATATTGTTTGTATGAACTGAGCTGTTTGTTGGAAAAAGAGGTATATTATTTAGGACAAATTTCATTAAGGAGTAAATATACTGAGAGAGAGTACTTAAAATACCCAGTTCTTTGAAGAGATTTCTACAGGACGTCCGTGAATTTACTCCACAAATAATACGTATTACACGCTTTTGTACTCTGGGAACTTTTGTTTGACTTGAAGAGTTACCCTAAAACATTATACCATATGACATTATGGAATGAAAGTAGGCAAAGTATGCAAGCTTTTTCCATTTTTATGTCGCCTATGTCTGCTAACACTCGAACTGCTAATACAGATTTCTTATCTTAAGGCGTTTCTGCAGTTCTGTGGTGTGCTCCTGCCAACTGCATTTATTATCAAGTTGTAATCCCAGGAATTTAAGACTGTCAACCTCTTCTATCTGCTCTTCTTCATACTTATTAATGCATATGCTGGGTAGAAACCACTTACAGGTTCTGAATTGGATATAGTGAGTCTTTTCGAAGTTTAATCTCAGTGAGTTCTCTGTAAACCATTTATTAATATCCATTAAAATATCATTAGCAGATCTCTCTAGAACTACACTCGACATACTATTTATTGCAATACTTGTGTCATCTGCAAACAAAACGACCTCTGTTTCTGGCAGTGTAACTGATGAAAGATTATTAATGTACACAATAAGTTCGGTTCTTACTAGTATTTAAATGTAACGTAAGAACTGCCGTTTATGGGTTTTGTGGTGTTCTGATAGTTTCAAACTCTGGATAAGATTGTTAGTAGGAAGAAGAGGAATAACGATTCTGATTCGTCCACTCACTTTATAGGAACCTAAAAATATATAGAAACACACTAGTATAACGGCCTACTACTTGTCAACAACAGTTCAATGTTAGCCTGGTAGGGCTCTGGGATTGCAATTTGTCAATATTTTGTCAGGTAGCAGAGCGGTAAACACCATACAAATAACATTAAAAACAGTGTATAGAAATGCACCTGTGGTGTCCAGAAATTTCGTTCATCAACAAAAATATCGGCCAAACAGCGATTGTTCCATTTTTTTAATGTTCTCAACATCCTACCGTTCTTAGCTCAAATGACAAAGTATCGCCCAAACTGGTCATCCGGGCCGAACTCAAGTTATGAAAACCGATTCCTATCCGAAAAAATCGGGAAGGTTTGGTGGAGAACAGAAGGGGTATATGATGACACCATTCGTTCCTAAAACATTTTTTCAGTGGGCTGCCTGAATTCGTCCACGCTGACTCTGTTCTACACTCCCACTTCCCCCCCCCCCCCTTTTCGTCATAATTCTACTTACACCGTGAGTAATACTATAATAACTGAAGCAACGAATTCCCTGTACTATTAATTCTAAGGACGTGCATGCATTCATGCACTAACGAATGACTAAACATGCACAATTAAGGGAAATCCATGCAATACCACAATTCCATTTTTAATTGTGGTACACTTTATTTTTTTGTGAATGAAAACATGGTTCAGGCAGGCTGTATTATTTTGTTATTACCTAAGTGATTGTCCAAATACGACCTTTGGTCGTTATCATGCACGTACGTTAAGCTTACAACTCCATTTTATATTATAATACACCGCTGGTAAACATCGACAGAACAGAGCAATGAACGTTTGTATTTGCGACAGTGTATTGTTTTTGTGCCACATACGCACAGAAGTAAGTTGTAATCTGGTTGACATGTACCAGCGGTACATTCTAATGTAAAATGAAGCTGGAAGCTTAAGATACATGCCTGAAAATGACGAAAGGTTGATCACAAAATTTTAAAAACCATTTTCTTTATTTGAAGACAGTGTAGAACAAACATTTTCTCCAAATTATCCACCGTCCGGCGTAGCGTGCGCCTTCAGGCGCTGAGGTGGATTCAGGAGGCGATGTAGTTCGAATCCATCTGTAGGCAACCTCGAAAATGGTTCTCTATGGTTACCCATTTTCAGTTGGTCTCTTACTAGAGGACACGGTCTATTTCTTCCGAATTCCTTTTTTTTCACCTGACAGATTCCAATTTCCATAAAGATGCAGCCTCTCTGCTTTAACGAAAAGAGATGCATCTCAGGGAAGCCGAAGATCCGAACATCTCTTCAGAGTTTCCCGGTATTAAAAAGGGTATTTTCATTGGAAGGCGGATAGCGATCGTCTTTTTGTACTATATATTTGTGCGTAAAGGTGGCTGACATGTGGATCGATGACATACCTTGTCTGCAATTCTTACTACAAGGATTATATTCTACTGTGAAACGTCTTATTCGTAATCCTCATAGAAAAGTTAGTCCAAACGACACAACTCTAACATATTTGTAAATAAATGCCATATAAAGACTAGCTCTGCAGGTTCGCAGGAGAGCTTCTGTAAAGTTTGGAAGGTAGGAGACGAGGTACTGGCAGAAGTAAAGCTGTGAGTACCGGGCGTGAGTCGTGCTTCGGTAGCTCAGTTGGTAGCGCACTTGCCCGCGAAAGGCAAAGGTCCCGAGTTCGCGTCTCGGTCGGGCACACAGTTTTAATCTGCCAGGAAGTTTCATATCAGCGCACACTCCGCTGCAGAGTGAAAATCTCATTCTGGAAACATCCCCCAGGCTGTGGCTAAGCCATGTCTCCGCTATATCCTTTCTTTCAGGAGTGCTAGTTCTGCATGTTTCGCAGAAGAGCTTCTGTAAAGTTTGGAAGGTAGGAGACGGATACTGGCAGAAGTAAAGCTGTGAGTACCGGGCGTGGGTCGTGCTTCGGTAGCTCAGATGGTAGAGCACTTGCCCGCGAAACGCAAAGGTCCCGAGTTCGAGTCTCGGTCGGGCACACAGTTTTAATCTGCAAGGAAGTTTCATATCAGCGCACACTCCGCTGCAGAGTGAAAATCTCATTCTGGAATCATTATAACTCTAGTTGAAATCTGCACGTGAATCAATGTCAAGATCCCAAAATTATAGCTCGTAGTACCTGTGTTCCCTTTCATTTTGTAAATAAATTTGGTTGCTATAGTTTCAAGCTGACTTCCGAAATACTAATTTAAAATAGGTTCTTGATAATGAAGAAAATTGAAGATTTTTAACGAAATGAAAAATACTTCAAAAAATTCAAGTTTGTATTTAGGAACTTGGAATGCATTGATGTCGTGCAGAAAGACTTAGTTTCAGGTAAGTTGTAAATTTACATGCAGGGTTGTACTAAGAGAAAAATAGTTATTGTCAATAGAGATTTGAATCTAATTAACTCTGTATAAGTTATTCGACTCCAATTAAGATTCTTCAGCACAGTGCAACTTATCCCGGAAGACAGATGTGATTTGTTAATAAAGAAGCAATACACCATATTATTTTAATTCGCTTAGCAATACAGTGAAGTTATCACACTACCAGGTAATTAATACGCTGACAGAAAAAAGAATCGCAGCACCAAGAAGGAGTTTGTGACATCAAAAAAGATTGGTAGGCGTGTCCGTACAATTAAAAGACGGTATCTATTCAAATTTAGTACTAGTCGCATAACAATGGCACTAGTAGCGGCGCTATGAGGATGTAAGTCAATATACGATGTAACGGGCGTGAACGTTAGTTACCTTTGCGACTGGATGTGGTGAGTGTTAGTCAAGAATGCCTTTAAGGCGACAAAGAAGCCTTTAACAGCGCCTCACTGAGGGGGCGTTCGAAAAGTCCGTGCAAACTCTGAGAGATGGCACTACCGGTGGGTATTGAGTTCATGTTTAGTTAGTAGCATCGTTGGAAAGAACGCACACCAAATTTCAGCCATGTCGGTCGATTTCTTTGTGTTTGGCATTCGTGTGAATCAAAGAAGTCGAGTGATTGTCTAAAAATGGGCGAAAAAGAATTTCGTGTGGTAATTAAATATTACTCAATGAATGCCAAAATGCCTCAGGAGACTAAAGAGAATCTATGTAAATATTGCGGTGACTCTGCACTCTCGATTACAACAGTTTGTAAGTGGTTTCAAAATTTTCGGAGTGACCATATGAGCACAAGTGTTGCTGAAGGTTCTGGACGCCCTGTGGAGGTTCCGAATCCAGAAATCATTGATAAAATGCATGATATGGTGATGGATGACAGAAGAGTTAGGGTGCAGGAGATTGCTAGTACTGTGGGCATCTAGAATTACCGGGTAGATAATATTTTGAATAAACATTTGGACAGGAGAAAGCTATTCGCAGGGTGGGTCCCGCGATTGCTCACGCTTGACCAGAAATGTAATCGTGTGAAGTGTTGCAAGGACGGTTTGCAGCTGTTCAGGAAGAATCCGCAGGACTTTAAGCGTCGTTTCCTCACTGTGGATGAAACATGGATACATTACTATACTCCTGGGACCAAACAACAATCTAAACAATGGGTTACCAAGGGAGAATCTGCACCAAAAGAGGCCAAGGCCATTCCTTCAGCCGGGAACGTTATGGCGACTGTCTTTTGGAATTCGCAAGGGATAATCCTCATCGACTATGTGGAAAAGGGTAAAACTATTACAGGTGAATATCATCCATCGTTATTGGACCGTTTGAAAACCGAGATGCAAGAAAAACGCCGGCGATTGGACCGCAAAAAAGTCCTTTCCGATGACGACAATGCACCAGCACACACTACAGCAGTTGCGGTCGCAAAATTAATGGAAATAGGATTCCAACTCGTTTCACATCCCCCCTATTCTCCAGACTTGGGTTCCTCAGCTGGCGGGACAAAGATTTTATTCAAACGTGGAGGTGATTGCAGCATCAAATACCTATTTTGCAGACTTGGACAATTCCTATTTTCGGAAGGGATTAACTATGGCGGAGAAAAAAGTTTACCCCAAACACGGAAGTAGTTTTTATTTTTGCACGGACTTTTCAAATGCCCCCTTATCACACGAAAAAACTTTGTTTTATTATTTTTTCCGTCTGTTAAGACCCCTTTTTCTTAGGTATACGTATGAAGTTGATAATTATGTCACAGACTGAGGTCTTCGGTCCCTTGGCGGTGTAAAAAAATTGAAGCTTTTAAGTTAATGCAGTCATAATATACGGCCATTTATGTCACATATTTTGATACTCGCAAATTCATCAAAACCTACAGGGTACATCCCGTTGGCCCAGGATCACCAGATGTGTAAAAAGGCATGTAATGTATTGAATATTCCTTGCTGCTGTAGTGTTATCTTGAAGCTGTGAGAAAGGAGGACAGGCGCTACGAGGCGCGGAAGCAGAGACGATGCTGAGGGCAGACGAAAACTAGGAGAGATAATGTTACGTGAAGTAAACAGTAAGGGGAGAGCCTTGCGAAAATGCAGACCTCCCCACACGCGGTCCCAGGGAGCTAGATACTCTTCAAGGAATTAACATGTAACTTCATATGTCGTCTAGACGTTGTGGTAGGTTGCCACTGTAGAACTTTGTAACCAAGAGGTGCGTACTAGCTATAAGGCCAGCTTGACACCAACTCCGAGAACAGCAACGTCAGTAGGCTCGCAAGGGTTAGAAAGAGAGCGAAAACGCCAAAAAACTGTTGACCTAGCAGTCCCTACTCCGGGGAGCCGGAGGGGCGGGGCTAAATGACGTATAACAATAATGTTGCAAGCCTTATTTGGCACAGCAGTGACGTTTAGCTTTCAACTGAACAATGTTGATACCAAATACGGACTTAGTGCAACTGCATTAACATCCCCGCCTTAGGAGCTGTAGAGGGGACCTAACTAAACCGTGATTGGCACGCACCTGCAAGACACCTACGGGATTAACTGGGTGGCTTTAAGTGGGAAAAACAGTTCCCCCACGCGACTCTTTAAAACCCCTATATTCCGCAATTTGGCGGAGTTCTCAGTCAGATGATCTGGGCGCCGAATCCGCGTCCGTCGACTCCAGCCTCAGTCCAGCTCCACGTAAGTCTGCTCTCTCACTTGGAGCGCCTCAGTGAACAGTGTCACATTCAGTATGTTTTGTTTTGCAACTAACTTGTTGCCTTAAGGTGCTGCTAGTGTTTGCTACTGCGGTTAGCACCTACTCGTGGGACTTCTGAACTGGCTTCTGTTGTAACAGTGTTATTCATGCCTTTTCTAACCCTAGAACTAGCCTCCAGTGTATTAATTAGTCCTGTCTGGAATAAACAACTATTTCAAAACCCTGTTTGTCCAAGAGTCTCCACAACGAGTTACCTACCGAGTCTCGCCAGTTCAATTTCTACTAAATGCCTGTATCAGTGCAGGCTCAGGTAGAAGAAAAGAATCAAATGCCTTCACTGTGAATTGTCCTTCCGACTTCTCCTCTGTACCGCTCGGGAGCGCAGACTGACCAATAACCCCTTTTCTCCCTCTCCTACCTATGTCAGGACACGACAGGAATGCTTCACAGCACAACCACAGGAAAATATCCCAAGGAAAATAGTTTTTCTCGTTTGTTACTCGACTGTCCATCTCTCTGATGGCCTTTTTCTCTGGAACGGTTACTCGTATCAAGTCGAAATTTGAAGAATTTGACAGAGCACTGAAAGACCTAAGTCGAAACAAGATCCTGGGAGTAGACAATACTGATTAGAACTACCGATAGCCTTGGGAGAGCCGGCCCTGACAAAACCCTACCATCTGGTGAGCAAGACATATGAGACAGACGAAATACCGCCAGACTTCAAGAAGAACACAATAATTCCAATCCCAAAGAAAGCAGGTGTCGACAGGTGCGAAAATTACCGAACTACCAGTTTAATAAGTCATGGCTGCAAAATACTAACACGAATACCTTACAGACGAATGGAAGAAATGGTAGAAGCCGACCTCAGGGAAGATCAGTTTGGATTCCAGAGAAATGTTGGAACACGCGAGGCTCTACTGACCCTACGACTTACCTCAGAAGATAGGTTAAGGAAGGGCAAACCTACATTTCTAGCATTTGTAGACTTAGAGGAAGCTTTTGAAAATGTTTACTGGAATACTCTCTTTAAAATTCTGAAGGTGTTAGGGATAAAATACAGGGAGCGAAAGGCTATTTGCAATTTGTACAGAAACCAGATAGCAGTTATAAGAGTAGAGGGGCATGAAAGGGAAGCAGTGGCTGAGAAAGGAGCGAGACGGGCTTGTAGTCTATCCCTGATGTTATTCAATATGTATATTCAGCAAGCAGTAAAGGAAACAAAGGAAAAATTTGGTTTAGGCATAAACCCCATAGAGAACAAATAAAAAGTTGTGGTTTGCGGATGACATTGTAATTTTGTCAGTAAGAGCAAATGACCTGGAAGAGCAGTTGAACGAAACGGACAGTGTCTTAAAAGGAGGATATAAGACGAACATCAACAAAAGCAAAATGAGGATAATGGAATGTAGTCGAATTAAGTCGGGTGATGCTGAGGGAATTAGATTAGGAAATGAGACGCATAAAGTAGTAAAGGAGTTTTGCTATTTGGGGAGCAAAATAACTGATGATGGTCGAAGTAGAGAGGATATAAAATGTAGACTGGGTATGGCAAGGAAAGCGCTTCTCAAGAAGAGAAATTTGTTAACATCGAGTATACATTTAAGAGTCAGGAAGTCTGGAGTGTAGCTGTGTATGGGAGTGAAACATGGACGATAAATACGAGGGTAATCCCAAAAGTAAAGTCTCCTATTTTTTTATAAGTACATAGACCTGTTTATTTCTACAACGGTTTAGATCAGTTTACAGCTTGAACATTTCGCTATTTTTCGATATAATCACCATATCTGTCGATGTATTTTTGTAGACGCTGCGGCAGTTTTTGTACGGCCATGTCATACCAGCTCACCGCCATACTGTTCAGAAAGTTATGAACCTCTTCTTTCACCTCGTTGTCGGAGCTGAATCACTTTCGGGCCAAATGTTCTTTTAATCTAGGGAACAGGTGATAGTCACTGGGCGCCAAGTTAGGACTATAGGGTTGGTGGGTGATTGTGTTCCACTGAAACTGTTGCAGGAGAGCAATGGTTTGGCGAGCGATGTGTGGGCGAGCGTTGTCACAGAGAAGGTTTACGCCCTTGCTCAACATTCCTCTTCTCCGGTTCTGAATTGCCCGTCTGAATTTTTTCAGTGTCTCACACTACCTGTCAGCGTCAACTGTGGTCCCAGCGATTCAGTTCCGGCGACGAGATGAAAAAGAGGTTCATAACTTTCTGAGCAGCATGGCGGAGAGCTGGTACGACGTGGGCATACAAAAACTGCCACAGCGTCCACAAAAATGCATCGACAGAAATGGTGATTATGTCGAAAAATAGCTTAATGTTCAAGCTGTAAACTGCAGTAAACCGTTGTAGAAATAAACAGGTCTATGTACTTACAAAAAAATAGGAGACCTTACTTTTGGGATTATCCTCGTAGTTTACACAAGAAGAGAATAGAAACTTTCGAAATGTGGTGCTACAGAAGAATGCTGAGGATTAGATGGGTAGATCATGTAACTAATGAGGAGGTACTGAATAGAATTGGAGAGAAAAGGAATTTGTGGCACAACTTGACCAGAAGAAGCAATCGGTTGACAGGGCATGTTCTGAAGCATTAAGGGATCACCAATTTAGTATTGGAGGGCGGCGTGGAGGATAAAAATCGTAGAGGTAGTTCCAAGATGATGACGATGATGATGATGATGTTTGTTTGTGCGGCGCTCAACTGCGAGGTCATCAGCAGCCGTACAAAGTCCCAATTATTATGTAGTCCAGTCTATCCACGGTCAAGAACGATGATGATGATGAAATGATGATCACAACACAAACACGCAGTCCCGGGCAGGGAAAATCCCCAACCCGGCCGAGAATCGAACCCGGGACGCCATGATCCAGAGACAGCAGCGGTAGCTCTTTTTTTTTTGTTCGTTGTATCTGCTCGGGGCGGACGTCGCAAGACACCCGGTTCAGTTCGTCGTTGATCCATTAACTCAGTTTTTTTTTTTTTTTTTTTTTTATTACAGTGGGCAGTAAACCCCTGACGCTGGAACCGTGCCGGCGCCTTTATACCACGAGCTGCGGACAGGAAGACCAAGAGATGAATACAGTAAGCAGATTCAGAAGGATGTAGGTTGCAGTAGTTACTCAGAGATGAAGAAGCTTGCACAGGATAGAGTTGCATGGAGAGCTGCATCAAGCCAGCCTCAGGACTGAAGACCACAAGAAGAACAATGCAGGTCTGTGGGCTCTTGGCAGAATAATGAAAGTTAGCTTCTACAGGGTGTACACGAAGATTTTCCGGTTAAACATACACTTAAACATACGTTTTGGAAAGATCTTTGGTGTGCTACGGAAGTATAAATTCGAATTCTACCATTCCATCAAACACAGCGCGTTAGTTTCCGTAGCATTGAAATCGAGGCTGCGATGCGCTTTTGTAAGCCAATCATTGCTCATGCCACGTGATCTCACCCATCAATGAACAGCAGATGTTCTACGCATACGACATGTGATGAAGTTGCCAACAGCGCAAACACAAATAATACGAGGGCTGTTCAATAAAGAATGATTTTATGGTCATAATTTCTCACGCTAAAATTTAATCTTATGATATTCATTTAGCTTAATATGCAACAAACACGCCGTAGTAGTTTCGTCGTTAAGACTCTTAGTTCTCGCCTGTGAGAGGCAGGCAAGCTCAGACGCGTTCAGTATCGCCTACCGCTGCATTAGAGGTAACACACGAGGAACAATAAGCGTCTTTGAAATTCTGCTTTCGTCTCATCAAATCTTCTGCTGAGGCCTATACAGTGTTACAGGAGGGCCTATGGAGGTCTATTCTTCCCTACAGCACAGCTCGAAGGTGGTTCAAAATGTTTAAAGAGGGGAGACAACCAATTTCAAAGGAAGATGGACCCAGTGCTCCAGTTACGGCTCTTACAGAAGAAAACATCAACACTGCTGCTGTCATTGTGAAAGAGGATCGACGAATTACCATAAGATCACTTTCCTAAATACTAAACATATCATTGGGTGCCACTCACACGTCGGTAGCAGAAAAATTACACATGACACTTGTTTGTGTGTGTTGGGTTCCAAGACTGTTGATTCCCGAACAAAAGGACATTTATGTGCAGGTCTGCATGCAGGTTAAAGTTGGTGTTGCAGGAAGATGCAGAGTTTCTTTCAAATGTAATCACTGCTGATGAAACTTGGCTACAACATTTTGATCCTGAGAGCAAACAGCAAAGCTCAGTGTGGAAATCTCCATCACCAACTCCTAAAAAAGCGAAAGTGGTTTCTTCTGCTGGGAAAGTTATGGTCATGCCATTCTTCGATATTCATGGAATGGTTTATCACCGTGTTGTACCTCCACACACATCAGTAACTGGGCAATACTACAGGGATGTCCTGAAAACGCTACAAGTCCATATCAGGCGCAAAATACCAAATTTCCGTGAAGCAGGCTGGATGCTGTGCCACGATAATTCGCGGCTGCATATTGCCAATGTTGTTGCTGAATATCTTGCAAAAATAAAAGTAGAGTGGATCCCTCACCCTCCCTATAGTCCGGATTTAGCCCCATGTGACTTTTTTCCTGTTCCCTAACATGAAGAAACGCCTTCCTCGGAGACATTATCAATCATCAGAAGGAGTGGTGAATGCTGCGGAGGCGATTTTCAAGGACCTCTCAAAAAATGGTTTGCAGCATGTACGAGGGCTATCCACAAAGTACATTACGTTTTGGAATTAAAAATAAATAAAGTATTGGATTTTTTTATTATATACAGATGAAAGCCACACTTAAATACTACTTTTCTACATAGTTACCATTTAAATTAAGGCATTTATCGTAGCGATGGACGAGCTTGAAGCTGTGCGTCGTCATCAAAACGCTGCATAGCCAATCACTTCTTCATTGCTGGGAATAAGTGGAAGTCGCCCGGTGCCAGGTCGGGACTGTACGGCGGGTAAGGAAACGACTCCCACTTAAAAGATTCGAGAACTCCACGAGTGGCATTTGCCGTGTGGGCCCGGGCTTTGTCGTGAAGCGGCAAGATCTTTGAGCCCAACTTTCCCCTGCCCTTGTTTTGTTTTGCTCTTCTGAGGTTGTGCAGAGTTTGGCAATACCTTTGAGAGTTTATTGTAGTGCCTCTTTCCAGGAAATCCACAAAAATCGTATTTCTACCGGGTTACTGATTAACCACGTGGTTGAAGGCGCAGGCGGCCGAATTTTACAACGAAGGAATTTCCAAGCTCGTCCATCGCCACGGTAAGTGCCTTAATTTAAATGGCAAACTAAGTAGTATTTAAGTGTGGCTTTCATCTGTATACAGGATGTCCCAGCTATCTTGTCCACCAAAAATATCTCTGGAACAATAACAGCTATTGGAAAACGACTTTCACCGGTATCAATGTAGGGCTGGGGCCCATGAATGTACATATTTGGAAACTTTTTAAAACGAAAGCATGTGTTTTTTAACACAAACTTATGGTTTTTTTAAATGGACCTCCTATATTTTTTCTTCAGCAATCCATACCATGACAAAGCACATACACGATGGCGTTAATTGCATCGCAATATTCCCATTACATCCCGAGATATTGAGACGCGAAGTTGACGCTTGAAACGCCTGACATGCGCTGCTAGCGCACGTCCTGAGGCTCAGGCGTGAACCCCATGCTGTCCGTAATCGCGATGTGATCGACATGCGTAATCACACCTCAATGCTTATCAAGAGGTCCGAAACGAATAATACGGTCTGCTGCCATCCTGCTGCATGGGGTTCACGCCTGAGCCTCAGGACGTGCGCTAGCAGCGCATGTCGGGTGTTTGAAGCGTCAACTTCGCGTCTCAATATCTCGGGATGTAATGGGAATATTCCGATGCAATCAACGCCATTGTGTATGTGCTTTGTCATGCTATGGATTGCTGAAGAAAAGGGCTGCTATGGATAGCCCTCGTGTTTGAAGACTGGCAGAAACGCTGAGACCAGTGCATCACTGGGAGACTATTTTGAGAAGGACCAGCAAAATTATTAGGATGAGTAAAGGTATGTCTTAAAATAATTAAGATCATTCTTTACTGAGCAGCTCTCGTAATAAGAACACACAAGAACAAGACAAGCTACGCTTTCATATACAATATTGGTCTTTTTTTGCGTGTGTTACCCTTTAAGATATATCACAAAAATGTGCCAGTAAAATTTTATATAATGATATAAATGTCTAGCCTTCTGCACACAAAATTGTAACACCCAAACCTCCAGATGCCAGACACTGAGATCGGTACCAAACATTGTGTCTCGATAGAGTATCAACCGAAACACCGATTTAGTTCATGCTAAGTACTGTTGCCCAGTAGAAGACGCGTAAACGGTACTTAAAAGTAACACCAAAATTATGGATCAGAGGCAAACTGTAACCGTGAGCTTGCACTATGAAGATTTGTGGTAGTTGAGTTGGAAGAGAGTGAGATCGCTGTGCTAATGTCACGAGTTCGTAATCCACTGATGGTGATTATTCTTATAACAAATTACGCGCAAAATTGTTATACGGGAAAACACTTTTCTGCCGTGTAAAATGACGTTTCAGAGGTTGTAGCAATGTTCTTTTGGCGGTCTGCTTTCGCTTCGTTAGTTGAAAGTCGCAAACCTACAGAGTCCATTTATATAAACATCAAGAGTTCGAAAACCACTGCTGGCGATTTTTTTTTTTTTTTTGACAGATTGCGCGTGAAATTGTTATATGGGACAACATTTTTCTGCCATGTCAAAGGACGTTTCGGAGTTTGTACTAATGTTCTTTTGGCAGTTTGCTTTCGCTTCGTTAGTTGAAAGGATCAAACATAAGCGTACATTTGTATTACGATGTTCAAATGACTCAAGAGTACTATGGGACTTAACATCTGCGGTCATCAGTCCCCTAGAACTTAGAACTACTTAAACCTAACCAACCTAAGGACATCACACACATTCATGCCTGAGGTATGCCTGCGACCATAGCGGTCGCGCGGTTCCAGACTGAAGCGCCTACAACCGCACGGCTACAACGGCCGGCTTGTATTACGAGGGTCACTTCAAAAGAAATGCACATTAATTTTTGTAAAAATACAGTTTTCATTCTGTATGTGTGAAAGTTTCACAGTGTGTAGATACATCCTTCCCGCTTGTTTTCAAACTTAGTTCAACCTGTTCCCGTGAGTGGCGCCGTCACAGCATATCTTCAAGATGGCTGCTGCACTTGACGTTCGTCAGAAGCTGTCATAGAATTCATGTGCTGCGAAAACGAGACAGTGGGAAACAGTCACAAGTGGTTGAAAAAGGTGAACGGAGATGCTGCTGTCGATCGCAGTACAGTTAGTCGTTGGCTAAGCAGGTTACGTGACGAAAGCAGGCACGGAAATATTGAGGATTGTCCTCGTACTGCACACACTCCAGACAATCTGCAGAGTTAACGAATTGGTGACTGCTGACAGACGCGTTACAGTGAACGAATTGTCACGCTACGTTGGGATAGGGATAGGAAGTGTTTGCAGAATACTGAAAGTGTTGGCGTTAAAAAAGGTTTGTGCCAGGTGGGTTCCCAGGATGTTGACAGTGGATCACAAAGAAACAAGAAAAACGGTATGCAGCGAACTTTTGGGACAGTACGAGAATGGTGGAGATGAATTTCTTGGAAGAATCGTGACAGGTGATGGCTCCATCATTTTTCACCGGAGATGAAAAAGTTACCAATGTGGTGGCATCATGCAAATTCACCCAAGAAAAAAAATTTAAAACCACACCTTCGGCTGTTAAAGTTATGGCTACGGTGTTTTTCGATTCCGAAGAACTCTTGCTTGTGGACCTATTGCCAAGTGGAACCACCATAAATTCTAATGTGTATGTGATGACACTGAAGAAACTTCGAGCTCGGCTGTGTTCGACCACATCGGCAAAAGCAGGATGTTTTGCTGTTGCACGACAATGCACGGCCACATATCGGTCAAAAAACCGGGCCACATATCGGTCAAAAAACCGTGGACGCGATCACAAAACTCAGATGGACAACACTGAAACACCAGCCTTACAGCCCTGACCTGGCTCCTTGTGACTATCATCTCTTTGGGAAACTGAAAGACTCTCTTCGTGGAACAAGGTTTGAAGATGATGACTCCCTTGTGCACGCTGCCAAACAGTGGCTCCAACAGGTTGGTCTAGAATTTTACCGTGCGGGTATACAGGCGCTGGTTCCAAGACGGCGTAAGGCAGTTAAGAGGGATGGAAATTATGTGGAGCAATGAAAATATTGTTCCTAAAGGATGTAACTACGCACTCTAAAACTTTCCAACATGCAGAATAAAAGATGGACTTTACAAGAAATAGTGTGCATTTCTTTTGAAATGACGCTCGTATTTATATTACACTGCTGGCTATTAAAATGGCTACACCAAGAAGAAAAGCAGATGATAAACGGGTATTCATTGGACCAATATGTTATACTAGAACTGACATGTGATTACATTTTCACGCAATTTGAGTGCTTAGCTCCTGAAAAATAAGTACCTAGAACAACCACCTCTGGCTGTAATGCCGGCCTCGATACATCTGGGAATTGAGTCAGGGTTTGAATGGCGCGTACAGATACAGCTGCCCATGCAGCTTCTACACGATACCACAGTTCATCAAGAGTAGCGACTGCCGTATTGCAAAGAGCCAGTTGCTCAACAACCATTGACCAGACGTTTTCAATTGGTGATAGATCTGGACAATGTGCTGGACAGGGCAGCAGTCGAACATTTTCTGTATCCAGAAAGGCATGTACAGGACCTGCAACATGCGGTCGTGAATTATCCTGCTGAAATGTAGGGTTTCGCAGGGATCGAATGATGGGTAGAGCCATGGGTCGTAACACATCTGAAATGTAACGTCCACTGTTCAAAGCGCAGTCAATACGAACAAGAGGTGACCGAGACGTGTAGCCAATGGCACCCCATACCATCACGCCGGG
The DNA here is from genome assembly GCF_023897955.1 of Schistocerca gregaria. Lineage (NCBI taxonomy): Eukaryota > Metazoa > Arthropoda > Insecta > Orthoptera > Acrididae > Schistocerca > Schistocerca gregaria. The sequence continues at coordinate 109,533,653 of NC_064930.1, read as the reverse complement.
TGATACGCCAGTATGGCGATGACGAATACACGCTTCCAAAGTGCGTTCACCGCGATGTCGCCAAACACGGATGCGACCATCCTGATGCTGTAAACTGAACCTGGATTCATCCGAAAAAATGACGTCTTGCCATTCTTGTACCCAGGTTCGTCGTCGAGTACGCCATCGCATGCGCTCCTGTCTGTAAAGAAGCGTCAACGGTAACCGCAGCCACGGCCTCCGAGCTGATAGTCTGTGCTGCTGCAAACGTCGTCGAACTGTTCGTGCAGATGGTTGTTGCCTTACGAACGTCCCCACCTGTTGACTCAGGGATCGAGACGTGACTGCACTATCCGTTACAGCCATATGGATAAGATGCCTGTCATCTCGACTGCTAGTGATACAAGGCCATTGGGATCCAGCACGGCGTTCCGTATTACCCTCCTGAACCCACTGATTCCATATTCTGCTAATACGAGGGTCGGTCAAAAAGTAATGCCTCCCATTTTTTTTCTACTTAAAAAAATTTAGTTTAGTGAAAAATTTGAATTTGGCGCCATTCCTCAAACCTTCTTCTGCAATCCACTGCAGTAGTAACTTTCTGTGTCAACAGGTGGCAGCACAGCAGAAGTTTGTAAGATGGCCGACATCGATGTTCGTTTGAGACAGCGTTGTGTGATTGAATTCTTGAATGCAGAAGGTGAAACGCCCATACGCATTCATGAAAGACTGAAGAAGGTGTATGGTGTTGTGACAGTGGATGTCAGCACTGTTAGACGATGGGTTCGTCGTTGTAAGGAAGCTGAAGGGCAAACACCGTTTACTGACGAAAAGCGGAGCGGCAGGCCGGTGAGTGCAGTGACTCCACACAACATTCAGCAAGTTGATGACATCATTCCTGGTGACCGTCGGGTGACTGCAGATGAAGTGTGTCGCATTATTTCTCTTAGTAAAGGCAATGTGATCACGATTATTAAACAATTGGGGTACTCAAAAGTTTGTGCACAGTGGGTTCCAAGAATGTTAACCGATCAGAATAAAGAAGCAAGGAAAACAATAGCCTCCCAACACTTGCAGCGCTTCCGTTTGGAGGGAGATGAGTTTCTGAAAAAAATTGTGACCGGGGACGAAACATGGGTGCATTTTTTTGAACCCGAATCAAAGAGGCAGTCAATGGAGTGGCGTCACACAAGCTCGCCGAGGAAGAAAAAATTCAAAACTGTGCGATCGGCAGGGAAAGTTATGGCAACAGTTTTCTGGGATACAGAGGGTGTGATTCTGGTTGATTTTTTGGAGCAGGGATGCACAATAAATTCTGTTCAATACGTCACAACCCTCAAAAAACTTAAAGCACGTCTTCAGCGAGTTCGCCCAACAAAATCAATGGCAGATGTTCTTCTTTTGCATGACAATGCAAGACCACACACCAGTCGTCACACCTCTGACGAGATTGTCAAAATTGGATGGGAAGTTTTGCCTCATCCCCCATTCAGCCCTGACCTGGCACCATCAGACTTCCATCTGTTTGGGCCACTAAAAGAAGCTCATCGTGGGATTCATTTTGAAGATGAGGAGGCCGTCAAAACATCCGTGCGTCAATGGCTTAGGAAGCAGAGCTGTGATTTTTACCGTGCTGGGATACATGCCCTTGTTCAAAGATGGACCAAAACTGTAGAGATGGGCGGAGATTACATTGAAAAATGACAAAATGATCCTCAATGTTGTGGTTTTCAACCTATGTAATTGCATTTAAATTTCCTGACAATTAAACGTAGAAAAAAAAATAGGAGGCATTAGTTTTTGACTGACCCTCGTAGTCATTGGATCTCGACCAACGCGAGCAGCAGTGTCGCGATACGATAAACCGCAATCGCGATAGGCTACAATCCGTCCTTTATCAAAGTCGGAAACGTGATGGTACGCATTTCTCCTCCTTACACGAGGCATCACAGCAACGTTTCACCAGGCAACGCCGGTCAACTGCTGTTTGTGTATGAGAGATCGGTTGGAAACTTTCCCCATGTCAGCACGTTGTAGGTTTCGCCACCGGCGCCAACCTTGTGTGAATGCTCTGGAAAGCTAATCATTTGCATATCGCAGCATCTTCTTCCTGTCGGTTAAATTTCGCGTCTGTAGCACGTCATCTTCGTGGTGTAGCAATTTTAATGTGTAAATAGACACGGTTACTAATCGATGGAGAACTTTGCGAAATACTTACGGGAAGCACTCTGCCTACGTACTGCTGTGTGTTGAACTGACCAACTGGCCCAAAATTCAGACGCAGTCTGTAGATGAATATTACCTTCTGTAACGGTTCACACCTTTTCTCGATCATTTGTTAAATGAAATGTCGTAGGACTCCCTACAAATCAGCTACAAAGTATAGGCCATCTACAAAAATTCCTGTCGAAAAACTTTAGTGATAAGATATAGAGCATGTTTCGCAAAGTGCTGAACGATAAGATCCCCCTTGTTTTTTAGCTTTAAAGGGAGGACTACAAATTTGGCAACTAACGGAGGAAAATATGGATAAATCTCCAGTAGATACCAAATAAACTAACAAACGACGGAGCTGATCCTCCTTGGTACACAAAACGGGTTAGAACACTGTTGCAGAAACATCGAAACAAACATGCCAAATTTAAACAGATGCAAAATCCCCCGATTGGCGGTCCTTCATAGAAGCTCGAAATTTAGCGCGGTGTTCAATGCGAGACGCCTGTAACAGTTTCCACAACGAAACTTTGTCTCGAAACCTGGCAGAAGATCCAAAGAGATTCTGGTCGTATGTGAATTATATTAGCGGCAGGAAACAACCACACTCCACGGTAACAATGGACATACTCTATGCGCGGTAACAATGGAGATATTATCGAATACAATGGTGCCCAAGCAGAGTTACTAAACACAGCCTTCCGAAATGCCTTCACAAAAGAAGACTAAGTAAATATTCCAGACTTCGAATCGAGAACAGCTGCCAGCATCAGTAACGTAGAAGTAAATATCCTCCGAGTAGTGAAGCAACTGAAATCACTCAATAAAAGCAAGTCTTCTGGTCCAGACTGTACACCAATTAGATTCCTTTCGGAGTATGCTGATGCATTAGCTCCATACTTAACAATCATATACAACCTTTCGCTCGACGAAAGATCCGTACCCAAAGACTGGAAAGTTGCACAGGTTACACCAATATTCAAGAAAGGTAGTAGGATTAATCCGCTAAATTACAGACCCATATCGTTAACGTCGTTATACAGCAGGATTTTAGTACATATTGTGTTCGAACAATATGAATTACCTCGAAGGAAACGGTTTATTGGCACACAGTGAACATGGGTTTAGAAAGCATCGTTCCTGTGAAACACAACTAGCTCTTTATTCACAAGAAGTGCTCAGTGCCATTGACGAGGAATTTCAGTTCGATTCCGTATTTCTGGATTTCCAGAAGGCTTGTCACACTGTACCACACAAGCGGCTCGTAGTGAAATAGAGTGCTTATGGAATATCGACTCAATTATGTGACTGGATTTGTGATTTCCTGTCAGAGATGTCACAGTTCGTAATAATTGACGGAATGTCATTGAGTAAAACAGATGTGTTTTCTGGCGTTCCCAAAGGTAGTGTTATGGGGCCTTTGCTGTTCCTTATCTATATAAACGATTTGGGAGACAATCTGAGCAGCCGGCTTAGGTTGTTTGCAGATGACGCTGTTGTTTATCGACTAATAGAGTCATCAGAAGATCAAAAAAAACTGCAAAACGATTTGGAAAAAATATCTGAATGGTGCGAAAAGTGGCAGTTGACCCTAAATAACGAAAAGTGTGAGGTCATCCACGTGAGTGCTAAAAGGAACTCGTTAAACTTCGGTTACACGATAAATCAGTCTAATGTAAAAGCTATAAGTTGAACTAAATACCTAGGTATTACAATTACGGACAACTTACATTGGAAGGAACACATAGAAATATTGTGGGGAAGGCTGCGTTTTATTGGCAGGACACTTAGAAAATGTAACAGACTTACTAAGGAGACTGCCTACACTACGCTTGTCCGCCCTCTTTTTAGAATACTACTGCACGGTGTGGGATCCCTACCAGATAGAACTGACGGAGTACATCGAAAAAGTTCAAAGAAAGGCAGCACGTTTTGTATAATGGCGAAATATGGGAGAGAGTGTCACAGAAATGATACAGGATTTGGGCTGGACATCATTAAAAGAAAGGCGTTTTTCGTTGCGACGGAATCTTTTCACGAAATTCCAGTCACCAACTTTCTCCTCCGAATGCGAAAATATTTTGTTGTCACCGACCTACATAGGGAGGAACGATCACTAAGATAAAGTAAGGGAAATCAGAGCTCGTAAGTAAAGATATAGTTGTTCATTCTTTCCGCGCGCTATACGAGATTGGAATAATAGAGAATTGTGAAGGTGGTTCGATGAACCCTCTGCCAGGCACTTAAATGTGATTGGCAGAGTATCCAAGTAGACGTAGATGTAGATATAAAAGACACAGCGGCGCTGCTAAATGGAGTCTTTTGTCAGTTGCTGTATACATTTCCTATAACCAGCGCCGTTTCGACCATTTTTGGAGATGCTACTCTTCATACCAAAGTCCTTACATTTCTTATCTAGCTCTGAAATATTACTTTGCGAACTTTCAATCGAATCTGCCATCATAACTAAGTCATCCGCATATGCGAGACTTTCAACATATGATCCTTAAATAATATGAACAACAGTGGAGACAGGTTGTAGCCTTGTCTTACCCCTGAAACTACTCTGAACCATGAACTCAATTTACCGTCAACTCCCAAAATGTAAATTAATTAATATAAACAAAAACATGTGATATTCCAGGACATTGAGGATGCCTTGCAAACAATAAAAATGAAACGCTTACGACACGAAAATTTGTTTATTCTGTTGAAGTTAGAGGGTCCAAAAGTAAAAATTATAATTGAGCGTAATAAGGCGCTGATGTGTGAGCCAGGATCCGGGACCTGAAAATGACTTTTAAAGCACTCTTTGCAATAAGTATGCATTTCCAGTAACGGGTCCTTTATGACCACCACAAAAAAATTTTAATGCAAATTTCGTTAACTGTTGTTGTTGACTTTTATTTGCAAATTACCTTTAAGAGAAACTGGCGTGTAATAGTGAATACGACATTCATCACTACTACGACATTTTTGGGTAAAATTTAACTTTAAAAATTTAAAACATTTGTGGTATCTGATAAAAGAATTCGTTAAAAACTATAAATATTTTTAATAAAAAATAAGTGACTAAATCACAAAATTTTCAAAAGGCAGGCATAAAAAAATTCCCCCCTGGTACTGCGAGGTTAAATGCGGCAACTGTTCAAAAGATATGTTTTCTGCGAGCAGTGTGAAAATCAATATTTGGAACTCCTAGGAGTGACAGGAAAACAGACTAATATGTGAGGGAGCTGACTCTAGTGGTAGGAGTAATTAAGGCTGCATTGGAAAGGAAATGGATGGAGGTGGGTGGTTTATGTAACCACGCATATGTATGGTGAATGGACAGAGGAAGTTGCTTGCTGCATTGGAAGATATAAGAAAAGAGGATCAAAATATGGACGTAGTGAAATTACCATGTCTGTTTGCATGGTCACCTTACGCAGCTGCTGTTAAAATCAATTATTATTGGTTTATCCGTCTTAACCTTATTGCAGTTAACTAAAAATTTTACACCAGATGTGTATCGCTTCTATTTACAGAGCATCTCCTGTGGTCATTGGTGTATCTGTATCTTGTTCACATATTCTAGATTAGATTAGATTAGTTTTTCGTTCCATAGATCCGTGCTGAGGAAATCCTCGTGGATGTGGAACACTTCAGTTTTTTTAAAGCTGAAATAACAAAACCAATAGTATGAATATATACAACACATCATTTGTTTCTATTAAAAAATTCGTCAATGTAGTAGAAGGATTTAGCCACTAGTAAGTCTTTCAGGCTCCTTTTAAACTGATCTCTATTTGTAAGTAAATTTTTTATGTTTGCTGGCAAATTATTGAAGCTGAGTGTTCCTGAGTAGTGGACCCCTTTTTGAACTGAAGTAAGTGCTTTTAAGTCCTTGTGCAGATCATTTTTGTTCCTGGTATTGTAAGTATGAACTGAGCTGTTTGTTGGAAAAAGAGATATATTATTTAGGACAAATTTCATTAAGGAGTAAATATACTGAGAGGTAGTAGTTACTAGTTTGTATACCCAGTTCTTTGAAGAGGTTTCTACAGGACGTCCGTGAATTTACTCCACAAATAATATGTATTACACGCTTTTGGACTCTGAAAACTTTTGTTTGACTTGAAGAGTTACCCCAAAATATTATACTATATGACATTTCCTTCTTTCGATCACAACCTCCACTAAGAAGGAAAAATCAGTAGTTTGCGTAATATATGAACAAGAGGCGGAAACACCAAGAAGATGTTTACAGAGTAAAGTCTCCATTGCACAGATTTATTGGTAAGATGGCCCAGCGGATAACCGTCAAAAACTGAACGCAGATCAAGCATGAAAACAAGAAGAAGGTGTACTGAACTGTGAAAAACAAGAGCAAAACAGACGCAGTGGACGGTCCAGCCTGAATTAGTGCAACATGGAACAAACTGGAAGAGCTAAGGCGTCGTCATTGGTGACGATGACTAACGTGATGAGCTACAAAGCTGGCGATTTCCACGTATCATTTTTTTTGTTTATTTATTTATTATTCTCCACAACATCGTCCGGTCATTGAAATGTTTGTTCTACTTTTACTTGGCAGTTGTCATACTACACAATGGTTATAGAATACGAGTCATGTGGTAAGAATACATTACCGTCGCAAGTAAATGTTGTGAACAGCGACAGCAGCCGAGATACCCCACACAGACGTCTCAAAGAAATGAAAACAACACTTAAACGGGTGTAAACTATGTTACAACAAAGGAATTCAAAAGTCAAAACTTCCAAAACGCGAACGCAACTTCAAAACTATTAAACACATATTTTTTGAAAGAGCACACAGAAAGTGCGAAACAGTTTCCTTCATTGGTTGCAGCTTGTGTGACAATCTATTATGTTTCCATCATTTCCTTCGGAACAGTGGCATTCATACAAACGCCTAAATCGGGCTAGGGGGCGTATCTCACACACTTACCAGACGTACAAACTAGGTGCATTCCTGCCATATGCACACGTACTGTCACTAATGCCTTGTATGACACACCAGAACATTTTCCGGTGGAGGATTCGGTTGACATACCGTCACGTCATCAAACGTTTGCAGGTTTCCATACGAAACGCACTTACTTTCGGTTGTTAATAAGAGTAGTTGTGCAGAATCAACTTTCATTATAGGTCCCGTCCTTACACCTCGCTGCTGCTAACGGACGTTACAGCAAGACGTAGACACAAATTGACTATAGGGAGGAGCGGGGAAAAAAAAAACTTGACATGAGGGAGTGTTGAACTCGGCTCATCCGGATTGTAACCCAACACCATGACAGCCACGTAGGCGCGCCGCAGCTGTTGCACACCCCTGTATGTTGTACTTCTGTTACGACAGTTCAGTTTCTATTTTACTTTTTTCAGTCTGGTACGCCTTTTTCCTGCTTCAATGCTTGATCCGGGCCCTCCTACTGCTCAATCTGAGGGGGAAAGCTTCCACTGCCACTAAACAAAAGCGACATATTACAAATATATCTATCTTAAGCTGCGATGTCATTCATTAACATTAAACGGCGCAGATCACACGACCCACGCCTGCCAAAAATTGGATTTCTAAGAGTGAAAAGCGAAACGCAATATACCGTGTCTGGAAGTTGGCACCTATATCTAGAACGCATTAGCAGAAATGTTGCTGGGTATAAAATACTTCAGTCACAGAAAGTTATGACACATGTAGAAATTTTATTAAAAAACACTAAATAAGTAATTGCTATATGTAAAGACAAGAATTCTACGTCCAACATTTTGCTGCTAAGATTCTAATTGCGAAATACAGTAACACGTTTTGAATGCTACTTCAGAACCCACTGTTGCGTGGTTTAGCCGACAGATGGCAGAACGACACGCTCCCTGTAAAGTATGGCCACCGCACCACATACAGCTTCTGCGGTTCGTGATTGGCCGAAACCGACTGGCTCTATATTTGCGGGAAACGTTTTACCGACAATCCCAAACATTGCGTAAGACCCACCCATTCACCCCCAACCCCCACACATATGCAATGTGCTGGAACAGTTGAGGGTAAAGGCTTTGGTCGTGTTTTAGGTTCAGTGAGAGGAATTTGCTTTTTGCTCACCATTTACCGCGATTCCTTGTACTAGAAGTGTTCTGTAGTTAAAAGTATTTAAAAGGAGTGCATTTAAGTGTGCAATTTGTGGAAACGAATATGATTACGTTAAGACTCTGAGGTGGCATATTTGCGAAGCGCACCCACAGCAACTGCACGAAATCGTACCTCATGTTACAAATAATGAACCTTCAAGTTCCTACTAGTGCTACATAAGCGACAACAGTTTTACTTGCAAAAGAAGTTTAAAACGCCGGTAACAAAACATTGAGGCGTAAGAGGTTGAAGGGTGTGATGTGTATATTTGAAGCTGAGTTTAAAAAGTGTTGGATTGATAATTTCCAATCCGATTAACAAATAGGCCCAGTGTGAAATCAGAAGTTCTCTAGTGAAGGCGAATTTTTAAATTGTAAAGAGGAAATCGAACGCGTTACACAATCCAGATTCCTCGAACACTATGGCATTAAGTTTGTTGATGACTGCTCTACCTGTATGTGTGTTTGCCATCGTTAAGGTCAGTTAATCTCCAAAGATGAAGGAATAAGGCACCTAAAAACGGTAGGTAGGAGCAAAGTTAATGGAAAGTGCCCTGCAGGGATTAAAGTCCTCCATAAGGAAGGAAGGTGCCTTGTTAAGTTTGTGTTCGACTCAAGTTGATCACGATCTAGACTTAAATCGTTTGAATGTTACACCGCGATAATGTGGGGGCAAAAACTGCAGAGATTGCTATGGGATGTGTCATGATGATCTGTTTTGTTTTTAGAAAACAGCCTCCTGTGTGGCACAAGATTTCTCTTGTGACTCCTCTCTGGGCTAGTGAAATAAATGCTGCTATGGGCTCAACCAGCATCTACTGTCAATGATGCCATCATTTTTTGGCTAGGTGACATTCCGGCAGCATTCAAATAATCTTTTTCTTTCCCTCCGATAGTGCTTCTTGGGTATTGAAGTTAGCATTTACAGTAATTTGGTATATAATTGCATCCCTCTCATTAAAACAAACAATTTGAATGTGGCTACACATATTTAATACTGTAACCAATGCATACGCAAGAATACCAATGAATGCATACTTAACATTTACTGCACACTAATCTACACTTACATTAGACATTATTGTCTTTCACAAGATAAACTTCAAATGATCTTGTAGCTGTTACTTCCAAACCACTGTCAACCTTAGTAATGGAGTCGCCCATTAAAATAGACTTGTGCCTAATGCAAATGTCTTGTACTTTACTAGTTATCGTTCCTACAATAAGCATATCAAACAGCTTCACTATTATAAACAGCAGTGCAGGTGTACCTTTGTCCAGTCATTTCACATGCTTTGCATTACTATATACATATTTCAAAGCCTTGTGCATACTCTCCAGGTGCATGTTTGATGGTTTTCGTAGTAGGTCTTGGAATAATAACAAAATTCGGATGTATCTAGATCACTACAGAGCTTCTGGAGTGCTTTTTGCAGTGATTCTTCAAACATAGCAACTTCTCTCACCTGCATTAATATCTTAACAAGCTTGTACACCTAATTTATGTTGTCCTTGTGCAGAATTTTGGTCTTGGTGTTGTTCCTCCATGCTCTATCCACATGCAAAGTGCATTTTGGGAGCCTCTATTATTCTATCCCAAGCAGTGCTGTAGGACTCTGACAGATCTGACATGAATACCTTGGGGCAGACGTGTCCAACCTGTGACTTTATATAGTTGAAAAATACAGCCAACACATTATTGTCATTTCTGTCAGAAATGAGGAAAGTGCTTGGAAATCCTTGACTCATATCATCCAGTACTAGTATCCTGGTAAATTCAAAATCATAGCCATTTCGACTGAGAGTCCCATCAACACAAATATAATCATTTCTGTATTTTGCTAATAATTCACCGTGTGCATTATTAATTATTACTAACATCAAATATTCACTTCCTAATTCCAGATACAATTTACTATGGCTTATAAAAGCAGTACATAAGGGTTATCGCTTTGCTTAACTTTGTGTGCCTAAGTTTCGATGGTGATTGCATCATTCATGTCTCATTGAGTACGAAGCCAAATTATAAGAAACTGCAACATTAACTGAGCCCTGCATTGTTGTGAGATGTAATCTCTCCATATTTGAATCCTACATTTTAGATCAAAATTTGTCAAGAACAATGCAGAACAAGTCTTTCAGCAAAATGTGCAGCAATGCTCTCTGGTTGTTGTGATGTCAGATTTAGATACTAAGACTAGATCGTGTCCAACATGAGTTGACAAAAAATTAACGAGGCATAATTTTTCCTTCCTTATTAAGGACTTTCATATCTGCGGGACACATTGCATTGATTTTGTTGCTTCCTACTGTCAACAAATTTAGTGGCATGGTGTTTGACGAATTTGGATTATGTATCGCATTCCATTTCCTCTTTCAGCTTATGATCAATCCAAAACTTTTTTGAATCAGCTTCAAATGTACACATCATACAGTTCAATGTTTTCTGTCACATTATGCCATGAGCGTTTCGTTGGTGACATTTTAATTTCTTTTACAAGTAAATTTCTTGTCAAATACGTAGCACTGATAGGAACATGAAGATTCATTATTTGTAACCTGAGTTATTATTTCGTTCGACTGCCATGGGTGCACTTTGGAAATATGCTATTAATTGTACTAGTTTCTATAAATTTCACATTTAAAAGCACTCATTTGAAATACTTTTAATTGCACAAAACTACCAACAAGTACAGGGTCTTGATTCTTATGGGAAACCTGCAATTCTTAGGGAAATACTTCTTATCTGGAAAATCTCGAAAGAATTTCTAGCATTTTATAAAATGCCAGGGAATTCTCCATTTTAGTTTAGCACTGACATTGAATTTTATAAATTGAAATTTTAAAATACTTAATATTTCAAAGTGTCTTAATTATATGAATATTATTCCATATAAATTATCAGTGTTTAAAAACAGATTAAACTACTGCTTATGATTGGTATACAGTGTAACTCGGATAAAAGAAAAGTCATTATTATGGTATTCTGACCCCCCTTCCCCTCTTACCAATAGTTTATCAGCAGCATACCAACACAATCATCAGTCTCACACATGGAATTCTCAGGGATTTTTTTTCCCCAAAGTTTGAGTAGTATCTTGGAAGTATCTTAACACTATTAAATTATTAACATTGCTATTGTGCGTCATTTTCTTTGGAGTGAAGAGCTGATACTGTTACACTGAAATCCATTTGCAGAAGTTGCACTATTCCTCAATGTGATTTGAAATACAACCTGGTGGAATAGTGTTCTCCTTCAGATTTCTTGAGGCTGTTGTCACAATCCAAAAGAAATCATCTATGTATTACATATTTGTTCTCTATATGTACGAGGTTCTCCTCACTGTACATGTGTCTATATGGAACTAAAACTATGTATCTACTCCAATCCCTGTGAGAGCTTAGAGCTTGTCGCCTGTGTGTTTCAGTGTAACTGAATGAATGTTAATGTGATAACCAATTTCTTATTTTTTGATCAATGGTATTTGCAGATCCGATTCCCAATTTCCTATCATCTTGGTGCCCAATTTGTTGATTTGATTTACATAATATACATGTGACGTTATATCCTTAACCTAATTTATTACTTTTTGGTACCTAACATACTGTGTAATTTAATCTACACAGTACATTCTTTTTTTATTTTTTCCATTTGCCTGATACTTTGTTGTTTTGTGTGATCTTTACTAAGAAAATACTGATTTTCAGTTATAGATAATTGTAGTTATGGGTATTGTAATTTGTTTAAACCACTCTGTTGTCTGTGTTTAACCAATTAAAATTCTTGGTTCCCTTAAAGAATAATCACACCGAATTGTCTTATTTGTTTCAAAGCTTTTGAGAAAGATTTAAATTTTTTAAGCAGTGGGCGAAAAGTTTGTTTCCTTGAAGTGTTGAGAGTTTAATATTTCATTTTAATAAGCACATTTTAGAAAGTAATTTTAATCCTCTACAATAGTCACAAGTAAAATCATTCCTAACCATTAAACTTTGTCGTTAACAAATTGTTGAGGGTGTTGCTCTACCAAAGCCAGTTGACTTACTATTTGGAACTGCAGCTGACCGATCGTAGGTTATGTATAACTTATTCCCACATTTTGTTTTATTCAGATGTCTGTAACAGTTATAAGAATATTACTGAGTCAATAAAGGTATATTCTTAGAGTAATTTGTAGGGTCAATGGAAGTTTCCGATTCCACCCGTCTTGTTTGATCCATGATGTACGGGTGTTGTGTATGATGTCATGGCACGGAGTTTATGAGTTGGCTGTATTTGTAGATGTTGGACTGTTGTGTTTGTTGGTGATAAGTAATTGTTTTTTGGGTCTATTTTTCTCGAGTTGTAATGTTCTGTGTATTTATTGTGTATTGAATGTGTTTTAATTTACTTAAGGATGTTTTTGTTTTTAATATTTGAGATGATGTGTATTTTTTTCCTTTTTTTCCTCTCTCTCTCTCTCTCTCTCTCTCTCTCTCTCTCTCTCTCTCTCTCTCTCTGTAGTTGTAGGTGTTGGTTTTTTTGTATCAATAGTTGTGGTTGACCTATAAAGGTCAAGGGAAATGACCGATTCCAGTTTTCGTAATTTTATTTGTAGGTATTTGTGTTTTGGTATCGTTAGCTGTGGTCATGGGAAATGTCTGATTCCAATTTCCGTAGTTTCTGTTGTAGGCATTAGTTTTAGTATCGTCAGCTGCATTTGATCTATATAGGTCAAGGGAAGTGTCTGATACCTATATATTTTGTAAGTATTTTTTTGTTCGTCATTTTGTGTGTTTTGGGATTGTGGTGTGCCTTTTTTTTTTTTTACTTTTATATTAAGCTTGTCCCCACCAAAAAAAAATCTCAATTTCCCGCGGTTGTCCCATTGGTTTGATTGTATTTTAGGAGGAAGACATTGTCTTGTTTATACGTATTTTCGTGTTTGTTCCTGTGTGTATGTAGTGACATCATAGGTGCCATATTGAAGACACTTAGAATAGCCATTTCTGCCATATTGATGACGTCGTGGGTCAAAGCAGACAGGTGGAATCGGACACTTCCGTTGATACTTTGCCCATTTTACATAATAAGTAATTATCAATTGCAAATATGAAGTGATATCATTAACAGCTCATTACTTGTAAAGATTTGCAAGTATTTATTAATGAAACAGTCATCCTAGCAATGTTATGTAGAGATGGACACCTTATAAATGGTGCTGCATTGCTTCTCAGTAAAAGTATGTATGTGTGGTCCCAGCTCTCACCCATCACAAAAATCTGACTGTTTCATAATGTGCTGCCTATCTCCTTCTCTGTACCTGTGGTTTCCAGAGTTGTGAACTAGTGCTGACAACTTTCAGTGCTATCTCATTATGTCTCTGCTGTACATAGTTCTTAATGTGTAGTTCTACATTGAAGAGATGAAATGATTTCCTCACAAGAATTCTTCCTGGTTGGTCAAACATGCACTGCAGTGTGAAAGTATTTTCAAAATTGAAATAAAACAATATTCCAGGATGGAATAACAATGATGTTAAGAACAGGATAGCTTTATACCATATGGGTGAGCTGTTGAGACACTGGAAGATACAACAAAAATACTGGTATACGTGTGAGCTTGCGGCTGAAAGGCCTTCTTCTAACATAGAAAATATGCACCCGTATTCGTGCAACAACAACTCTCTCACAAATGAGCACACTATGTCTGGCCACAAACAAGGCTTTTTGCCCAAAATCTCACGTGTGTAGCAATCTTCTTCTTGTGCCTGTCTGTGAATCAATATCTCGTCCATGTGGTGAGCTGTAACCCGCCTTTCCAAAGTTGAAATATTAGACCCAATGCAGCAAACAATTTGTAAAATTGAAAGTCTCATGGAGATATGTTAAAATTTGTAAAATAATTTCCATCTTCATTTGCCATCAGCTGTTGTTTCCACACGAGACTCAGTTACAGTAAACTTGATGATTATTAACTGTCAGGAAACAAAGCTAAAAGATTCTTTGCATGAGAGGGGGAAACCTGGCATTAATGAGGGAGGTAAAGTGTTTTTCTGTGAGTATTGATTATGCAAAAATTTCATTCACAATCTGTAGAGTATTTATAGCCACCTAGTGTCACCTGCATCTGGCTATTGAATATTCTTACAGCACCACTATTACAAAATAATCTTTTATGCATGCTACAATAATAAATGTAAATGTCGTGTAACTATGGCCTCCCGTCGGGTAGACCGTTCGCCTGGTGGAAGTCTTTCGATGTGACGCCACTTCGGCGACTTGCGCGTTGATGGGGATGAAATGATGACGATTAGGACAACACAACACCCAGTCCTTGAGCAGACAAAATCTCCGACGCAGCAGGGAATCGAATCCAGGCCCTTAGGATTGACATTCTGCCGCGCTGGCCACTCAGCTACCGGGAACGGACGCTACAATAATCACACACACACACACACACACACAAAGCAACTGGATCATCAACACAGTGAAGTAATTTCTCAAGGTACATTGTGTTATGTATTTTTATGATTGTGATGTGTTCTCTGGGTGACACAGTGCTTTCACTGTGGCCATTTTAAATGTATTCCAGCTTCTATTGATCAATGACAAAACATATTGAATTATTTCCTCAGTTTATGGGGAATTCTAAAATCTATTAACAAGTTTTATTTGACGATGTCATGAAAAGGATAGATTGCTAGATACATTGAGCTGCAGACAGGCACGATGAAAAGACTGTCCACATACAAAAAAATCACTCTTGTACAGATTGGCCATCTGAGGATGTCATATCTGCAGTGATGGTACACTACCCTTGTGGAAGACCCATGTGCAAGACTTGCCCAATCCACTCACTCAGCACTTTCTATTCGAGTCCTGTCACAGGCACGTTCTACCCCATCGAAGAGGCCAGGCCTCCTATGAAAGCAGCTATTATATACAACAGCTCTTTTTCACTCATTGTTGAGCTTTTTATATTGGCATAACTATCCACAATGATAAATGGTCACCACCAAACTGTGGCTAAGAACGTAGCAGTTACTTCTGAAAAATATGTGGGAGTATGCGTGCGGAACGATTTGAAGTGCAATGACCATATAAAATTAATTGGTGGTAAGGCGGGTGCCAGGTTGAGTTTCATTGGGAGCGTCCTTAGAAAAATGTAGTCCATCAACAAAGGAGGTGGCTTACAAAATACTCGTTCGACCTATACTCGAGTACTGCTCATCAGTGTGGGATCCGTACCTGGTCGGGTTGACAGAGGAGATAGAGAAGATTCAAAGAGTTATTTGGTAAGTGTGATAGCGTTATGGAGATGTTTAGCAAACTCAGGTGGCAGACTCTGCAAGAGAGGCGCTCGGCATCGCGGTGTAGCTTGCTGTGCAGGTTTCGAGAGGGTGTGTTTCTGGATGAGGTAGCGAATATATTGCTTCCCCCTACTTATTCCTCCCGAGGAGATCACGAATTTAAAATTAGAGAGATTCGAGCGCCCACAGAGGCTTTCTGGAAGTCGTTCTTCCCCCGAACCGTACGCGACTGGAACAGGAAAGGGATGTAATGACAGTGGCATGTAAAGTGCCCTCCGGCACACACTGTTTGGTGGCTTGCGAAGTGTAAATGTGTATGTAGATGTAGAACAAAATGGACCACCTTGTGGGACATGTAGTTTATGTAAAATACTTGATTTCAATGGCTGGTTCACCACTAGCTTTTCTAAATGGCACAAATGGGAGACATCCTTACAGTACATTGTCCGCTCAGAAATCATCCCATTCTCAACCTACACTAACCTACTGACCCCACACCCTCAGTATGTGGTGTTCTCTGCCGTTGCAACCACTGGTATTTTTTGCTTCTGTGCTTCTCTCCTTTCTGTTCCCAATTTTTCCCTCATCTTCTCCCTCTCCCACAGCCTCCCAATGCTGCATTTGTCAGCTCTATCCTGACACCTGTACTCACAGAGTAATCTGCCAGCCAGGGCCAATTCCTGTCCCTCCCCCTTCCCTGTCCTGCTCTAGATTGTTGCTCCTGTTCGACATGTTTCTGTTGCGGTCTGGCTGGAGGTAGCAGTCATGTGAGTGAGGTGTTCTACCTTGCGTGAATGTGTGTGTGTTTCTCCTTTCTGAAAAGGTCACTGGCTAAAAGCTTGCATGTAACAGAATGTATCTTTACGAAGACTATCAATCTATCCTTTTCATACTATTATTGACTTTCCATTGTTAGATTTTTATTTGAAACATTAATGGAAGATCACATTTGTCAACTGGCCAGGAGTTGAATGCAGGTACCTGAGTAGAGCAGTGCGCACATCAGTAAGAATACTTCAATCTTTCATCAATGTTTGAAAACAGCTCACACTCAGCTGCAGAGTGAATGATTTTGCCCGAAACAGGACAATTGTAACAAAAAATGCAGGTACACGGGGGATATGAATGTGTGAGGTGAGAGGAAACAAAACATCACCTGAAAAGTGATCTTCTGAGGGAATGTATACAAGAAAGAAACACATATGTACAATTTTTGTGTAATTCAGTTTAGTTATTTGTAGGTGACAAGAAAGAGCAACCTACCTTGTTACTTTACATAGAGAATCTGTCAACACTAAAACTTCAGCTTGCTATTCTCATGGTAACATATTTTTATTGAAATGAACTATTACATTATGAATCCTCTGACAACACAAAACTTATTGTTCATTAGGCCCCCGGTTGGTCAGCGGTCTAACGCACTGCTTTCCGGGCGGGAGGAGCACCGGTCTCCGGCACGAATCCGCGCGGCTGATTTGTGTCTAGATCCGGTGAACCGGCCAGTCTGTGGATGTTTTTAGGCGGGTTTCCATCTGCCTCGGCAAATGCAGGCTGGTTTCCCTTATTCCGCCTCAGTTACAATACGTCAGTGATTGCTGAACAAACAAGTTCTCCACATACGCACACACCACCATTAGTCTACCACGAAAACAGAGGGGTTACACTCGCCTGGTGTGAGACGTTCCCTTAGGGGGGGGGGGGGGGGAGTGTTCCATAGGGCTGAACCGCACAATTGCACAATAACCCTGGGTTCGGTGTGGGGCGGCGGAGAGGTGAAGTGGACTATGGTAGTCGTCATGGGATTGCGGACCACTGCGGCGAGGACGGAGCCTCTTTGTCATTTCTATGTCCTTGATTAACATAACATAGTGTTCATTAAAAATTACAC
The DNA here is from genome assembly GCF_023897955.1 of Schistocerca gregaria. Lineage (NCBI taxonomy): Eukaryota > Metazoa > Arthropoda > Insecta > Orthoptera > Acrididae > Schistocerca > Schistocerca gregaria. Next base: position 109,516,160 of record NC_064930.1, on the reverse strand, counting down.
AATTGTGGACATGTACTATTACATTGTGAGAAAAAGCCCTTGTGGATGTATATGAGTAATAATGACTAACGCAATGGCTTTCTGATTTTTTTTCTGCATAAAAAACTAATAGTGGAAACATTTTTATTTGGATCAGTGTTAAGTGGGTGGTAGTTTCTATGAGAGCAAAGGTTATCACTCAGCTGGACTAACCTAATTTAGAGAAAATAGGTTGAGGAAGGGGGGAGGGGGGAGGTTCTGAGAGAATGTTATGAACAATCGACAATCGTACGTTAATGGATCATCCTTCTAAACAACACAAAAGGAAGGAAAACCTTTTCAAGCTAAAGATCCCTGATTTGCTACAGTCAGTGATCCTGGTAAGAGATGAAAAACACCAATTTGTAGAGATACATGACACCTTTGTGGAAAGTTACAGGTTTGCAAATTCAGAAACAATGAAATTTACACATATATGTCTCAAGTTAAAGAACTAGATTGTGATTCTAGTACGGGAGCAGCAGTGGAAATTTTTTTTATTGGAAAATAAATTAACAGAGCTTTACGTTATTAGATAACATGACCTCACTTCCAACAGCTACTGCTTTTCCCTCACTATTCCAGGCTGTTGCTAGACAGCACTCAAAGTATCCTGTGATACAGTGGAACCTTTGTTGATATCAGTGTGTTGTCGCCTGGTGACGGCCTTAGAATAATATGTAAGTCTGTATATCTGCTGCTTCCAGTTTTGTCTGCACAATGCATATATCAACATGAAGTTGTTATTATTTTTATACTACTGAAAACTGTTCATATGGTTGCAATGTTGTATTTATTCATCCGGGGATCATCTTGCACCCAATATTCCATCACATTCTATCATCAGCACATGTGTTAGTGAAATTAATGTCACATTTATATTACAAAATGTACAATGACTGGAAGCACAGTGGCATTGGCTAACAGCAATTATAGCAATCAATAAAAAAAAAGAAGTGCTTGTTTAAACAAGACGGATTTCAAGTCAGTCATGCAACTGCAGTACATTTAGGTCATGCAACAGTACAGAAGAATTCAAGACGTTTTCAAATGTGAGCATTAAATAATTATCCTTGCTTTTCCACCAAGCTGGTAGACAGATATTGCAAAACAGAACACTAGCTGATTTGGTTTCACCTGTGACAGCACATTCTACAGAAAATGTAGGTGAAGATGATCCTTTATACACAAGTACTCAGTATTTAGGTGAATAGCTTAGGAAGAAATAGACCTCAGTATGACGAAAATAAAAAAAAAAACTGTAACCTCAATGCTTAGGGTATATTTATGTAGCACAATCAGAAAAAGAATAATGAGATGAAGTTAAGAGAATGTAGAGCAACATACTAGCTGAGAGGTATCTTTCAGAATTCAGACAGTGTGTGTGACAAAATACAAATTTTGGCTGAAGTTCTGCAGGACAGCCAAATCACTGTATAGTTGCCAGTGCAACCCAAACTTTCTGTGGATGTGATTCCCACAGTTACAAGTTTTGCTGCAAAGTTTTAAGGGTGGGAAAAGAATTTAACAATGCAATCAAGAACATTGGTTTTGGCCATTAAAAAAAGCTATGTAGTACTTGTTTCATGCCATTCCATTCTGCTATTGTGTTTCTTACATCCACGTCCCAATTATTAAGTTTGGATTGGGTTCAGACCCAAAAATGAGATGATTCTCATGGGTGTAGAACAAGCCAGCAAGTGTCAAATAGAAAGCAAAACATTTGAATAAACACTACCTGGATCATTTATCAGGAGGAGGTCAAACTGTGTAAATACATTACAGTAAACTGGAAATGCCAATATTTACAGAATTGATACAATGTCAGAATGAAACATAGATATGTACTTTCAATAAAATTATCATACACAAGACACCCAATCTTGACTGTTGGGACCAACTGCTGTCAAAACTGGAATCTAACGGACATTAAAGTATAGTGAAATGGGCGGAATGACACTGACAAAATTATATACAAATGTTTAACAACAGACAGCTCTAAATCTCTCAAAGACTGAAGAAGAACTCAAAGTAGTCTTGTGTCTGCAATAAGCAAGCAGTCACAAGAGTTCACAAGTAAAAATTCACCCCATACATATGCGAGTACTAATGAAGCAGGTCACATATATAAATGTCTGACTGCCTGCATTACGCATTTCTCCATTATCTCACTCTTATATTCTTTAATTTTGATGACATAACCAGAAACAAATCAAGATATCGATTTTGGCTTGTTTATGCACAGCACTGACTTTAGACAATCGAGGTCCTTGGCATTACTACCAATCAATATTTCCCAACAGAATTTCTTACGCTATATGAGTTGATGGAAACTGGCACTCATTGCAGTTAACAAATATCAGATTTTTTGATATACTGCAGATGATACCCCATGAAATAAAAAAGACAATATGGATACCAATTTTATTTTTATTTCTATTGATGATTTTTCAACTCATATATTCAATATACATATTTCTATTTCTTTAATATTATGCTCTTTTCACGCTGGTACCGGAAAAACTTAATTTCATACTAATTATTGATATTCTCCTTCGTTTTTATGACTGACATATCTGTGATACTAACACTTTGATGTCTGAACATGCAGTGGACCATGGGCGGGGCTTAGCATACGGATAGATGTGGAGGAGGGTGAATGGGTGGGACTTGTGTCATGTCCAGGGCTATCACTAACATTATGTATATTTGCAGCCTCATTGGTCGCATAGATGCATACATTGCTCATGTAAAATGTAGAAACATGGGTCGTACGAAGAGAACAGGGAATTTACTTTATTCTCGGAGTTTCGGAGTATACATGGTTATTCCAAATAATGGACCAATTTTCAAAACTTAGTATGTTGTTAAGCACAAATACAAAATGAATAAGCTCTATACCAATGAAAAGAGGAAGATTCAAAGTTTTTGGCCACATATGGGGTTTGGAAAATCCACATTCACCATCGCAGCACGAAAGACACTCACTGAAGATCAACGTGTTCTGTGCCGTATCCTGTACAAAGGTTTACAAACCATTTTTCTTTGCGGAAAGAACTGTAACGGGAACCACATACCTAGACATGCTGGACCAATGGGTGTTCTCTCAAGCTACGGATGATTCTCACGACTTCATTTTCCAACAGGATGGATCTCCACCCCATTGGCACCGTGATGTATGAAGCTTTTCGAATGACTCCCTTCCTCAGCACTGGATCGGTCACCGGGGACTTGTGGACCTGGCTCTGCACTTCTGCCCACCGAGGTCTCATGATCTCCACCCTGCGACTTTCTTATGGGGTTATGTGAAGGAAGCTCTTTACATCCCGCCTCTAACAACTACTCTGAAAGATCTGCAGAAACGGATCTCTGCCGTCGTAACAGCAGATACGCTTTTGCGTGTGTGGAACGAGTTTGGCTACCGCGTCAATGTTTGCCGTGCAGCCAACGGTGACCACATTGAACATTTATCACATTTCTAATTATTAAATAATTATTAAAATTGTAATTATTAATTATCATTTTAATATTTATTAAATGTAGGTTGCAGTAGGTACAGGGTGATGAAGAAGCTTGCACAGGATAGAGTAGCATGGAGAGCTGCATCAAACCAGTCTTAGGTCTGAAGACCACAACAACAAACAAAATGACATCAAATATTATAGATAAAAAACTTTCTCTTTATATTGGTATAAATGTTGTTCATTTTGGATCTGTACTTAAATAAATAAGAAGTTGTGAAAATGGGTCCATCATTTACAATAACCCAGTATTCTACGGTTCGCATGAATATACTGGAGAATTTACTTTACACATGAAATTTCAGAGAAAATTCTCAGGTTTGCATGCATAAAACTAGAGGAGCTTCCCACTAGTGGAGAACGTGTTCCATTTCTTGAGTCAGCTATGTAGCATACTCGGGGCGAAATGAGTTCTGTCGTGGTTAAGTTTTACCTTTTGTTTTGGAAGCAATGGCAGAATTAATATTGCTTGGAAGGAAGAAAAAAGGATATATGCAGACCAAAGATATATTGAAGAGAGAAACTGTTTACATCCTTGACACGCGAGCAGACCATTATGCATCGTATTTAACCAAATTATCTCGTGTTAGAAAACTCTGACATAGTTCCAGTTCGGAGTAGATGAAAATGTCACGCAATCTTAAGATTTTGTTCACATAAAACAGAAAAGGTTCACACACGTCGAAAATTAGGTAAGATCACAAGAAATGAATTTTTGTAAATTGTTCGTGATTGTCTTAATTTGTTGCTGCACATACAGTAAAATCTAAATGTAGTGCAACTCTTCCAGAACACATTGCTGCCAGTTCCATATATGTACATACATGTTCAAATGATTAGACTGAATGATTATTTTTTATACTCTTAAGTTTTATGATGTAAAAATAGGAGAAAAAGTGTAATAATTGATTTGTTTTAATGGTTTGATTGATGCCACGAAATTTCCCATCCAAGCAACTCAAAGATAACTCAGTTTATCACAGTTGGTAATGTTTCTCATTTTCGCTCCAAATCATTTTGGTGTTAGTTGTCTGTGTACACGCTTTGAAACTGTGTTTACAGTAATGTTTTATATTTCTGTGGCATACTTCAGCTTGTTATTTATTCCATCAACTTCTGGCTACATTAACATTATATAGCTCGTCAACTTGCATGTTTTTAGCTATAGGAATAAATCGTGGAGTTTCTAAAGAAAGTAAGGTTATGGGGAAGACAAAAGATGTTTCACCTCGGAAAGTTTCGGCTGTGGTAGCACTTCTTGTTGAAAATCGTTATACACAGCAAGAAATTGCTGAGAGAATGAGAATATCGCTGAAAAATGTCAGCATAATAAAACTTTCATTACAGAAAGGTGGTGAATACGAGCCAAGCAGAAAAGGAAAATGTGGACGTAAAAGAAAAATCAGTCCTCGAACAATGAGAAAACTTACGGACATGGCAACAATGAAACAAACTTACTTCTACAGATGTGAGCCATCAGCTGAGTTTCACCCGTGACAATGAGAAGGAGGCTGTTTGAATGTGGCTTAAAGGCATGCCAACCAAGCAAAAAACAGAAAGTAACACCTGCCATGAAAATCAAAAGACTGCTGTGGGCTAAACAACTTAAGGAGTGGACAAGTGAGGACTGGGCTAAGGTATGCACAATGATATGGTAAATTAAGTGGGACTGATGTTTAAAGTTAGGAATTGTGGCTTGAAATTGTGATGTTTCATTGATACTGAAGAAATGCACAATTGAAGTTTGGGACTGTTGAGGTCTCCTATGCTACTATTCCCAACTTTTCTAACTTGCAATTTTGTACACATGCTTCAGTGATGGAAGAAAGCAGCCAGTAAGTTCGTCGCAGACCTGTAGAACTGTTCAAAGCTGAGTGTGTGCAGCAGTGTGTGAAGCTTCCATTATGGTCTGGAGTGTGATGTCCGTGAAAGGTTCTGGCAGATTAAACTTTGCTGAAGGGACAATGAGGCAAGGACAATCTAAAGAAATCCTTGATGAGGAACTCCCCCCCCCCCCCCCCCCAAATAATTTTCATGCCACAATGCCAAAAGTGTTTGAAAGTACTTGGAAGAAAAGCAACATAAGTGTTGCCCTGGCCAGGGAATAGCCCTGATGAACCCAATTGAAAATTTATGGGCTGTTGTGAAACAGAGGATAAGGAAATTTACAATAACTACCAAACAAGATCTCATGGAGGAAGTAGAGGAAATCTGGTACCATGTCAATGATATTAAAATGTCACGTAAAAAGTTAATGAAAACTATGCCAAACAGGATAAAAACGTAGATTAACAACAAAGCCATGCATACAAAGTACTGAATTGCAAATATAATTTGTATGTGGATGTAAATGTGTAGCTGGCCCGTGTGGCCGAGCGGTTCTAGGCGCTTCAGTCTGGAACCGCACGACCGCTATGGTGCAACTCATCCTGTCTCGGGCATGGATGTGTGTGATGTTCTTAGGTTTAAGTAGTTCTGAGTTCTAGAGGACTGATGACCTCAGATGTTAAGTCCCATTGCGCTCAGAGCCATCTGAACCATTTGTAAATGTGTAACAAGTGTAAACTTTTGGAAAAAATGTCTGTAGCCTAATAATTTGAATACTGAATGACTTGCTGTTTGAGCAAGTTGAATAGAATGTGACATTACGCCTGCTTTCTGTGCTTGACATGGCAGACAACACACAGAGAGCCTTCTCAACAAGGAGAAGAGGGGATGAGGAGCAACTCCCTTGTCAGAGAATACGCTTCGAATGTTTTCATTCGTATGAAACTGAGTACGTTCCCAGAGAAGGTTCATTTTCTCTTTTTTTTATTCATACGACCCCTATATACCGACTAGGCAAGGCGACGACATTGGGATCACGACTTACTTCAAACTTGTACACTTTTAGTAGTCTACTAAAACAACACAATATGCCAGTAGTAAGGCATACTTCTTAGGCAATTTCTAGAAAGCCACGAGATATTTGTGCATCAGCGGTATACCAGTGCGTTGCGACCCTCAGGTCGCTGGTGGCTGGCATGTGGTAAGTGTTCAAGCTCTGTAATCGGTGGATCGTTGGATCGAGCCCCGCTAACCTTTTTTTAATTTACATGGTGAAAAGTATTTAAACCGACAAACTCTGGGAGCTTGTAGGGGACATCAAAACAAATATTTTTCCTTAATGTCATTTTTTCCTATGAGGTGTATTTAAACCGGTAGAGGAAGACTTCTCTGGTGGCAAATTAATTAAACCAACAAACACTTTTCCATTTTTTATGACCAAGAGACAACACATTAACACAATACAATTTCAATTACAGTAGATTTTTAAAAATGCCTCCATTGACACGTATACAAAGGTTACAGTCAGATCATGTTCTGTCTGACACGGGTAAAAACCCCAAAAGTACCTGAATTTTTCCTGCTGCTGCTACTATCCGGGCAACCAGATCCTCTTCTGATGCAACAGGAGTTGCATAAACAAGGTTGCGCATCTTTCCCCACAGAAAAAAGTCCAGAGGGGACATATCTGGGGATCGAGCAGGCCACGGTACAGGACCACCTCTGCCAATCCACGTTTCTGGGAACCGTCGGTCCAGGAATCGACGCACACGAGGACTGAAATGTGCCGGCACCCCCGTCACGTTGGAACCACATGCGTTGTCTTGTAGGGAGCGGGACGTCTTCCAGCAATTATGGCAATACGCTGGCGAGAAAATTCTAACAGTGCCTGCCATTTAATGGCCTAGGTAGCAGATACGGCCCAATTAAACAGTTCCCAACAACACTGACCCACACATTAACGAAGAACAGCAGTTGATGAGCGCTAGTAACTGTGGCATGTGGGTTATCCTCATTCCAAACATGCGAATTGTGCATGTTGAAGACTCCAACACGCCTGAACGTTGCTCCATCGATGAAGAACACAGAGGATGGAAATGTAGGATGGATTTCATACTGTTCCAGGTACCACTGCGAAAACTGTGCTCTTGGTGGATAATCAACTGGTTCCAGGTTGTGGACACGCTGTAAGTGAAATGGACGTAACAATTGCTGTCCAAGGACTGTTATTACATTCGTCCTCATGTTACGTGCAATTGCACAAGTGCTGACTGAAGGATCCCGCTCCACATGCTGCAATATAGCTTCCTCAAATTGCAGGACTACCGTGCGACGGCGTCCCTGACCCGGTCTCACGCAGGCGTTGGTACACAGCAGCAAAGGTCGTATGATGCGGGATACGGCGATTAGGATATTGTTGTTGATAAACCCGCTGTGCAGCTCGGCCGTTGTGGTGCGCTACGTAGTACGCACCAACGATTTCAGTGTACTCACTCCAGGCGTATCTCTCCATTAGTAAACAGAAAACAATGTACTACTACACTGGTGGACAGCAGTTGCCTACAACTGAAGAGCGTAATACGCCCTCTAACAACTGAAGATCGTAATAGGGCCTCTAACAACTGAAGAGCGTAATATGGCCTCCATCGGTTTAAATAATCCTCATATGAAAAAATGACATTAAGGAAAAATATTTGTTTTGATGTCCACTATAACCTCCCAGAGTTTGTCGGTTTAAATACTTTTCACGCTGTATATTTTTTTTTCAAACACTGGTCATATTATTTCACACGTATTATATTTGAAAGATAATATGGTGAAAAGACACGTGTATTTCCACGAACTTTTAATCAATTTCCAATGTTATTTGGTTTTTTGCTAATTTTTATTACCACAACAAATACACTCCTGGAAATTGAAATAAGAACACCGTGAATTCATTGTCCCAGGAAGGGGAAACTTTATTGACACATTCCTGGGGTCAGATACATCACATGATCACACTGACAGAACCACAGGCACATAGACACAGGCAACAGAGCATGCACAATGTCGGCACTAGTACAGTGAATATCCACTTTTCGCAGCAATGCAGGCTGCTATTCTCCCATGGAGACGATCGTAGAGATGCTGGATGTAGTCCTGTGGAACGGCTTGCCATGCCATTTCCACCTGGCGCCTCAGTTGGACCAGCGTTCGTGCTGGACGTGCAGACCGCGTGAGACGACGCTTCATCCAGTCCCAAACATGCTCAATGGGGGACAGATCCGGAGATCTTGCTGGCCAGGGTAGTTGACTTACACCTTCTAGAGCACGTTGGGTGGCACGGGATACATGCGGAAGTGCATTGTCCTGTTGGAACAGCAAGTTCCCTTGCCGGTCTAGGAATGGTAGAACGATGGGTTCGATGACGGTTTGGATGTACCGTAGACTATTCAGTGTCCCCTCGACGATCACCAGAGTTGTACGGCCAGTGTAGGAGATCGCTCCCCACACCATGATGCCGGGTGTTGGCCCTGTGTGCCTCGGTCGTATGCAGTCCTGATTGTGGCGCTCACCTGCACGGCGCCAAACACGCATACGACCATCATTGGCACCAAGGCAGAAGCGACTCTCATCGCTGAAGACGACACGTCTCCATTCGTCCCTCCATTCACGCCTGTCGCGACACCACTGGAGGCGGGCTGCACGATGTTGGGGCGTGAGCAGAAGACGGCCTAACGGTGTGCGGGACCGTAGCCCAGCTTCATGGAGACGGTTGCGAATGGCCCTCGCCGATACCCCAGGAGCAACAGTGTCCCTAATTTGCTGGGAAGTGGCGGTGCGGTCCCCTACGGCACTGCGTAGGATCCTACGGTCTTGGCGTGCATCCGTGCGTCGCTGCGGTCCGGTCCCAGGTCGACGGGCACGTGCACCTTCCGCCGACCACTGGCGACAACATCGATGTACTGTGGAGACCTAACGCCCCACGTGTTGAGCAATTCGGCGGTACGTCCACCCGGCCTCCCGCATGCCCACTATACGCCCTCGCTCAAAGTCCGTCAACTGCACATACGGTTCACGTCCACGCTGTCGCGGCATGCTACCAGTGTTAAAGACTGCGATGGAGCTCCGTATGCCACGGCAAACTGGCTGACACTGACGGCGGCGGTGCACAAATGCTGCGCAGCTAGCGCCATTCGACGGCCAACACCGCGGTTCCTGGTGTGTCCGCTGTGCCGTGCGTATGATCATTGCTTGTACAGCCCTCTCGCAGTGTCCGGAGCAAGTATGGTGGGTCTGACACACCGGTGTCAATGTCTTCTTTTTTCCATTTCCAGGAGTGTATTACTTGGATACATATAAATATGGACAAGTAAACGACCAAACGCAGGACGTTTTCCTGAAAATGTTCCCTCTAGTGCTTTGTGAAATCCCTTATATCTATAATCGAATAAGGTACAGAGAACTTGTTTTGCACCTGTGCGCTTCGATTTGCTGACACAGGTTTCATGGACGAAGGACAGGCTTGGAAAGGCCGAGACAAACAACTATAAATAAAACAAACATCGATAAATAAAGGTGTAAATAACTTCATTAAATAACAAAGTGGGTAACAGTGTGCCAGGACATGAAGATAATTGTAAGATTTGCGGCTTTACAGCCGTCATATTCAGGTACAAGAAGCCCTTTAGAGTAGTTGAGAAGGCAGCAGGGGCAAGTCTTCTATTATTAATAGTAGAAAAACTAAGAGGCGTATTTACTTGAATTTCAAATTAAAGTATATCTCAATAGCGTGCCATCATTTCATTCTTTCAGAAGTATTAATAACCAGCAGAATAAAAAACAACTGCTAAACAAAAGGCATACAAAGTACTTCGGTTATCGCGCCTAACTTGGATGGGGGGCGAAGTGGTTCTGCTGTAATATCAGAGCTGGTTCGGCAGTGTCCGAGATGGTTCAAATGGCTCTGAGCACTATGGGACTTAACATCTGAGGTCATCAGTCCCCTAGAACTTAGAACTACTTAAACCTAACTAACCTAAAGACATCGGGCACGTCCATGCTCGAGGCAGGATTCGAGCCTGCGACCGTAGCGGTCGCTTGGTTCCAGACTGAAGCGGCTAGAACCGCTCGGCCACAGCGGCCGGCAGTGACGGAGAATTGATATGTTGTCTGTCTCTGTAACAGTGGAGATTTAATTTACAACGTCTTGTTTGTAAATGTGGGAGCTGTAATTACGGGAATGTGTAGTTAATTAATTGGTTGAAGAATAGGAATTATTTGTGATTCTGAAGTGGAAATGTGCGTTTGGCATCATTGGCCGGAGACCCTTTGCGGGGCAGGTCCGGCTGCCGTGGTGCAGGTCTTATTACATTCGACGCCACAATGGGCGACCTGCACGGCAGATGGGGATGAAATGATGATGAAGACAGCACAACACCCACTCCCTGAGCGGAGAGAAGCCCCGACCCAGCCGGGAATCGAACCCGGGCCCGTAGGACGGCAATCCGTCACGCAGACCACTTAGCTATCTGGACGGAAGATTCTGAAGTGAAATGTAATTATGCCGTACCTCGTGTTCTGCCAATAAAAAGGGAGTGGCGCCCCGTATAAACAAACTCATTGGAAATTTAATTATTTCTAAAATAACAGTTGCTCGCTAAGAGTTTCTTACAGCCTCAAGATAACCGATTCATGACCTACGTGCTGTTTTCTGCGCAGGACCATCGAAGACTGCAGCCTGGTAACGCATTCACTGAGAGGGGTGGAAACAAACAGGCACTTCGTGTATACTGCAGTCTTAGTACAAATGAGATCAGTGACACGTCATATGCTATAATATTGTGCCCTGCCCGCGACGTAATAACATACTATTTTCTTTTTCTATCGGGATATTAAGGTTTAAAGATATAATTTAACCCCTGAGTCAATGAACTGCGAACATGTACGCCCAGAATAATGAGAGCGGTGTATCATTATCATCTGTATTTTGTTCTACAGGGTGATACAAAAAGGTACGGCCAAACTTTCAGGAAACATTCCTCACACACAAATAAAGAAAAGATGTTATGTGGACATGTGTCCGGAAACGCTTAATTTCCACGTTAGAGCTCATTTTAGTTTCGTCAGTATGTACTGTACTTCCTCCATTCACCGCCATGATTTCATACGGGATACTCTATCTGTGGTGCTAGAACATGTGCCTTTACAAGTACGACACAACATGTGGTTCATTCACGATGGAGCTCCTGCACATTTCAGTCGAAGTGTTCGCACGCTTCTCGACAACAGATTCTGTGACCGACGGATTGGTAGAGGCGGACCAATTCCATGTCGTCCACGCTCTCCTGACCTAAACCCTCTTGACTTTCATTTATGGGGACATTTGAAAGCTCTTGTCTACGCAACCCCGGTACCAAATGTAGAGACTCTTCGTGCTCGTATTGTGGACGGCTGCGATACGATACGCCATTCTCCAGGGCTGCATCAGCGCATCAGGGATTCCGTGCGACGGAGGGTGGATGCGTGTATCCTCGCTAACGGAGGACATTTTGAACATTTCACGTAACAAAGTGTTTGAAGTCACGCTGGTACGTTCTGTTGCTGTGCGTTTCCATTCCATAATTAATGTAATTTGAAGAGAAGTAACAAAATGAGCTCTAACATGGAAAGTAAGCGTTTCCGGACACGTGTCCACATAACATATTTTCTTTCTTTGTGTGTGAGGAATGTTTTCTGAAAGTTTGGCCGTACCTTTTTTAACACCCTGTATATATATAATACATATACTCGAGGGAGGACTCGAACCTCCGGCGGGAGGGACCGCGCAATCCGTGACAGGGATCATCTAACCGCTCGGTCACACCGCGCAACGCCTTGTACAGTGTATGAACAGACAAAGTGAACATAAGCTAACGTTTCCTTAAAAAAAAAAAAAAAAAAAAAAAAAATCGGTCTGTAGGCTTGTCAGGTTGTAAGCGCGGACCAGGAAAAAAAATTCAAAATTCCCGGATTCTGCCCGGATCTCCCGGTTAAAAATAAATTTTCTCCCATGTTAAGTGACAGTATGCTTTCCCTAGGAACTGTAGAACTTATCCTTTGATACGATATGGTTTTATACAGCAGAGTAGAATTTCCCGGCACTTTACAAAACGATACTCAGGGGGGAAGAACACGTTTTGGAAAGATCTTTGATGTGGAGCAACACGAACGCTGCATATTTTCGTTTTACGAAAGAATAAATTCTAATTCCACCAACAGGAAAAATTAATGGCTTAAATTAATTTACATAGTGTTGCTATAACAAAAGCAAAGCTTTCGCATATAATATCTGTCTCCAAGCTTAATAAGCTACAAGAGAAGCAAAGCTTTCACTTATAATGTTGATTTGTTTAGCGCATGTTACACTATAAGATACATCACAGAAATACGCCAGCAAAATTTTTAATACCGACATAAATCTCTGATTGTCTGGGCTCGAGAGTCTTCTAAATGGCTCGTCATCAAAGAGTTGATTTTTAAAAGAGACCACACACTCTGTGATTTAAGAAAATCATCGTACATTCTCGCACATAGTTCATCTTGCGTAAAAGGAAATTTACTTTGAAAATAACGCTTTCCGAACAACAATTCGCAATATTTTCCCGTGACCTGTTGAAATAGATTCATCTCAGCAGTTGTCAGAGAGCGCCAGATAAGAGGCGCCAGCGCGCTTGCGCAGCTACGGTGACGTAGGAAGCCCGTATGTTCGTACATGTAAAACATATAAAGATCTTACATTATTTCATAAAAGAAACAAGACATCCGAGGATACTCCAAAAGCGTCAGAATTTCGTGAACCATACTAAAATGCATAGTTCGCCTTACAAAAAAAAATGGTTCAAATGGCTCTGAGCACTGTGGGACTTAACGTCTAAGGTCATCAGTCCCCTAGAACTTAGAACTACTTAAAGCTAACTAACCTAAGGACATCACACACATTCATGCCCGAGGCAGGATTCGAACCTGCGACCGTAGCAGTCGAGCGGTTCCGGACTGAAGCGCCTAGAACCGCACGGTCAGTTCGCCTTACAGTGCACATTCGTATATCCAGATTCCCAATGACGTAGGCCTCGACCAGGTTTGAAACTTTTCAGTGTGGTTTTCGGGGCGCAAATTTTCTAGAAGTACCAGTACTGTATTATCTCATGTATGGTTCTTTATTATGGCATAATGCCATAGGTGCCAGAAGATGACAACGTGCACCTGAAATGCAGCAAACAGTTGGAACTAGCCCGAACTGTGCGGCTGGTCCGACACAGGTTCGAGTCCTCCCTCGGGCATGGCTGTGTGTGTTTGTCCTTAGGATAATTTAGGTTAAGGAGTGTGTAGGCTTAGGGACTGACGACCTTAGCAGTTAAGTCCCATAAGATTTCACACACATTTGAAGATTTTTTTTGAAACTAGCCAATAGTGTTGAATAAATTGACTGCCTCAGCAGGAAAGCTTAAAGGCAAATTTCTTTATCAAACCGACAAAAATAACTTCATTGTTCTGCAAGGCTATTAATGCTTGAATGTCAGAAAAGTGGAAATAAAATAAAATCTGAAACTAATAACATACCTTCCGTAATTATGTGATCGTACTTTAATTCACTTGATGGCCCCCAGCCACAGAAATCCATCTTGTTTTCATTTGACGTGAGAGCAGTAAACAGAGGAAACAGAAAAATCACTAAATGTAAAAAAAGGGTCAAGTGGAGACTACCACGCCCCCCCTCCCCTCCCCACTATAACTCAGACTGCTCTGCGCATCAGAACGTCAAAAATTTAAAGGAAAGGACTTTTCAAATATAAGTTCATTTTGTAGCGCACATCTTTCTGAAGAGTCTGATACATAAAACATATATCTCCGAGGAAATGTAAAACACGTTATTTGGTCTTAAGTGTACAGTGGGGTGGCACGCATATTCAAACAACATTGTTATACCGCTCGTCAATGTATTTCGCTCTGTGCAACTCAAACGTGTATATTTTGTAATGGATGCCTTAAAACTATTTCAGGACAGTGGAAATTAAAATGTCCTGTAGGGCGTCTCACGCTCCCAGTCGGCCGATTTGACATCCTGCCCTCTACTTTTTTTTTTTTTTTTTGCAACAAACTCCCTCGCAATTAATACTGGATAGGATTATCTGTAGCCAGGAGAACATGAACTCTTCAGAGAAACTGGACTCTTTATTGCCTACTAGCTAATAACTTGCTCTTCTGTGTGACACAAAATTAAATATAGGGCACCTAAAATCAGTAAGACAAGAGCCAGGCAAGATAGTACACATTTCTTCAATCCTTAGGTCCTGGCGAGTTTTCTCTCTAATCTTGCTACAGCTTTACAAGGCGTGCTTTCCTTTCTGCGAAAGAACCATTACCTTATCAAAGTTCGTCAAATGTTTTGTTACAAGAAAAATAGAAATGTCGTTGTCTAATACTGAAAAAGCTGTTATTACAAATAATACCCAAGACTGGTGTGGTTTCTCGATCTGATGATTACGTCTATTTTGTCACTGTGTGCTGGAGAAAACAAAATAGGCCTTTCTAATATTTCAGCAATTGTAGCACACACCAAATAAGCGAGACTGTTTTGGCAATAATGATCATTTTTATAATACATCAGAATATAATTCACGAAGTACCAATTTGTTTTGAACGGCCAGTGTCGGTTGGTCACAGCCAGTGTGCTCCCTGCCGCCGTTGATAGGCAGCTGCCAGCAGAAAGTCGTATACTCCTAGTTCACTCATTTGTTACATAGTTTAATTCTTAATTTCTTTGCGTGTTTTTGGTACTTGCATTGTTTAATTCATAAACTTCGGTCGTAGTATAGTATTTGAGAGTTGTAGCATCGCGTTTTAGTACCTGAATAGTGTAAAATCGCGTAGTCTCCTTCCGCCGCCGAGCAGTGTGTCAGCAGTGCGCAAGTAGCAGCATTACTGCATTTACTAGGCAATCTTGTATTTTAATAACCGTTTAAATTTTGTGTCGATTTGTTTGTGCTCTCTGCAGATCAATTCAGACGTTCTGTGCACAACAGCTTTTAGCATGGACAGTGACAGCAACTGCTGTGTTCGGATGCAAGCTGAGCTGGCATCCCTTCGCCCCCAGCTTCAGGCAGTGTTGGCTTTGGTCACGCAGCTTGAGGCTGTTGCCAGTGGGCATCACTGTGGGGGTCCGGATGGGGGTTTGTCGGGGACGGCCAGCTCGTCCCACGCATCCCCCGATGAGACTACGGCTGTGGCTGCCTGGGGTACTGCCCACATTGAGGCTGACCCCTCACCTGTGGTAGAGTGGGAGGTCGTCTAGAGGTGTGGCGGTGTCACAGGGGGCGAAAGACATTCCAGAGGGCTGAGCGGAAGGCCTCTCCAGTTTGTCTGACGAACCAGTTTCAGGCTCTGTTCCGGCTGATACTGATCTTCGGCTGGAGATGGCTGCTTGTCCTGTTCCAGAGGTTGCCCCTCAGTCTGCAAGATCCGGGCAGTCGCAGAGGGTGGGCTTACTGGTAGTTGGGAGGTCCAACGCCAGGCTCGTAATTGGGCCCCTTAAGGATATGGCAGCAAGAGAGGGGAAGAAAACCAATGCGCATTCCGTGTGCAAACCGGGGGGAGTCATTCCAGATGTGGAAAGGGTCCTTCCGGATGCCATGAAGGCTACAGGGTGCACCCATCTGAAGGTGGTCGCTCATGTCGGCACCAATGATGTGTGTCGCTATGGATCGGAGGAAATACTCTCTGGCTTCCGGCGGCTATCTGATTTGGTGAAGACTGCCAGTCTCGCTAGCGGGATAAAAGCAGAGCTCACCATCTGCAGCATCGTTGACAGGACTGACTGCGGACCTTTTGTACAGAGCCGAGTGGAGGGTCTGAATCAGAGGCTGAGACGGTTCTGTGACCGTGTGGGCTGCAGATTCCTCGACTTGCGCCATAGGGTGGTGGGGTTTCCGGTTCCGCTGGATAGGTCAGGAGCCCACTACACGCAGCAAGCGGCTACACGGGTAGCAGGGGTTGTGTGGCGTGGACTGGGCGGTATTTTATGTTACATGGCCTCGGGCAAGTACAGAAAGGGCAGCAGCCTCAGAGGGCATGGGGCAAAGTCAAGACACACGGGGACCAAGCAGCAATCGGTATTGTAATTGTAAACTGTCGAAGCTGCATTGGTAAAGAACCGGAACTGCAAGTGCTGATAGAAAGCACCGAACCTGAAATCGTTATAGATATAGTAAGCTGGCTGAAGCCAGAGATAAATTCAGCCAAAATTTTTACAAAGGCACAGACGGTGTTTAGTACGAATAGATTGCATGCAACCGGTGGTGGCGTGTTTGTCGCTGTTAGTAGTAGATTATCCTGTAGTGAAGTAGAAGTGGATAGTTCCTGTGAAATATTATGGGTGGAGGTTACACTCAACAACCGAGCTAGGTTAATAATTGGCTCCTTTTACTGACCTCCCGACTCAGCATCATTAGTGGCAGAACAACTGAGAGAAAATTTGGAATAAATTTCACATAAATTTTCCCAGCATTTTATAGTCTTAGGTGGAGATTTCAATTTACCAGATATAGACTGGGATACTCAGATGTTTAGGATGGGCGGTAGAGACAGAGCATCGAGTGAATATACTGAATGCACTATCCGAAAATTACCTCGAGCAATTAAACAGAGAACCGACTCGTAGAGATAACATCTTGGACCTACTGATAACAAACAGACCCGAACTTATCGACTCTGTAAGTGCAGAACAGGGAATCAGTGACCATAAGGCCGTTGCAGCATCCCTGAATATGGAAGTTAATAGGAATATAAAAAAAGGGAGGAGCAAGAGTAATAGAAGGCAGATTTCAGACTACCTAACAGAACAAAACGAAAATTTCTGTTCCGACACTGACAGTGCCGAGTAAAACTGTAAGGGACGGGAAAAACCCACCGTGTTTCAACAACAAAGTTAGGAAACTACTGCGAAAGCAAAGAGAGCTTCACTTCAAGTTTAAACGCACCCAGAACCACTCAGACAAACAGAACCTAAACGATGTCAAAGTCAGCGTAAGGAGGGGTATGCGTGAAGCGTTCAGTGAATTCGAAAGTAAAATTCTATGTACCGACATGTCAGATAATCCTAGGAACTTCTGGTCTTGCGTTAAATCTGTAAGTGGCTCGAAACAGCATATCCAGACACTCCGGGATGATGATGGTACTGAAACGGAGAACGACACGCGTAAAGCTGAAATACTAAACACTTTTTTCCAAATTGTTTCACAGAGGAAGACCGCACTGCAGTTCCTTCTCTAAATCCTCGCACAAAATGGCTGACATCGAAATAAGTGTCCAAGGAATAGAAAAACAGCTGGAATCACTCAACAGAACTGGACTTGACGGGATACCAATTCGATTCTACACAGAGTACGCGAAAGAACTTGCCCCCTTCTAACAGCCGTGTACCGCAAGTCTCTGGAGGAACGGAAGGCTCCAAATGATTGGAAAAGAGCACAGGTAGTCCCAGTCTTCAAGAAGGGTCGTCGAGCAGATGCGCAAAACTATAGACCTATATCTCTGACGTCGATCTGTTGTAGAATTTTAGAACATGTTTTTTGCTCGAGTATCATGTCGTTACTACTCAATATACAGATTGAATAACATCGGGGAGAGGCTGAAACCCTGTCTTACTCCCTTCCCAACCACTGCTTCCCTTTCAAGCCCCTCGACTCTTATAACTGCCATCTGGTTTCTGTACAAATTGTAAATAGCCTTTCGCTCTACTACTAAAAGGTATCAGACAGATTATATAACGGTAAGACAGAGATTTAGGAACCAGGTGTTAAATTGTAAGACATTTCCGGGGGCAGATATGGACTCCAACCACAATCTATTGGTTATGTTCTTAGATTAAAACTGAAGAAACTGCAAAAAGGTAGTAATTTAAGGAGATGGGACCTGGATAAACTGAAAGAACCAGAGGTTGTACAGAGTTTCAGGGAGAGCATAAGGGAACAATTGACAGGAATGGGGGAAAGAAACACAGTAGAAGAAGAATGGGTAGCTCTGAGGGATGAAGTAGTGAAGGCAGCAGAGGATCAAGTAGGTAAAAAGACGAGGGCTACTAGAAATCCTTGGGTAACAGAAGAAATATTGAATTTAATTGATGAAAGGAGAAAAAATAAAAATGCAGTAAATGAAGGAGGAAAAAAGGAATACAAACGTCTCAAAAATGAGATTGACAGGAAGTGCAAAATGGCTAAGCAGGCATGGCTAGAGGACAAGTGTAAGGATATAGACGCTTCTCTCACTAGGGGTAAGATAGATACCGCCTACAGGAAAATTAAAGAGACCTTTGGAGATGAGAGAACCACTTGTATGAACATCAAGAGCTCAGATGGAAACCCAGCTGTAATCAAAGAAGGGAAAGCAGAAAGGCGGAAGGAGTACATAGAGGGCCTATACAAGGGCGATGTACTTGAGGACAATATTATGGAAATGGAAGAGGATGTAGATGAAGATGAAATGGGAGATACGATACTGCGTGAAGAGTTTGACAGAGCACTGAAAGGCCTGAGTCGAAACAAGGCCCCCGGAGTAGACAACATTCCATTGGAACTACTGACGGCCTTGGGAGAGCCAGGCTTCACAAAACTCTACCATCTGGTGAGCAAGATGTATGACACAGGCGAAATATCCTCAGACTTCACGAAGAATATAATAATCCCAATCCCAAAGAAAGCAGGTGTTGACAGATGTGAAAATTATCAAACAATCAGTTTGATAAACCACAGCTGCAAAATACTAACGCAAATTCTTTACAGACGAATGGAAAAACTGGTAGAAACTGACCTCGGAGAAGATCAGTTTGGATTCCGTAGAAATACTGGAACACGAGAGGCAATACTGACCTTACGACTTATCTTAGAAAATAGATTAAGGAAAGGCAAACCTACATTTCTAGCATTTGTAGACTTAGAGAAAGCTTTTTACAATGTTGACTGAAATACTCTCTTTCAAATTCTGAAGGTGGCAGGGGTAAAATACAGGGAGCGAAAGGCTATTTACAATTTGTACAGAAACCAGATGGCAGTTATAAGAGTCGAGGGGCATGAAGGGGAAGCAGTGGTTGGGAAGGGAGTGAGACAGGGTTGTAGCCTCTCCCCGATGTTATTCAATCTGTATATTGAGCAAGCAGTGAAGGAAACAAAAGAAAAATTCGGAGTAGGTATTAAAATCCATGGAGAAGAAATAAAAACTTTGAGGTTCGCCGATGACATTGTAATTCTATCAGAGACAGCAAAGGACCTCGAGGAGCAATTGAACGAAATGGACAGTGTCTTGAAGGGAGGATATAATATGAACATCAACAAAAGCAAAACGAGGATAATAGAATGTAGTCAAATTAAATCGGGTGATGCTGAGGGAATTAGATTAGGAGATGAGACACTTAAAGTAGTAAAGGAGTTTTGCTATTTGGGGAGCAAAATAACATGATGATCGAAGTAGAGAGGATATAAAATGTACACTGGCAATGGCAAGGAAAGCGTTTCTGAAGAAGAGAAATTTGTTAACATCGAGTATAGATTTAAGTGTCAGGAAGTCATTTCTAAAAGTATTTGTATGGAGTGTAGCCATGTATGGAAGTGAAACATGGACGATAAATAGTTTGGACAAGAAGAGAATAGAAGCTTTCGAAATGTTGTGCCGCAGAAGAATGCTGAAGATTAGATGGGTAGATCACATAACTAACGAGGAAGTATTGAATAAGATTGGGGAGAAGAGAAGTTTGTGGCACAACTTGACCAGAAGAAGGGATCGGTTGGTAGGACGTGTTCTGAGGCATCAAGGGATCACCAGTTTAGTATTGGAGGGTAGCGTGGAGGGTAAAAATCGTCGAGGGAGACCAAGAGATGACTACACTAAGCAGATTCAGAAGGATGTATGTTGCAGTAGGTACTGGGCGATGAAGAAGCTTGCACAGGATAGAGTAGCATGGAGAGCTGCATCAAACCAGTCTCAGGACTGCAAGACCACCACACATCATGTCGTTTTTGGAAACCCAGTCTACTCTGTAGGAATCAACATGGATTCCGGAAACAGCGATCGTGTGAGACCCAACTCGCTTTATTTGTTCATGATACCCAGGAAATATTAGATACAGGCTTCCAGGTAGATGCTATTTTCCTCCACTTCCGGAAGGCGTTCGATTCAGTTCCGCACTGTCGCGTGATAAACAGAGTAAGAGCCTACGGAATATCAGACCAGCTGTGTGGCTGGATTGAAGAGTTTTTAGCAAACAGAACACAGCATGTTGTTATCAATGGAGAGACGTCTACAGACGTTAAAGTAACCTCTGGCGTGCCACAGGGGAGTGTTATGGGACCATTGCTTTTCACAATATATATAAATGACCTAGTAGATAGTGTCGGAAGTTCCATGCGGCTTTTCGCGGATGATGCTGTAGTATACAGAGAAGTTCCAGCATTAGAAAATTGTAGCGAAATGCAGGAAGATCTGCGGCGATAAGGCACTTGGTGCAGGGAGTGGCAACTGACCCTTAACATAGACAAATGTAATGTATTGTGAATACATAGAAAGAAGGATCCTTTATTGTATGATTATATGATAGCGAAACAAACACTGGTAGCAGTTACTTCTGTAAAATATCTGGGAGTATGCGTGCAGAACGGTTTGAAGTGGAATGATCATATAAAATTAATTGTTAGTAAGGCGGGTACCAGGTTGAGATTCATTGGGAGAGTCCTTAGAAAATGTAGTCCATCAACAAAGGAGGTGGCTTACAAAACACTCGTTCGGTCTATACTTGAGTATTGCTCATCAGTGTGGGATCCGTACCAGGTCCGGTTGACAGAGGAGATACAGAGGATCCAAAGAAGAGCGGCGCGTTTCGTCACAGGGTTATTTGGAAACCGTGATAGCGTTACGGAGATGTTTAGCAAACTCGAGTGGAAGACTCTGCAAGAGAGGCGCTCTGCATCGCGGTGTAGCTTGCTGTCCAGGTTTCGAGAGTGTGCGTTTCTGGATGAAGTGTCTAATATATTGCTTCCCCCTTTTTATACCTCCCGAGGAGATCACGAATGTGAAATTTGAGAGATTAGAGCGCGCACGGAGGCTTTCTTACATTCGTTCTTCCCGCGAACCATACGCGACTGGAACAGAAAAGGGAGGTAATGACAGTGGCGCGTAAAGTGCCCTCTGCCACACACCGTTGGGTGGCTTGCGGAGTATAAATGTAGATGTACGAAATACCTATTTGGCCTACGGCAAGCAAAAAACTTTACGTTAGGATATAATTTCACATTTCATTTATACGCTCCAGATTCTCAAGCACGAAGCCGAAAAGTAGTAGAATGAAATTTTTGTATAAATTTGGAATCATCTTATTCTTCCATAATTCGTTTTGGTGTCCCCGTTTCTTCTCCTTCCTCGTTCTAACAAACAGTCTTGTCATCACTAATTCTGTAGGTACTCCTACTACTGTCAAATCTCGTTCTCCGGTTAACTTCACTAACCCTGCCACAATCACCGGTTTAGTTATCCAGATTATTCTCCGGTTAGGCGTTATTACGTGTTCGTACAATGCGTTTTCTGCGCTACTCCCAGAATGGAACTTAAGCGGCTGCTAGCCGGGGACTACACTGGCCCTGTCTAGTGGAGCGATCTGTCCAAAAAATTCCTGTCAAAATTTCACTTTCTTGGATACACTGAGAAGATAATACGTAATCTTCCTTACCTGTTCTGGGATAGCCCCGTCCCGTTTTGTCTGCAGGAAAGTTTATTTCTAGATGTGACGAGGATTCCCCTGGCAGAGACTTCACCTACACTATGCACGCATTAAAAAAATCAACTTATAATTCATTCAGAAATCAACTTAGAACGTGTTCAAAAACCAGAAGGGGTGCGTTTCAAAACTATATGAATAATCGATAGATCGACGTGCGCTGCTTTGTGAAACAAGGTTTTCCTCTCAGGAATATGAATTTGCCCCCTCCCCCCGAAATTGCCGCCCGGTTCAGATACCCCGGTTTGCCCTCACTCCCCACTAGATCAGCGTCTGCTGCACACGCCTGAATCTGGCAGCTTTTTTTTCTTTTTTCTGAATTTTATTTTTATTTTTATTGTTGTTATGTTATTATTTTTTTGTTTTTGTTTAGTTTTGTTGTGTCATTGATCAGAGGCCTTCTGCGCCCCGCTGGTAATATGTTGAGTCACGTCTTCTCGAAATTGATGTGTTCTGTGCAGAAATGTTCATTGGTTCAAACAGGAAACGTTCTTCTCTCTTGGCTTAACACATTCCAGCTGCTAGGCGGGTCGTGGAAAGCACTCCCAAGGAAGTTCGAGAAAAATTGTCTGTATTTTGGGTGACGGACAACGACATAATGACGGTCATTGAGCTATGTCCAAAAATCGAGTACAGAGTCTACAGTTTGTCCAAATAGATAGTGAATGGCATGTCCGCGAATCCAATTCACAGCATTGGTCTTTGTCCGAGGAAAATATTCACGATCCGGAAATAATAATGAAAGGGGAGTAATCCGATCCGGAATGTCCCGCGTTAGAAAAGCGACAATAAGACGAATGAAGTGCCAAACCTCCGCCGCCGGTCCGCAAACAAACCGATGTTCATCACTGTCTGGGACTCCACACGTGGAACTGAGAGGTGATTGGGCGGGGCGCTGCAGTGAAATTTTTCCGGGTACCGTGTGGCTGGTTGCTGCTACTGCTGCTTATGCTCGGTTTCCACTAGGAAGTTATTGCAGCAATTTACTTGTGTGGAGGAACTTGCCGCGCGAGTTGCGAGTGTAAACATATCGCCAAGTCGACTTGTGACTGCAGCAATTCATTGCGGAAGTGACTTGCTGCACGTTTTCCGCTTCCAGTGTGAACACCACGCAAGAATTATCTGCAAGTAACTTGCAGCTTTTAGGATTTATTTCTATTTCCTGCAAGTAGGAATCGCAAGTTATAGTAAGTATGCCATCTGCATAACACTCATATTTAACATTTTACTTAATGTATGACATCCACTGCGGCGACTACAGCCGTTATGAAATAAAAGAATTGTAATCGCAGTTGCGAATATGGGCTACCATCAACTCTTTAATGGAATGATGACAGGGAGAATTTGTCCCCGCTTATTGCGAGCGCTAACCTTACTATTTGGCTATCTGCGCGCGCTTCTAAACCAGGCGGAAACTTCTATATGCTGTGAAACATGTGTTTACAACCTGTACTCGAACATCCAATATGTACGAGGCGTGTTTTTTAAGCAAGTACCGCTTTGAAATTAAAAAAAAAAGACGTTCTAAGATATCTCAATATTTTATTTTTACATGAAAGCCTGTATCTTAATCTACGCACTGACGCCATTACAGTCTGATTCTTCCTTATTTACGTTGTGTACCGAGTGTTTAAGATGCCTCCGATAATCGTGAGTCAAGCCGTCTGTGAAGTACGGGCTGTTATAAGATTTCTTAGTGCTAAAGGCCTAAAAGCGATCGATATTCATCGTGAGATCTGTGCAGTTTACGCAGAAAACATTATGAGTGATGGAATGGTAAGAAAGTGGGTGAGAGCGTTTAAAGGTGGCCGCTCAAATGTGCACGATGAACAACGGAGTGGGCGTCCTTCGGCCGTTAATGAAAGTTTGGTGCAGGAAATGGACAATGTTGTTGTTGTTGTGGTCTTCAGTCCTGAGACTGGTTTGATGCAGCTCTCCACACTACTCTATCCTGTGCAAGCTTCTTCATCTCCCAGTACCTACTGCAACCTACATCCTTCTGAATCTGCTTAGTGTAGTCATCTCTTGGTTTCCCTCTACGATTTTTACCCTCCACGCTGCCCTCCAATGCTAAATTTGTGATCCCTTGATGCCTCAAAACATGTCCTACCAACCGATCCCTTCCTCTAGTCAAGTTGTGCAACAAACTTCTCTTCTCCCCAATCCAATTCAATACCTCCTCATTAGTTACGTCATCTATCCACCTTATCTTCAGCATTCTTCTATAGCACCACATATCGAAAGCTTCTATTCTCTTCTTGTCCAAACTAGTTATCGTCCATGTTTCACTTCCATACATGGCTACACTCCAAACAAATACTTTCAGAAACGACTTCCTGATACATAAATCTATATTCTATGTTAACAAATTTCTCTTCTTCAGAAACGCTTTCCTTGCCATTGCCAGTCTACATTTTATATCCTCTCTACTTCGACCATCATCAGTTATTTTACTTCCTAAATAGCAAAACTCCTTTACTACTTTAAGTGTCTCATTTCCTAATCTAATTCTCTCAGCATCACCCGATTTAATTTGACTACATTCTATTATCCTCGTTTTGCTTTTGTTGATGTTTATATTATATCCTCCCTTCAAGACACTGTCCATTTCGTTCAATTGCTCCTCCAGGTCCTTTGCTGTCTCTGACAGAATTACAATGTCATCGGCGAACCTCAAAGTTTTTACTTCTTCTCCGTGATTTTTAATACCTACTCCAAATTTTTCTTTTGTTTTCTTTACTGCTTGCTCAATATACAGATTGAATAACATCGGGGAGAGGCTACTACCCTGTCTCACTCCCTTCCCAACCACTGCTTCCCTTTCATGCCCCTCGACTCTTATAACTGCCATCTGGTTTCTGTACAAATTGTAAATAGCCTTTCGCTCCCTGTACTTTACACCTGCCACCTTCAGAATTTGAAAGAGAGTGTTCCAGTCAACATTGTCAAAACCTTTCTCCAAGTCTACAAATGCTAGAAACGTAGGTTTGCCTTTTCTTAATCTTTCTTCTAGGATAAGTCGTAAGGTCAGTATTGCCTCACGTGTTCCAACATTTCTACGGAATCCAAACTGATCCTCCCCGAGGCCCGCATCTACCAGTTTTTCAATTCGTCTGTAAAGAATTCGCGTTAGTATTTTGCAGCTGTGACTTATTAAACTGATACTTCGCTAATTTTCACATCTGTCAACACCTGCTTTCTTTGGGATTGGAATTATTATATTCTTCTTGAAATCTGAGGGTATTTCGCCTGTTTCATACATCTTGCTCACTAGATGGTAGAGTTTTATCAGGACTGGCTCTCCCAAGGCCGTCAGTAGCTCCAATGGAATGTTGTCTACTCCGGGGGCCTTGTTTCGACTCAGGTCTTTCAGTGGTCTGTCAAACTCTTCACGCAGTATCTTATCTCCCATTTCATCTACATCCTCCTCCATTTCCATAATATTGTCCTCAAGTACATCGCCCTTGTATAGACCCTCTACATACTCCTTCCGTCTTTCTGCTTTCCCTTCTTTGCTTAGACTGGGTTGCCATCTGAGCTCTTGATATTCATACAAGTGGTTCTCTTCTCTCCAAAGGTTTCTTTAATTTTCCTGCAGGCAGTATCTATCTTACCCCTAGTGAGATAAGCTTCTACATCCTTACATTTGTCCTCTAGCCATCCCTGCTTAGCCATTTTGCACTTCCTGTCGATCTAATTTTTGAGACGTTTGTATTCCTTTTTGCCTGATTTATTTACTGCATTTTTATATTTTCTCGTTTCATCAATTAAATTCAATATTCCTTCTGTTACCCAAGGATTTCTAGCAGCCCTCGTCTTTTTACCTACTTGATCCTCTGCTGCCTTCACTACTTCATCCCTCAGAGCTACCCATTCTTCTACTACTGTGTTTCTTTCCCCCATTCCTTTCAATTGTTCCCTTATGCTCTCCTTGAAACTCTGTACAACCTCTAGTTCTTTCAGCTTGTCCAGATCCCATGTCCTTAAATTCCCACCTTTTTGCAGTTTCTTCAGTTTTAATCTACAGGTCATAACCAATAGATTGTGGTCAGAGTCCACATCTGCCCTTGGAAATGTTCTACAATTTAAAACCTGATTCCTAAATCTCTGTCTTACCATTATATAATCTATCTGATGCCTTTGAGTATCTCCAGGATTCTTCCATGTATACAACCTTCTTTTATGATTCTTGAACCAAGTGTTAGCTATGATTAAGTTAAGTTCTGTGCAAAATTTTACCAGACGGCTTCCTCTTTCATTTCTTAGCCCCAATCCATATTCACCCACTATGTTTCCTTCTCTCCCTTTTCCTACTGACGAATTCCAGTCACCCATGACTATTAAATTTTCGTCTCCCTTCACTACCTGAATAATTTCTTTTATCTCATC
Source organism: Schistocerca gregaria (assembly GCF_023897955.1). Classification (NCBI taxonomy): domain Eukaryota; kingdom Metazoa; phylum Arthropoda; class Insecta; order Orthoptera; family Acrididae; genus Schistocerca; species Schistocerca gregaria. The sequence goes on along the minus strand of NC_064930.1, from coordinate 109,489,625 downwards.
ATACATTTCATCAATTTCTTCATCATTTGCAGAGGTAGTTGGCATATAAACACGTACTACTGTAGTAGGCATGGGCTTCGTGTCTATCTTGGCCACAATAATGAGTTCACTATGCTGTTTGTAGTAGCTTACCCGCACTCCTATTTTTTATTCATTATTAAACCTACTGCTGCATTACCCCTATTTGATTTTGTATTTGTAATCCTGTATTCACCTGGCCAAAAGTCCTGTTCCTCCTGCCACCGAACTTCGCTAATTCCCACTATATCTAACTTTAACCTATCCATTTCCCTTTTTAAAATTTCTAACCTACCTGCCCGATTAAGGGATCTGACATTGCACGCTCCGATCCGTAGAACGCCAGTTTTCTTTCTCCTGATAACGACGTCCTCCTGAGTAGTCCCCGCCCGGAGATCCGAATGGGGGACTATTTTACCTCCGGAATATTTTACCCAAGAGGATGCCATCATCATTTAATCATACAGTAAAGCTGCATGTCCTCGGGAAAAATTACGGCTGTAGTTTCCCCTTGCTTTCAGCCGTTCGCAGTACCAGCACAGCAAGGCCGTTTTGGTTAATGTTGCAAGGCCAGATCAGTCAATCATCCAGACTGTTGCTCCTGCAACTACTGAAAAGGCTGCTGCCCCTCTTCAGGAACCACACGTTTGTCTGGCCTCTCAACAGATACCCCTCCGTTGTGGTTGCACCTACTGTACGACTATCTGTATCGCTGAGGCACGCAAGCCTCCCCACCAACGGCAAGGTCCATGGTTCATGGGGGGGAAATGGACAATAAGGTGAGAGAAAGCAGACGGTTTAAGATTTCCTCCTTTCGGGATGACTTTGTAATGTTTCTCGTAGTGTTTTATACGGCACTGTGACCGAGCACTCGAATTACCGAAAATTGTGCGCACGTTGGGTACCGAAACTGTTGACGGATGTGCACAAAACCAAACGTTTAGACAGTGGATTGACATTCCTTGAGCGGTACCACAACGACGGTGAGGATTTCTTAAGCCAAACTGTTACGGGCGATGAAACGTGGGTGGCCTACGTCACACCAGAATCAAAGCAACAGTCCGTGGAAGTTGAGCAAGGGCATCGTTTTGCTACAAGACAATGCCCGTCCGCATGTGGCGAGTCGGACCAAAGACCTCATCACATCTTTTCGATGGGAAACCCTAGGTCATCCTCCGTACAGCCCCGATCTTGGGCCCAATGACTACCATCTGTTCCTGCACTTGAAGAAACACCTGGGCGGTCAGCGTCTTCGAGACGATGACGAAGTCAAAACGGTGGCAGTGCAATGGTTAACAAGTCAAGCGGCAGACTTCTATGAGGAGGCTATTCAAAAACTGGTACAACGTTATGACAAGTGCCTCAATATTGACGGAAATTATGTAGAAAAGTAGATTAAGGTACAGGCTTTCATGTAAAAATTAAATTATTGCGATATCTAGGCTCGTCTTTTTTTAATTTCAAAACAGTACTTACTGAAAACGACACGCCTCGTATATTCCTGTACATGCGAGACATTGTACTTGAAAATCGCTTGAACTTTCCACCATCATTCGGAATAGCTCAGGCACTCCAGTATTGTATTTATCCGCCGACACCGGGCAAACGACATTCAAGTAAAACGTCTCACCTGCGCGGGAACATACATACTTGATGTACGTGTACAGGTTGTAGACACATTCTTGACGGTGTGTGGAAGTTTTTTTGTGGCTGTGAGTCCTATTCGGGCAACCAAATGGTAAGCTGACAGCTCGCGATAAGCTGCAAATCCGAGTTCGGGGCCCGGTCCGGTACATATTTTCAGTATCATCATTTTATTAAACAGCTGATGATAGTGTATATTCGCAGTTGCTAATAGGGTAATGTGGGGTAAATCCGACCTAGTCATTTCTTTTGGATATAAAACGCTTATCCGAGGTCGGATCTGAACGTTATATACGTTAAATTACAGGTAATATAAAGGAGCAACTGTTTGCAAAATATTTTTGTTATACCATCAATAGTTTTTGAGATATCCGTATTTTAAGAAACGACCATTTTTGTCATTTGCAAATATCGTGGGGTAAATCCGACCCCTATATGTTTGGCTGATTTTGCACATAAATAGTTCTAAATGAACGTTTCTTTTTGGGGGGGGGGAAATGATGGTAAGCAATTATGTTTTTTATATAAATGAACAAAATGTATTCAAAGAATAACAATGTTTAGAGTACTAAATGTACTGGTAAGATAAATGAATGTAAATTTTAATTGAAAAAATATGGTATCATTGCACGGCGGTGCAACAGCAATGTCGATCTTGGAAAGTTAAAATCATGTGCGACAGCTCGTAAAGACATTCCCATCTGCACTGCAGCAACTGCTCCGCGACTATCGTATTGACTGCGTTTTGTCGTTTTTCGTTTGTAATGTCGTTCCATTTTCCTAAAAATAAATAAAAATTCGATTTGTTACCATAAGTAAATAATTCCATACGCATAAACGTTAAAAATATGCTGTCGGATTTACCCTACCATTTAGCAGTCGGATTTATCCCACCATCCTATTTTTCATTTAACACACATAGAAACAATTTACATGAAAATTCCAACAAAATCGGTACGTACAGTGAATAGCTCACTAAATGCACTACAAAATAACTTACCGTTTGTTTTCCGATCGTTTTATTCAATAAGGTAAATGTAGTGATGCAATTTGCAAAACAATTAAATTGAAACAATCGAAAACACACTTGTTGTCTTTTGAGTGTCTAAATGTCAAATGCAGCAAAGCTGTCAAGCTGACATTTTCTTTATTTCGAATGCTCTGTATGGTAACACAAATGCGAAATCGCTCTGGTCTGCCGTTTCTCACAAATAGAGGGCGGTCGTGTTTACCCACACGGTCTGATTTACCCCACTGAATGTATCAAAAAGAATATGTTGGGAAGGGTGTGAGACAGGGTTGTAGCCTCTGCCCCATGCTATTCAATCTGTATATTGAGCAAGCAGTGAAGGAAACAAAAGAAAAATTTGGAGTAGGTATTAAAATACATGGAGAAGAAACAAAAACTTTGAGGTTCGCCGATGACACTGTTATTCTATCAGAGACAGGAAACGACTTGGAAGAGCAATTGAACGGAATTGACAGTGTCTTGAAAGGAGGATATAAGATGAACATAAACAAAAGCAAAACGACGATAATAGAATGTAGTCGAATTAAATCGGGTGATGCTGAGGAAATTAGATTAGGAAATGAGACACTTAAAGTAGTAAAGGAGTTTTGCTATTTGGGGAGCAAGTTAACTGATGATGGTCGAAGTAGAGAGGATATAAAATGTACACTGGCAATGACAAGGAAAGCGATTCTGAAGAAGAAAAATTTGTTAACATAGAGTGTAGATTTAAGTGTCAAGAAGTGGTTTCTGAAAGTATTTGTATGGAGTGTAGCCATGTATGGAAGTGAAACATGGGCGATAAATAGTTTGGACAAGAAAAGAGAATGAAATGTGGTGCTACAGAAGAATGCTGAAGATTAGATGGGTAGATCACGTTACTGATGAGGATATATTGAAAAGGATTGGGGAGAAGTTTGTGGTACAACTAGACTAGAAGAAGGGATCGGTTGGTATGACTTGTTCTGAGGCATCAAGGGATCACAAATTTAGCATTGGAGGGAAGCGTGGAGGGTAAAAATCGTAGAGGGAGACCAAGAGATGAATACACTAATCAGATTCAGAAGGCTGTAGGCTGCAGTAGGTACTGGGAGATGAAGCAGCTTGCACAGGACTGAAGACCACAACGACAACAAGTGAACAACGCACTTTGGGAAGAGCGAACTCTCGAGTTTTACATGGTTCCTGCTAGGTATCAGCAGTGTACGTCCACTTCAGTCCTAATGAAAATGGTGTCGGGACAACAAAGGTGTTTTGTGTTCTACGTTTTGCGCAGTGCAAGTCAGCGGGACTTTCGTACTAGGTATGGTGTGGATCCTGCTACAGCACACAGCATTAGACGATGGCATGAACAATTCCGAGGCCGGCCGTTGTGGCCGAGCGGTTCTAGGCGCTTCAGTCTGGAACCGCGCGACCGCTACGGTCGCAGGTTGGAATCCTGCCTCGGGCATGGATGTGTGTGATGTCCTTAGGTTAGTTAGGTTTAAGTAGTGCCAAGTTACACAGGGTGTTACAAAAAGGTACGGCCAAACTTTCAGCAAACATTCCTCACACACAACACCGAGCGAGGTGGCGCAGTGGTTAGCACACTGGACTCGCATTCGGGAGGACGACGGTTCAATCCCGTCTCTAGCCATCCTGATTTAGGATTTCCGTGATTTCCCTAAATCATTTCAGGCAAATGCCGGGATGCCTCCTTTGAAAGAGCACGGCCGATTTCCTTCCCAATCCTTCTCTAACCCGAGCTTACGCTCCGTCTCTAATGACCTCGTTGTCGACGGGACGTTAAACACTAACCACCACCACCACCACCACCACCTCACACACAGGTAAAGAAAAGATGTTATGTGGACATGTGTCCGGAAACGCTTACTTTCCATGTTAGAGCTCATTTTAGTTTCGTCAGTATGTACTGTACTTACTCGATTCACCGCTAGTTGGCCCAACTGAAGGAAGGTAATGCTGACTTCGGTGCTTGTGTTGACATGCGACTCATTGCTCTACAGTACTAGCATCAAGCACATCAGTACGTAGCATCGACAGGTTAGTGTTCATCACGAACGTGGTTTTTGCAGTCAGTGCAATGTTTACAAATGCGGAGTTGGCAGATGCCCATTTGATGTACGGATTAGCACGGGGTAATAGCATTGGCGCGGTACGTTTGTATCGAGACTGATGTCCAGAACGGAGGTGTCCCGACAGGAAGACGTTCGAAGCAATTGATCGGCGTCTTAGGGAGCACGGAACATTCCAGCCTATGATTCGCGACTGGGGAGTATCTAGAACGACGAGGACACCTGCAATGGACGAGGCAATTCTTCGTGTAGTTGACGATAACCCTAATGTCAGCGTCAGAGAAGTTGCTGCTGTACAAGGTAACGTTGACCACGTCACTGTATGGAGAGTGATACGGGAGAACCAGTTGTTTCCGTACCGTGTACAGCGTGTGCAGGCACTATCAGCAGCTGATTGCCCTCCACGAGTATACTTCTGCGAATGGTTCATCCAACAATGTGCGACTCCTCATTTCAGTGCAAATGTTCTCTTTACGGATGAGGCTTCATTCCAACGTGATCAAATCGTAAATTTTCACAATCAACATGTGTGGGCTGACGAGAATCCGCACGTACTTGTGCAATCACGTCATCAACACAAATTTTCTGTGAACGTTTGGGCAGGCATTGTTGGTATTGTCTCGATTGGGCCTCATGTTCTTCCACCTACGCTCAATGGAGCACTTTATCACGATTTCATACGGGATACTCTACCTGTGCTGCTAGAACGTGTGCCTTTACAAGTACGACACAACAAGTGGTTCATGCACGATGGAGCTCCTGCACATTTCAGTCCAAGTGTTCGTACGCTTCTCAACAACAGATTCGGCGACCGACGGATTGGTAGAGGCAGACCAATTCCACGCTCTCCTGACCTCAACCCTCTTGACTTTAATTTACGGGGGCATTTGAAACCTCTTGTCTACGCAACCCCGGTGCCAAATGTAGAGACTCTTCGTGCTCGTATTGTGGACGGCTGTGATACAATACGCCATTCTCCAGGGCTGCATCAGCGCATCAGGCATTCCGTGCGACGGAGGGTGGATGCACGTATCCTCGCTAACGCAGGACATTTTGAACATTTCCTGTAACAAAGTGTTTGAAGTCACGCTGGTACGTTCTGTTGCTGTGTGTTTCCATTCCATGATTAATGTGATTTGAAGAGAAGTAATAAAATGAGCTCTAACATGGAAAGTAAGCGTTTCCGGACACATGTGCACATAACATATTTCTTTCTTTGTTGTGTGAGGAGTGTTTCCTGAAAGTTCGGCCGTACCTTTTTGTAACACCCTGTAGAGGACTGATAACCTCAGATGTTAAGTCCCAGAGTGCTCAGGGCCATTTGAACCATTTGAACAATTCCGAAAAACAGGTTGTTTGTGCCAAGGCATGTCCCCGGGCCGTCCCCGAGTGTCTGACACAGACGTCGAACGCATCCGCCACAGTTTCACAAGGAGTCCGCAGAAATCCGTTCCCCGTGCAGCTCGACAGCTCAGCATGACCCCGATGTTCGTTTGGCGTGTGTTGCGTTGACGTTTACACATGAAACCGTACAAAATTCAGCTGCTGCAAGCTCTCCGTAAAGGTGAAAAAAAAAAACGAATTGTGGAATACTGTAATTTCGTTCTTCCACGCTTAGTGTTTAGTGACGCGGCAACATTCCATTTAGATGGAAAGGTGAACCGTCATAAAGTGAGAATATGGGGTACGGAACAACAACGTGAAGTTCTATAACATGAAAGGGACTCTTCAAAATTTATTTACACATTTTATTGACACATAGGCGGATTCAGAAAATATCGTTCTTGTGAAACAAAACTAGCTCTTCATACTCCTGAAGTAATAAGTGCTATCGACAGGGGATATCAAACTGATTCCATATTTTTAGATTTCCAGAAGGCTTTCGACACCGTCCTTCATTCACAAGCGTCTTCTAATCAAACTGCGTGCCTACGGAGTATCGCCTCAGTTGTGAGACTGGATTGGTGATTTCCTGTAAACAATGCTCGTAGTAGTAGACGGAAAGTCATCGAGTAAAACAGAAGTAATATCCAGCGTTCCCCAAGGAAGTGTTATAGGCCCTCTATTGTTCCTGATCTATATTAACGACATAGGAAACAATCTGAGTAGCTGTCTTAGATTGTTTGCAGATGATGCTGTCATTTACCGTCTTGTAAAATCATCAGATGATCAAAACGACTCGCAAAATGATTCAGATAAGATATCTGTATGGTGCGAAAAGCGGCAATTGACCCTGAATAAAGAAAAGTGCGAGGTTATTCACAAGAGCACTAAAACAAAACCACTAAATTTCGATTACGCGGTAAGTCACACAAATCTGAGGGCTGCCAACTCAACTAAATACTTAGGGATTACAATTACAAATAACCTAAATTGGAACGATCACATAGATAATATTGTGAGTAGAGCAAACCTAAGACTGCGATTCATTGTCAGAACACTTGGAAGGTGCAACAGGTCTACTAAAGAGACTGCTTACACCACGCGTGTCCGCCCTATTCTGGAATACTGCTGTGCGGTGTGGGATCCGCATCAGGTGGGACTGACGGATGACATCGAAAAAAAAAACAAAGAAGGGCAGCTCGTTTTGTATTATCGCGAAATAGGGGAGATAGTGCCACAGACATGATACGTGAATGGCAGTGACAATCATTAAAACAAAGGCGTTTTTCGTTGCGAAGCGATCTTCTCACGAAATTTCTATCACCAGTTTTCTCTTTCGATTGCGAAAACATTCTGTTGGCACCCACCTACATTGGGAGGAATGATCATCAGGATAAATAAGAAAAATCAGGGCTCGCATGGAAAAATTTAAGTGCTCGTTTTTCCCGCGTGCCGTTCGAGAGTGGAACGGTAGAGTGACAGCATGAAGTGGTTCACTGAACTCTCTGCCAGGCACTTTATTGTGAATAGCAGATTAATCACGTAGATGTAGATGTGTTTTGCGCAGTTTCATACTAAAAGGTGTATGGTCCATTTTTCTTTATCGAGAAAACTGTTACAGGAATCACGTATCTCAACATACTTCAGAATTTCTTTTGCCACAGTTAAAGACTGATTCGAACGATTTTTTTTACGAACAGGATGGGGCACCGCCACACTAGCAACTGGAAGTGCGGGAATTTTTAAATCAAGGGATTACTGAACGACGGATCGGTCGGATTGGATCAAATAATTCGGCCTTACATTACTGGCTTCCAATGTCACCGTTCTTGCAGTATGTGATTATTTCTTGCGGAGCCGCCCGGTGTGGCCGTGCGGTTCTAAGCGCTTCAGTCTGGAACCGCGTGACCGCTACGGTCGCAGGTTCGAATCCTACCTGGGGCATGGATGTGTGTGATGTCCTTAGGTTAGTTAGGTTTAAGTAGTGCTAAGTCTAGGGGACTGATGACCTCAGTAGTTAAGTCCCATAGTGCTCAGAGCCATTTGACCCATATTTATTTCTTGCGAGCGTTTATAAAAGAGTCTGATTATGTGCCTCCGTTACCAACAACAATGAATGAACTGAGACAAAGCATAACAGCAGCTGTGGAAGCTGTCATTCAAGACACGCATGCTGCAGTGTGAGAACAATTCGAATATCACATTGACATATGCCATGCATTTTAGGGAGAGCATATTGAATTCCTATGAAAAGGTAAGAAAAAAAATTTTCATTGGTTTCACAAATAAAGACATGCCAAATCGGATGATTCTTTTAGATCCAACCTGATACAATAGCTCCCTACTTAGCAATCATATACAACAGCTAGCTCACCGATAGATGTGTACCTACAGATTGGAAAATTGCGCAGGTCGCACCAGTGTTTAAGAAGGGTAGTAGGAGTAATCCATCTAACTACAGACCTATATCATTAACGTCGGTTTGCAGTAGGGTTATGAGCATATACTGTATTCAAACATTATGAATCACCTCGAAGAAAACGATCTATTGATACGTAATCAGCATGGTTTCAGAAAACATCGTTCTTGTCCAACGCAGCTAGCTCTTTATTCGCACGAAGTAATGGCCGCTATCGACATGGGATCTCAAGTTGATTCCGTATTTCTAGATGTACGGAAAGCTTTTGACACCGTTCCTCACAAGCGACTTTTAATCAAGCTGCAGGCCTATGGGGTACCGTCTCAGTTGTGCGACTGGATTCCTGATTTCCTGTCAGGAAGGTCGCAGTTCTTAGTAATAGACGGCAAATCATCGAGTAAAACTGAAGTGATATCAGGTGTTCCCCAGGGAAGCGTCCTGGGACTTCTGCTGTTCCTGATCTATATAAATGACCTGGGTGACAATCTGAGCAGTTCTCTTAGGTTGTTCGCAGATGATGCTGTAATTTACCGTCTAGTAAGGTCATGAGAAGACCAGTATCAGTTGCAAAGCGATTTAGAAAAGATTGCTGTATGGTGTGGCACGTGGCAATTGACGCTAAATAACGAAAAGTATGAGGTGATTCACACGAGTTCCAAAAGAAATCCATTGGAATTCGATTACTCGATACATAGCACAATTCTCAAGGTTGTCAATTCAACTAAGTACCTGGGCGTTAAAATTACGAACAACTTAAGTTGGAAAGACCACATAGATAATATTGTGGGGAAGGCGAGCCAAAGGTTGCGTTTCATTGGCAGGACACTTAGAAGATGCAACAAGTCCACTAAAGAGACAGCTTACACTACACTCGCTCGTGCTCTGTTAGAATATTGCTGCGCGGTAGTCAACTAAAGAGACAGCTTACACTACACTCGTTCGTCCTCTATTAGAATATTGCTGCGCGGTGTGGGATCCTTACCAGGTGGGATTGACGGAGGACATCGAAAGGGTGCCAAAAGTGGCAGCTCGTTTTGTATTATCACGTAATAGGGGAGAGAGTGTTGCAGATATGATACGCGAATTGGGATGGAAGTCATTACAGCAAAGACGTTTTTCGTCGGGGCGAGATCTATTTTCGAAATTTCAGTCACCAACTTTCTCTTCCGAATGCGAAAATATTTTGTTGAGCCCAACCTACATAGGTAGGAATGATCATCAAAATAAAACAAGAGAAATCAGAGCCCGAACAGAAAGGTTTACGTGTTCGTTTTTCCCGCGCGCTGTTCGGGAGTGTAATGGTACAGAGATAGTATGATTGTGTTTCGATGAACCCTCTGCCAAGCACTTGAATGTCAATTGCAGAGTAGTCATGTAGATGTCGATGTGGATGTCGATGTATTTCTTGCATTCAAGGTTGTCCCAAGCACCAGCAAGGACAACGTACAGGTAACTGCCAGATGTTCATTCTCTTCAAAAACACGTTTCTGTGCATTATCGATTTTGGAATTATTCACCCATTGGTTTTATTACAGCGTTTACAAACGTTTCATTTCTACAACAATAATAACAATAATGGTAGTCTAAAAAAGATTTGCTTTTATTACCGAGCATGAGATAGGTTATGTGAAAAGAGGAGAGAGTGTTGTCTACTTGAAGACGCTGTATCTCCGAAGAAAATTAAATTAGGTGAGTGGACCAGCAGCAGTTCTTGACCTAGAAGTTACTGCTAACCAGGAAATAGATTAAAAACTGATATGCGACTGGTGAGGAGGGAAAACAATGCTTTGAAAAGAAGTAAGAAAGTCCTGTAAGCTGAGTGTCGGACGTATGTTGTGGAGATAAATCGATGTGCTTCTTTTAGATCTACATGATAACTCAGCATTTCGCAGTTAAGTGCCTGGCACAGAGTTCATGGGACCACCTTCAAGCTACGAGGGTAGGTCAATTATTATGCACAAAGTAATTATAAAATTTTATAGTAATCAAATAGTAAACTTACAAGAACATTATTTTTCGACACAGTCTCCTTGCGTTTCAACGCACTTGGGCCATTGCTGTACAAGCTTCCTGATGCCCTCATAAAAGAAGGTTCTCGGTTGAGCTGCGAGCCAGGAATGCACCCCCTCTTTGACTGCTTCACGCGAGCCAAATCGACGGCCTCTTAATGCCTGTTTGAGTGGACCAAACAGGTGATAGAAGAGGCAAGGTCGGCACTATAAGGAGGATGATCCAGTACTTCAAATTTGAGTTTCTGGAGCGTTTCAGCAGTGTGGACAGCAGTATGCGGACGGGGATTGTCGTGCAACAACGCAACACCTTTTGGCAGCAATTCTCGGCGTTTGCTTCGAACTGCAGGCCTTAGCCTGGCAGTAAGCATCTCACTGTAACGTAACACCGTTTATTGTTGTGCCCCTTTCCCCATAATGTTCCAGTACTGGACACTGTGCGACCCATAACACCGTAAGCATCAGTTGTCGTGAGGCCGGTTGGGGCTTGAACTTTTCCTTGCACGGCGAATTTGGATATTTCCGTTCCACACTCTGCCGTTTACTCTCCGGCTCGTAATGATGGATCCATGTTTCGCCACCAGTAATGATCGTGCCTAAGAAGCTGTCCCCTTCGTTACAATATCGATCCAAATGTTTTTTGCAGATGTCCAAGCGCGTTTCTTTATGCAACTGTGTGTGTTGTTTTGGGACCCATCTTGCACAGACTTTATGAAACCCAAGTCTGTTGTGGAAGATTTCGTAGGCAGAACCGAGACTAATTTGCAGACGATGTGCCACTTCGTCGATAGTTAATCGTTTGTCTAAGATAATCATTTCCCGTGAACGCTCAATGGTTTCTTCATTTGTGGCGGTAAACGGTCGGCCGGCTCCTTCATCGCGCGTAACACTTGTGCGACCATTTCGGAATTTTTCAATCCATTCGTAGACACTCCGTTGCAGCAAAGCGCTGTTCTCGTACTGTATCGTAAGTCTACGATGAATTTCGGCCCCTGATGCACATTCCGAGCACAAAAAACGGATGACTGAACGTTGCTCTTCTTTGGTGCAAATAGACAACAGAGCAGTCATGATTAACAGCACGGCAGCGAGAACGAAACTAATCTAGCATCTTGAAAATTGCAAAGATATAAAAAGTAAGTAAAGCATGCGTCATCAACGTCAAACGACAGTACCAAAATAAACAAAAATATAACAAAATTGCGGATAAAGGGAAAAACGAACACTTAGATCTTTACGTGCGAGTTCTGATTTCTCTTATTTTAATACGATGATCATTCCTCGTTACGTAGGTAGGCGCCAAAAAAATATTTTCACTCGGAGGAAAAAGTTGGTCATAGAAATTTCATCATATCCGTGGCACTCCCTATTTCGCGATAATACAAAACGAGTTGCCCTTCTTTGAATTTTTTTCGATGTGCATCATTACTAACTTTTCTACAAGAGCGTGTATACAATGTAAATGGCATATTACTATAAACATAGCTAGGGCTACTTTGGGTCTTCGGGTCGATACCACAATAAAGTGGGAGGAAATGGAACTGTCCAGGCTGTCATATTGAATGGACCTATATTTTTCCGTGGCTGCAGAGTTAATTTCACTCTGGACGTCGCTACTGGAAATTCTGGTAGTGGATGGTTTACCCTATCGATTGTTCGTTGTGAAAACGCCTCGCTTCCTGGACTTGAATCTTTTGCCAACCTACATGTCATAGTCTACAAGACGTGGCATTGTGATATCGACCCGAAGACCCAAAGCAGACCTAACTACGTTTATAGTAATATGTCATTTACATTGTATACACGCTCTTGTAGAAAAGTTAGTAATGATGAAAAAATACATGTATGGATGAAAGGTCTTGGTGTACTTGCTGTAAATGTAACTGGAGATATACTTTGTGCTACAATTATTAATGAAGTATGATTCTTGACTCCTGTAACCTGTAAGCGTACATCGCGAACCGGGGGCTCAAGAATGCAACAGTTTGAAAAAATCTGAAATCCACAGCGCGCAGCATTACTCCAGAAAAGGACGCACAAGCGTCGTATAGACAGTCCCTTGGCGTAAATAAACATATTACATTTTCTAAGAATTCTGTCAATAAGTCGCAGCCTTTGTTCGCTTTCCCCACAAAATTATCAATGACACCGTTCCAGTTTAAGTTATTGATAATTGTAATCCCTAAGCATTAAGTTGAATTGCCAGCCTTTAGAGTGGTGTGCTTCATCGTGTAGCAGGAATTTAACGGGTTACTTTAATAAGTCACGCTGTTGACTTAACACTTTTCATTATTTTGTGTAAGTTGCCAATTTTCTTCTGCAACGAAACGACAAATTAGAGATAATGTAAATAGCATTTTGTGTCAGTGTTTTACAGGCTACGAGAGTAATCCTGAAAGTAAAGTCTCCTATTTTTTTTATAATACTAGGGTAATCCTAAAAGTAAAGTCTCCTATTTTTTTATAAGTACATAGACCTGTTTATTTCTACAATGGTTTACATCAGTTTACAGCTTGAACATTTAGCTATTTTTCGACAGAATCACCATTTTAGTCGATGCATATTTTTAGACGCTCTGGCAGTTTTTGTATGCCCATGTCATACCAGCTCGCCGCCATCCTATTCAGAAAGTTATAAACCTCTTCTTGCACCTCGACGACGGGGCTGAATCGCTTTCCGGCCAAATGTTCTTTTAACCTAGGGAACAAATGATAATCAGGAATATATGATGGGTGGGTGATTATATTCCATTGAAACTGTTGCAGGAGAGCAACGGTTTGCCGAACGATGTGTGGGCGAGCGTTGCCACGGAGAATGTGTACGCCTTTGCTCAACATTCCTCTTCTCCGGTTCTGAATTGCCCGTTTGAGTTTTTCCAGAGTCTCACAGTACCTGTCAGCGTTAATTGTGGTCTCAGTGGACATGAAGTCGACCAACAATACCCCTTTCCGATCCCAAAAAACGGCTGTCACGACTTTACCGACAGACTGTGTTTGTTTGAATTTCCGCGGCTTTGGCGAAGAAGGATACCGCCACTGACGTGATTGTTGCTCGGTCTCAGGTGTAAAGTGGTATGCCCAGGTTTCGTAACCCGTGACAATTGAGTCCAGAAAGTTGCCCTGTTTGGCTGCAAGGCGGTGAAGAAATGCTTGGGAAGCATCAACTCGTTGCCCCATGTGGTCCTCAGTCAGCATGCGTGGAACCCATCTTGCACACACCTTCAGGTTCAATGTTTCCGTTAAAATTCTGCGAGCGGTGCTTCAAGAAACCTCAGGAACCGACGTGCAGAGATCGTCCAGGGTGACCGGCCGATCTTCATGCGTGCTTTGCTCAACCTTCAACACTGTTGCATCAGAAATTGACGGTCTCCCGCTCCTTTGTTCGTCGTCAATTTAGGTCCGACCAGCTGCCAACTCTCTACACCACTTATGCACATTATTGACATCCGTGCGCGACTCACCATACACTTCTACATCTACATCCGAGTGACTACTCTGCAATTCACATTTAAGTGCTTGGCAGAGGGTTCATCGAACCACAATCATACTATCTCTCTACCATCCCACTCCCGAACAGCGCGCGGGAAAAACGGACACCTAAACCTTTCTGTTCGAGCTCTGATTTCTCTTATTTTATTTTGATGTAGGTTGGGCCCAACCAAATATTTTTGCATCCGGAAGCGAAAATTGGTGACTGAAATTTCGTAAATAGATCTCGCCCCGACGAAAAACGTCTTTTCTTTAATGACTTCCATCCCAAATCGCGTATCATATCTACCACACTCTCTCCCCTATTACGTGATAATACAAAACGAGCTGCCCTTTTTTGCACACTTTCGATGTCCTCCGTCAATCCCACCTGGTAAGGATCCCACACCGCGCAGCAATATTCTAACAGAGGGCGAACGAGTGTAGTGTAAGCTGCCTCTTTAGTGGACTTGTTGCATCTTCTAAGTGTCCTGCCAATGAAACGCAACCTTTGGCTCGCCTTCCTCATAATATTATCTATATGGTCTTTCCAAATGAAGTTGTTCGTAATTTTAACACCCAGGTACTTATTTGAATTGACAGCCTTGAGAATTGTACTATTTATCGAGTAATCGAATTCCGACGGATTTCTTTTGGAACTCGTGTGAATCACCTCACACTTTTCGTTATTCAGTGTCAACTGCCACCTGCCACACCATACAGCAATCTTTCCTAAATCGCTTTGCAAATGATACTGGTCTTCGCATGACCTTACTAGACGGTAGATTAGAGCATCATCTGCGAACAACCTAAGAGAACTGCTCAGATTGTCACCCAGGTCATTTACATAGATCAGGAACAGCAGAGGTCCCAGGACGCTTCCCTGGGGAACACCTGATATCACTTCAGTTTTACTCCACGATTTGCCGTCTATTACTACGAACTGCGACCTTCCTGAAAGGAAACCACGAATCCAGTCGCACAACTGAGACGATACCCTATAGGCTCGCAGCTTGATTAGAAGTCGCTTGTGAGGAACTTCCCTCAATTGGCGATGGGTTTCAAACCGCGCAGTGCCCTTTGCGTTCAGAAACGGAATAACTGCGCGCATGTTTACACACAGTGCGTGAAGCACTCTTCATAACAGTGTGACCAACTGCCACACAAACAGAGTTCTTACTTTTGGGGTTACCCTAGTAGATTCGTTCCTTCGGTTCAGTCTCAGAGAAACGTCTTCCGCGTTCGGATTACATGACCGGTAATGACTCAATCTCTGTAATCTCCAGAGGTGGGCTCACTTCTCCTTCAATCGACTGGTGCAATAAAATAATGGGATATGGAGTGACATTTTACAGTCTTCATGGGCGACATTGTGCTAAGTGTCACGAACTGATACCAAAGAAAATTTCTACAATAACTTCAATATTTTCTAAACGCATCATAAAATAGTTTCTCTCTCTGCCGGGCCAAGAACTTTCATTAGAATAAGCTAAAACACGAAAAATAAAGTTGATGTAATTAACAATCTTCAATGGGAGCGCAGTAAGATGTTCTGGCTCTTGATATTACGCCTTTCAAGGTGGCTTTTATTATAGCAGGTAAGCGTTTATACAGGGTGGTCCAGTGATCGTGACCGGGCCAAATATCTCACGAAATAAGCGTCAAACGAAAAAACTACAATGAACGAAACTTGTCTAGCTTGAAGGGGGAAACCAGATGGCGCTATGGTTGGCCCGCTAGATGGCGCTGCCATAGGTCAAACGCATATAAACTATTTTTTTTTCAAATAGAAACCCCCATTTTTAGTACATATTCTTGTACTACGTGAAGAAATATGAATGTTTTAGTTGGACCACTTTTTTTTGTTTTTTGCTTTGTGACAGATGGCGTTGTAATAGTCATAAACATATGGATCACAAATTTAGGCGAACAGTTGGTAACAGGTAGGTTTTTTAAATTAAAATACAGAACGTAGGTACGTTTGAACACTTTACTTCGGTTGTTCCAATGTGATACACGTACCTTTGTGAACTTATCACTTCTGAGAACGCATGCTGTTACAGCGTCATTATCTGTAAATACCACATTAATGCAATAAATGCTCAAAATGATGTCCGTCAACATCAATGCATTTGGCAATACGTGTAACGACATTCCTCTCAACAGCGAGTGGTTCGCTTTCCGTAATGTTCGCACATGCATTGACAATGCGCTGACGCATGTTGTCAGGCGTTGTCGGTGGATCACGATAGCAAATATCCTTCAACTTTCCCCACAGAAAGAAATTGGGGGGACGTCAGATCCGGTGAACGTGCGAGCCACAGTATGGTGCTTTGACGACCAATCCACCTGTCATGAAATATCCTATTCAATACCGCTTCAACCGCACACGAGCTATGTGCCGCACATCCATCATGTTGGAAGAACATCGCCATTCTGTCATGCAGTGAAACATCTTGTAATAACATCGGTAGAACATTACGTAGAAAATCAGCTTACACTGCACCATTTAGATTGCCATCGATAAAATGGGGGCCAATTATCCTTCCTCCCATTATGCCGCACCATACATTAACCCGCCAAGGTCGCTGATGTTCCACTTGTCGCAGTCATCGTGGATTTTCCGTTGCCCAATAGCGCATATTATGCCGGTTTACGTTACCGCTGTTGGTGAATGACGCTTCGTCGCTAAATAGAACGCGTGCAAAAAATCTGTCTTCGTCCCGTAATTTCTCTTGTGCCCAGTGGCAGAACTGTACACGACGTTCAAAGTCATCGCCATGCAATTCCTGGGGCACAGAAATATGGTACGGGTGCAGTCCATGTTGATGTAGCATTATCAACACCGACGTTTTTGAGATTCCCGATTCTCGCGCAATTTATCTGCTACTGATGTGCGGATTAGCCGCGACAGCAGCTGAAACACCTACTTGGGCATCATCATTTGTTGCAGGTCGTGGTTGACGTTTCACATGTGGCTGAACACTTCCTGTTTCCTTAAATAACGTAACTATCCGGCAGACGGTCCAGACACTTGGATGATGTCGTTCAGGATACCGAGCAGCATACATAGCACATGCCCGTTGGACATTTTGATCACAATAGCCATACATCAACACGATATGGACCTTTTCCGCAGTTGGTAAACGGTCCATTTTAACACGGGTAATGTTACGTGATACCACGTACTTATACGTTTGTGACTATTACAGCCCCATCTATCACAAAGCGAAAAGAGGTCCAACTAAAACATTCATATTTGCTTACGTACTACACGAATATGTAATAAAAAATGGTGGTTCCTATTACAAAAACGCGCCATCTGGTTTCCCACCTCAAGCTGACGAGTTTTGTTCTTTGTAGTTTTTTCGTTTGACGCTTATTTCGTGAGATATTTGGCCAGGTCATTATCAATGGACCACCCTATATATTGTAGCACTAGATTGAAGCGATACTTAATAATGGGAGTCAGCGCTTAAAAACATAAATTCATGAGGTCGGCGTTAAAACTCTCACAGACCGCTGTAGTACAGTACATGTTCTCTCGCTGACGTCATACGCGTTAACCAATAGCAACGTAACCTGCCGAAATGCCAACATGACCTCAAAATGAGATCGACAGGAAGTGCAAATTGGCGAAGCAAGGATGGCTAGAGGACAAATGTAAGGATGTAGACGCTTATCTCACTAGGGGTAAGATAGATACTGCCTACAGGAAAATTAAAGAGAGCTTTGGAGAAAGGAGACCCACTTGCATGAATATCAAGAGCTCAGATGGAAACCCAGTTCTAAGCAAAAAAGGGAAAGCAAAGGTGGAAGGAGTATATAGAGGGTCTATACAGAGGCGATGTTCTTGAGGACAATATTATGGAAATGGAAGAGTATGTAGATGAAGATGAAATGGGAGATATGATACCGCGTGAAGGGTCGGACAGAGCACTGAAAGACCTGAGTCAAAACAAGGCCCCGGGAGTAGACAAAATTCCATTAGAACTACTGACAGCCTTGGGAGAGCCAGTCCTGACAAAACTCTACCATCTGGTGAGCAAGATGTATGAGACAGGCGAAATACCCTCAGACCTCAAGAGTAATATACTAATTGCAATCCCAAAGAAAGCAGGTGTTGACAGATGTGAAAATTACTGAGCAATCAGTTTAATAGGTCACAGCTGCAAAATACTAACGCGAATTTTTTACAAACGAATGGAAAAACTAATAGAAACCGACCTCGGGGAAGATCAGTTTGGATTCCGTAGGACTACTGGAACACGTGAGGCAATGCTGACACTTCGACTTATCTTAGAAGCTAGATTAAGGAAAGGCAAACCAACGATTCTAGCATTTGTAGATTTAGAGAAAGCTTTTGACAATGTTGAGTGGAATACTCTTTCAAATTCTAAAGGTGGCAGGGGTAAAATACAGGAGGGCGAAATGCTATTTACAATTTGTACAGAAACCAGATGGCAGTTATAAGAGTCGAGGGACATGAAAGGGAAGCAGTGGTTGGGAAGGGAGTGAGACAGGGTTGTACCCTATCCCAGATGTTATTCAATCTGTATATTGAGCAAGCAGTGAAGGAAACAAAAGAAAAATTCGGAGTATGTATTAAAATCCATGGAGAAGAAATAAAAACTTTGAAGTTCGCCGAGGAGGAGGCAGCAAACGACTTGGAAGAGCAGTTGAACGGAATGGACAGTGTCTTGAAAGGAGGGTATAAGATGAACATCAACAAAAGCAAAATAAGGATAATTGAATGTAGTCGAATTAAGTCGGGTGATGCTGAGGGAATTAGATTAGGAAATGAGACACTTAAAGTAGTAAAGGAGTTTTGCTATTTGGGGAGCAAAATAACTGATGATGGTCGAAGTAGAGAAGATATAAAATGTAGACTGGCAATGGCAAGGAATGCGATTCTAAAGAAGAGAAATTTGCTAACATCGAGAATAGATTTAAGTGTCAGGAAGCCGTTTCTGAAAGTATTTGTATGGAGCGTAGCCATGTATGGAAGTGAAACATGGACGATAAATAGTTTGGATAAGAAGAGAATAGAAGCTATCGAAATGTGGTGCTAGAGAAGAATGCTGAAGATTAGATGGTAGATCACATAACTAATGAGTAGGTATTGAATAGGACTGGGGAGAAGAGAAGTTTGTGGCACAACTTGACTAAAAGAAGGGATCGGTTGGTAGGACATGTTCTGACGCATCAAGAGATCACCATTTAGTATTGGAGGGCAGTGTGGAGGGTAAAAATCGTAGAGGGAGACCAAGAGATGAATACACTAAGCAGATTCAGGAGGATGTAGTCTGCAGTAGGTACTGGGAGATGAAGCAGCTTGCACAGGATAGAGTAGCAAGGAGAACTGCATCAAACCAGTCTCAGGACTGAAGACCACAAGAACAACGATAGTTCGTAGTTGCCTTACTTTCATTTCTCCAATCCAGTGTTGCTAACTCTCCTTTATTATACAGGAACTCCTGTATTCTTCTCAATTTTTAAGCCAACATCAGTCTCAATTTTTAAGCCAACGCCTGTCTCCCGTTTTTATTTTATCCGGGAGACTGTGTATCCCGTTTCTGAGATAATGACACCGATTAACAGTTAAACCTACCTCACATTTTTCAAATCCCGTTTCTTGATGATCGTTACGAATTCGTAATGGAAGAAATATCGATACCATGACTACATCGATATGTAATGAGCACAAAACAATGTTTAACTCAACGTAGTGTTGCGACTCATGTTGCCATTTTCTTGTTGTTCTTTATACGATGCGGTCGTATTAGTTTTCTTTCCGCTTAACCAGAGTAACGCGACATGGTGATGCAACAAACCTGCTTTAACATTTTTTTAAAAAAATGCATAGGGCTATTTATTTTGTCCGCTCAAAGTCTTCCTTACTTTGTAAAAAGAAAAGTTGGCAAGCCCTACTCTAATTAGAGCGAGAACGCAGAGAAATACATTTTACGCTGTATTCTTTTTATAAATACACAACATAACAAAATACCGAGCGAAATTCTCACATTTGTGTATGGGATGTTCATGTTCTTATTTGCACACATAGAAGCGGAACCAAAAGCAGGACAGTAATACCCACAGCAGCCGACAGAAGGGGATAGGAGTATTATGATGTCGCTTATCACGATAGAGTTATCGCTCTTGCTAGCCCAGCTCAATGAAATGAAAAGACATGAAAACAGTTCCTGCGCTCAAGGAGGTAAATTCAATGAATATAATATATTTAATTCTTCAAGAACCTACAGAACTCGTCTTAATAAAAATAATGTGATGGTTATTATTTATTAGAAGTTTTGCTTTGTGGCAGTGTGAGGACGAAGCGCAGGTGCCGGCTACAGAGCATTACTGTTCATATACCGTATTTAATAATTCACAAATAATCGTGAAGAAAGTAAACCGTTTTGTGTATTCAAAAGCACTCGGTCTTCAGTATAGTGTATAGGTGGGCAAGACTTTGTCGTTTTTTTTTCCGATGGTGTGGTTAGCGAGGATCCTATGAGCATACACTAAATTGTAGCAGCCGAATATTTCTGACAAGCACCATTACAAAGTCCACCGCTAGGCACAGAACATTTCGTGGGTTACCTGACTGCAAGCAAATCGACTTTTCCAAAGAAAAGCCAGTTACGTGCGAAACTGCTCAAGAATTCACCTAATCCTTATTTCAAGGATAGTTGTGCGTTTTGGCAACGTTTTCATATAATTTGTAGTCTACGAAAGACCTAAAATAAACATGAAAAACTAACACTGAAGCCTGGCCTTTTCTAGCGTGAATTACGCTACTAGATATATGTACGTCTACATCTACATGGATACAATGCAAATCACATTTAAGTGCCTGGCAGAGGGTTCATCGAACCACCTTCACAATTCTCTATTATTCCAATCTCGTATAGCGCGCAAAAAGGACGAACACCTGCATCTTTCCGTACGAGCTCTGACTTCCCTTATTTTATCGTGGTGATCGTTCCTCCCTATGTAGGTCGGTGTCAACAAAATATTTTCGCATTCGAAGGAGAAAGTTGGTGATTGGAATTTCGTGAGAAGATTCCGACGCAACGAAAAACGCCTTTCTTTTAATGATGTCCACCACAAATCCTGTATCATATCAGTGACACTCTCTCCCCTATTTCGCGATAATACAAAACGTGTTGCCCTTCTCTGAACTTCTCCAATGCACTCCGTCAGTCCCATCTGGCAAGGATCCGACAACGCACAGCAGTATTCTAAAAGAGGACGGACAAGCGTAGTGTAGGCAGTCTCCTTAATATGCCTGTTACATTTTCTAAGTGTCCTGCCAATAAAACGCAGCCTTTTTCTGTGTGTTCCCCCCAATTTACGTTGTGCGTAATTGTAATTCCTAGGTATTTAGTTGAATTTACGGTCTTTACATTTGACTGATTTATCGTGTAATCGAAGTTTAACAATTTCCTTTTAGCACTCATGTGGATGACATCACACTTTTCGTTATTTAGGGTCAACTGCCACTTTTCGCACCTTTTAGATATCTTTTCTAAATAGTTTTGCAGTTTGTTTTGATCGTCTGATGACTTTATTCGTCGATAAACGACAGCATCATCTGCAAACAACCTACGACGGCTGCTCAAATTGTCTCCCAAATCGTTTTATATAGATAAGGAACAGCAAGGGGCCTATAAAACTCGCTACCTAGAGGAACGCCAGAAATCACTTCTGTTTTACTCGATGACTGTCCGTCGATTACTACGAACTGTGACCTCTCTGACAGGAAATCACAAATCCAGTCACATAACTGAGACGATATTCCATCACACGCAATTTCACTACGAGTCGCTTCTGTGGTACAGTGTCAAAAGCCTTCCGGAAATCCAGAAATACGGAACCGATCTGAAATCCCTTGTCAATAGCACTCAACACTTCATGCGAATAAAGAGCCAGTTGTGTTTCACAAGAACGATGTTTTCTAAACCCATGTTGAATGTGTGTCAATAGACCGTTTGCTTCGAGGTAATTCACAATTTTCGGACACAATATATGTTCCAAAATCCTGCTGCATATAGACATTAATGATATGTGCCTATACATAAGTGGATTACTCATACTACCTTTCTTGAATATTGGTGTAACCTGTGCAACTTTCCAGTATTTAAGTACGGATCTTTCGTCGAGCGAACGGTTGTATACGATACGTAAAGTAAGGAGCTACTGCATCAGCATACTCTGAAAGGAACCTAACTGACATACAGTCTGGGCTAGAAACTTGTTTCATTAAGTGATTTAAGTTGCTTCACTACTCCGAGAATGTTTACTTCTACGTTACTCATGTTGGCAGTTGTTCTTGATTCGAATTCTGAAATATTTACTTCGTCTTCTTTTATGAAGTCATTTTGGAAGGCTGTGTTTAGTAATTCTGCTTTGGCAGCACTGTCTTAGATAGTATCTCCATTGCCATCTAGCAGAGAAGGCATTGAGTGTTTGTTGTCGCTAACATACTTCACATACGACCAATATCGCTTCGGATTTTCTGCCAGATTTCGAGACAAAGTTTCGTTGTGAAAACTGTTATAAGCATATCACGCACAAATTCGCCGGCATAATTTTGAATAATAGCATATATGGCTGATCTTCTCGGATGTTTGATTCTCGAAGTGTTTAAGTTTTTAATGAGAGCCAAACGTAGGGTATTTAATTCATCGCACATTCTCACACGCAACATAATTCAACTTGCGCAAAAGGAAATATTTTCATCTATTCTATTTGCCACTGATAAGCACACGGGAAATACACTCCTGGAAATGGAAAAAAGAACACATTGACACCGGTGTGTCAGACCCACCACACTTGCTCCGGACACTGAGAGAGGACTGTACAAGCAATGATCACACGCACGGCACAGCGGACACACCAGGAACCGCGGTGTTGGCCGTCGAATGGCGCTAGCTGCGCAGCATTTGTGCACCGCCGCCGTCAGTGTCAGCCAGTTTGCCGTGGCATACGGAGTTCCATCGCAGTCTTTAACACTGGTAGCATGCCGCGACAGCGTGGACGTGAACCGTATGTGCAGTTGACGGACTTTGAGCGAGGGCGTATAGTGGGCATGTGGGAGGCCGGGTGGACGTACCGCCGAATTGCTCAACACGAGGGGCGTGAGGTCTCCACAGTACATCGATGTTGTCGCCAGTGGTCGGCGGAAGGTGCACATGCCCGTCGACCTGGGACCGGACCGCAGCGACGCACGGATGCACGCCAAGACCGTAGGATCCTACGCAGTGCCGTATGGGACCGCACCGCCACTTCCCAGCAAATTAGGGACACTGTTGCTCCTGGGGTATCGGCGAGGACCATTCGCAACCGTCTCCATGAAGCTGGGCTACGGTCCCGCACACCGTTAGGCCGTCTTCCGCTCACGCCTCAACATCGTGCAGCCCGCCTCCAGTGGTGTCGCGACAGGCGTGAATGGAGGGACGAATGGAGACGTGTCGTCTTCAGCGATGAGAGTCGCTTCTGCCTTGGTGCCAATGATGGTCGTATGCGTGTTTGGAGCCGTGCAGGTGAGCGCCACAATCAGGACTGCATACGACCGAGGCACACAGGGCCAACACCCGGCATCATGGTGTGGGGAGCGATCTCCTACACTGGCCGTACACTTCTGGTGATCGTCGAGGGGGTACTGAATAGTGCACGGTACATCCAAACCGTCATCGAACCCATCGTTCTACCATTCCTAGACCGGCAAGGGAACTTGCTGTTCCAACAGGACAATGCACGTCCGCATGTATCCCGTGCCACCCAACGTGCTCTAAAAGGTGTAAGTCAACTACCCTGGCCAGCAAGATCTCCAGATCTGTCCCCCATTGAGCATGTTTGGGACTGGATAAAGCGTCGTCTCACGCGGTCTGCACGTCCAGCACGAACGCTGGTCCAACTGAGGCGCCAGGTGGAAATGGCATGGCAAGCCGTTCCACAGGACTACATCCAGCATCTCTACGATCGTCTCCATGGGAGAATAGCAGCCTGCATTGCTGCGAAAGGTGGATATACACTGTACTAGTGCCGACATTGTGCATGCTCTGTTGCCTGTGTCTATGTGCCTGTGGTTCTGTCAGTGTGATCATGTGATGTATCTGACCCCAGGAATGTGTCAATAAAGTTTCCCCTTCCTGGGACAATGAATTCACGGTGTTCTTATTTCAATTTCCAGGAGTGTAGTATACAGAAATAGGCGCTCCACTGGTCAATAACATAAACTGTTATATAAATTCTAGTGTCAGATTCCACTCGCTGGCTTTCAGCAATGACGTCATACCTAAGGTAAAGACGTTGTTGTTTGTTGTTGTCTTTAGTCCTGAGACTGGTTTGATGCAGCTCTCCATGCTACTCTATCCTGTGCAAGCTGCTTCATCTCCCAGTACCTACTGCAACCTACATCCTTCTGAATCTGCTTAGTGTACTCATCTCTCGGTCTCCCTCTACGATTTTTACCCTCCACGCTGCCCTCCAATGCTAAATTTGTGATCCCTTGATGCCTCAAAACATGTCCTACCAACCGATCCCTTCTTCTAGTCAAGTTGTGCCACAAACTTCTCTTCTCCCCAATCCTATTCAATACCTCCTCATTAGTTACGTGATCTATCCACCTATCTTCAGTATTCTTCTGTAGCACCC
This sequence comes from Schistocerca gregaria, assembly GCF_023897955.1. Taxonomy (NCBI): domain Eukaryota; kingdom Metazoa; phylum Arthropoda; class Insecta; order Orthoptera; family Acrididae; genus Schistocerca; species Schistocerca gregaria. The sequence continues at coordinate 109,464,939 of NC_064930.1, read as the reverse complement.
CATTTCGAAAGCTTCTATTCTCTTCTTGTCCAAACTAGTTATCGTCCATGTTTCACTTCCATACATGGCTACACTCCAAACAAATACTTTCAGAAACGACTTCCTGATACATAAATCTAAAGACGTTACGCCTAGAAAATTTATGAAAGCAACGGATTATATTCGTAATCAAACGGTTGTAGCATACGATAAGGTTACAATCACATTTACTAAATTATTTACTAGGTAATGAATTATATTGAAACGAACTAAAGATAACGAAAATAATTAAGAACAAGAATTTAAAAAAGAGTTTCATGTCTGGTAAGATGTATTCTCGTAATGTATTCGACTAGAAAAGCACAGGGAAGCTTTAAACTGCATTATAGTGAAGCGCACGGTTTAGTCATAATACTATAAAATAGCGTTCATTTTATATTAATTATTAAATCTAAACGGAGAAGACATGAAAGTGGGGGTTTTTGGTGAGGAGAAACTAAAATGTATCAGAAAAACGGGAAAATTAAATGAATGACAACAAATACGAAACAGTACCATAAATGTGGAGAAACCGACACACTAAATTCTAAAATATTAGCCAGTACATGACAAAAACCTAGAAAAAATAAAGAATACTGGAAACGATAACCAGAATTAACCTATGTAGGTAAATTCCAGTTACAGATTCCAACCGTTCCATGATACGCAAATTATTTTTGCAGTATGCACTGAAACGTAATACCATTCCTACATTTGTAACTGCTCTCGAAAACTACTGCAGTGTAAAACAAAACTTGGAATCGTTAACTAGAACAGACCTATATAGGTCAATTCTAGTTACCAATTCCAATATTAGAATCTTTTTTGCAGTAGTTCAAATTATCGATTTCAAGTTTTCAATGGTTCATAATTTTGGACATTTTTGTATTAAATTTGTGGGTTATGTTTCCGTAGGACTTCTAGAGTTCTTATTGATCCTAGAACTACTACGAAAAACTAATAACTATAGCTTCCAAATCTTCCTCTTTTTCATAATATTGACGATGGTAATACCATATGTAGACTTCCTGTAACACTTTAGTGCATAAAATTGTTGTTAAAACGATCTAAATAACGAACCGTGGAATGGATGGAATCGGTAACTAGAATTAACTTATACAGGTCAGTTCCAATTACCGATTTCATTATTTGTTGGAACTGGCCCTCACTGTCAACAACATAAACGATGTCTAGGACATATAACTCCGTTCATTAACTTCAGTTTATTTGCTATTCAGAATCGCACACTACAACAACATTTTACGCACACTACGACATCAACATTAAAAAGACGATAAATGCAAATCGTTTCAAGTTACCCCGATGTTTCAAGTGACGACATTTTGCGGTACTGTGTTTTTTAAGTGGTATTCAAGGAATACAAAACTTATCATACAATTTGATCCTGTCACATAATCTGAAATGAACTGTGAATGATCCGCACACTTACACACTTTGGCCATGTTTGTACACAGGTGCAACTTTGACAGCAAATATGCAAAGTTGGCGTTTAATCTGGTGATAAATATGCAACCAGTCGCTTTTTTACGATTTATTCACCCATGAAAATGTTTTCAAGCCACTGAGGCTCATCATCAGATAGACGTGTTACAGGAACATTATGTTGTGGACCTAGCGTAGCTAAATGCAGTGCTGCTGCTGATGGCGGATTGGCGGAAATTTAGTAATCGGTTACGAAACATTTACAAATTTGAAATTTTTTTATGTTTTAGGTACTTACAGCCGACTGACTTGTGGTATCCATTTAAGATTGCTTCTTATAAAGTATGTTATTAAGTTATTCACACAAATAAACGGTATTTAGCTACGCTTGATTTTAAACTGTTTCACAGAATGTAAACTTCTATGCTTTTACAAAGAAAACATGTCCATGGTTGAATAAAACGGAAAAAAGGCGACTAGTTGCATATTTATTACCAGGTAATGCCAATTTAAGTCACAGCCGCAGTTCGTAATCCATAATGGATATACTGAAAATATGCAAAACATCCTGCGATGCAGACATGCACGGGTCAATTCTAGTGTCCGATACCACCCGTCGGCTTTGACCAATGACGTAATGTGTGATGTTATTTTGTTTGTGCCGCAGATTGCTGTCGATGACCGTTAAATGATTTCTCTGGATTTCGTCGTTACGCTCGTATATTAAAAATTCGATGTAGATTGTTTTGTTTTCATCTCGTAACTTGTTTCCGGCATCATTTGTTAATGAAAGTAGTCGTGATTTATAAGGGCTTGATTTCCCACGGTGTTCGTTATGGATGAGTCAGTTGTTTTTACTGCGAAAATTCTGCTTCAGAAAATGAGTGACCGTAAATCAACTACGAAATTTTTGCAGTCATTGGGCGTCATTGCGCGGAAAGAGGAGGATTACAATGTTGCAAGGCCATTTATCTGAATATTGTTGGAGGAAGAGTATTCCTAAAATTAATTGTTTATTTCTTGCATTTACGAAAGTGGTCAGCAAAATGTACAGGCCTCGTTTCGTTAGTTAGGTGTTGGTGGGTCTGATACTTTTTTTCTTGTTTTACGTTGCGTTTTTTTATGTTACTGTATTGTGCGAGTGCAACTTTTGTTGGTTTCTCTGGAGGGAGGTTTTGCTGTCGTTTTAATATTTTCTGGTTACAATGGTGGGCCATGGGGTATTTCTGTGTCTTTGTCGGAGGGTTTATGTGACTGACTCGTGGTTTCTTTTTTTTTATTTTCAAATTTTGAGTCTGATTGAGGACGGCAAGAACTGATTTGAGTGGTACCTCATTCGTGCCTGGAGTTTGTGTTTCTTATTATTTTTACATTAGTTATTCTGAATTTTGCGTCTTTCGTAACACTTTGACCTGACATTATTATTTCTTGTTACGTTCTTATTTCGTTCCCGTCAGCCTCGATATTTGACTCCTTAGGAATTTCATACGCGGTATGTTTCTTTTTATGTATCCACTATTATGTTTTCGTTTTTGATGTTTTTGCTACACTTGTCTTAATTTTACTGTCACTCCTGGTGTATCGATTTTACGCAGTGTTATTTGGAGCTACTGCAGTTGGTGTGACTTTCGTGTAGTATAGTTACCGGTTGCGTTTTATTTCTTTGCGTGTGCAGTAATCTGTGCCAAGATTTTCATTTTTTGAAAATCTAGTAGTATTCTGTACTTCAGTAAACAAATCATTTTTCTACGGACGTTTCTGATATGTGATTTTTGCGCAACTAGAAATGACCTCCTACATAGGTTGCTTCTACTTACCGATTCCAACTATTCGACGATTCATTATTTAGATCGTTTTTGCAGTACGTGTAGAAAATATAATAGAACAGGCTCTGCTAACGTTATACTACGCCTTCCACATTGCTGGCAACAGATGCTACACAACGCTGTTCTATTATATTACATAATATATGCACTCGTAATTTTTTTCGTGTTTTTATTTATTTCAGTCATCTTCAACTCGTTCAAATGAAACTCGCGCGTACATAATAGTCGCATTAAATGTGTTATTTTATGGCATACTACATTCATTTGTTTACGAGTATAATCCGTTCCATTCATAGATTGTCCAATGCAGCATCTTTGCCTTGCGTATGACGTCATTGGTCATAGCCGACGGGTGGTATGGGACACTAGAATTGATCCGACATGCGCTAGGTCATGTATACAATCACAGAAGACATTTCGGCGTTGCCTGTGTTCTCGCATCGTTTCTGAAATACGTTAATTCATGACAACAGCCCGTATAATGATTTAACTACCCTGCCATTCTGGTTCTGATTCGAGATGTTGGAAACAGATCTCTAAATGCGTACCGTTGCAGTTTACAGGTTTTCTGTTAAAACTCACTACGAGAAACAATGCAAAACAACACTATAGATTAAAATTCTTCTGGGTATTATGCTGCGTCATTGCTAAAACGTGCCCTGAGAAGGGCCGTTGCAATTCGGCCGAAACGTCGGTTTTAGTGTATTACTGTTGTTAGTTTTAGCAATGACGCGGCATAATACCGAGAAGAATCTGAATCAATACACACCGGCCGCGGAAACCTACGTGCTTATAACGCTACAGGTTTCTGAACTACTTTTTCTTTAATTCACCATATCATATACAGATAAATAGTCTATGCAATACAAAGACTTTTTTGCTTACATAAAACAATTTAGTTTTCGATTTAGCTTTTCCGTGATTATTTCTGAACTATTAGATATAACCCACACGCCTATATGATGGCACTATTATCATACGAGTGACAGTATCCACTTCCTTTCTAAAAAATATGATCTATGTACTACGAATACCTAATAAGGCATAGACAAATCACTTTTGGGTGGTTGAAAGGCCGTTGTAGAATCACAAGAAATGAAAAGGCAGACGAACTAGCAAAGAAAGGTAAGCTGCACGCTATGGAACTCCATTAGGCCTACACATATAGCGTACTTACACGAAATATAGACATCACACTCCTGGCAAGATGAATGGACTCGGGATAACAAAGGATGCGTACATGTACGAATACAACCGGAAATTGCCAAAAACCCACGTCTGAGAACTTTAATGGATCCCTTGAGCAACATCATGGGCCATTCCTACAACACTTATTTCGGTGGCATGCAAACGAAAGAGCTGCCTGTGATTGTGATTTCAGTGTCCGAAATAAGTGATGATCAGTTTTTTTATACACCTGTCATCAAGAATAAAGTACCACACTCAATGCAAGCGCATCTCTCGTTACATGCATCCGACATAAAAACCTACAACAGCACAATCAAATTTATACGAAATGTAAATATCAAGATACAAAAGTCGATACTCAACTACAACGGACATAGTAGGTTAATTTATATCAAGATAAGTGCCTATCATGGTTGCAATATATTTATCACACAGAGATGACGAAATGGCGTATAACCGAAGCCAAATAAACAAAAACTTTTATTTTCTCTCTGAAATTGTCTGTCAATGATAACATTTATCTAATGACAACTAATTGATTTCTTTGACACATTAACAAATATTTACATAGTTTTTTTCTGAATTTGCGAGACGACACGCGAAGTATATACTCAACAAATATGCTATCTAAAAAGTTTCTACAATACAGCATAAAATTCACGAACTATCAACAGGAACAACTGTTTTGCACATGTCATTGTTGCCGGTGCAGATCGTATGACACCAAATCGCCAAAACATTTGAAAGATCGAATATAGTTTTCCTTGGGATTCGTATTCAATTTTCCTCATCGGGACATGTAAATCTGCTCATATTTGCAATTCAAAAACACTTTGTAGTTGAAATATCCGTCCCATGGACAAAACATTAATGCTACACATTAGCTTCTTTTTGCCGGAAGTGCAACGCTTACCTGAAAACAGCATGTGTGGCTTCCCTCCAAGTAGACTTCAGATGCAAAACGTCCACAACTCAATAAAAAAATGTAAACACTAATAACATCACGCAGTCACAATTAAATCGTAGCGCCGTTTCGAGTATCAGCAGAACGATCTAGGCACTTCGATGGAAGATGTTCCTGTTCTCGCCGTAAAATAAACTACGCCATTGCAGGACTCTGAATAGCAGTTGCAAATAACCTCATGCGTTTACAGTAGCTTACATATTAAAAGCCGGCTGAAAAGATGCGTTTACCCCGCGATAGTTAGATGTAGGGTAATCAGACGTACGATGTTATAAGTTCAAAACAGAATTACTTAAGTTACATTTCCGTATCCAGCGATATTAATGCAAAGTATAGCAACGAAGTTTCCGAGAAATGTCAGTACGAAGTGAAGATGTAATTTACTGTACTGATAACAGCTGTATCCCCTATATCTGTCGAGCTATTGAAGTAACTACGTATTTTTAATGGAACGATATATTTTTTTCTAATGACATTCGAAGACTGTCGGTGAAAGCAGTTCATTTGTATATTGTTTCTTATGGAGTGCAATAAAATAGCTACATAATTATATGAAAAGTACATCGATCAAGAACTTTTCGAGATTTGTGGTTAACTACCCTTCCCCTTTACATAATATATGTGTACAGGGCAACAGTTATTGAACTATGTTAAAAAACGGAATGGAAAAAGAGTACTTACCTCACTGATTTTATTTATGGGACTTAACTGCTGAGTTCATCAGTCCCCTAGAACGTAAAACTACGTAAACCTAACTAATCAAAGGACATCACACACATCCATGCCCGAGGCAGGATTCGAAACTGTGACCGTAGCGGTCGCGCGGTTCCAGACTGTAGCGCCTAGAACCGCTCTGCCACCCCGGCCGGCCTAGTCTACTTGTAGATTAATACACTTGGTCCAACGGTGTTTCAGTGCCTTGATCCCATCTCCAGGCGAGCAAAATAGTTGTCAACTCTGGCTATCAATTCTTCGTTTGAAGTGAATCTTCGTCCACCAAGAAAAATTTTTAGTTTTTTTGAAGAGATGGAAGTCTGACGGAGCACTATCAGGTGAAGAAGGCGGGTGTGGCAACAACTGATATCCCAGTTCGTGTAATTTTGCCATGGCGACGGCACATGTGCGCGGGAGCGCATTGTCTTTATGGAAGATCATTTTCTTCCTTGCTAAACCTGGCCTTTTTTTGCGTATCTTTTGTTGCAGTTTGTCCAGGAGGTTACCATAGTATTCTCCAATAATTGTTTGCCCAGTGGGGAGATAATCTACAAACAGAATTCTCTTCGCATTCCAGAACAGTTTCCCGCCGAAGGAATTGTCTTTAATTTCTTTAGTGCCGGAGAATCAGCCCGTTTCCACTGCTTTGACTGTTGTCTTCTGTCTGGGGCATAGTGTGCACTCAAGTTCCATCTGTGGTCACAAACTGGCGCAAAAAAATCTTGTTGTTTCTCCTAAAATGGGCTAAACATTTTTCGATATGTCCATTCTCGTGCGTTGTTGATCCAGCGTCAAGAGTCGTAGGACCCATCTTGCAGATATTTTTTTCATCTCTAATTCTTCAGTTAAAAAGTGATGTACCCTGTCAGATGACATCTGGCAAGCGTGAGGAATGTCACAAACTTCCAATTAGCTATCCTCCATGACCATTTTGTACACTTTTTCAATGATTTCTGGAGTAGTGACACATCCTGGCCTACCACTGCGCGGATCATCCTCTAAGCTCTCCCGACCAACTTTAAATTCATTTGTCTACTTGGAAACAGTTGAATATGAAGGAGCAGTCTTTTAAGTTTGACTGGTTGTGGGAGGTTAGAAAGAGGGCTTTGCAACTTACCTAACATGATAATTCACGTCTGGTTGCCTTATTTCCTACAGTCTCGGATGATGGTCCTCCTATTAAATGGTTCAAATGACATTCATTATAGAACTTACAGTACCCCACAACGTACAGTTTTTAATTCCTTCACATTTATTTATTGTTATAGTGTGCATCACAACACCTCAGCATGATGCGGAGAATGGAAGTGCTTGCCACACGAAAACGTAAGTAAAAATAGGTGTGAAAACATCGCGACAAACTAAATTACATTTAGAAGATAGGTTTGAGGGAGAAGTTTGAGTAGGTTACACCAAACAATACTCCATTTTACAATAGCTCATTTATTCACCTCTTTACACAAGTAAGTTATTTTGTTTTTGGGGAAGGAGTCCAGACAGTGAGGTCATCGGTCTCACAAGCAAGGCTTACACAGAACTAACATGGCCGTTTCGCCCAAAGGTAATCTTAGTTTTGTTCGAAGACGATACTCAGATCGATGCTGGTGTCGACCTCATCGGCGCCACATAGCCGCCCCCCACCCCACACTGCATTAGGGAGTACTCTTGAGAGGCCAGGGGAAGGGGGGAGGGTGACTATGGCGTCGGCAGGGGTGGTCCGCAGGAGGCAGGTCACGGTCAGCTCGACAGCGTCGTCGGGGAGCTGTGTCGGTAGATGTCGTGAACGAAGGTTCGGCCACCGAACCTGGGGGTCGTTGAAGCGCGCCGGGCGTCGTACTGGGTGTGATGGTCGTGCAGTGACAGGGAGGCCGGTGGGTTGTGGGTGGAACGGAGCGACGGCGACGATGTCACCTGTGGGCGTGGAGAACACACGAAGCGTGTCTAGGTCGACGTCAGGCGAGAGGGGAACACGTTTCACCAGGTGGCAGGGAATGGCAGAGGTCGTGTCACGGGCACCGGATGAAGGGAAACACACAACGAAGAGTGTTGTAATATCGCTGCATTAATTTGTGGTGCAAGCGGTACTGATATTCAAGACCATAAAAGTGGGTTAAAAGCTGTGAGCTGTCTGGGGAAGTTAACCTTGCATTGTTGAGCACCTGTTTCGCCAGGTATCCAGTCTAGCTTACCAAACTCCCAACCAGACTAACATTAATTGTAACCTTTTCATCGTCATACGACAACCGGTGATATACATATATATAAAGAAAATTTAAAAAAAAAAGAAATAAATCAGTTTATATTTGGAAATTTATTTTAACATTGATCACTGAAATTTCAGCATATTTAACTTGATTCATAACTAAATTGGTGCCTTATCTAGGATTGCGGAAATGTGAATTTGTAATCTTACGGAACACATTAAATATGGAGCCAAGATTGGCAGGCTGCATACAACACTGCATTCATAAAATGACACACGAAGAACGTTGAAACATATGCAAGAGGAAGTTAACCACAACCAACCGATTTAATTTTCACCCAAAGAAGTTACGTTTGTAGCGCAGTCCTGTCCGTCATGTAATTACCACACACTGGTATACTAAATTCATACTAACTCTCTGAGAAATCTTCCCGAAAAGTGTAGCTGAGGGCTACTTTTATGATTACACCACATGCTTCACGTGTTCAACTTGGTTTACACAAAGAGTGTAACTCCACAATAATTTTGACAAGTAAAATAAATTAAATCGAAAAGCAATTTACAAAGGAAAACCTCAAACTGGTTACTATCGTCTTACTACTAACCTGATGGGTCAAATAATTGTATAAGCACGTGGTACTGGTCTCACAAAGTACAGCCCATGTGGGTTGAACATAAAGAAAATTTGCTATATTGAAAAATATTGTTAAGACGAGACATTATAATCTCACGCACATTCGCATTTAAGATTGATGATCTTAGTTAGAGTTACTGATCAACAGGTGGTTCCACTTTACTCACAAAGTAGTGACAAAGCAACTACTGGAAGATATTCTGAACTTCACACTCCAAATACACTGCGTTTCAATTTAATATAACATTAGATATTTTAGAGCTAAACCTGAAATAAAGGTGATTAAATTTTCAGTTAGGCTGAACTTAAGAAATCCATTGTCCTACAGACTTAGCAGACATATGCTTAGCCGGAGATCTTACTACTTCAGACACTCGCCGCCGACAGACTCCTGTAGGCCCCTACCGACCATGCTTAACAGATACAAATGGAAGTGACCAGAGAGGCAGCTCCCTATATCAACATGACAAGGGACGGACAGGACCATACTAAGGATAGAAACCTCTCTGCTTTTAGAAAGCGTAGCTACCTGTTCCGACGTTGGTCCTACTGTCCTCTAGCAGACAGGCTTGTCTGCTACCATCAAGCATGCAACTAAAAATACATTTGCTCATTCATTCTTTCACACAGAAGGGAAGGGGGATGACAGTATCTAATCATATACAGTATATAAAAGAAATCGGATGTAGGTTCCGTATGAGACTGTGTGACATGAATTGCATATAAACTGTGTTTTAAATTGTAGTACTGTGACAGATCGTTCTTGTTTGTGTGTAAAAGTAACACGTTTCACTGCTCAGTCTCCTCCCAGATAGTCAGAAACACCACAGTAAATTTAGAAGAGGAATTTATGCCGTAAATGACAACATATTTAAGAAATTAACATGAAAGGAATCCAACAGAGACCTTTCAGTGTGTCATCACGTAGTATTATATAGATGTCGTGGGTTATGTCCGGGGGGAAAGGCACAAACAACTCGAGCGAAGGCACGTTCAAGATGTGGGGGGGGGGGGGGAGGGGGGGCGTGAGAAACCTCGACAGGGCGAGGGCGACGGGGGAGAGGTCGAAGGGAGTGGAGGGGGGCACGGCGGCGAGGGCGGGATCGTAGGTAAGCTCGACGTGGGGAGCATGTGGTCACTCGACAGAGTGCGTGAGGCCGGAGTAGAGGGTGAGCTGGAAGTCACTCGACCGAGTGAGTAAGTCCGACGTGGAGGGAGCGGTCGGAGTGTCGTGAGCCACGACAGTGTGTGGCGTGGTTGTAGCCTGATAGAGGGGATCGACATGACAAGGCTTAAGTCTGTTGAGAGAGACTGTGTAATGTCTCTTGCAGCGGTCTCTTCGCGATATTTTCAGAAATTTTATAAATTATATAACTCAGTACATATCTCGAAATATCTCTTCTTATCTTACCGATTATCAATGCAAAGTAGTTTCAAGCCCAACAATACCTTGGAGCGACGATATACTCCATGGAATAGCTTCTCTGCTATCTATGTTTTCTCTTAAAAAAAGAGTGAAGGAATTCTTGCGGATTAGTCGTGAAAGAAGGAGGATGTATATGTGTGTATTGTTGAGCTAGTCGCCATCTTGATGAGATTCTGTATGAGAAGGAATTTAATACATGAACTAAACTAAAGTAAGTGTGTCCGCGTATCATTTAACTGATTATTATTGACAGTGTCTGCTTACTACGCTGTGTTGCACGGGATCAGTGGGGAACGTCTGATTTACACTGGACGAACCTGCCGTTTTGTATGTGTAAGTAGGCTGTTTAGGTTTTTTTTATTGGTAACGTCGCCGCCACGTAGCGCTCTGTATGAAAATCACTGGCTGTGCCGTGTGCAGTCTGTGGCTGGTTGGCATTGTTGTAATACTCGCCATTGTAGTGTCGGGCAGCGGCAGCTGGATGCTAACAGCGCGTAAAGTTGCGCAGTTGGAGGTGAGCCGCCAGCTGTGGTGGACGTGGGGAGAGAGATGGCGGAGTTTTGAAATTTGTAAGAATTGGTGTCTTGAACTGGCATATATTTTATGACTAGTGAGGTAAATACATTGTTTGTTCTCTATTAAAATCTTTCATTTGCTAACTGTGCCTATCAGTAGTTAGTGACTTCCGTAGTTTGAATCTTTTATTTAGCTGGCAGTAGTGGCGCTCGCTGTATTGCAGTAGTTTGAGTAACCAAGATTTTTGTGAGGTAAGCGATTTGTGAAACGTATAGGTTAATGTTAGTCAGGGCCATTTTTGTAGGGATTTTTGAAAGTCAGATTGCGTTGCGCTAAAAATATTGTGTCCCAGTTTAAGCACAGTCGTGTATAATTGTTCAAAGAGGACGTTTCACATAGACCAGTCGTGTACAATTTTTCTAAGGGGACGTTTCATATGTCGACCCTTAGCCAAGGATACCTCACTGGAATCTTCTGATTTTTTTCTTGTAGTTTGTGTAGTTAGTGTAGCCTTTGTTTATTGCTAGCGCGTAATCATAGAGAGAATTTCCTTTGTAGTTGTATTCTTTCATTGTTGTACAGTACAACAGTTGTGGCATGCATGTAGAGTTGCACCAAGTATTTCGCAGCTGCGCTTGCAATTAACTAGATATTATTTTCAGTGCTATGTTAATGTGTTCTCTTATTTTTGTTCTTCAAATTGTGTTTTTCTGTGTTGTCGTGTGAAAAATTGTGACAATAATGGCGTGTGAAAAACGTAATACTAGGCTCCAAAGTAAACTGAGAAATGACAGTGAAGACGAAAGCAGTGTGTTAGCGCCACCATGTAATGAATTAACTAATGTTCAAAGTAGTATTTGGTAATTGTGTGTAGGGAAATGGAGCGGGTTGCAAATAATGGTGTAGGCAGTGAAACAATTAGTGAACAGGGAAGCGTTATCGATCGATCGGTCGGCAACAGCTCGCCTCAGGATTCCGAAATGATAGGACACAATCTTGCAAATACTGTAGATTCAGATTTTGCGTCCTCACCGTTTTCTCAAATAAATCAAGACACATTTTCTGCTTTTCAAAATGCGAATATTGCCGGTTCAAATGCACTGCCGAAAAGCACTGAGGAACATGTTTCAGACACCAGTGCACTGTTATTACAGTAAATGCAACAAATGGGACAAAGGCTACAAAAGTTAGACACAACGCTTGAACAAAATCAGAAACAAATGGAACAAAATCAGAAACAAATGGGACAAAAGCTTCAAAAGTTCGACACAATGGAACAAAATCTTCAAAAGTTAGACACAATGGAACAAAATCAGAGACAAACAGAGCATAAGTTAGACGCAATGGAGCAAAAGCTTCAAAAGTTAGACTCAGTGGAAGATACACTTGAACAAACACGTGAAGATTTAACTACTGAATTACATAAAATCGAATCGAAATGTCAAAAAGTCTGTAATGACGTAAAAACACAAATTTGTGAGCATTTCCAACCTATTTTTTCGCGGCATGAAAATGCATTACAGAATCACGAAGCAGTCATAAAAGAACTGCAAACAATTGTTCATGAAAATCATGAGACCTTGCAAGCTAAAATTGACTCAGTTGCATCTACCGATTCGGTTACGCAACTTGCAAAAACTCAAGAAAACTTAAAGGACACAGTAGATACTCTGAAAATTGGTTCAGAAAGACACATGGAGGAAATTAGTTCATTATCAGAGAAAGTAGTTGAACTTTTGGATCAGCTAAATAATTTATCTACGAAGGTAGATGATAATTTGAATGACACAAAACCGGTAGTCTTTAATGACACAGAAGAGTGCGAACAAATTAGGAAAATCAAACAAAGTCTGAATCAAATTAGTACGCAACACCAAAGAGAAATCCGGGAAGTACAAGATCAGCTGACACAGGTAATTCAACAATTACGTATTTCAGAGGACACTCGCGCTCCAATACGGGAAGAGGGTCATAGAAATACGGAACAGCCACAAAATAATAACACAGGGCACTTCGGAAATTATGAAAGAAATTGGCAAGGTACACCGAATTCTGAGATGGAACCGCCGACACGACGTAACAATGACCGATATGCTACCCGCCGAGACGATGATTTTGACTATAAGCTGTTCATTACTACACGTAAATTCAAAACATTTAAGAATTCTGGCAACGACATTCATCCACAAGCGTGGCTCCATCAATTCTCTCATTGGTTTCCTCCCAACTGGTCACTAGAGCACAGATTAGAATTTATGTGTGGCTACTTAGAGAATGAACCAGCTGTAAGAATGCGATCGGTCATTCACGATTGCCACAGTGAAGGAGAATTTTACCATGCCTTCCTCTCAGCATATTGGTCCCAAACCACACAAGACCGAGTAAAACATAGCTTTCGAACAATCAGAATTTTCCAGTCTTGTGAAATATTTGGAAGACATGTTACATAAGAATCAATATCTTTCAAACCCTTACAGCCCTTCAGAACTCATCCGCATTTGCTTAATAAAATTACCTGAACATTTACGACAGATTATTTTAGCAGGACGATGCAAAGACGACATTGAAGCTTTTCAGGGACTGTTACAAGAACTGGAAATTGACACTGACAATCGCGGAACGCGAAAACAGGAGCACAACAATTACAGGTCACACCTGTCACAATTCCGCGATGACAGAAATAATACACGACAAGGCTATTCGTACAACGTAAATCGTGACCAAAACAGACACCACCCGTATGACAACCGTTGGCAGAGTAGTAATTATTACAGGGAAAGATCACCTCTCCGCGGTAATGACTATCACAGAGACAATCAGAGAAACATACAATATGGAAACCAAAATAATTATTATCAAGGGAGACGGAATAACTTAAGACGCAACGGTCCAGCGCGCAGTTACGATTCAGGGAGAAATTCTCCACCACGTGACCGACAAGAAAGAAACTATGGAATCTACCGACATGACGACACACGATATGATCGTAACGACAGACCTGAATTGCAGCAGAACTGGCGGGAATCAAACAGAGCAGGGCCTTCTCGACAAGATGAATTTGTAGAAGTTAGGTCTCCAAATCCCAATAACGACGCGCGCCAACAAAGACACAATAGGCAATGACTCATACCGCTGGCAGCCTCAAAACGTACTTATGAAACTGATGACGCAGCTGCCGTAGCTAGTAATTACGTTAAAATGGAAGACATTAGGGACATCTTACTCCAGGAACAGGACGTAAAACATAACAACATTGCATATCCTGTGATTCACATTACAGTAAATGACGTAAAATTTACGGCAGTACTTGACTCAGGCAGTCCCATTTCAGTAATTAGTGAAACAGCTTTTAGTAAATGCAGCAAATCGAAAGATTGCCCCACACTTCCGTTACGCAAGATTAAATTACAAGGTGCAGTCATTGGAAAAAGTGTAGATGTACGCCAACAAACCAACTTAGAATTCTTTTGTCAAAGCCACAGCTTCTCTATGAATTTTCTTATTGTTCCATTATTGTCGACGGAAATTATACTGGGAGTAGACTTTTTGAATGAAAACAAAGCAATCTTAAACTTTCACGATGCTGAAATAAGTTTAGAGAAAGAAGGTAAGTCAATAGCTTTGAAATTTAAAGATTGGCTCTCAAACCATGACGAGGAAACTAATCGGCTTTACCTTCTGTTAGACAACAGTTCGGAATTTTCTACGGAACTAGACACTAACAGTCGCTCTGCAAGTACCGACAGGGATTATATCGACGGCACAATTGAAACTAATGAGTTAATTCAGAATAAAATTCAAACAATTGAGAATTGTAAAGACACTGATAGGCAGGACCTTTTTGAGATTTTACAAGCACATTCCACAGTTTTTACTTACAAAACAGGAACAATCAAGGGATTTCAATACCAATTTCGTGTTCGTGAGCATACAAAATTTTGTGTTAGACCATACGTAATTCCAGCACATTATAGGGACCGTGTTAGAACAGAAATACAATCTATGCTTGACGAGGGCATTATTGAGCCTGCAGTAAGCTCATACAACAATCCATTACATGTTGTTGAGAAGAAAAATGGATCGATCAGGCTTGTCTTAGATTCGAGACAAATCAATACTATCATTATTCCTGAAACAGACAGGCCGCAAACGTTGGAAGAACTTCTTCAAAATTTTAATGGTGTAAAAGTGTTGTCTTCCATTGATCTCAGATCCAGCTTTTATCAGATCGAACTTCATCCAGAATGTAGAAAATATACAGCTTTCCTTTGTTTCGGCGTTTGTTATCAGTTTCGGAAACTTCCTTTTGGTTTGAACATTTCCTCGGCAGCATTCATTCGCGGGCTAAATTCCATATTACCTGAGCTCTTAAAACGTCACATCACCTTATATGTGGACGATATTCTGATAGCAGAAGCCTCATGGGAACAACATAATCGCATCCTCAACAGCGTGTTACATATCTTTGCAGAATCTGGAATTACAGTTAACTTGGAAAAGTCTGAATTCGGTAGGACAAAAGTGAAGTTTTTGGGACATATTATTTCTTCTGAAGGCATCCAGCCGGATCCTGAAAAGTTAGAAGCAATCAGAGCCATTCCAGTTCCATCCACAAAAAAACAAGTCCGCAGTTTTCTAGGTCTCGTAAATTTTTACCGTCGTTTTCTGAATATGCAAATTCTAGTTACACCAAAACTTTGTTCCCTCACTGGAAAAAATACTATTTGGAACTGGGACGACCAAGCACAGTTGGAATTCAATTCTTTGAAAGAATCGTTACTTAACGCGCCAATACTAGCTCATCCAGATCTCTCACAAGATTTTTGCCTTAGCACGGATTCTTCTAAAGTCGGTCTTGGTGCCCATTTATTTCAAGAAGCCACAGAAAATGACATTACTGTTCAGAAAACCATTGCTTTTGCTAGCCGAGTGCTAACAAAATCTGAAAAAAATTATTCCGTTACTGAATTAGAAGCTTTAGCTATCGTTTGGGCATTTAACAAATTCCGTTTCTTTCTTTATGGTAAGCACGTTAAAGTATACAGTGACCATCGTGCATTACAATTTCTTATGTCTTCAAAATTAAATCATGACAGGTTAAAACGTTGGGCATTGTTTCTGCAAGAATTCCACTTCACAATAGTCTACATTCCCGGCAAGGAGAACATTGTTGCGGACGCACTGTCACGCGCACCGGCTGGGCTCGAGAAAAGTAACACAGAAAGCAACCTCGAGAGAAATTTTAGTATTCTTTACATCCAGAAAGTCGCCTTTGAAAACTTCATCACCACATCTTTAAAGGACATTGCTCATGAACAAGATAAAGATCCGATTTGGAAAGACATCAAAAGTAAATGGCATGAAAAGACACACACACAGATTCGGCATTATTATCTGGTTAGAAACAACATACTGTTCAAACGATGCACTGTTGATGACAAGCTATGGGTACTTTGCATTCCAGACGATTTTGTTAATAAGCTCATTTGGTACATTCATTTCAGTTATGCACATTTTGGTCCACGAAAATGTTATCATATTCTTCGAACGACTTGTTATTTTAACAATATGGAAAAGAGAATTCGAAGAGTCTTGTCTATTTGTAAACTTTGTCAAAAGGCTAAACCATCTACTGTCACTCATCGTGCTCCATTGTTTCCTATCATTCCTTCTAAATTAAAAGAATTTGCTGCTGTTGATCTCTTGGGACCGCTTGTCAGAACATCTAATGGATTTTCGTACGTTCTAGTCGCTGTTGAACTTACTTCAAAATTTGTTTCTTTCACTCCGTTACGTAAAGCCACTGGACGGTCTGTATCCAACGCCTTTGTTAGAAATTTCTTACGTGAAGTTGGACACGTTAGTAAAGTAATTTCAGATAACGGACCGCAATTCAGATCTGCTGTTTGGTCACGCATGCTTCGTAACCATAAAATCAAATCTGTTTTTATTTCATTGTACTCACCACATTGTAACCCGTCTGAACGGATTATGAAAGAAATCAATAAGCTTTGCAGACTTTATTGTCACAGAAAGCATCAGCATTGGGACAGATATTTACACTTATTTCAAAACGTGCTGAATGAAATGCCTCATGACTCCACTGCTTTACCACCTGTTCTTGTACTGAAGAATAAAGAACCACCTAACAGAATCAGAGAGCTTGTACCTTTTCCGAATACACGTAAACTTCGACACAAAGACATAATTGATTTGGCTATTAAAAATATAAATTATGCTGCAGACAAAAGAAAAAAATTACATGGTAAAGCAAATGCAAAGAAATTATATATTGGTCAGAAAGTTCTCATTAAGGCTCATCCATTGTCACATAAGAAGAAACACTTGAGTCACAAATTCTTTCTAGTTTACAATGGACCTTACAGAATCCGACATATACCACATGATAATTGCGTTGAAGTTGAAACTCTGCGTACTAGGAAGAGTAAAGGTTTACACCACATTTCACATGTAAAACCGTTTATTGAAAGATAATCTGCTTTTTAACTTAGTCTTTGCTATAAAATTTTTCATTTCACGTTACCAGTATGCTTTGTCAGACTCAGAATCTGTTAACATGCAACAATGTTTGAAGTTAAATATCCAGTCAAGAACCAAGAGAACTTATTTAAACAGAAATTACGAATGCATTGTCATAGTGAACACACGACACAGTGTTATTGTGTGTGTACATTCTTGCTTGTTAGTTGCACGATTACGTAACGACTATAAGGCTGACATACTTAGAACAGTTACCAGTACTGCTAATGAGATTTTAATGCAACATTTTGGTTTACTTGAAAATAAATTCTGGATTTAAAGTTCTTTCTGTGAGATTAAAGATGACTTAGCATTTGGTTTCTTTGATAGCTACACGATTATATCACGACGCTACTAATATGTGACATGATTTACATTGTTGCTTTTGCGGTGTATCTGTTTTATATCAGCACAGTTTTTCTGAATTTTTCTGGAAAGTAAAACATGTTTTAGTGGTAACAATTAGACAGCCTTTTCCATACCACAGCAATACGTTACAGCATAGTACTGTCTTCATCACGGCAATAAGCGCAATAACTAAGATATTTATACGCAAAGCAATTCACTTCCTTTATTACGAGGTAGGTACATTGACTTCAGTAGAACTTTGCTTGCAGAGGACGATAACTACGACACTTCCACATAATTATCTTGCAACAAGACGCACAGTTTATCGCTACAGTAGACGTATTTGAGTGATTAATTTTGTACTTAAAACATTTATTTTTAAAGATATTTGAAGTACAATGATACAAAGGTTTTCTGTGATACATTTCATTCCATTGCTGTAATCTGTAACACCTGAGGATATAATCACATTAATCCTCAGGGGGGTACACGCTTACTTTGTGTACCATGTGTATGGCAAGCACAAGGAGCCCTAGCTAATATGGTATTTGCTTATACAACTCTACACAACGGTACCATATTTTTCTAACACATAAATTACACAGCTATCTGATCATTTAACTGAGAGAAACAAACATTTATTATACTACATCAGTGACAGATGTTTACGTAATTACACAGTTGGATAACTTCACACTTACGAAATTGTATTCTTTTCTGTACTTTGTGAACTGTTCATATTTTTCCAGAACCATTGTGATACTATGAGAGCTTTGAATGACGTATTTTTATGGGATCATGATTTTTAAAGTACGTTTGAGGCAGATGACACTTTTGACATGAGCAGAGAATTTTTTTTAGGTTTTGAAATTATTGGAGGAAGCGACGGAGATTTTGAGAATTTGACTGTGGTGTTATGATGTTATTATTACGATGACGATGTGAATTATGCTGCTGAGGTATGTTTAAGCTGATGCTATATGAGTTATTTGGTTATGCTACGTATCTGTTATGATGAAATATTGAAGAAGTGTCGACGAATATATATATGTGTAATAACGTAAGAAATAATGAGTAGTGGTTAGGGACTCTGATTTGTGAAAAATGATGTTGGAAACCGAGAATCGTACTTTAACAGTTATGAAATGAGTGTATATGCGTGAATGTATCACTATGCTGGCGAAAATTATTTGGACACTATTCTATTTAAAGGATTTTGTTTCTACATATTTGTAACCCAAATTCTTGACTTGTGAATTTTCTTATATGAGACTGCCACTATAGTGGAAACTGGTGTCGTAAATATTTCGATAAGACAGTTAAGTGACCACCTGCATGTAATGCGTCGTGGGCACCCAGCTGCGCGACAACCACCTGACAAAAGAAAGCCATTAGTGTCTGCCTGTCAGAGGCACAGGTGGAGAAAAAAAAAGAGGTCATTATCCTCGCTATTGAGATTCCTTTGTAGAAAGCATCGCAAATACTACACGCCCAAACTTGAAAACATATGATTACACTGTGGAGCTCTTAATTTATGATATTTACTAAAATGCCTGATGAAACGACGAGAAACATTTCATGGCTATTGTCCTGCTAGTTGAGAGAAATGGCATGTGGCTTGCTTTATGCATTTATTTACTCATTTTGTTTAATATCTAGTTTCTAACTGCACTGAAGCATTGGTTAAAATAAATTTTATGGATGTACTAATATAAATATTTTATGCCTACAGATCCAGTAAATAATAACTTTATGATGTACTTAAAAAAACGAAGTAGCACAAAAAGACATTTCCCTTCACAGAAATTGCATACAGAATTGTCTTTTCAAGTACATGGTAATATTTTTTTACAATAAATTTTTGTGGTGCACCACTTTAATTACATAGCCATTAAGATGTGATTATATCTTTCCCTTATCTGCATTGTTGTCTTTAGTGTACTATTTTTTTCTGCTTGTAGCTTTTTCATGTTTAGGTATAAGTTATAGCATTTGCTGCGGCTGTTTGCCATTCATAGTGCTACTGAATGTCACTTTGTATTACTAGGATAAGCCAATTTTATTACTGATTTATTTTTCTTGTTTGCTGCGCATTGCCTTATATTACTTGTGATATTGCTGCCTTTTTTTGCCAATTTCCATTTTTTTATCATTGTTGTTTGTGTAAATTGTTTTGTGCAGCTGCATTGCCTCGTCCCTTAGTTAAGCATCTGAGCTCAGTAGATTTAAGTTAGCTTAAGAGGGGGTAGACTATATAAGAAACTAACTATGATGAATTGGAAGAGAAGCATTGAGAAGCTATATGAAAATGATTTGGCCAAAAAAAGTAGTGTATAGTGGAGAAAAACTATTTTTGAAAGAGGATGAGAAAAGTACAGAAAGCAGGTATAGATAGGACTTTTTGGAAATAATGAAGAACGAAGGGAGATCTCCGAGAAGTAAAGAAAGTTTTGTTTGCAAAATACTGCAGTAAAACAAACCCTGCCCTTTCCTTGTGTTATCCCACTATGTGTTTGTGTACCCTTGTGTATTTATGTTCTTCCTGTCTTTATATGTTTATCTGATAAGACTTATGTTGCAGAATTTTTCTAATACTAAGCTACATTCACTATGATGAGGAATACTGTTATCCTCAAATATAATTTGCATTAATAACATGTTATTTACTTTGTAAATATGTTGACACATTATTTATTCTGTTCTGTTTTAATGCTCATGTGTGAAGTTGATGTTTCAAAACTTATTCTGATCTTTTATGTATGTACTTATGTCGTAATTTTTGTAACACTGATGTATTTGCTATTTCGATTCTTTTGTAAATCCTATACTACTGCAAATGTTATCTGTATTGTTATGTTCTTTAAAGATGTATTTTGTACCTTTGTTATTGCATTCTTATGTTATAAAATTGTAATTGACACCAGTTCATCAAATTAAGTAACTTGTAAATTACATTTCACTGCACACGTTTCTGTTGGTCATAGTATATGGACAATATGTGAGAAGTAGGGACTGATAGTGTTTGCACATGTGTTAATAACTCAGCAAGGGACTGGTTAACAGCATTGCTGGTTCTAAGGACAATTCCAAAAACTTTGTGAGTGGACAAGTGGTGGGTTATGGACTTGCTATGTTATCCGCAAGACTCATCAATGGAGATTGTGCGCCTGCACAGTCAAACAGATGGCTGCTGGCCATCTCTACAAGGACTACAGTGGGTCTACACCTTTGACGACCCACCGGTACCATTATTTCTACAAGGACTGCAGTGGGTCTGCACCTCTGGTGGCCCAGCAATAGTAATCTCTACCAGGACTACAGTGGGTCTGCTCTGTGATGACCTACCTACCGATAGTCTTCAACGTCGACTGACTCTGCTGTTGCCCATTACCTGTCTGCATGTCAAGAGTCAGCACTGTCTTTCGTTGGAAGGACAACACTACTTCTTCAAGACTGCTTAGAAATCCACTACTTCCAAGTGCAATTTCTTTTATTGCTCAGACATTGAAAAAAAAAACACTGCAATTTTACTATGATGAACGATCAGGACTGTCTTTATGGACTGTGAGAGAATTTTAGTTTCTGACCAACATTGTATCAATAAGTGTGTGCATTTGATATCTTTGTTATAGTAATTATGAAAAATTTTATCAAATCATTATTGGCCACTGCCCAAAACAATTTGTAAAAATTTTTTGTGGGGAGCATGGGGGCTATGTAAGTAGGCTGTTTAGGTTTTTTTATTGGTAACGTCGCCGCCACGTAGCGCTCTGTATGAAAATCACTGGCTGTGCCGTGTGCAGTCTGTGGCTGGTTGGCATTGTTGTAATACTCGCCATTGTAGTGTCGGGCAGCGGCAGCTGGATGCTAACAGCGCGTAAAGTTGCGCAGTTGGAGGTGAGCCGCCAGCTGTGGTGGACGTGGGGAGAGAGATGGCGGAGTTTTGAAATTTGTAAGAATTGGTGTCTTGAACTGGCATATATTTTATGACTAGTGAGGTAAATACATTGTTTGTTCTCTATTAAAATCTTTCATTTGCTAACTGTGCCTATCAGTAGTTAGTGACTTCCGTAGTTTGAATCTTTTATTTAGCTGGCAGTAGTGGCGCTCGCTGTATTGCAGTAGTTTGAGTAACCAAGATTTTTGTGAGGTAAGCGATTTGTGAAACGTATAGGTTAATGTTAGTCAGGGCCATTTTTGTAGGGATTTTTGAAAGTCAGATTGCGTTGCGCTAAAAATATTGTGTCCCAGTTTAAGCACAGTCGTGTATAATTGTTCAAAGAGGACGTTTCACATAGACCAGTCGTGTACAATTTTTCTAAGGGGACGTTTCATATGCTCAAGATGTCCAGTTACTTCAAATATATAGGCTAACACGGTCTTACCAGCAAATCTCCGGACTTCCGCATGTGATCACCGAAAGTTAATAATTATTACAAATGTTTCCAGGAGATCGACTGACAATTTTCGTCGCACCGAGACTTCGAAATTGCTTCACTGCCTTATGGAATTTAAGTTAAGCTCAATTTAATCAGGATTGAACAGTATTGAACTGTGTGAATGTGATAATTCTGCTTTGTGAATGAAAATTCCCTTAACATACGCATGTTTTTTACTATCCTGATCAGTAAAGCTAAATCAGGCCGGTGTGAGAGAGGTTTTCAAATTTTAGATTCCTCTAAAAATAATAAAACTCTAACAGCTGAATCTTTTATCTGGATGTCATAGGTGTTGGCTGAGCGCCGGAGAACTCGGTAGGGGCCGGTATATGGAGGTTGGAGGGGAGCACGGACGGCGCCATCTCGGTGTATGACATACTCGCAATTCTCCAGGGATTTCGGGACGTGAACCTTAGGGTGGGAATGGCTGGCGGGCGGAGGGATATGGAGGTTGATGAAATGGCGTCTGTCGCGGTCCACGAAGGTAGGTAAGTCAGACTGAGGGAGAGAAGCGGCAAGGCTCACAAGTTCGCCAGGGGAAACAATGTTCTGGCCGTATACGAACTCGGCTATTGTGTCTTTGAGATCACACGAATGCCGAGCAGCACAAGGGGTAGGGCCTCCGTCCATAGAGAGTTGTGGCATCGAAGAGTCGCCTTGAAAGCGCGGTGCCAGCGCTCAACTAGCCCGTTACTTTGCGGGTGATATGCCATGGTACGGATGCGTCGGATACCGCAGATGTTACAAATCTCGTTGAACAGGGCCGACTCAAATTGTCTGCCCTGGTCAGTCGTGATGATAGCTGGACATCCGAAACGCGATACCCATGACTCGACGAAAGCTCGAGCAACAGTTTCTGCCGTGATATTGGGGAGGGGGACAGCCTCGACCCAGCGAGTTGTTCGGTCGATAGACGAGAGAACATAACGAGAGCCGTGGGGGGGTTGGGGGGTGTGGGGGGGGAGGGCCGACAATGTCAATATGAGTATGCTGGAAACGCCCAGGAGGGGGAGTGAAGTGGGCTTGTGTACTTTGCAGCCTTGGCACGCGATACAGGAGCGTGCCCATTGCTGGCAGTTCTTGTTGACATTTCTCCACAGAAAGCGCTCCGCTACGAGGCAGGCGGATCCACGAACACTGGGGTGGGCTAAATTATGCAGTGCTTTGAAGACAGCAGGACAGAGCGTGGTTGGGATGAGAGGGCGTAGCGTGCCCGTACTGTCGTCACACTAGATCTCACCAGAAATGCCAGGGAAGGTGGTGCGGACGAAGTGTAGCGAAGAGGTAGAGTCTTAAATCAGGTTTTGGGTGTCCTCGTCGGCGGGTTGGGAATTAGGCAGTTCAGAGAGGTATAACAGTGAATGAACGGCGTCGACTCGTGAAAGGAAATCAGCAACTATATTGTCACCACCCTTTATGAGTCTGACATCGGTGGTGAACTGAGATATGATGTCCATGTATCTGAAGCGGTGAGGAAGCGGGTAAGCTGGTGGGTTTGGAATGGCAGCAGCCAGGGGTTTGTGGTCTGTTGAAACATAGGAAAGGCGTCCGTCAACGTCAGTCTTAAAATGCTTGATCGCTTCGTAGTCCGCGAGCAACTCCCTGTCAAACGCGGAATATTACCGTTGTGCAATGGTCACCTTGTACGAGAAGAATTGCAGAGGCGAAGTTTGGCTGTCGACTGTCTGGCTAAGGACAGTGCCGATGGCAGTATCACTCGCATCTATCGTGATGAAAAGCTGTGCATTGGGATGAGGATGCACGATGGTGCAGGCCTAGGCAAGAAGATTTTTGAGGGCAGTGAAAGAGGCAATCATAGCAGGGGTCTATGGAACAGGCCGATGTCCAGAAGTCTTAGTGCCTGCCAAGGCGACCGTCAGCGGAGCATGAATCTCCGCAGCCCGAGGTAGATGTCAGCGATAATAATTAACTGTCCCCAGAAAGCGCCAGAGCTCTTTGAACGATGAAGGTCTGGGTAGGTTTTATTATTGTTTGTACTTTCTCAGGGGGCGGTGAAATGCCGTCGGCAGAGACGCGAAAACCAAGAATCGTGACAGCGGCTTGATGTAGCTGCAATTTGTCCTGGATGGTCTCGATGCCTGCTGCCACGAGAGTGTTCACAACAGTTTGCACGTGTCGAATGTTGTCCTAGACAGAGGAGCGGAACACAATAATGTAATCAAGATATTCAAAAGCAGAATTTTAGTTCGAATAGCACTTCCTTGATGAAGTGTTGCCAGGCCTGGGTTGCGTTTTTCAGACTGAAGGGCATGAATCGAAACTGGAATAACCCAATTGGGGTGGTGATTTCTGTCTTCTCGATGTCTTCAGGAGCTATGGGGATCTGGTGGTAGGCCCGTTTGCAATCAACGACAGAGAATGTGGTTGCACCTGCGAGGGAACTGGTAAAGTTGGCAATGTTGGGTTTGGGATAGGGGTCCATAAATGTTCGCGTGTTTAGTCGACGGTAGTCTCCGCACGTGCTCCAAGACCCGTTTTCCTTGGGTGTCATATGAATGGGCGTAGACCAGCTACTGGAAGAGGGTTCGATGACGCCGGAGCTTAGACGTTCAAAAATCTGCTTTTTAAGGTCGGAGAGGCGCTCGGGACAAAGTCGACGTGGTTTACTGGAGATCGGGGGGCCTGGCGTGAGGCGAAGCTTGTGAACTGTGCCGTTGGTGACGACGGAAATGTTGCCGGCGGCACGGGAGGCGGTTTGTTTACAATGTGTGGTGGGCAGGGCAGACGTGGCGTGGTCGTGGTGTTCGGAGCCACTCGGCGGATCCGACGGGAGCCGAGGCGGCGAAGTGTCTCAGGAGTCAACGTGCCAAGATGGCCGCAGTGGCACCGTGGCCGGGTGAGTTCAGTAGAGCTTGTGAAGCGTTAGTGAGTCCATTGTCCGAGAGCGCAGCCTGTGGCAGCAAGGGCGAAATGCTTGGTGCGAGTGCACTGTTCATTTTGTCAGTGGCGATCGCACGGCGGCGCGCAGGAGCCGAAATTTGCATTGTTTGAGGTGCTGTCCGTGAGGGGTGGGGTAGGAGCTGTGAGTTCGGGAACACGTGACGCTCGTCGCACATGCACACTTGTGTTTGGCCGAGTGTCAAACGCTGCCACGTTTGGAGGGTCTGGCCCTGCGGAACTGTCAGTACACGCTATGGCAGCCTTGATAGCACAGTTGTGAGGGGAAGCGGGAGGTAAACACAAGGAAGCTCGATTGCTGGAATTGCAAGCTGATTCGGCGCACTTACTGACCTTGCTTTGTCCTTGCTGCATCGGAGAGCTGGAGCTGTGTTTCGTGGAGCCGGAGGGAGGGCTCGAAGTTTTCCTTTTTCCTTGCGTAGGTGAGCGATGTGTTCGAGCTCGACTAGCACTTATAAATGGTTTCTTGTAACATCGTCGACAGAGACAGGCATGTACGGATGAGATGAGCCCGGACCGACGTGTCACTGGGTGGGTTGCTCGACGGAGCACAGGGGATGTGAGTCTTGGATGGATGGTGAAACACAGTGTTTCGCACCAGGTCCGGTGAAAGTTTGTGGTGTCACAAGAAGTCAATGCCTAGTATAGGTTCATCAATTTCACACCCTAAAACAGTCCACTCGAGTTTGCAGTTTGCGGAGAGTGAGACGACGTCTGAGGTTGAATCCAAGCATTGTAGTTAAGTGTCCCAACTAAATGTCTTTAATGTAAAATCGTCCACAATTATCTGGTCGTTCCCAGGCAGAATGGAGCACTGGGGGGTGCCTATCATGTTGTGCACAGGAGGCGGCACCCGAACCTACCTCCGATTGGGGTTTGGGAAGTAGCAGGGTGGCCTGCAGTTCCGTGCTGCCTCACCAAACAGTGTGTGGAAGTAGCAGTACGGGTAGTGTGGTTGCATTTCCTGCGGAAAGTTCGTTTCCAGTGACGGTGGCAGAGCTTCAGTGGCCGCAGCAGGTTCGGTTGCAGGAGGGGGCGTGACCGCAGGTCATCAGTACCCTAGAACTTAGAACTACTTAAACCTAACTAACCTAAGGGCAGCACACAACACCCAGTCATCACGAGGCAGAGAAAATCCCTGACCCCACCGGGAATCGAACCCGGGAATCCAGGTGTGGGAAGCGAGAACGCTACTGCACGACCACGAGCTGTGGACCGTGACCGCGGGAAGAGCCAGTGATGTCCCAGTTGCTTGTTTACTGCTTCCCGGGGCGAGTGGAACATTCGGCCGCAGGGTGATGAGCCTGAACCTGAGACTTGTCAGGTAGGCAGTGGCTGGCGAAATGGAGCACTGATGCACCGTGTAGCTTGTCAGCAATTGTCACCCTTTCCTCGACAGGTTCAGGAGGCCTAGAGCCAGAGCAAAGCGGATGTGAGGAGATAGTTTATCTGACCAGATGGGGAGGAGAGCTGTGTCAGAGAATAGATCAGCGCTGATCAGGGCACGTAGCCGTCTCCAGAGCTGGGTAGGTTTGTCGTTGCCTAGTTGCTCGAAGTGGAGCACTTGCCGTATTACTGCCTCAGTTGAGCGTGCGATTCGACGCAGAACTGTCTCTTTGGCTGGAGTGTACCGGGTAGATGAGTCCCAGGCGTCGACCAGGTCAGCAATCGAGCCCTCCTGGTCATTCAAGTGGGTGACAAGGCACAGAAACCTGGTTGATTCGTCGAGTTTGTAATGGTCGAACACTTCGTGCACAATTTTGAACCAGGTTGTTCAAATGGTTCAAATGGCTCTGAGCACTATGGGACTTAACATCTGTGGTCATCAGTCCCCTAGAACTTAGAACTACTAAAACCTAACTAACCTAAGAACATCACACACATCCATGCCCGAGGTAGATTCGAACCTGCGATTGTAGCGGTCACACGGTTCCAGACTGAAGCACCTAGAACCACACGGCCACACCGGCCGGCGAACCATGTTGTTGCTCTGTCGGGATTAAACGGCGGCAGCTTCAGTAAGTGTTGTTGAATGTACCGAAGCACAGATTGAGTTGAGTTCGTCGGGGCACTGCCTGACTCGAGCTGTTGTTGCTGTAGTATTCCAGGAGAGTGTGCCTCCAGGGGATGTGGCAACGACGGCTGTTCGGGTGGCAGCTGAATGTGACACGTTGTGGTTGACCGCGATCCGTCGCGAGGCGGAAGGCCGACGTGGGTGAGACACCATAATGTGTCGATTGCGGTTTCGGAAGCTCAACACGTTGCGGGTGTGCTCGAATTGACGAGTCACGGAAGACCGACGTGGTTGGGGCACCGAGATGTGCCGAGAATGGCAGCGGAAGTTCGACTGGAGCTGGCGCATGGGCGACAGGTGAGAAAAAGTTCAAAGTTTTAGTCCGCAGAAAGCTCGATGTTTGATCAGAGCTGGGGCCACCTGTACTGCAGGGAGGCTGCGGAGGTGTAGGCTGTCCAGAAGCACAGTGTGGGAAATGATGTCGAACGTAGGATGGAATGTGCGAATGTTCACTGTTGGTAGTCACTCCACTCAAAACGGTGTGCCGATAAGGTGAATGTCGTTGCACAAAACACTGAGGTGTAGCAGTGGGACGGAGGTGGAGGTCAGGCACAGATAACGAGTTATTGTTCCTGTTGCAGGCCGAGGTATCGAAGCAGGAAGGCATGGGCTGATGCTGAACCGAGGCACGTGTGGGTGTGGTCAGAAGCTGAGGAGGGTGACCTGCAGACGAAGTAGTTCCAGCCACATGGCAGGTATCCGCGTGGTACGGCACGGATTGCGGCGTAGCAAATCGTCGTCCTGGCGGTGGTAGGTTGTCTGACGAAACATTTGCACAAATCAGCATTGGTCCCACACTGCACGGAGATCCGTAAGAGGTAACTACGCAGACGATGAGGGAGGGCACATGTGGCGGGAACAAAGGGCGTCTGATAGCCGGAGTCATGCACACTCCTAATCTCACTTATTGTTGCAGGCTCGAAAACGTCCGGCGAAATCGGCGTAATCGTCGAGTGAGAGGCATCGTGTTGCGGTCCTGGCGGGTGTACATCGCCCACAACACGATGCGTGTCGATCACTAAAACCGGCGTTAGGCGTTGGGCCGAAGTCTTTGTTCGAATGTTGTGTCGATGTAATACAAGCGAAAATACGAGGGCTTTGCCGAAAGTTTTTAGCAGACCGTAAACCGTAAGGCGGAGGACAATGGGGTTGTTTTCATTCGAAAGAGCGATGGTTTTCGACCTTGGGACGTGCGCGCGCAGCCCCTGGCTCGCGGTGATCCCCCCATAGCGCGGTAAGAAATCACAGGTTGTGTTGCGTCAGAGACGGTGCAGGATGGAGCTGTCGCGCCATGATTTTTTACAATTATAAAAAGGGTTTAAGTGCCGAAGAATTCCATTCTTCTTTGCTGCGTGGTTTTGGTGAAGCTTTCCTTTCTAGGGCCGCAGTTGGAAATTGGTTTCGCGAGTTTTCGAGGGGTCGGCAATCAACTGAAAATGAAAGCACGTCCTGGGCGGCCAGCAACAGCTGTGACTCCTGAAAACATTGATGCCGTGAGGAAAATGACCAAAAAAGATCCACATTTTACATTTTGCGACATTGAAGAGACCCTAAATATTGGATCAACAGCAGCACAGACCATAGTCACTTAGGCCTTACAAACAGATGTACCCATTGGGTGCCACATTCCCTGACAGAAAGCTAAAAGGAGGCGAGAGTGGATTAGTGTCGTTTCTTGCTCGAAAAATTCAATGGAGGGATATCCCAAGGCACCTAGAATATCGTCACAGGTGATGAAACGTGGGTCTACCATTATGACCCTGAAACGAAGAGACAGTCTTCTGTGTGATGCTTTCCAGGGGAGGAACCACCCACAAAAGTTCAACGAAGTTTGAGCTCTGGAAAAAAGATGGTGGCAACTTGTTTCACAAAGATTGGGCATCTCACCTCTGTGACCTTGAACAAATGTCGTACAGTCAATGCTGAATGGTACGTGAACGATTGTCTTCCAAAAGTCATCGCCACATGGAAGTCACAGCATCCAAAGTCCAAGAGTGCGCAGCTTTTGCTGCATCACGACAATGCATCTGTTTACAGGGCTACCAGAACGATGGACTTTCTGGAGAAGGAAAAAGCTCGAGTGTTACCCCATCCCCCCTATTCACCTGATGTGGCCCCCTTTGACTTCTTTCTGTTCCCTAAGAGTAAGGAAAAAATTCGAGGGCAGCGGTTTTCATCAGATGAAGAGGCCATTTCAGCGTACGAGAGTGCACTAAGTGACATCCCAAAAGAAGCTTGGTCAGACACATTTTTAAGTGATTTCAGAGAATGGAAAAACGTATACATGCTACTGGACAGTATTTTGAAAAGTTGTAAACGTTTTTTTTTTCAAATAAATTTTTCTCACACATTCTGTTGAAAACTTTCGGCATAGCCCTCGTAACCGACGCGGAGGCCGCGGACACAGTAAAACGGCGAAAACGGAAGACGTTACAACTCGGGGTCTCCAGTGAGGGAGAAGTTCGGGTCGGTTACACCAAACAATACTCCCATTTTGCAATAGTTCATTTATTCAGCTCTTTACGCAAGCAAGGCTTACACAGAACTAACATGGCCGTTTCGCCCAAAGATAATCTTAGTTTAGTTTGAAGACGATACTCAGATCGATGATGGTGTCGACCTCATCGGCGCCACAGGTTAACTCCCAGCAAAAGCTTTCTCATCAATACCGTTTGGTTGCAGATGACAAGCTATCTGTAGTAATTAACACACAAGTGATCCGGAAAATACGTGCACACCAAATGTAGAGGCAGTTACAAAAAGAAACGATCTGGTGTTTGCACTAAAAATGCACATAATTTTATAATCATTTAACAAAAATGTGTACATTTCAGAATAAAGAAAAACTAAAACCCACGGATGATGGCACAGTGGTGCCGAAACGTGTTTGGGTACTGATAAAAACGGTGTTCTGCGTAACTGTCGGACCTTACATCCAACAATACTTGGATACTATTTGCTGCCGTTCAAGGACTTAATGTTCTGAAACAAAGATGGAATTTTTATGGATGACAATGTACCATATCAGTGGGCCACAATTGTTTGCAAGTGGTTTGTAAAACATGTGGGAGAATTAGAGGAAATGCTTTGATCACCCAAGATGAATCCCACCGAACATTTACTCGTATGCGACATAATCGAGAGTTCGGTTGGTGCACAAAATAGTGCACCGGCAGGACTTTCGCAGTTACGGATGGCCTTAGAGGCAGCATGGCTCAATACTTCTACAGCAGACGTCCAGCGACTTGTAGCGAACATGCCACTTCGAGATGCTGCACAATGACAGGCAAATGGAGATCCAACACGATATGACTGTGTGACCTCAGTGTGTTACAAAGAGTTACATTGATATGATGCACACAGAAATTTCTCCCACTCACACTGAGTCACAAATGCACAATGTGAATGGAGTGTTTGATACTTGCAGACTGATTGAGTATTACACTGACTTGGCACTGGCTACACATCATTAACTGATAGCACCAGAGATATATTAACAATAAGAGTAAGTACTGCAGAGTGACCGACTGAAAGAAGTTAACAGAGACACACAGGTGCTTGTAACTTGACTACCGGGTGCTAACTGAAGCCGTGTTCTGGACAACTGTCTTTAGATGAGGGTAAGGATAAAACTGGAAATTGTTTATTATATTTTTTGATATTGTCCTAAGAAAGAGCAAAATCAGGGGATTACACGGAGCAAGGAAGCATGTGTGTTTAACTTTGGGTTAAATGAAGGAAAATTTACAAAATTATAATTTAAACTTGACATAAATAATTGCTAGCTCTGCAGATATTTCGAGACCATGTCACTATGGCTAGATAATGAAATTTTTTACATCGGATAATTGGTAAATTAACAAGCCTTCATAGTGAAAGTGGCCATATCTTGACATTAGAAAAATCAGGACTGCAGACATATAGGTTTGAGTTTTAGAAATAACGTCATTCAAAATTTGAAGGTTATGGAACTAGAAAACTTTGACTACAGATATTTTCTAAATAAAATACTTTTGGAAAAATTGTATATTTAGGGGGAAGAGCACGATGAAGGGCTTTTCTAAAGAGGTATACCTTCCTATCAAGAAATATCTATTTACTCACTAAGAATGTCAGTTTCAGTTGTTGCTTCTGAATCTTAAATTATAGATATATTTTTGTGAAAATTGTTTCCAAGTAAATAAATTAGCCTGTTGTCACATTATATTGAGAGTAATCAAACTTTACAGATAATTGCTTGAATAAGAAAGTAGCTAATTTGTGTCATAATAAAACACTGAGGTGACAAAAGTCATTGGATAGATATTAATATCCTTTCGGACCTTCTTTTCCCCAGTGTGGCGCAGCAATCCAACATATCGTTGACTCAACGAGTCGCTGAAAGTAGCCTGCAGAAATATAGACATGCTGTCTCTGTGGCTTTCTATAATTACGAAAGCATTGCTGATACAGGATTTTGAACACGAACGGACCTCTCAATTGTGTCCCATAAACGTTTGGTGGGATTCACTTTGGGCGACCTGGGTGGCCAGACCATCCAAACTGTACAGAATACTCTTGAAATCAATCACAAAGAATTGTATCCCACTGTCAACATGAAGTTGATAAATGGCTCCAAATGATCTGCAAGTAGACGAGCATCCAGCAGATCCAGTCTCTTTCACGCAAACAGAGCCCACACCACTATGGTGCCAACACCATGTTACACAGTGCCTTGTGGACAACTTGGGTCCTTACTTTCGTGAGGATTACACCACACTCAAACCCCACCATCAGCTCTTATCAACTGAAATCGGGATTCACATGCCAGGACCTTAGTTTTCCTGTCGTCTACGGTCCTACCGATATGATCAAAAGTCCAGGAGGAGATCTGTAGGTGATGTCGTGGTCTTAGCAAAGGCACTCACCTCGACCATCTGCTGCCATAGCCCATTAATGCCAAATCTCGCCGCACTGTCCTAAAGGATATGTTTGTTGTACGTCCCACATTTTCACGCAGAGTTGCTTGTCTGTTAGCACCAATAATTCTAATCAAACACTGCTGCTCTCGGTCATTACGTAAAGGCAGTCGCCCTCTGCATTGTCAGTGGCGAGAGGTACTTCCAGGTAAATAGTATTCTTGGCACAATTTTGGCACTGTGGATCTCATAATATTGAATTCCCCACCAATTTCCGAAATGGAATGACTACCTCGAACTACCATTCCGTGTTCAATGTGCTGTTGTATCAGACGCCAAATGTGCAGTATTGACACCAAATGTGGTGGGTGGGTGCCAGGAGATGCCATATTAAAACTCGGCAGTAACTTTCCAAAGATTTATTTGCTTCCACTAGAGTGCTCCGTTCACTTCGGTCTGCATTATGTGACCCCGCAATGCTGAGGTAGTGCCAAAGCGGCCTGTGCAAGGCAACACTGTGTCGAGCCAGCCTTGTACGCCAGCAGAGTGTGTCGTCATCAGGATGCCTTGGTTGACTCAGTGGTCCTTGTCCTAGCCATCGCAGCGCCTTGTACGGCAGCAGAGTGTGTCGTCATCAGGATGCCTTGGTAGACTCAGTGGTCCTTGTCTTTGCCGTCGCAGTGCCTTGTACGGCAGCAGAGTGTGTCGTCATCAGGATGCTGTGGTTGACTCCGTGGTCTGCGTCCTCGCCGTCTCAGCGCCTTGTACGGCAGCAGAGTGTGACGTCATCAAGATGCCGTAGTTGACTCTGTGGTCTGCGTCCTCGCCGTCTCAGCGCCTTGTACGGCAGCAGAGTGTGTCGACATCAGGATGCCGTGGTTGACTCCGTGGTCTGCGTCGTCGCCGTCTCAGCGCCATGTACGGCAGCAGAGTGTGTCGTCATCAGGATGTCGTGGTTGACTCCGTGGTCTGCGTCCTCGCCGTCTCAGCGCCTTGTACGGCAGCAGAGCGTGTCATCATCAGGATGCCTTGGTTGACTCAATGGCCCTTGTCCTTGCCATCGCAGCGCCTTGTACGGCAGCAGAGTGTGTCGTCATCAGGACGCCGTGGTTGACTCAGTGGTCCTTGTCCTTGCCGTCGCAGCGCCTTGTACGGCAGCAGAGTGTGTCGTCATCAGGATGGCGTGGTTGACTCCGTGGTCTGCGTCACGCCGTCTCAACGCCTTGTACGGCAGCAGAGTGTGTCGTCATCAGGATGCCTTGGTTGACTCAGTGGTCCTTGACCTTGCCGTCGCAGTGCCTTGTACGCCTGCAGAGTGTGTCGTCATCAGGATGCCGTGGTTGACTCCGTGGTCTGCGTCCTCGCCGTCTAAGCGCCATGTACGGCAGCAGAGTGTGTCGTCATCAGGATGCCGTGGTTAACTCTGTGGTCTGCGTCCTCGCCATTTCAGCGCCTTTACGGCATCAGAGTGCGTCGTCATCAGGATGCCTTGGTTGACTCAGTGGTCCTTGTCCTTGCCGTCGCAGCACCTTGACGGCAGCAGAGTGTGTCGTCATCAGGATGCCTTAGTTGACTCAGTGGTCCTTGTAGTTGCCGTCGCAGCGCCTTGTATGGCAGCAGAGTGTGTCGTCATCAGGATGCTGTGGTTGACTCCGTGGTCTGCATCCTCGCCGTCTCAGCGCCATGTATAGCAGCAGAGTGTGTCGTCATCAGGATGCCGTGCTTGACTCCGTGGTCTGCGTCATCGCCGTCTCCGCGCCTTGTATGGCAGCAGAGTCTGTCATCATCAGAATGCCGTGATTGACTCGATGGTCTGCGTCCTCGCCGTCTCTGCGCCTTGTACGGCAGCAGAGTGTGTCGTCATCAGGATGCCTTGGTTGACTCCGTGGTCTGCGTCCTCGCCGTCTCAGCGCCTTGTACGGCAGCAGAGTGTGTCGTCATCAGGATGCCGTGGTTGACTCGATGGTCTGTGTCCTCGCCGTCTCAGTGCCTTGTACGACTACAGAGTGAGTTGTCATCAGGATGCTGTGGTTGACTCGATGATCTGCGTCCTTGCCGTCTCAGCACCTTGTACGGCAGCAGAGTGTGTCGTCATCAGCATGCCGTGGTTGACTCGATGGTATGCGTCCACGCCGTCTCAGCACCTTGTACGGCAGCAGAGTGTGTCGTGACCAGGATGCCGTGGTTGACTCGATGGTCTGCGTCCTCGCCATCTCAGCGCCTTGTATGGCAGCAGAGTGTGTCGTCATTAGGATGACGTGGCTGACTCCGTGGTCTGCGTCACGCCGTCTCAGCGCCTTGTAAGGCAGCAGAGTGTGTCGTTATCAGGATGCCGTGGTTGAATCGTTGGTCTGCGTCCTCGCCGTCTCAGCTCCTTGTACGGCAGCAGAGTGAGTCGTCATCAGGATGCCGTGGTTGATTCCGTGGTCTGCGTCCTCGCCGTCTCAGCGCCTTGTACGGCAGCAGAGTGTGTCGTCATCAGGATGCCGTGGTTGACTCCGTGGTCTGCGTCATTGCCGTTGCAGCGCCTTGTATGCCAGCAGAGTGTGTCGTCATCAGCATGCCGTGGTTGACTCAGTGGTCCTTGTCCTTGCCGTCGCAGCGCCTTGTACGGCAGCAGAGTGTGTCATCATCAGGATGACGTGGTTGACTCCGTGGTCTGTGTCCTCGCCGTCTCAGCGCCTTGTACGACAGTAGAGTGTGTCATCATCAGGATGCCTTGGTTGACTCAGTGGTCCTTGTCCTTGCCGTCGCAGCACCTTGTACGGCAACAGAGTGTGTCGTCATCAGGATGCCTTGGTTGACACAGTGGTCCTTGGCCTTGCCGTCGCAGCGCCTTGTACGCCAGCAGAGTGTGTCGTCATCAGGATGCCGTGGTTGACTCTGTGGTCTGCGTCACGCCGTCGAAGCGCCTTGTACGCCAGCAGAGTGTGTCGTCATCAGGTTACTGTGGTTGACTCCGTGGTCTGCGTCCTCACTGTCTCAGCGCCTTGTACGGCAGCAGAATGTGTCGTCATCAGGATGCCGTTATTGACTCTGTGGTCTGCATCCTTGCCGTCGCAGCGCCTTGTACGGCAGCAGAGTGCATCGTCATCAGGATGCCTTGGTTGACACAGTGGTCCTTGTCCTTGCCGTTGAAGCGCCTTGTACGCCAGCAGAGTGTGTCGTCATCAGGATGCCGTGGTTGACTCCATGGTCTGCATCCTCGCTGTCACAGCGCCTTGTACGGCAGCATAGTGTGTCGTCATCAGGATGCCGTGGTTGACTCCGTGGTCTGCGTCCTAGCAGTCGCAGCGCCTTGTACGCCTGCAGAGTGTGTCGTCATCAGGATGCCGTGGTTGACTCCGTGGTCTGCGTCCTAGCAGTCGCAGCGCCTTGTACGCCTGCAGAGTGTGTCGTCATCAGGATGCCGTGTTTAAATCCGTTGTCTGCGTCCTCGCCATCTCAGCACCTTGTATGGCAGCAGAGTGTGTCGTCATCAGGATGCTGTGGTTGACTCCGTGGTCTGCGTCTTAGCCGTCGCAGCGCCTTGTACGACTGCAGAGTGTGTCGTCATCAGGGTGCCGTGGTTGACTCCGTTGTCTGCGTCCTCGCCATCTCAGCATCTTGTACGGCAGCAGAGTGTGTCGTCATCAGGATGCTGTGGTTGACTCCGTGGTCTGCGTCCTATCCGTCGCAGCGCCTTGTACGACTGCAGAGTGTGTCGTCATCAGGGTGCCGTGGTTGACTCCGTGGTCTGCGTCCTCGCCGTCTCAGCACCTTGTACGGCAGCAGAGTTTGTCGTCATCAGAATGCTGTGGTTGACCCTTTGGTCTTCGTCCTTGCCGTTGCAGCGCCTTGTACGCCAGCAAAGTGTGTCGTCATCAGGATGCCTTGGTTGACCCAGTGGTCCTTGTCCTCGCTGTCTCATCGCCTTGTACGGCAGCAGAATGTGTCGTCATCAGGATGCCGTTGTTGACTCTGTGGTCTGCGTCGTTGCCGTCGCAGCGCATTGTACGCCAGCAGAGTGTGTCGTCATCAGGATGCCATGGTTGACTCTGTGGTCTGCGTCCTCGCCATCTCAGCACCTTGTACGGCAGCAGAGTGTGTCGTCATCAGGATGCTGTGGTTGACTCCGTGGTCTGCGTCCTAGCCGTAGCAGCGCCTTGTACGCCTGCAGAGTGGGTCGTCATCAGGGTGCCGTGATTGACTCCGTGGTCTGCGTCCTCGCCATCTCAGGGCCTTGTACGCAGCAGAGTGTGTCGTCATCAGGATGCCGTGGTTGACTCAGTGGTCTGCGTCCTCGCCGTCTCACCGCCTTGTACGGCAGCAGAGTGTGTCATCATCAGGATGCCGTGGTTGACTCTGTGGTCTGCGTCCTTGCCGTCTCAGCACCTTCTACGCCAACAGAGTGTGTCGTCATCAGGTTGCCGTGGTTTACTCCGTGGTCTGCGTCCTCGCTGTCTCAGCGCCTTGTACGGCAGCAGAGTTTGTCGTCATCACGATACCGTGGTTGACTCCGTGGTCCTTGTCCTTGCCGTCGCAGCGCCTTGTACGCCTGCAGAGTGTGTCGTCATCAGGATGCCGTGGTTGACTCTGTGGTCTGCGTCCTAGCCATCTCAGCACCTTGTACGGCAGCAGAGTGTGTCGTCATCAGGATGCTGTGGTTGACTCCGTGGTCTGCGTCCTAGCCGTCGCAGCGCCTTGTGCGCCTGCAGAGTGTGTCATCATCAGGGTGCCGTGGTTGACTCCGTAGTCTGCGTCCTCGCCATCTCAGCGCCTTGTACGCAGCAGAGTGTGTCGTCATCAGGATGCCGTGGTTGACTCAGTGGTCTGCGTCCTCGCCATCTCAGCACCTTGTACGGCAGCAGAGTGTGTCGTCATCAGGATGCTGTGGTTGACTCCGTGGTCTGCGTCCTAGCCGTAGCAGCGCCTTGTACGCCTGCAGAGTGTGTCATCATCAGGATGCCGTGGTTGACTCCGTGGTCTGCGTCCTCGCTGTCTCAGCACCTTGTACTGCAGCAGAGTTTGTCGTCATCAGGATACCGTGGTCGACTCCGTGGTCCTTGTCCTTGCCGTCGCAGCGCCTTGTACGCCTGCAGAGTGTGTCGTCATCAGGATGCCGTGGTTGACTCTGTGGTCTGCGTCCTCGCCATCTCAGCACCTTGTACGGCAGCAGAGTGTGTCGTCATCAGGATGCTGTGGTTGACTCCGTGGTCTGCGTCCTAGCCGTCGCAGCGCCTTGTACGCCTGCAGAGTGTGTCATCATCAGGGTGCCGTGGTTGACTCCGTGGTCTGCGTCCTCGCCATCTCAGCGCCTTGTACGCAGCAGAGTTTGTCGTCATCAGGATACCGTGGTTGACTCCGTGGTCCTTGTCCTTGCCGTCGCAGCACTTTGTACGCGAGCAGAGTGTGTCGTCATCAGGATGCCGTGTTTGACTCCGTGGTCTGCATCCTCCCCGTCTCAGCGCCTTGTATGGCAGCAGAGTGTGTCGCCATCAGGATGCCTTGGTTGACTCAGTGGTCCTTGTCCTTGCCGTCGCAGCACTTTGTACGGCAGCAAAGTGTGTCGTCATCTGGATGCCGTGGCTGACTCCGTGTTCTGCATCCTCCCCGTCTCAGCGCCTTGTATGGCAGCAGAGTGTGTCGCCATCAGGATGCCTTGGTTGACTCAGTGGTCCTTTTCCTTGCCGTCGCAGCACCTTGTACGGCAGCAAAGTGTGTCGTCATCAGGATGCCTTGGTTGACTCAGTAGTCCTTGTCCTTGCCGTCGCAGCGGCTTGTACGGCAGCAGAGTGTGTCGTCATCAGGATGCCGAAGTTGACTCTGTGGTCTGCGTCCTCGCCGTCTCAGCGGATTGTACGGCAGCAGAGTGTGTCATCATCAGGATGCCTTGGTTCACTCAGTGGTCCTTGTCCTTGCCGTCGCAGCGCCTTGTACGGCAGCAGAGTCTGTCGTCATCAGTATGCCGTGTTTGACTCAATGGTCTGCGTCCTCGTCGTCTCAGTGCCTTGTACGGCAGCAGAGTGTGTCTTAATCAGGATGCCTTGGTTGACTCCGTGGTCTGCGTCCTCGCCATCTCAGCGCCTTGTACGGCAGCAGAGTGTGTCGTCATCAGGATGCCTTGGTTGACTCAGTGGTCCTTGTCCTTGCCATCGCAGCACCTTGTACGGCAGCAAAGTGTGTCGTCATCAGGATGCCGTGTTTGATTCGTTGGTCTGCGTCCTCGCCGTCTCAGCACCTTGTACTGCAGAAGAGTGTGTCGTCATCAGGATGCCTTGGTTCACTCAGTGGTCCTTGTCCTTGCCATCGCAGCACCTTGTACGGCAGCAGAGTGTGTCGTCACCAGGATGCCATGGTTGACTCCGTGGTCTGTGTCCTCGCCGTCTCAGCGCCCTGTACGGCAGCAGAGTGTGTCGTCATCAGGTTACCATGGTTGACTCCGTGGTCTGTGTCCTCGCCGTCTCAGCGCCATGTACGTCAGCAGAGTGTGTCGTCATCAGGATGCCATGGTTGAATCCGTGGTCTGCGTCCTCGCCATCTCAGCGCCTTGTACGCAGCAGAGTGTGTCGTCATCAGGATGCCGTGGTTGACTCCGTGGTCTGTGTCCTCGCCGTCTCAGTGCCATGTACGTCAGCAGAGTGTGTCGTCATCAGGATGCCATGGTTGAATCCGTGGTCTGCGTCCTCGCCGTCTCAGCTCCTTGTACGACAGCAGAGTGTGTCATCATCAGGATGCCTTGGTTCACTCTGTGGTCCTTGTCCTTGCCGTCGCAGCGCCTTGTACGGCAGCAGAGTCTGTCGTCATCAGTATGCCGTGTTTGACTCGATGGTCTGCGTCCTCGTCGTCTCAGTGCCTTGTACGGCAGCAGAGTGTGTCTTAATCAGGATGCCTTGGTTGACTCCGTGGTCTGCGTCCTCGCCATCTCAACGCCTTGTACGGCAGCAGAGTGTGTCGTCATCAGGATGCCTTGGTTGACTCAGTGGTCCTTGTCCTTGCCATCGCAGCACCTTGTACGGCAGCAAAGTGTGTCGTCATCAGGATGCCGTGGTTGACTCAGTGGTCTGCGTGTTCGCCGTCTCAGCTCCTTGTACTGCAGCAGAGTGTGTCGTCATCAGGATGCCTTGGTTCACTCAGTGGTCCTATTCCTTGCCGTCGCAGCACCTTGTACGGCAGCAAAGTGTGTCGTCATCAGGATGCCTTGGTTGACTCAGTAGTCCTTGTCCTTGCCGTCTCAGCGCCTTGTACGACAGCAGAGTGTGTCATCATCAGGAAGCCTTGGTTCACTCAGTGGTCCTTTTCCTTGCCGTCGCAGCACCTTGTACGGCAGCAAAGTGTGTCGTCATCAGGATGCCTTGGTTGACACAGTAGTCCTTGTCCTTGCCATCGCAGCGCCATGTACGTCAGCAGAGTGTGTCGTCATCAGGATGCCGTTTTTGACTCAGTGGTCTGCGTCCTCGCCGTCTCAGCTCCTTGTACTGCAGCAGAGTGTGTCGTCATCAGGATGCCTTGGTTGACTCAGTAGTCCTTGTCCTTGCCGTCGCAGCGCCATGTACGTCAGCAGAGTGTGTCGTCATCAGGACGCTGTGGTTGACTCTGTGGTCTGCGTCCTAGCCGTCTCAGCGCCTTGTACGGCAGCAGAGTGTGTCGTCATCAGGATGCCGAAGTTGACTCTGTGGTATGCGTCCTCGCCGTCTCAGCACCATGTACGCAGCAGAGTGTGTCGTCATCAGGATGACGTGGATGACTACGTGGTCTGCGTCCTCGCCGTCTCAGCGGATTGTACGGCAGCAGAGTGTGTCATTATCAGGATGCCGTGGTTGACACCGTGGTCTGCATCCTCCCCGTCTCAGCGCCTTGTATGGCAGCAGAGTGTGTCGCCATCAGGATGCCTTGGTTGACTCAGTGGTCCTTGTCCTTGCCGTCGCAGCACCTTGTACGGCAGCAAAGTGTGTCGTCATCTGGATGCCGTGGTTGACTCCGTGGTCTGCATCCTCTCCGTCTCAGCGCCTTGTATGGCAGCAGAGTGTGTCGCCATCAGGATGCCTTGGTTGACTCAGTAGTCCTTCTCCTTGCCGTCGCAGTACCTTGTACGGCAGCAAAGTGTGTCGTCATCAGGATGCCTTGGTTGACTCAGTAGTCCTTGTCCTTGCCGTCGCAGCGCCTTGTACGGCAGCAGAGTGTGTCGTCATCAGGATGCCGAAGTTGACTCTGTGGTCTGCGTCCTCGCCGTCTCAGCACCATGTACGCAGCAGAGTGTGTCGTCATCAGGATGACATGGTTGACTCCGTTGTCTGCATCCTCGCCGTCTCAGCGGATTGTACGGCAGCAGAGTGTGTCATTATCAGGATGCCGTGGTTGACTCCGTGGTCTGTGTCCTCGCCGTCTCAGCGCCATGTACGTCAGCAGAGTGTGTCGTCATCAGGATGCCATGGTTGAATCCGTGGTCTGCGTTCTCGCCGTCTCAGCTCCTTGTACGACAGCAGAGTGTGTCATCATCAGGATGCCTTGGTTCACTCAGTGGTCCTTGTCCTTGCCGTCGCAGCGCCTTGTACGGCAGCAGAGTCTGTCATCATCAGTATGCCGTGTTTGACTCGACGGTCTGCGTCCTCGCCGTCTCAGTGCCTTGTACGGCAGCAGAGTGTGTCTTAATCAGGAAGCCTTGGTTGACTCCGTGGTCTGCGTCCTCGCCATCTCAGCGCCTTGTACGGCAGCAGAGTGTGTCGTCATCAGGATGCCTTGGTTGACTCAGTGGTCCTTGTCCTTGCCTTCGCAGCACCTTGTACGGCAGCAAAGTGTGTCGTCATCAGGATGCCGTGGTTGATTCGTTGCTCTGCGTCCTCGCCGTCTCAGCTCCTTGTACTGCAGAAGAGTGTGTCTACATCAGGATGCCGTGGTTGACTCAGTGGTCTGCGTCCTCACCGTCTCAGCTCCTTGTACTGCAGCAGAGTGTGTCGTCAGCAGGATGCCTTGGTTCACTCAGTGGTCCTTGTCCTTGCCATCGCAGCACTTTGTACGGCAGCAGAGTGTGTCGTCATCAGGATGCTGTGGTTGACTCCGTGGTCTGTGTCCTCGCCGTCTCAGCGCCCTGTGCGGCAGCAGAGTGTGTCGTCATCAGGATGCCATGGTTCACTACGTGGTCTGTGTCCTCGCCGTCTCAGCGCCATGTAGGGCAGCAGAGTGTGTCGTCATCAGGATGCCGTGGTTGACTCCGTGGTCTGTGTCCTCGCCGTCTCAGCGCCATGTACGTCAGCAGAGTGTGTCGTCATCAGGATGCCATGGTTGAATCCGTGGTCTGCGTCCTCGCCGACTCAGCGCCTTGTACGACAGCAGAGTGTGTCATCATCAGGAAGCCTTGGTTCACTCAGTGGTCCTTTTCCTTGCCGTCGCAGCACCTTGTACGGCAGCAAAGTGGGTCGTCATCAGGATGCCTTGGTTGACTCAGTAGTCCTTGTCCTTGCCGTCGCAGCGCCATGTACGTCAGCAGAGTGTGTCGTCATCAGGATGCCGTGGTTGACTCAGTGGTCTGCGTCCTCGCCGTCTCAGCTCCTTGTACTGCAGCAGAGTGTGTCGTCATCAGGATGCCTTGGTTCACTCAGTGGTCCTTTTCCTTGCCGTCGCAGCACCTTGTACGGCAGCAAAGTGTGTCGTCACCAGGATGCCTTGGTTGACTCAGTAGTCCTTGTCCTTGCCGTCTCAGCGCCTTGTACGACAGCAGAGTGTGTCATCATCAGGAAGCCTTGGTTCACTGAGTGGTCCTTTTCCTTGCCGTCGCAGCACCTTGTACGGCAGCAAAGTGTGTCGTCATCAGGATGCCTTGGTTGACTCAGTAGTCCTTGTCCTTGCCATCGCAGCGCCATGTACGTCAGCAGAGTGTGTCGTCATCAGGATGCCGTGGTTGACTCAGTGGTCTGCGTCCTCGCCGTCTCAGCTCCTTGTACTGCAGCAGAGTGTGTCGTCATCAGGATGCCTTGTTGACTCAGTAGTCCTTGTCCTTGCCGTCGCAGCGCCATGTACGTCAGCAGAGTGTGTCGTCATCAGGACGCTGTGGTTGACTCTGTGGTCTGCGTCCTAGCCGTCTCAGCGCCCTGTACGGCAGCAGAGTGTGTCGTCATCAGGATGCCATGGTTCACTACGTGGTCTGTGTCCTCGCCGTCTCAGCGCCATGTAGGGCAGCAGAGTGTGTCGTCATCAGGATGCCGTGGTTGACTCCGTGGTCTGTGTCCTCGCTGTCTCATCGCCATGTACGTCAGCAGAGTGTGTCGTCATCAAGATGCCATGGTTGAATCCGTGGTCTGCGTCCTCGCCGTCTCAGCGCCTTGTACGACAGCAGAGTGTGTCATCATCAGGATGCCTTGGTTCACTCAGTGGTCCTTTTCCTTGCCGTCGCAGCACCTTGTACGGCAGCAAAGTGTGTCGTCATCAGGATGCCTTGGTTGACTCAGTAGTCCTTGTCCTTGCCGTCGCAGCGCCTTGTACGGCAGCAGAGTGTGTCGTCATCAGGATGCCGAACTTGACTCTGTGGTCTGCGTCCTCGCCGTCTCAGCACCATGTACGCAGCAGAGTGTGTCGTCATCAGGATGACGTGGTTGACTCCGTGGTCTGCGTCCTCGCCGTCTCAGCGGATTGTACGGCAGCAGAGTGTGTCATTATCAGGATGCCGTGGTTGACTCCGTGGCCTGCATCCTCCCCGTCTCAGCGCCTTGTATGGCAGCAGAGTGTGTCGCCATCAGGATGCCTTGGTTGACTCATTGGTCCTTGTCCTTGCCGTCGCAGCACCTTGTACGGCAGCAAAGTGTGTCGTCATCTGGATGCCGTGGTTGACTCCGTGGTCTGCATCCTCCCCGTCTCAGCGCCTTGTATGGCAGCAGAGTGTGTCGCCATCAGGATGCCTTGGTTGACTCAGTGGTCCATTTCCTTGCCGTCGCAGCACCTTGTACGGCAGCAAAGTGTGTCGTCATCAGGATGCCTTGGTTGACTCAGTAGTCCTTGTCCTTGCCGTCGCAGCGCCTTGTACGGCAGCAGAGTGTGTCGTCATCAGGATGCCGAAGTTGACTCTGTGGTCTGCGTCCTCGCCGTCTCAGCACCATGTACGCAGCAGAGTGTGTCGTCATCAGGATGACGTGGTTGACTCCGTGGTCTGCGTCCTCGCCGTCTCAGCGGATTGTACGGCAGCAGAGTGTGTCATTATCAGGATGCCGTGGTTGACTCCGTGGTCTGTGTCCTCGCCGTCTCAGCGCCATGTACGTCAGCAGAGTGTGTCGTCATCAGGATGCCATGGTTGAATCCGTGGTCTGCGTCCTCGCCGTCTCAGCTCCTTGTACGACAGCAGAGTGTG
Source organism: Schistocerca gregaria (assembly GCF_023897955.1). NCBI lineage: Eukaryota > Metazoa > Arthropoda > Insecta > Orthoptera > Acrididae > Schistocerca > Schistocerca gregaria. The sequence goes on along the minus strand of NC_064930.1, from coordinate 109,421,472 downwards.
TCATCATCAGGATGCCTTGATTCACTCAGTGGTCCTTGTCCTTGCCGTCGCAGCGCCTTGTACGGCAGCAGAGTCTGTCGTCATCAGTATGCCGTGTTTGACTCGATGGTCTGCGTCCTCGCCGTCTCAGTGCCTTGTACGGCAGCAGAGTGTGTCTTAATCAGGATGCCTTGGTTGACTCCGTGGTCTGCGTCCTCGCCATCTCAGCGCCTTGTACGGCAGCAGAGTGTGTCGTCATCAGGATGCCTTGGTTGACTCAGTGGTCCTTGTCCTTGCCATCGCAGCACCTTGTACGGCAGCAGAGTGTGTCGTCATCAGGATGCCGTGGTAGACTCCGTGGTCTGCGTCCTCGCCGTCTCAGCGCCCTGTACGGCAGCAGAGTGTGTCGTCATCAGGATGCCATGGTTCACTACGTGGTCTGTGTCCTCGCCGTCTCAGCGCCATGTAGGGCAGCAGAGTGTGTCGTCATTAGGATGCCGTGGTTGACTCTGTGGTCTGTGTCCACGCCGTCTCAGCGCCATGTATGTCAGCAGAGTGTGTCGTCATCAGGATGCCATGGTTGAATCCGTGGTCTGCGTCCTCGCCGTCTCAGCGCCTTGTACGACAGCAGAGTGTGTCATCATCAGGATGCCTTGGTTCACTCAGTGGTCCTCGTCCTTGCCGTCGCAGCGCCTTGTACGGCAGCAGAGTCTGTCGTCATCAGTATGCCTTGATTGACTCGATGGTCTGCGTCCTCGCTGTCTCAGCTTCTTGTACGGCAGCAGAGTTTGTCGTCATCAGGATACCGTGGTTGACTCCGTGGTCCTTGTCCTTGCCGTCGCAGCGCTTTGTACGCCAGCAGAGTGTGTCATCATCTGGATGCCTTGGTTGACTCAGTGGTCCTCGTCCTTGCCGTCGCAGCGCCATGTACGGCGGCAGAGTGTATCGTCATCAGGATGCCGTGGTTGACTCTGTGGTCTGCGTCCTTGCCGTTGCAGCACCTTGTACGGCAGCAGAGTGTGTCGTCATCAGGTTGCCGTGGTTGACTCCGTGGTCTGCGTCCTCGCCGTCTCAGCGCCTAGTACGGCAGCAGAGTTTGTCGTCATCAGGATACCGTGGTTGACTCCGTGGTCCTTGTCCTTGCCGTCTCAGTGCCTTGTATGGCAGCAGAGTGTGTCATCATCAGGATGCCATGGTTCACTCCGTGGTCTGCGTCCACGCCGTCTCAGCGCCTAGTACGGCAGCAGAGTTTGTCGTCATCAGGATACCGTGGTTGACTCCGTGGTCCTTGTCCTTGCCGTCGCAGCACCTTGTACGCGAGCAGAGTGTGTCGTCATCAGGATGCCGTGGTTGACTCCGTGGTCTGCGTTCTCCCCGTCTCAGCGGGTTTTACGCCAGCAGAGTGTGTCGTCATCAGGATGCCGTGGTTGACTCCGTGGTCTGCGTTCTCCCTGTCTCAGCGCCTTGTACGCCAGCAGAGTGTGTCGTCATCAGGATGCCGTGGTTGACTCTGTGTTCTGCGTCCTTGCCGTCGCGGCGCCTTGTACGCCAGCAGAGTGTGTCGTCATCAGGTAACCGTGGTTGACTCCGTGGTCTGCGTCCTCGTTGTCTCAGCGCCTTGTACGGCAGCAGAGTGTGTCGACATCAGGATGCCTTGGTTGACTCAGTGGTCCTTGTCCTTGCCATCGCAGCACCTTGTACGCCAGCAGAGTGTGTGATTATCAGGATGCCTTGGTTGACTCAGTGGTCCTTGTCCTTGCCGTCGCAGCGCCTTGTACGGCAGCAGTGTGTATCGTCATCAGGATGCCGTGGTTGACTCTGTGGTCTGCGTCCTTGCCGTCGCAGCACCTAGTACGGCAGCAGAGTGTGTCGTCATCAGGTTGCCGTGGTTGACTCCGTGGTCTGCGTTCTCGCCGTCTCAGCGCGTTGTACGCCAGCAGAGTGTGTCGTCATTAGGATTCCGTGGTTGACTCCGTGGTCTGCGTCACGACATCTCAGCGCCTTGTACGGCAGCAGAGTGTGTCGACATCAGGATGCCTTGGTTGACTCAGTGGTCCTTGTCCTTGCCGTCGCAGCGCCTTGTACAGCAGCAGAGTGTGTCGTCATAAGGATTCCTTGGTTGACTCAGTAGTCCTTGTCCTTGCCGTTGCAGTGCCTTGTACGGCAGCAGAGTGTGTCGTCATCAGGATGCCGTGTTTGACTCCGTGGTCTGCATCCTCCCCGTCTCAGCGCCTTGTATGGCAGCAGAGTGTGTCGCCATCAGGATGCCTTGGTTGACTCAGTGGTCCTTGTCCTTGCCGTCGCAGCACTTTGTACGGCAGCAAAGTGTGTCGTCATCTGGATGCCGTGGTTGACTCCGTGTTCTGCATCCTCCCCGTCTCAGCGCCTTGTATGGCAGCAGAGTGTGTCGCCATCAGGATGCCTTGGTTGACTCACTGGTCCTTTTCCTTGCCGTCGCAGCACCTTGTACGGCAGCAAAGTGTGTCGTCATCAGGATGCCTTGGTTGACTCAGTAGTCCTTGTCCTTGCCGTCGCAGCGCCTTGTACGGCAGCAGAGTGTGTCGTCATCAGGATGCCGAAGTTGACTCTGTGGTCTGCGTCCTCGCCGTCTCAGCGGATTGTACGGCAGCAGAGTGTGTCATCATCAGGATGCCTTGGTTCACTCAGTGGTCCTTGTCCTTGCCGTCGCAGCGCCTTGTACGGCAGCAGAGTCTGTCGTCATCAGTATGCCGTGTTTGACTCAATGGTCTGCGTCCTCGTCGTCTCACTGCCTTGTACGGCAGCAGAGTGTGTCTTAATCAGGATGCCTTGGTGGACTCCGTGGTCTGCGTCCTCGCCATCTCAGCGCCTTTTACGGCAGCAGAGTGTGTCGTCATCAGGATGCCTTGGTTGACTCAGTGGTCCTTGTCCTTGCCATCGCAGCACCTTGTACGGCAGCAAAGTGTGTCGTCATCAGAATGCCGTGTTTGATTCGTTGGTCTGCGTCCTCGCCGTCTCAGCACCTTGTACTGCAGAAGAGTGTGTCGTCATCAGGATGCCTTGGTTCACTCAGTGGTCCTTGTCCTTGCCATCGCAGCACCTTGTACGGCAGCAGAGTGTGTCGTCATCAGGATGCCGTGGTTGACTCCGTGGTCTGTGTCCTCGCCGTCTCAGCGCCCTGTACGGCAGCAGAGTGTGTCGTCATCAGGTTGCCGTGGTTGACTCCGTGGTCTGTGTCCTCGCCGTCTCAGCGCCATGTACGTCAGCAGAGTGTGTCGTCATCAGGATGCCATGGTTGAATCCGTGGTCTGCGTCCTCGCCATCTCAGCGCCTTGTACGCAGCAGAGTGTGTCGTCATCAGGATGCCGTGGTTGACTCCGTGGTCTGTGTCCTCGCCGTCTCAGCGCCATGTACGTCAGCAGAGTGTGTCGTCATCAGGATGCCATTGTTGAATCCGTGGTCTGCATCCTCGCCGTCTCAGCTCCTTGTACGACAGCAGAGTGTGTCATCATCAGGATGCCTTGGTTCACTCTGTGGTCCTTGTCCTTGCCGTCGCAGCGCCTTGTACGGCAGCAGAGTCTGTCGTCATCAGTATGCCGTGTTTGACTCGATGGTCTGCGTCCTCGTCGTCTCAGTGCCTTGTACGGCAGCAGAGTGTGTCTTAATCAGGATGCCTTGGTTGACTCCGTGGTCTGCGTCCTCGTCATCTCAACGCCTTGTACGGCAGCAGAGTGTGTCGTCATCAGGTTGCCTTGGTTGACTCAGTGGTCCTTGTCCTTGCCATCGCAGCACCTTGTACGGCAGCAAAGTGTGTCGTCATCAGGATGCCGTGGTTGATTCGTTGGTCTGCGTCCTCGCCGTTTCAGCTCCTTGTACTGCAGAAGAGTGTGTCGACATCAGGATGCCGTGGTTGACTCAGTGGTCTGCGTCCTCACCGTCTCAGCTCCTTGTACTGCAGCAGAGTGTGTCGTCATCAGGATGCCTTGGTTGACTCAGTAGTCCTTGTCCTTGCCGTCACAGCGCCATGTACGTCAGCAGAGTGTGTCGTCATCAGGATGCCGTGGTTGACTCAGTGGTCTGCGTCCTCGCCGTCTCAGCTCCTTGTACTGCAGCAGAGTGTGTCGTCATCAGGATGCCTTGGTTGACTCAGTAGTCCTTGTCCTTGCCGTCACAGCGACATGTACGTCAGCAGAGTGTGTCGTCATCAGGATGCCGTGGTTGACTCAGTGGTCTGCGTCCTCGCCGTCTCAGCTCCTTGTACTGCAGCAGAGTGTGTCGTCATCAGGATGCCTTGGTTCACTCAGTGGTCCTTTTCCTTGCCGTCGCAGCACCTTGTACGGCAGCAAAGTGTGTCGTCATCAGGATGCCGTGGTTGACTCCGTGGTCTGTGTCCTCGCCGTCTCAGCGCCCTGTACGGCAGCAGAGTGTGTCGTCATCAGGTTGCCGTGGTTGACTCCGTGGTCTGTGTCCTCGCCGTCTCAGCGCCATGTACGTCAGCAGAGTGTGTCGTCATCAGGATGCCATGGTTGAATCCGTGGTCTGCGTCCTCGCCATCTCAGCGCCTTGTACGCAGCAGAGTGTGTCGTCATCAGGATGCCGTGGTTGACTCCGTGGTCTGTGTCCTCGCCGTCTCAGCGCCATGTACGTCAGCAGAGTGTGTCGTCATCAGGATGCCATTGTTGAATCCGTGGTCTGCGTCCTCGCCGTCTCAGCTCCTTGTACGACAGCAGAGTGTGTCATCATCAGGATGCCTTGGTTCACTCTGTGGTCCTTGTCCTTGCCGTCGCAGCGCCTTGTACGGCAGCAGAGTCTGTCGTCATCAGTATGCCGTGTTTGACTCGATGGTCTGCGTCCTCGTCGTCTCAGTGCCTTGTACGGCAGCAGAGTGTGTCTTAATCAGGATGCCTTGGTTGACTCCGTGGTCTGCGTCCTCGTCATCTCAACGCCTTGTACGGCAGCAGAGTGTGTCGTCATCAGGTTGCCTTGGTTGACTCAGTGGTCCTTGTCCTTGCCATCGCAGCACCTTGTACGGCAGCAAAGTGTGTCGTCATCAGGATGCCGTGGTTGATTCGTTGGTCTGCGTCCTCGCCGTTTCAGCTCCTTGTACTGCAGAAGAGTGTGTCGACATCAGGATGCCGTGGTTGACTCAGTGGTCTGCGTCCTCACCGTCTCAGCTCCTTGTACTGCAGCAGAGTGTGTCGTCATCAGGATGCCTTGGTTGACTCAGCAGTCCTTGTCCTTGCCGTCACAGCGCCATGTACGTCAGCAGAGTGTGTCGTCATCAGGATGCCGTGGTTGACTCAGTGGTCTGCGTCCTCGCCGTCTCAGCTCCTTGTACTGCAGCAGAGTGTGTCGTCATCAGGATGCCTTGGTTGACTCAGTAGTCCTTGTCCTTGCCGTCACAGCGACATGTACGTCAGCAGAGTGTGTCGTCATCAGGATGCCGTGGTTGACTCAGTGGTCTGCGTCCTCGCCGTCTCAGCTCCTTGTACTGCAGCAGAGTGTGTCGTCATCAGGATGCCTTGGTTCACTCAGTGGTCTGCGTCCTCGCCGTCTCAGCTCCTTGTACTGCAGCAGAGTGTGTCGTCATCAGGATGCCTTGGTTGACTCAGTAGTCCTTGTCCTTGCCGTCGCAGCGCCATGTACGTCAGCAGAGTGTGTCGTCATCAGGACGCTGTGGTTGACTCTGTGGTCTGCGTCCTAGCCGTCTCAGCACCTTGTACGGCAGCAGAGTGTGTCGTCATCAGGATGCCGAAGTTGACTCTGTGGTCTGCGTCCTCGCCGTCTCAGCACCATGTACGCAGCAGAGTGTGTCGTCATCAGGATGACGTGGATGACTCCGTGGTCTGCGTCCTCGCCGTCTCAGCGGATTGTACGGCAGCAGAGTGTGTCATTATCAGGATGCCGTGGTTGACACCGTGGTCTGCATCCTCCCCGTCTCAGCGCCTTGTATGGCAGCAGAGTGTGTCGCCATCAGGATGCCTTGGTTGACTCAGTGGTCCTTGTCCTTGCCGACGCAGCACCTTGTACGGCAGCAAAGTGTGTCGTCATCTGGATGCCGTGGTTGACTCTGTGGTCTGCATCCTCCCCGTCTCAGCGCCTTGTATGGCAGCAGAGTGTGTCGCCATCAGGATGCCTTGGTTGACTCAGTGGTCCTTTTCCTTGCCGTCGCAGTACCTTGTACGGCAGCAAAGTGTGTCGTCATCAGGATGCCTTGGTTGCCTCAGTAGTCCTTGTCCGTGCCGTCGCAGCGCCTTGTACGGCAGCAGAGTGTGTCGTCATCAGGATGCCGAAGTTGACTCTGTGGTCTGCGTCCTCGCCGTCTCAGCACCATGTACGCAGCAGAGTGTGTCGTCATCAGGATGACGTGGATGACTCCGTGGTCTGCGTCCTCGCCGTCTCAGCGGATTGTACGGCAGCAGAGTGTGTCATTATCAGGATGCCGTGGTTGACACCGTGGTCTGCATCCTCCCCGTCTCAGCGCCTTGTATGGCAGCAGAGTGTGTCGCCATCAGGATGCCTTGGTTGACTCAGTGGTCCTTGTCCTTGCCGACGCAGCACCTTGTACGGCAGCAAAGTGTGTCGTCATCTGGATGCCGTGGTTGACTCTGTGGTCTGCATCCTCCCCGTCTCAGCGCCTTGTACGGCAGCAGAGTGTGTCGTCATCAGGTTGCCTTGGTTGACTCAGTGGTCCTTGTCCTTGCCATCGCAGCACCTTGTACGGCAGCAAAGTGTGTCGTCATCAGGATGCCGTGGTTGATTCGTTGGTCTGCGTCCTCGCCGTTTCAGCTCCTTGTACTGCAGAAGAGTGTGTCGACATCAGGATGCCGTGGTTGACTCAGTGGTCTGCGTCCTCACCGTCTCAGCTCCTTGTACTGCAGCAGAGTGTGTCGTCATCAGGATGCCTTGGTTGACTCAGTAGTCCTTGTCCTTGCCGTCACAGCGCCATGTACGTCAGCAGAGTGTGTCATCATCAGGATGCCGTGGTTGACTCAGTGGTCTGCGTCCTCGCCGTCTCAGCTCCTTGTACTGCAGCAGAGTGTGTCGTCATCAGGATGCCTTGGTTGACTCAGTAGTCCTTGTCCTTGCCGTCACAGCGACATGTACGTCAGCAGAGTGTGTCGTCATCAGGATGCCGTGGTTGACTCAGTGGTCTGCGTCCTCGCCGTCTCAGCTCCTTGTACTGCAGCAGAGTGTGTCGTCATCAGGATGCCTTGGTTCACTCAGTGGTCTGCGTCCTCGCCGTCTCAGCTCCTTGTACTGCAGCAGAGTGTGTCGTCATCAGGATGCCTTGGTTGACTCAGTAGTCCTTGTCCTTGCCGTCGCAGCGCCATGTACGTCAGCAGAGTGTGTCGTCATCAGGACGCTGTGGTTGACTCTGTGGTCTGCGTCCTAGCCGTCTCAGCACCTTGTACGGCAGCAGAGTGTGTCGTCATCAGGATGCCGAAGTTGACTCTGTGGTCTGCGTCCTCGCCGTCTCAGCACCATGTACGCAGCAGAGTGTGTCGTCATCAGGATGACGTGGATGACTCCGTGGTCTGCGTCCTCGCCGTCTCAGCGGATTGTACGGCAGCAGAGTGTGTCATTATCAGGATGCCGTGGTTGACACCGTGGTCTGCATCCTCCCCGTCTCAGCGCCTTGTATGGCAGCAGAGTGTGTCGCCATCAGGATGCCTTGGTTGACTCAGTGGTCCTTGTCCTTGCCGACGCAGCACCTTGTACGGCAGCAAAGTGTGTCGTCATCTGGATGCCGTGGTTGACTCTGTGGTCTGCATCCTCCCCGTCTCAGCGCCTTGTATGGCAGCAGAGTGTGTCGCCATCAGGATGCCTTGGTTGACTCAGTGGTCCTTTTCCTTGCCGTCGCAGTACCTTGTACGGCAGCAAAGTGTGTCGTCATCAGGATGCCTTGGTTGCCTCAGTAGTCCTTGTCCGTGCCGTCGCAGCGCCTTGTACGGCAGCAGAGTGTGTCGTCATCAGGATGCCGAAGTTGACTCTGTGGTCTGCGTCCTCGCCGTCTCAGCACCATGTACGCAGCAGAGTGTGTCGTCATCAGGATGACGTGGTTGACTCCGTGGTCTGCATCCTCGCCGTCTCAGCGGATTGTACGGCAGCAGAGTGTGTCATTATCAGGATGCCGTGGTTGACTCCGTGGTCTGTGTCCTCGCCGTCTCAGCGCCATGTACGTCAGCAGAGTGTGTCGTCATCAGGATGCCATGGTTGAATCCGTCGTCTGCGTCCTCGCCGTCTCAGCTCCTTGTACGACAGCAGAGTGTGTCATCATCAGGATGCCTTGGTTCACTCCGTGGTCCTTGTCCTTGCCGTCGCAGCGCCTTGTACGGCAGCAGAGCCTGTCATCATCAGTATGCCGTGTTTGACTCGATGGTCTGCGTCCTCGCCGTCTCAGTGCCTTGTACGGCAGCAGAGTGTGTCTTAATCAGGAAGCCTTGGATGACTCCGTGGTCTGCGTCCTCGCCATCTCAGCGCCTTGTACGGCAGCAGAGTGTGTCGTCATCAGGATGCCTTGGTTGACTCAGTGGTCCTTGTCCTTGCCATCGCAGCACCTTGTACGGCAGCAAAGTGTGTCGTCATCAGGATGCCGTGGTTGATTCGTTGGTCTGCGTCCTCGCCGTCTCAGCTCCTTGTACTGCAGAAGAGTGTGTCGACATCAGGATGCCGTGGTTGACTCAGTGGTCTGCGTCCTCACCGTCTCAGCTCCTTGTACTGCAGCAGAGTGTGTCGTCAGCAGGATGCCTTGGTTCACTCAGTGGTCCTTGTCCTTGCCATCGCAGCACTTTGTACGGCAGCAGAGTGTGTCGTCATCAGGATGCCGTGGTTGACTCCGTGGTCTGTGTCCTCGCCGTCTCAGCGCCCTGTACGGCAGCAGAGTGTGTCGTCATCAGGATGCCATGGTTCACTACGTGGTCTGTGTCCTCGCCGTCTCAGCGCCATGTAGGGCAGCAGAGTGTGTCGTCATCAGGATGCCGTGGTTGACTCCGTGGTCTGTGTCCTCGCCGTCTCAGCGCCATGTACGTCAGCAGAGTGTGTCGTCATCAGGATGCCATGGTTGAATCCGTGGTCTGCGTCCTCGCCGTCTCAGCGCCTTGTACGACAGCAGAGTGTGTCATCATCAGGAAGCCTTGGTTCACTCAGTGGTCCTTTTCCTTGCCGTCGCAGCACCTTGTACGGCAGCAAAGTGTGTCGTCATCAGGATGCCTTGGTTGACTCAGTAGTCCTTGTCCTTGCCGTCGCAGCGCCATGTACGTCAGCAGAGTGTGTCGTCATCAGGATGCCGTGGTTGACTCAGTGGTCTGCGTCCTCGCCGTCTCAGCTCCTTGTACTGCAGCAGAGTGTGTCGTCATCAGGATGCCTTGGTTCACTCAGTGGTCCTTTTCCTTGCCGTCGCAGCACCTTGTACGGCAGCAAAGTGTGTCGTCATCAGGATGCCTTGGTTGACTCAGTAGTCCTTGTCCTTGCCGTCTCAGCGCCTTGTACGACAGCAGAGTGTGTCATCATCAGGAAGCCTTGGTTCACTGAGTGGTCCTTTTCCTTGCCGTCGCAGCACCTTGTACGGCAGCAAAGTGTGTCGTCATCAGGATGCCTTGGTTGACTCTGTAGTCCTTGTCCTTGCCATCGCAGCGCCATGTACGTCAGCAGAGTGTGTCGTCATCAGGATGCCGTGGTTGACTCAGTGGTCTGCGTCCTCGCCGTCTCAGCTCCTTGTACTGCAGCAGAGTGTGTCGTCATCAGGATGCCTTGGTTGACTCAGTAGTCCTTGTCATTGCCGTCGCAGCGCCATGTACGTCAGCAGAGTGTGTCGTCATCAGGACGCTGTGGTTGACTCTGTGGTCTGCGTCCTAGCCGTCTCAGCGCCTTGTACGGCAGCAGAGTGTGTCGTCATCAGGATGCCTTGGTTGACTCAGTGGTCCTTGTCCTTGCCATCGCAGCACCTTGTACGGCAGCAGAGTGTGTCGTCATCAGGATGCCATGGTTCACTACGTGGTCTGTGTCCTCGCCGTCTCAGCGCCATGTAGGGCAGCAGAGTGTGTCGTCATCAGGATGCCGTGGTTGACTCCGTGGTCTGTGTCCTCGCCGTCTCAGCGCCATGTACGTCAGCAGAGTGTGTCGTCATCAAGATGCCATGGTTGAATCCGTGGTCTGCGTCCTCGCCGTCTCAGCGCCTTGTACGACAGCAGAGTGTGTCATCATCAGGATGCCTTGGTTCACTCAGTGGTCCTTTTCCTTGCCGTCGCAGCACCTTGTACGGCAGCAAAGTGTGTCGTCATCAGGATGCCTTGGTTGACTCAGTAGTCCTTGTCCTTGCCGTCGCAGTGCCTTGTACGGCAGCAGAGTGTGTCGTCATCAGGATGCCGAACTTGACTCTGTGGTCTGCGTCCTCGCCGTCTCAGCACCATGTACGCAGCAGAGTGTGTCGTCATCAGGATGACGTGGTTGACTCCGTGGTCTGCGTCCTCGCCGTCTCAGCGGATTGTACGGCAGCAGAGTGTGTCATTATCAGGATGCCGTGGTTGACTCCGTGGCCTGCATCCTCCCCGTCTCAGCGCCTTGTATGGCAGCAGAGTGTGTCGCCATCAGGATGCCTTGGTTGACTCAGTGGTCCTTGTCCTTGCCGTCGCAGCACCTTGTACGGCTGCAAAGTGTGTCGTCATCTGGATGCCGTGGTTGACTCCGTGGTCTGCATCCTCCCCGTCTCAGAGCCTTGTATGGCAGCAGAGTGTGTCGCCATCAGGATGCCTTGGTTGACTCAGGGGTCCTTTTCCTTGCCGTCGCAGCACCTTGTACGGCAGCAAAGTGTGTCGTCATCAGGATGCCTTGGTTGACTCAGTAGTCCTTGTCCTTGCCGTCGCAGCGCCTTGTACGGCAGCAGAGTGTGTCGTCATCAGGATGCCGAAGTTGACTCTGTGGTCTGCGTCCTCGCCGTCTCAGCACCATGTACGCAGCAGAGTGTGTCGTCATCAGGATGACGTGGTTGACTCCGTGGTCTGCGTCCTCGCCGTCTCAGCGGATTGTACGGCAGCAGAGTGTGTCATCAGGATGCCGTGGTTGACTCCGTGGTCTGTGTCCTCGCCGTCCCAGCGCCATGTACGTCAGCAGAGTGTGTCGTCATCAGGATGCCATGGTTGAATCCGTCGTCTGCGTCCTCGCCGTCTCAGCTCCTTGTACGACAGCAGAGTGTGTCATCATCAGGATGCCTTGGTTCACTCAGTGGTCCTTGTCCTTGCCGTCGCAGCGCCTTGTACGGCAGCAGAGTCTGTCGTCATCAGTATGCCGTGTTTGACTCGATGGTCTGCGTCCTCGCCGTCTCAGTGCCTTGTACGGCAGCAGAGTGTGTCGTCATCAGGATGCCTTGGTTGACTCCGTGGTCTGCGTCCTCGCCATCTCAGCGCCTTGTACGGCAGCAGAGTGTGTCGTCATCAGGATGCCTTGGTTGACTCAGTGGTCCTTGTCCTTGCCATCGCAGCACCTTGTACGGCAGCAGAGTGTGTCGTCATCAGGATGCCGTGGTAGACTCCGTGGTCTGCGTCCTCGCCGTCTCAGCGCCCTGTACGGCAGCAGAGTGTGTCGTCATCAGGATGCCATGGTTCACTACGTGGTCTGTGTCCTCGCCGTCTCAGCGCCATGTAGGGCAGCAGAGTGTGTCGTCATTAGGATGCCGTGGTTGACTCTGTGGTCTGTGTCCTCGCCGTCTCAGCGCCATGTACGTCAGCAGAGTGTGTCGTCATCAGGATGCCATGGTTGAATCCGTGGTCTGCGTCCTCGCCGTCTCAGCGCCTTGTACGACAGCAGAGTGTGTCATCATCAGGATGCCTTGGTTCACTCAGTGGTCCTTGTCCTTGCCATCGCAGCGCCTTGTACGGCAGCAGAGTCTGTCGTCATCAGTATGCCTTGATTGACTCGATTGTCTGCGTCCTCGCCGTCTCAGCGCCTTGTACGGCAGCAGAGTGTGTCGTCATCAGGATGCCGTGGTTGACTCTGTGGTCTGCGTCCTTGCCGTCGCAGCGCCTTGTACGCCAGCAGAGTGTGTCGTCTTCAGGTTGCCGTGGTTGACTCCGTGGTCTGCGTCCTCGCCCTCTCAGCGCCTTGTACGGCAGCAGAGTGTGTCGTCATCAGGATGCCGTGGTTGACTCCGTGGTCCTTGTCCTTGCCGTCGCTCCGCCTTGTACGCCAGCAGAGTGTGTCGTCATCAGGATGCCGTGGTTGACTCTGTGGTCTGCGTCCTTGCCATCCCAGCACCTTGTACGCCAGCAGAGTGTGTCGTCATCAGGTTATCAGGTTGCCGTGGTTGACTCCGTGGTCTGCGTCCTCGCTGTCTCAGCGCCTTGTACGGCAGCAGAATGTGTCGTCATCAGGATGCCGTTGTTGACTCTGTGGTCTGCGTCCTTGCCGTCGCAGCGCCTTGTACGCCAGCAGAGTGTGTCGTCTTCAGGTTGCCATGGTTGACTCCGTGGTCTGCGTCCTCGCCCTCTCAGCGCCTTGTACGCCAGCAGAGTGTGTCATCATCAGGATGCCGTGGTTGACTCCGTGGTCTGCGTCCTCGCCGTCTCAGCGCCTTGTACGGCAGCAGAGTGTGTCGTCATCAGGATGCCGTGGTTGACTCCGTGGTCTGCGTCCTTGCCGTCGCAGCACCTTGTACGCCAGCAGAGTGTGTCGTCATCAGGTTGCCGTGGTTGACTCCGTAGTCTGCGTCCTCGCTGTCTCAGCGCCTTGTATGGCAGCAGAGTTTGTCGTCATCAGGATGCTGTGGTTGACTCCATGGTCTGCGTCCTAGCCGTCACAGCGCCTTGTATGCCTGCAGAGTGTGTCGTCATCAGGCTGCCGTGGTTGACTCCGTGGTCTGCGTCCTTGCCGTCGCAGCGCCTTGTACGCCTGCAGAGTGTGTCGTCATCAGGATGCCGTGGTTGACTCAGTGGTCTGCGTCCTCGCCATCTCAGCACCTTGTACGCCAGCAGAGTGTGTCGTCATCAGGTTATCAGGTTGCCGTGGTTGACTCCGTGGTCTGCGTCCTCGCTGTCTCAGCGCCTTGTACGGCAGCAGAATGTGTCGTCATCAGGATGCCGTTGTTGACTCTGTGGTCTGCGTCCTTGCCGTCGCAGCGCCTTGTACGCCAGCAGAGTGTGTCGTCTTCAGGTTGCCATGGTTGACTCCGTGGTCTGCGTCCTCGCCCTCTCAGCGCCTTGTACGCCAGCAGAGTGTGTCATCATCAGGATGCCGTGGTTGACTCCGTGGTCTGCGTCCTCGCCGTCTCAGCGCCTTGTACGGCAGCAGAGTGTGTCGTCATCAGGATGCCGTGGTTGACTCCGTGGTCTGCGTCCTTGCCGTCGCAGCACCTTGTACGCCAGCAGAGTTTGTCGTCATCAGGTTGCCGTGGTTGACTCCGTAGTCTGCGTCCTCGCTGTCTCAGCGCCTTGTATGGCAGCAGAGTTTGTCGTCATCAGGATGCTGTGGTTGACTCCGTGGTCTGCGTCCTAGCCGTCACAGCGCCTTGTACGCCTGCAGAGTGTGTCGTCATCAGGCTGCCGTGGTTGACTCCGTGGTCTGCGTCCTTGCCGTCGCAGCGCCTTGTACGCCTGCAGAGTGTGTCGTCATCAGGATGCCGTGGTTGACTCCGTGGTCCTTGTCCTTGCCGTCTCAGCGCCTTGTATGGCAGCAGAGTGTGTCATCATCAGGATGCCGTGGTTGACTCCGTGGTCTGCGTCCTCGCCGTCTCAGCGCCTTGTTCGGCAGCAGAGTGTGGCGTCATCAGGATGCCGTGGTTGACTCCGTGGTCTGCGTCCTCGCCGTCTCAGCGCCTTGTATGGCAGCAGAGTGTGTTGTCATCAGGATGTTCGCGTCAGGTACATGTAACACTTAGGTTGGTCAGTGGCCGTCTTCCTCCTGTGACATGCACCATGGAAACTGCTGTGAGTGCCGTTCTGTGCCCCTGTGGCCTCTATTTGCCTTCGCAATTGCTGGTATGTGTAACTGACTGCAATCCGGCATGCACCCGGCTGTAACTCGTGCTCCGAATATTGCACAAACTAACTTCCCCTATCCCAAACAGTGGTTCCGCTACAAATGTCTGTTTTTTCACACTATGTGGCCATAATCGCATCATAAACCTTTTCACATGAATCGTCTGAGGACACCAAAGTACTGTCCTTTTATATCTTGTGTACTGCCGTCTGTATATGTGCATATCGCTGACTCATGACTTTTGACACCTCAGTGTATAATTATGAGTTATTCATAAAAGTAGATGAAATAAGGGAAAATCCAGTGAAGACCCAAAGAAACTGTTACACCAGCCTAATATCGTATAGCGCCCCGCAACACGTGCACGCAAAAGTGCCACAACGTGACATGGCATGGACTCGACTACTGTCAGAAGTAATGCTGGAGGGAACTGACACCATGAATCCTGCAGGGCTATCCATAAATCCGTAAAAGTACGAGGGGGTCGAGATCTTTTCTGGACAACATGTTGCAAGCCATCCCAGATATGCTCAATGATTTTCATATCTGGGAAGTTTGGTGGCCAGCTGAAGTGTTTAAACTCAGAAGAGTGTTCCTGGAGGCACTCTGTAGCGATTCGAAATGTGTGGGGTGTCGCATTCTCCTGCTGAAGTAGCCCGAGTCTGTCGGAACGCACAGTGGACATGAATGGATGCAGGTGATCAGACACGATACTTACATACATGTCACCTGCAGCCATATGTAGACGTATAAGGGGTCCCACATCGCTCCAAGTGCAACCACTCCATACAATACAGAACCCCCATCAGCTTGAACAGTCTCCTGATGATATGCAGAGTCTATGAATTTGTGGGATCGTCTCCATACCTGTACACACCCATGCACTCTTTACAATTTGAGACGAGACTCGTCTGAACAGGCAACATGATTCCAACCATCAATAGTCCAATGTCAGTGTTGATGGGCCCAAGCGAGGTGTAACGCTTTGTGTCATGCAGTCATCATGACTACGCAAATTGGCCTTCACGTCTGAAAGCCTGTTGATGATGTTTCGTTGAATGCTTTGCATGCTGAAAGCAGCATTGAAATCTGCAGCAATTTGCGGAAGGGTTGCAGTTCTGTCACATGGAACGATTCTCTTCAAGCCATCGTTGGTCCTGTTCTTTTTACGGCCACAGTGTTCAAAACCATCCAGACACCTGGGTGAACATGACTTACAAGTGCGTGGCGCCCTCCATCGGTAATGCTGGAGTTCAATATAGTGTTGGCCCACTCCTGGCCTTGATGACAGCTTCCATCCTCGCAGAAATACGTTCAATCAAGTGCTCGAGGATTTCTTTGGGAATTGCAGCCCATTCTTCTCGGAGTGCTGCACTGAGGAGAGGTATCGATGTTGGTCGGAAAAGCCTGGCACGAATTCGGCGTTCCAAAATGTGTTCTATAAGATTAAGGTCAGGACTCTCTGCATAGCATAACAGGGACGTTATTGTTGTCTAACCACTCCACCACAGGCCGTGCATTATGAATAGGGGCTCCATCGTGTTGAAAGATGCAATCACCGTCCCATAATTGCTCTTCAGCAGTGGGAAGCAGGCAGGTGCATCAATGTAGGCCTGTGCTATGATAGTTCCACGTAAAACACGACCACACCATAACACCAATGCCTCCGAATTTTACTGTTGGCACTACACGCGCTAACAGGTGACATTCACCGGGCATTCGACATACCCACACCCTGCCATCAGATCGCCACATTATATTTACGCTCCTTACACCAAGCGACTCGTCGTTTGGCATTTACTGGTGCGGTGTGTGGCTTTGAGCAGCTGCTCAAGCATGAAATCCAAGTTTTCTCACCTTCCACCTAACTGTCATAGTACTTTCAATGGATCCTGATGCAGTTTGGAATTCCTGTGTGATGGTCTGCCTGTTACACATTACGACCCTCCTCAACGGTCGGCAGTCTCTGTCAGTAACAGATAAAGTCGACCTGTTCGCTTTTGTGCTGTACGTGTCCCTTCACGCTTCCACTTTACTGTAACATCAGAACAGTGCACCTAAGGATGTTTAGGAGTGGGGAAATCTGGTGTACAGACGTATGACACAAGTGACATCCAGTCACCTGACTGGTCTGCAGAGCGCCCCATTCTGCTCTCTCACGATATCTAATGACTACTGAGGTAGCTGGTATGGAGTACCTGGCAGTTGCTGGCAGCACGATGCACCTAATATGAAAAAAAGTATGTTTTTGGGGTTGTCCAGATACTTTTGATCACATAGTGTACCTCAGAGACGCTGTGTCCCATCGCTCGTGTGTCGACTATAAACCACGTTGAAACTCCCTTAAATCGTGATAACCTGCCATTGTAGCAGTAATAACCGATCTGACATTTGCCGACAGCAGCGCCGAATTCTGCCTATTTACATCTCTCTGTGTTTGAATACGGATGCCTTTACCAGTCTTTGGCGCTTCAGTGTATTATGTTTATGAGAGGGGTTATACGAAAACAAGGAGAACATTTTGACCCTGGTCCGTTACAGTCCAAGTTGTGAGGGATCTCAATTAATGGGAATGGCAAGAGATAGAGATGAAGCAAAGTGGCTTCCTGTCTTGCCCAGTCTCTCTCTCTCTGTCTCTCTCTCTTTCCTCTCTGATGGAGAAGCATATGCTTCAAAATAACAAAAACTTTTAGCTTTACTATTGACAGTACTCCGAAATTTACTGCCTTACTTTAAGTGTTGACTCCTTGTAATTTAATAGTTTTCTCAGTTTAGATTTCCTATGATGTAACATACAACAAGTAATTGCTGATGAGATCCTAATACTTTTAAGAAATTGCAATCTTCTTGCACAGGAGAGAGAACCAATCATTCTTGGCCACATGTACAACCTGTGAAACAAGGAGACTTTATACTTCGCACACACAATTTAAACATATGAACGCTTTAAAGTAGGGGGACACTTCATAGTAAGGTGAGGAAAATATATAAAAAAATTAATAGGCAAAAACATAGTTAACAGGAAACCGGATATTTTGAAAATAAGGACACAACAAATTCTGTGGGAAAATTGCTACTTTTTAGTAGCACAATTCGTGGAGGACAAAATGATAATTTGAGCAATATGTAACGTTGTATTAGGCTTTCCTTTTCTATAACAAAACTGTATTTTTTTAGGATATTTTTAAGAGCGTAAGTTGTTCTGTGTGTACTGCAGAATTGTACTACTACTTTTTTGACATGTCTCCTGTTCATGGAACAAACGATTTTGAATCCTGCACATTTTTAGGCTAATAAACAACAATTCCTTAAAACTAGGATTCACAGCCTGCAGAAATCAGAAAATGACACCATTGTTCGCTTATTTGGTTCTAATTATTAGACAAAGGTCTTACATGGCTCATTTTTAGTAGGTCAGTGTTCATCCACCCAAAAACTAGTTTGCTGCACTGTGCACACTAGTTTATCCTGTGCAAGCCTCTTCATCTCTGCACACTGTATAATAACAGACCAACACTCACCGACTGAAATCCTCAATAAAACTTCAGTATACATCCCAATACACTGTAACTACGCTACATTAACATATACCTGGGATTGTGTCACCATTTTCAACTTACTCTAATCATTATATAATGAAACTAGAAACAGTAATTGACACAAAGAACAAGATATCGTAATAGAATTTTATCCGATGAGGGAACAATATCATCTTCTTGTAAACAAATGTAACATTCATTCTGTTCACACTGGACCACCTTCGTCTGTACATATAAAATGATAAAACATTTTACACTGTATTCAGTCTTGTCTTAGACAATAAGAATGGAATATGTTTTTTATGAAATCTAAATATTTTTCTGTTAGTTGTTAAAGGACTTATTTTATGAAATTTATCATAGAAACACTTTTTATTTCACAAGGCCATTTAGTTAAAATCTACTATTCATTCCTGGTGAATGTATTGTTACATTTAAATCAATTTGTCAATGGTCATTTGGGTGAATTCCATGACGAAATTTGCATCTGGAAAACCATCTGTCGGAAGCTATATAATCTTTGTTGCCATGTAAGTTAAAGTGTAATTTTCAACTTGGGCTTTAGTAATTGACCCAGATTGTGGCACACCTTCACTTATCTCTATTAAAAATCGTCTATAAAGACATTCATTAAGTTCACTATTTTTTCCTAGTTTAGTATTTTTTCTGTCCATTCCCACATCACTTTCAACTGCGTTTACGGGACTTCTAAGTTTATTCTCCTCATTTGCCCGTCTCCCAATTGTTCCTTCAAGTATGCTACACTCAAGAGATAAATTTGTTTTCGTTTCACCATTCTGCATCCCACCAATAATTTTTATTAGTTTATCACTCACAGAACACACTTCCCAATTCTGTAACATCGTAACAAGCACATACCAATCAAGACAATGAATCAGTAATTTATGATCCACATGGCAGCTGTGCTCATTTCAATTATCACCAAGCACTGTTGCAAAATCATTTGTTGTCTGCGTCACAGTATTAATCATGAAGTGTGTATTTAAAGCTTCTGTCTAGCAACATCGTGTTATGTTAAGACAAACCAAAAGTTGAGTTTAATTATGTCCATCTAACGTGGTTACTGTTGAGAGAGCTTCGAGGTCGCAGCAGTAAATTATACTGCAGAACTCATACATGAGGCTATGATAAGATTTATAAAATACACTGAGGAGACGAAAGTCATGGGATAGCTCTTAATATCATGCTGGACTCTTTTTGCTCAGCGTGATACAGCAGATTGATGTAGCATGGACTGAATGAGTAGTTGCAAGTCTCATGCAGAAATATTGAGCCATGCTGCCTCTTTAGCCATCCATAACTGCGAAAGTGTTGTGGGTGCAGAATTTTGTACACAAACTGACCTCTCGATTATGTCCCATAAGTGTTTGATAAGGTTCACATTGGGCTACCTGGGTGGTCAAACCATTCACTCGAATTGTGCATGGGGAACATGATGTGTATGAATGGCTGCAGATGAAGTAGCCGAACATCCAGGTGACGCAGTCCATTCCAAGTAAACACACCCCGCACCATTATGGGAGCCACCACCAGCTTGCACAGAGCATTGTTGACAACTTGGGTCCATGAGTTCATGGGATGTGTGTCACACTCGAACCCTACCGTCAGCTCTTACCAACTGAAATCACGACTCATCTGACCAGGCTACATCTTTCCACCATCTAGGGTCCAACCAATATCGTCACGAGACTACGAGAAGCGCCCAAAATGATGTTGTGTTGTTAGCAAAGGCACTTGCATTGGTCGTCTGCTGCCTTAGGCCATTAACGCCAAATTTCAGCACACTGTCCAAACTGTAAGTTCTTTGTATTTCCCACTTTCATTCCTGCAATTATTTCACGCAGCCTTGCTTGTCTGTTAGCACTGACAGCTCTACACAAACGATTCTGCTTTCGGTCGTTAAGTGAAGGCCATCGACCAGTGCGTTCTCCATGATGAGAGGTAATGCCTGAAATTCGGTATCTCGGCACTGTCTTGACACTCCAGGCCTCGAAATATTGAATTCCATAACGATTTCTGAAATGGAATGTCCCATGTATCTAGCTCCAACTACTATCGCGCTTTCAGAATCTGTTAATTCCCATTAAGCGGCCGTGATGACGAGGGAAGGGTTTTATGAATCACTTGAGTGCAAATGACAAATCCACCAATGCACTTCATTGTGTAGACGATACTGCCGCCATCTGTATATGTGCACATTGCTATCCCACGACTTTTGTCACCTCAAGTGTATACTGACAGTGGAAAAATCATTCACAAATGATATTTTATTTCGTAGGATATCCTTTATACCGCATTATACAGGGTGGTCCATTCATCGTGACCGGGAAAAATATCTCACGAAATAAGCATCAAACGAAAAAACAACAAAGAACGAGACTCGTCTAGCTTGAAGGGGGAAACCAGGTGGAGCTATGGTTGGCCTTCTAGATGGCGCTGCCATAAGTCAAACGGATATCAACTGCGTTTTTTTAAAAAATAGGGACCCCCCCCATTGTTTATTACATATTCGTGTAGTACGTAAAGAAATATTAATGCATTAATGCTTTAGTTGGACCACTTTTTTCGCTTTGTGATAGATGGCGCTGTAATAGTCACAAACCTACAAGTACGCGGTATCACGTAACATTCCGCCAGTGCGGACGGTATTTGCTTCGTGATACATTTCCCCTGTTAAAATGAATCGTTTATCAATTGCGGAAAAGGTCGATATCGTGTTGATGTATGGCTACTGTGATCAAAATGCCATACGGACATGTGCTATGTATGCTGGTTGGTATCCTGGAAGACATCATCCAAGTGTCCGGACCATTCACAGGATAGCTACATTATTTAAGGGAACAGGAAGTGTTCAGCCACATGTTAAACATCAACCACGACTTGCAACAAATGATGATGCCCAGGTAGGTGTTTTAGCCTCTGTCGCGGCTAATCCGCACATCAGTAGCAGACAAATTGCGCGAGAATCGGGAATCTCACAAACGTCGGTGTTGTGAATGCTACATCAACTACATCGATTGCACCCATATCATATCTACCGAGCGAGGTGGCACAGTGGTTAGCACACTAGACTCGCATTCGGGAGGACGATGGTTCAATCCCGTCTCCGGCCATCCTGATTTAGGTTTTCCGTGATTTCCCTAAATCGCTTCAGGCGAATGCCGGGATGGTTCCTTTGAAAGGGCACGGCCAATTTCCTTCCCCATCCTTCCATCACCCGAGCTTGCGCTCCGTCTCTAATGACCTCGTTGTCGACGAGACGTTAAACGCTAATCTCCTCCTCCTCCTCATATCATATTTTTATGTACCAGGAATTGCATGGCAACGACATTGCACGTCGTGTACAGTTATGCCACTCGGCACAGGAGAAATTACGGTACAATGACAGGTATTTTGCACGCGTTCTATTTAGCGACGAAGCGTCATTCACCAACAGTGGTATCGTAAACCAAAATAATATGCACTATGGGGCAACGGATAATCCACGTTGGCTGTGACAAGTGAAACATCAGTGACCTTGGTCGGTTAATGTATAGTGCAGCATTATGGGAGGAAGGATAATTGGCCCCCATTTTATCGATGACAATCTAAATGGTGCAATGTATGCTGGATTTCCTACGTAATGTGCTACAGATGTTACTGCAAGATGTTTCACTGCATGACAGAATGGCGATGTACTTCCAACATGATGGATGTCCGGCACATAGCTCGCGTGCGGTCGAAACAGTATTGAATAGCATATTTCATGACAGATGGATTGGTCGTCGAAGCACCATATCGTGGCCCGCACATTCACCGGATACGACGCCCCCAGATTTCTTTCTGTGGGGAAAGTTGAAGGATATTTGCTGTTGTGATCCACTGACAACGCCTGACAACACGTGTCAGCGCATTGTTATGCATGTGCAAACATTACGGAAGGCGAACTACTCGCTGTTGAGAGGAATGTCATTACACGTACTGCTAGATGCATTGAGGTTGACAGACATCAGTTTCAGCATTTATTGCATTGATGTGGTTTTTACAGGTAATCACGCTGTAACAGTATGCGTTCTCAGAAATGATAAGTTCACAAAGGTACATGTATCACATTGGAACAACCGAAATAAAATGTCCAAACGTAGCTACGTTCCGTATTTTAATTTAAAAAACCTACCTGTTACCAACTGTTCGTCTAAGATTGTGAGCCATATGTTTGTGACTATTACAGCACCATCTATCACAAAGCGAAAACAGTGGTCCGATTAAAACATTAATATTTCTTGACATACTACACTAATATGTAATAAAAAATGGGGGTTCCTATTTTTAAAAACGCAGTTGATATCCGTTTGACCTATGACAGCGCCATCTAGCGGGCGAACCATAGCGCCATCTGGTTTCCCCCTTCAAGCTAGACGAGTTTCGTTCTTTGTAGTTTCTTCGTTTGACGCTTATTTCGTGAGATATTTGGCCAGTCACGATCAATGTACCACCCTGTATAGCGCTGTAAAACGATCTAAGAGACATACTAGTAGAAGTTATTCATTAATCCGATTGAATCTTTTTCCTACTTACTTACTTACTTTAGATGGTATTTCACTTATTAGGAGTTGTCTGGTCATTTTCATATTGAGATGCTACAAAATGCTATTCTGGCAATCTTCTTTTGACAGACCTCTCCTGTCCATGTGTTTGGCTATGGTGCACTCCACATTGCCCTCAGCTTCCCTCGGCTCCTTCTCCCTGGCAGTGAGCACTGAAGTAAAAGCTGTGACCATTGCTGTTCTTCCATCCATCGGAGGTGTCTGTACCACCTCAGTGCCTGACCATCCATCCTGACTGTGGCTGGTCCCACCGCATCCCTTTTCATTCTTACATATTCATTCCACAGGCGATCCAAGTGGGTCGCTCTCACGCTCTGCTATAACCTGTCCATTTTGACAGCCTCAATTTCCCCCCTTTCTCCCTTCTTCAGTGTCCATCACTTTCCGCCATACATCAGAATTGTTTCAACCATAGCGCCTAGACTACTTTCTTTGTTCATCTGGATATGCATCGACTCCAAAAGATACAATTTAATGACCTAATATCCACCCTCATCGACTTAGCTATTGGAATGTCTACATCACACAGTTGTATCTTATCGATTAGTGAACCCAGATACTTGAACACTTCTATATTTCTTATCCGTCCAAACTCTAAATCCAAATCCCCACTTTGCCCACTTTCAACAACAAGGTATTGTTTTATCCATATTCATTATTAGTCCACATTGTTTATAACTACCCATTAGTTTTCTGACTTGATACAGGGCATCATCCTTATCCAGAGCCACAAGTACTCGATCATTGCCAAACAGCAACGAATGCAAACTCTGATGCTGTACTGTCATGCCCAAACTTCTGCACTGTCCATTGCAGTAAGCTAGAACAAATTCTAAATTCAACTTAAATAAGGCTGATGACATAAGCTTTAAATAAGGCTCATTTGGTACATTGGATCATCCTTATACAGAGCCATAAGTACTTGATCATCAGCAAGTAGTAACGAATGCAGTATAGTCATGGTGTACTGTCATGACCAAACTTCTACACTCTCTCTACCAGTAACCAAGAACAGCTTCTAAATACAGCTTGAATAATATTGATGACATATGGCATCCATGCCTTAATCTTTCACTTGTTTTAAAACTTTCTGATCTAAACTGTCTCACATTGGTGGTACATTCTTTTCACCAACTCTATTAATGCACCATCCACTTCTAGCTTTTCCAGTGCTGTGCACAGTAACCTCTTTTGCACAGAATCACAAGCCTTTTCTAAATCAGCAAACTCCAAATGTAGATGTTAATTTATTATGATCATTTTTTGACACATATGGAGTGCACAGGAGACGTTATCAACAGAGCTTTACCCAGCAGTAAAACCAAACTGTTCATGTTATAGAATAATCTGCACAATCTTTTCCATACTGTTCTTCACTATACTCCTGAACAACCAACTAACCGAAGCCATTACACTTATTTTCCTGTTATTAGTCAGATCTCTCGTGCTTCTTTTCTGATACATGGTGGTAATGTACGATATTTTCCATTTGTGGGGTATTTCAACTCCTTGAAACATTTTATTAACAATAGTTACTGGTGCTGATGCTACTTTATGTCCTCCATACTTCAATAATTCCACTACTATGTCTCCAGGACCATTTTTGATGGGCTTGATAAACTTCATCGTCAGTCATCTATTCCACACGATAAATCTGCACTTCCCTCTGCCCTTCTCTAAACTCTTCCCTAGCCTCTGTAAAAAGATCTTTAAAATGTGCCTTCCACTCAAGAATGGCAGTCATCCTACCTCCACTTCTAATTTTAGCAGGAACCCTCACCTGACGTATAAATCGCCAAGATTCTGATGCCCTGTTGTATCCAACTAAATTTTCTATGCCAGCAGTTTTCTTCTCTCACAGCTCCTCTTTAGCTTGCATAGCCATCGTTTTTACTTCTCCCTTAACTGTGTTGTAGTGAACCCTATCTTCCTACCTTTTAGAGCTTAACCATTTCTGAGTTTTGATAAGACACAGTACATACAGTTCCGTACACTGAATGGTATGACGCCATTAATAAATATAGACCTTAATCAGAAGCATATAGCTAAGGTAGAATATTTCAAAATTTTATGTGTGTCCATTGATGAGAGATTAAATTGGAAGAAACACAT
Source organism: Schistocerca gregaria (assembly GCF_023897955.1). Classification (NCBI taxonomy): domain Eukaryota; kingdom Metazoa; phylum Arthropoda; class Insecta; order Orthoptera; family Acrididae; genus Schistocerca; species Schistocerca gregaria. The sequence goes on along the minus strand of NC_064930.1, from coordinate 109,397,285 downwards.
TGATGATCTGCTGAAACGTTTGACTTCAGCTACTTATGCAATATGGGTCATTGCAAATTTTGGTGATAAACATCTTAGTAAATTAGCTTACTACGCCTATTTTCACTCATTGCTTGCATATGGCATCGTATTTTGGGGTAAGTCATCACTGAGGAATAAAGTACTTACTGCACAAAAGCGTGTAATTAGAATCATAGCTGGAGTCCACCCAAGATCATCCTGCAGACATTTATTTAAGGATCTAGGGATATTCACAGCAGCTTCTCAGTATATATACTCTCTTATGAAATTTGTTATTAACAACAAAACCGAATTCAAAAGTAATAGCAGTGTGCATAAGTACAATACTAGGAGAAAGGATGATCTTCACTATTCGAGATTAAATCTAACTTTGGCACAGAAAGGGGTGAATTATACTGCTACTAAAGTCTTTGGTCATTTACCAAATAGTATCAAAAGTCTGGCAGATAACCAACAAGTATTTAAGAAGAAATTAAAAGAATTTCTGAATGACAACTCCTTCTACACCATAGAGGAATTTTTAGATATAAATTAAGAAAAAAAGAAAAAAAATAATAATAAAAAAGTAAAAAAGTTGTTATATTAACTTAATTGGAAAATTTGACTCGTTCCACATCATTACGAAATATCGTATTCATGATCCATGGAACTAGTATTAATCTAATCTCATCTTGTAAGCCACCTTCTTTTCTTGTAAGGCCTGAGTCATCCACTCAGGGCCCCTCCCTCTTCCTCCTCCTCTTCAAAGAGCTCCCTCTGCAGCTCGCAGTAAACTTGATTTTAAATCCTCATATAGTGATGTTTCGGTTCCATCCGTATCCAACCTCTTCATCCTACTTTCGGTTTTAAATTTAATATAGTTAAAGTATAAAGCCTAATGAGAGTTTCCACACGCATAATATCCGTGTTCCCGATGTTGCATTGACTAACATCACTCTGAAGTAACATACTTTATCTCACAGATTTCAAGACCAAGATTCTTTTCATACTTTAACTGAAAATGGAAAGGTGATTTTTCCATAGCTGTTCACCAAACTGAAAAAGATGTTTTCCAGGAAGATACAAACATGAGCCTGTCTACCCAGAGACAAGTGCATATATTCAAAAGGAAGTTTCATAATAGCAAAAACTTGTACTGTGTAACTTGTGTTTACTTTTTAACATAGACCGGCAGTCGCATGAAGGTTTCTGACCACTGGGGAAGCATTGGTCTCTGCAACAAGAATTGCAGCAACTATATTATATATAGTAATAGCATCGACTTGTGAGACAGTACTTCTGCTAGATTAATAACAAGACCCAGAATCTTTTACTAAACAAAAGTGGAAGTCGACGCAAATCTGTTACCTTTGTCTTAACAACTCTGAAGCTCACAAAGCTGTTAACTACAGGAACGCTTAATGTCTGTTCTTTTGGACATGTCGGAAAGAACAGACATTACGCATTCATATCATTAATTCGCCTAGATGGGGAATGGATCCACCTTCTCCACTGCAGATGGACACTTACATTCACATAATTCATTCGCCTAGATGGGGAATGGATTCGCCTTCTTCAGTGCAGATGCACAAGTACATCTGACCTCCTGCAGCAATTGCAGAATAGCGAGCATTGAGGGGATGGGCAGGGAATGTGAATAGGTGGCGCTCGGTGGGAATGTGCCAAGATAGTCCACGCTGTTGTTATAAACACCGTGTCCCGGATGGCGCAGTGGTTAACCAAGTAAGCTGGAGATCCGAGGTTCGAATCCCGGTCCTGTATATGTTTTCACTCGTCGCCGCTGATTCTGCGTAATGTCTCGATGCAGCTGACGTCAGTAATACACACCCTTTCCATTACTTCCTCCCCCATCCATCTTCACTTTACATACGAGTATCAACTATATTACAGTGTCTACATGGGAGTCATTCATGCATACGGTATAAATTATCAAAAGACTGTATATACGAAGGTCATTATTTAATATATAATATGTTAAATGTACCAAAAAACTCATTTTCGTGGATCTCTGTGCTATAGCACTGAAACTGTATACAGAGGGGTCAAAAAAAAATGTATCCACTGTTTAAAAGACCATAACTGGCACATTAATTGACGGAGTTGTCAAATCTTTGTAGTTCCCGCAATCGCCACACAAGCGTTGTATTGCGTTGCTTTGTTTTGTCAGATGACAGTCGCCAAATAGTCAGTGTTGTGTTCTTAGTTGCACCTAGTTACTCGAGTAATCATGGCTGGCGCAAGACTTACATTCGATGAAAGGAAGTCAGTTTTTAAGTGGTATTTTAAGTACGAAAACATTAATGAGGTTCAACGGCAATGGCGAAATTAGTATCGAACAGAGGCACCGACACTTTTAACGATTCGTCCCAGTCGAGACAAATTTGAAGCCGAAGGCTGTGTTAAAGACGTACACAAACAACGATCTGGACGACCTGTAACAGTAACAAGTCTAGCTCAATCCTGTCGTGTGTTACAACAATTCACTCGCTCACCACAGAAGTCTGCGAGACAGTGTGCCTGTGAAACTGGAGTGAGTCGCTCAAGACAGCAAAGTGAATTTGCTTCATCCCACGATTGCTACACGCAATGTTCGAGGACGACGCAGATCGTAGAATGGAGTACTGCGAGTGGTTTACTAACATGGTGCGCAACGATGAACAGTTTGCAGAGATGATTGTGTGGACTGATGTGGCACAGTTCAAACTCAATGGTACTGTAAATCGCCACAATTGCATCTACTGCGCCGCCGAAAATCCGAACGTCCGTGTAGACAAATCCGTGAATTTGCCAGGAGTAAATGTGTGGTGTGGGTTGTCTTACTGGGGCTCAGTTGGGCCATTCTTCTTTGATGGCACAGTTACCGGTGAGGTGTGCCTTCAGAAGCTGGAGACATCTATTTTACCTGCCATCTGAAACTTGTTTGGAGATGGAAGAGTTTACTTTCAACAAGATAGTGCCCCAGCCCACTATCAAAACCGTGTTACAGCGTATCTCGACGAAAATCTACCAGGAAGATGGACAGGCCGTAGAGGTGCTGTGGAGTATCCACCACGTTCCCCAGACCCCTAACTCCTCTGGACTTTCATCTGCGGGGAACACTAAAGGACGTCGTTTATCGACAAAAGCCACGCACATTGGATGAACTTCGAGAATCCATCGTACACTCATGTGCAAATATCCAACTGAACACGTTGCAGTCAGCAGTCCGTGCTGCAGTTTGGCGGCATCGTTTGTGTGTGGATGTTAATGGTGACCATTTCGAACACCTACAGTGATATCTTTAAGTTGGACTTTAAGCTACACTTTCACCAAAAATGAGACAACTGCGTCAACTAGTGTGCAAGTCATGGACTTTTAAAGAGTGGATACATTTTTTTTTTTTTTTTGGACACTTCTGTATTTCCATAGCACAAAAGTAGTACAGGTGGAAGGTTCCTGCAGTTTGCTGTCGTTTTATTATAATACATCGTAGTTACCGACGCGTTTTAGAGAAATTCTCAATCTGCTGATGTTTTGAAACAGCTTACATACATACCACGTGCTGTATGAGAAAGAAAACCCACCAAATACGATGTATAACGCCACAGCAATGCCTCTGCGAAGTGGTTACCGTCGTCGCTGGGGGCGCAGTGTACCTGTGTATCGCACTTTGAAGGCGATTGATATTGACTTACAAGGACAGTTTTCGAAACAGCAGTTGATCGGAGGCCCGAATGTTTTTCGTTGTTTGCACCTGAACTTTACGTGTGATGTACAGGCTGTGTTTGGTGGTTCGACATGGCTGACCTTGGCTGTTGTTTGCGGCAATCACGCTGATTATGGCTCCTGAGTTCTGCTTGTGATGTCGCATCTCATTGGCCGTGTTCCTCTCCGGCGTTACAACCTGACTGCCAGATTCTCCATTTCACGCTCCGAAGCTCAGTGGAACGTGGAATTCCACGCTGTCACTTCCCCAGCTGCTGTCCCACATGCGTTCTCACATCCCTTGAGAGGACGGCAAGGCAGTCCTTCATACTGCAGCCTCGTAATCAGACATTCGGAATTATGTCGCAAATGGTTTGTTTTGGATCTATGTTTACTTTGCGATTCTTGCCTCTGTTATCGTATACTTTCATCTGTGTCAGTTTTCAATATTTATTGTGATCCACTCTGCACACAGCGAGTCCCAGCAGGAATAATCTATGTTCAGGGCTACGGTAGAAATGATCAGTTGAAGCATGGAAGGTTTAGTAAACACGGGCTCTAAAATGCAAATCTTACTAGCTATGAGCACCTTTTCAGTACAAGAGATATGTTTCACAACAGCAAAGGTGAATAAGTGCTCATAGCTAGAATCCGCCGACCCAATTACGCGAAGGAACTGTGATCGAGAAGAGACATGCTTGATGTGTCCTCGCGAATAATGTGTAAAATGAAGTCATAAAACGGCTTCATCGGTTCGGTACTGTGCGATTTGAGACTGGAAGAGTCCAGTAACGCGTAGTGTGAGTTTGAGCGAGTTGTGACTTTTCGTTCCGCGAAAGACGCGAGTGACTTTAATAATTAAAAGCGTGGCGGTACTTCGTAAACTTTTACTAAGTGCTTATGGCGAGCATTAACGTTAAAAAACGAACTATTATTGAACATCGACTGCAAACGTGTATGTTAGAAAATCGTCTGTGTTGCAGTTAAGTAAATTCCGTAACTTTGAAAGCTAATTCTGGCGGGGTTTGAGTGTGGATAGAATTGTGAACTGAACTTTCTTCAAACGTAGAATAGCGGGCTGATGATCAGGCTTAAAGACAATAAAGAGCTTAAATAGAATTACCAACTTCGCGTTCTCGTTTGAGTAAACAATTACTACCATTCCAATAACTCAATTTATTTAGGAAGATTGCTCATAGATTGTATTTCAGCAAACATGTATCGCGGCCTCCGGTGAGCGGCTATTAAATTGCAGTTTCTTCAACACTGCTTTTCTGCAATTTTTCCAGTAGCTGCTATCAGGAGAGGCGAGTGCAGCAACTACCTAAGAAACGAGGTAGGTGGATTTTCTTTCAGGGAAAGGAAACTGCGCGATAAGAGCCTGACCCGTCGCACTGAACTGCGCAACCAAATTTAACATGTATACGACTTCTGGCTCCCAATATTCCTTCACATTTTAACTAACTTTATTACTGCAAAACTCCTTGCTTTAACTAATTTAACCACTGTCATCTTTCGACCCTCTACAGCTCTCCAAGAGTTGTTGGATAATTTCGGTGTCATTCTGTGCTTGTATATTTCCGAGAACGTCTTTCACAATGTAACACAACCACACCTTCTTCTCAAGTTCTGTCACTTTTCTGATCAAACGTTCATCTTTAACAAATTGCCAAGTATGTGGACCATCAAACACAACAATCTTCAGTAGATGAAGCTTTAACAAACTGCTTTACAGGAGCCAGTTTTAAATGAAGAGGTGGAAATAAAGGTTCTTTCTGTGAACAGGTGGCTGATGTAGAATGTTCATATTACCAGGTTTCTGGTCGGATCTTGGTGGCCAGTTAAACTGCTCTCAATGCTTCTCACAGGCTCTGCTCCTCCACGTACACAAATAACAGGGATATATGGTGCAACCTTGTAGATGGCCGAGAAGGAAGCAGGTCATTTTAAGGCCAACAAAGATGATCCACTAATGCAGTAATACTGCAACAAATTAATGACTCTATAAATGTCTTCATATTCTTCATGCAAACAAATAGAATTTCAACTGTGGAGGAAAAACACCTCAAGTTCTGTTTTGAGCCATCGATAAACACTCACCTTTTGGTTGTGTTACAGGCAGAAATTCCCAAGTCTTCCAGAAATATACAAATACAGCACATCAAAAGTATAGCAGAAACACACTTCCTCTTAATCACAAGTAGGATACCTTACCTACTTTTCCAATCAAGTTTTTCACTGTCTGCGTGGTAACAGCTCTGAAGCTTTTTTTTGTGGACAGTCTTAAATCTTGTTTCAAATCATTCTAGTCATCAAATCCTTTACGAACAGTCATCTTCAGTAGCAAAATCTTCATAGTTGGGGTCACTTCAATTTTCTGGCCCCCGTAGCTGAGTGATCAGCATGACAGAATATCAGTCCTAAGGGCCCGGGTTTGATTCCCAGCTGGGTCGGAGATTTTCTTTGCTCAGGGACTGGGTGTTGTGTCGTCCTAATCATCATATTTCATCCCCACTGACGCGCAAGATGCCGAAGTGGCGTCAAGTCGAAAGACTTGCACCCAGCAAATGGGCTACCCGACCGGGCGGCCCTAGTCACATGACACTTACATTTTATCAAACTCATATCTTGTATTTCCAAAGATGGTAATTCTTTGAAAAAGAATGAGGCACTGACCATATAGCTGATGGTGAACTACGATACTTTATTTCAGATTTGTTTTTCTTTTATCCTGACATTTCCAGTACAGAAAAGTGCCAATTATTTGAGTGATACCTCGGCTCTCACCAAATCATAGGTGAACTAAATGGAAATTTATCAAGTGTTCGCTTAATTCATATCTACAGCCTCTCAACACACTTCTTGCACACAGTGAGAGGGGCCTTTGATTTATCTTGGTCACTAATTTTTACTTTAAAATAAGCCTGCCTGAAAAATGAACAGGTGTTTGCCCTTTCATCAGAAATGGTAAAACTGTCATGTATATATCAAAAGGAATCGGGGTTGTTTCAGCACTTATAATGCTAACTACCTGAAGAAAATGTAAGTAAAGGTTCCAGTTCTTATATGAATAAAAACTAAACACTGCTAACCTTGAATAAAACAAGAGCTCTCTGACTCCACACTGCAATGAGTTTCACTATATCAAAGCCTCACTGTTTCACTCTAAAAACTGTTGGGATATCGAAATCGGCAGATGGGTTGGGTTGTCTGGGGGAAGAGAGCAAACAGTGAGGTCATCGGTCTCATCGGATTAGGGAAGGATGTCGGCTGTACCCTTTCAAAGGAACCATCCCAGCATTTGCCTGGAGCAATTTAGGGAAATCACCGTCAGGTGGCTTGCGGAGTATGGATGTAGATGTAGATGTAGAAAACCTAAATCAAGATGGCCGACATGGGATTGAACCATTGTCCTCCCGAATGCGAGTCCAGTGGAAATCAATAGAAATTGTATAATGTTCACCAGTGTTGTTATTAATTATACATTTTGCTTTCTCTGTACCTTGAATATCTGGATACTATTGCTTATCCATGATTAACATGAGTATTTTAAAAAATCGCTTTTCTGTATCTATTGCAAGTCAACGGCCTTGACACAGTGGTAGCACCGGTTCCCATCATATCACTGGAGTCAAGTGCTGTCAGGCTTGGTTAGCACTTAGCGTTTATTCTGTATAAAAGTTGCTAAATGGTCTATCTAATGGCATTATAAAATATGATCTACGGACAAAAATAAGCATTTCTTTGCCTTGTGTAATCTATTTGACCACTGTTTTCTTATGTTTTATTAATTCTTTGTTTATAAATTTTGTAATCAGCATTCTATAAACTATGTACTGGCTCATTCCATGAACATCTAGTGTCTTTCATCGTCCTACAGAGACTCATAAATATATACAATTTGTTATTAAGCTCTGGCAATCCATGAACCGCTTCCATCCCTTATGATAGGATGATGTCTGCCACACAAACATGACGAAATGTTGGAAGTCAGCTTTCCCCACCAGCCTGTTCATGAAGATATGGACTAATGTTAAAGGCAGATGCACAACATGTTTGTTAGGAGAGGCAGATGTCAAGACAGAAAAATCATACAATTCTTTGAAAGCACTGCTACATTTATTTTCCAAAATTTTTATAAATCAATGGCAAAAAGGAGATTACAAAAATATCAGAAGTGATATTTACAGTAACTGATTAATACACTGTTGATGAATTTAATTTTATTTTGCAATGGATTGACAAAAAGGTTTAAACAAAATTATTCATATACATACTTTGAAATCAGAATTACCAACAGACCTCGAAGTTTTTTTTACATACATTTATCAGCCTTATAAAAGAGCTATAAGCCATCCATATTAGGCACTGGTCACACATTCCATGAAATACAAAACATAATCTTCAAACATTACACAATTTGAGCACAGCTCATCAAACCAACTAACACGAAGAATTTAAATCTTTGAGCATGACATAAGATACGGGACAAGATACTGAATAAGAAAGTAGGTACTGAATTTGCTATACACACAGTCTACTGTTGAATCTTCACTTTGCAATAAGAAACACATTAGATAATAACATCAGAAACAGAGTGGTTATACATGTATGACATACGTGCCCCTGTCCCGCCAATCTAACAATTTTCAACCAGCTCCAATACAAACATACCTGTAAGAAAGATGTGTGCTGAAAGTTTTCTGTTGTGTGTGTGTGTGTGTGTGTGTGTGTGTGTGTGTGTGTGTGTGTGTGTGTGTGTGTTTTAACATTCCAGAAGTGGATTTCATAATCTCACCACTCTTTAGTCAAAGCTTCTCATGTAACACTGGTCAGCCAAATTACTGGATGATGCAAATTAACTCAACTATTTCGATCAAAAGCAAGAAAAATTTCTCACATAACTGACATCGCAAGCAAACACATTTTGACTTCTTGTGGAATGTGACACACAGTGGAACATACCAGACGGACACGTGAAAAATGTAATGACTGCCTAATACGAATAGCTTGAATCGACTGCTTGAAACTTTTCATCCAGTTTTGAAGAATATATCAGACCATATATGTAAAAAGGTCTCAGTAAATCTGCAATAAGCTACCAATATTTATGACACAGAGCATACAATTTCACAATAATTCTATAATATTAAATATTTTTTTTTACAAAAAGGTCATACAAGTAATCTATATGAAGAGTTAGAAAGTAATTGGCATGTCCCACAATATACAGATTACAATAATTTATTGCAGCACAAATTAGGTACAGCAGAACTCTAACACCATTTCATCAAATAGATTCTTTATTACAATAAATACGACAAAAAGTATCAGTAGAGTGTTTCCCTTCATAAAAATATAAATGCGTAAGTGCATATAATCTGCATGCTTGCACAGATACGCAATACTCTTTTGTCTTACAAAACACTGCCCACATTAATCAATACAACCTCTGGGCTTTTTTGTTTATATGTATGCAGTAAGAAGTACCTATGTTTGTGAAAATGACTTAACTATGTAGATTACTGGAACAACTTAAGAGTACATTTGTCATTATTTATAATACAAGACTCAACATCATACTGTGAATAATAATTGACAACTATTTGAGAGGAAAATAAAATGCAAAGCTGACAACACAATGGAGCAAGCAGAAAAACACAAGAAAACCAATGAATTCATCTGAGGCTGAAGCTGCAAATGTATTGTAGGTCTTAATAAGAAACATGACTATCATAGACAATCGTTTCAGTTTGTTTGCACCTGAAAATGGGAGCATGCAGTCACAATCAGTGCCAGAAAACACTTTTTAGCACAATGACAATGATACATTTGTAAATTCCTCTGTCTATATTGAATTAAAACACAATATGCAAATGACACACTAGAAAGTGAAAAGTAATGATTTAAAACATAACTTTGGCATGTGCAAAATTACATGCAATGGCTATTCCATGCTCTGTAGAAGCTGAAATATTTAGAATTTCTGTAACAAATACAAACACCTCATACTAATCTGCAATACCTCCACAAAAAAGTGTGGCTCAGAAATTTGATAACATATATATGGAAATCCAAAAAAGACTTGACAAAAATAAAACGTATTTTAAAGTCAAGCAGGAAAGCTGGTTTATATCTTTTTAATGCCAAAGTAAAACAGATACAATGAATTGTGTAACATTGTAATTAATTTGACACAAATAATCTGTGATAAAACTGAAATACAAATTGTACAGGTTGCAGCCCTGACACAAACTGTAGTGTTTTATGTATTTCAAATGTGTCATTAGTTTGTTTATCTCCAGCATATGGTGCTGTGACGAATAATTCATTACAGTTTGGATGTCCAGCCACACAATTTTCTTTTCTGAAATACACTGACTAAAACTAATTTACCACACTCATGTGAAGACTACAATCCTGAACAGTTCTTTCAAAGGTGAACCATCATGTTGCAAGACAGGTGTGTGTGCTGATTATCTCATGACAGCTGTCACATTTTATAAGTTGTGCAAACAACACAAACTGTTTGCAAAAGGTGTACAAACATCTAAGGGTAAACCTGTCTCTGACAATCAAGACACATGGCTGTGGCAGTAACTGCAGTGTTATGGGCTGCTGCAATAACTACAGAAATGCCAAGATTTAACAAATACTTCCCCAATTTGAAAATGGTTCAAATGGCTCTGAGCACTATGGGACTAAACTGCTATGGTCATCAGTCCCCTAGAACTTAGAACTACTTAAACCTAACTAACCTAAGGACATCACACACATCCATGCCCGACGCAGGATTCGAACCTGCGACCGTAGAAGTCGCACGGTTCCGGACTGCACGCCTAGAACCGCGAGACCACTGCGGCCAGCCCCAATTTCAGGCCTGATGATAAGGAAGCTGTATGGATTTATACTGATGAGCAACTCAATAGAATGTGGAAATTCTCTGTTAGGATATGAACAATATTAGGAAAAGAACCGATTGCTACTCACTGTAAAGATGACCCATCAAATCACAGTGATATACAAGCATCATCGGGGCAGGTAAGTGGCAGCTCCCTCACTTGAAACCCACCTTGACGAAATTATTCCTGAAGACCAACATCTTACAGTCAAATATGTAGCGAAAACTGTCACAGTACAGTGTGAGGTGTGTATGTCATCTTGGCTGTTGCAGAACTGTTAACTTCTTACTTTCATGACCAATATGCACATCATATCCATGATCTTTGGTTGTGTTGTTACACCATCTCTGCCTGAAGGTGCTCATAGAGAGAGAGCATGGTGTGTTGGGCGGGTCAGGAAATATTTATCTGAAATTGAGATGTTAAATACTGAATACAGATTTGTTGGAAATGAATGAATAAAATGATGATGATGAGGAAGTATTTATGGATCTGAAAAGAGTTTTGTGATGAATTACAACTAAAGGTAAATCTGCAGCTTTGTATATGTGTGCGTAGTTAGTACACTGTTGTAAAATTAACTGTTGTACTGAGATTTGGGTGAAGTATATAGGGATCATTTGGGCTATGTTCATCTTTTGTGTAAAGTAAATTTCTGAATAATCAGTCAGAACTGTTTCTAAAACCAGTCAGTTTTGTATAAAGTCAATATAGTTCAAGGTCTCAAAAGTGAAGTTATAAAGAAATTCTTGGCTATACAACTGTCTTAGAAAAATCATTAGTAGAAATTTAGCACCCAAAATTATTCCCATGCAAGAAATACTATCTTGCTTGTGTTCGCATTTCACATGGCAGGGCACACACTTTTGACCATCATTTTTAGTGTACCATTTTAAGCGGAGTCACACCGCCCAAAATGACAAAATATTATATTTTTAATTCTATGCTAATATAAAAATATGAATATTTATCCCTAATTTGGTGTTTGCTTTACTGAAATATTAGAATATTTACTATTTTAAATAAATATTTGAAAATAATCATGCACTGATATTTCTGAGAACATTTATTGGCATTTTTCTCTAGAACTATGTAGTCTAGAAGGCTGTGGTTTCCTTTGTTTATAGATTTTGACCTCCCCAAAACAGGAAAAATATTCAAAAATTCTATCACATAGGTTTTTATGTATATTGCAGTTTTATGTTCATTAGTAATAAAACTATGTTTTTTAAATTTATTAATTATTTGTTACCACTTGCAGGTTTTACCGTGGACTCCAGGGGCACGAGAAGCAAATGCTAACAATCTTATTGTTCAGTTTTATCGTGTTGTGACAAGTCAAATTACGATTTGCATCTCTCATGAAATGAAGAGAAACTCTCGGGAGACATATTGCTATTCAAGTGAACAGTGCTACTGTATCTGTCTAGTCATGGCTACATGAGGTTGTGTTATTTCACCAAACAGTTTTTGTTATATCTGTGGTGAATACACTATTAAAAGTCAACAGTGAAACATAAGTGATTTTGTGAGGTGAGTTTATTTTGCTTACTTTAAATTAAAACTATGGCAAGACAGTGCCGAGTGAACATTTTTCGTGTAGTGATGTCTCAGTTTCTTTAAAAAGTGATGGTGATGTTTGTAAAATTTGCTGAAGAAGGTCAAAAGAGGTATCCTGTGTGTCGACTGCAAGTACTGGTACCACGATAAATGTGTCAAAGTCAATTTGAAATACTGGACGTGCAGACAGTGCTTCGTAAGTGCCGTGGAAGAAGCTCCATCATATTTCAGAGTTCTACAGTGTTTTACATGCGGAGAAGTGCGGTTGGCCAATTTCTGTTGTGTACTGGGTCGTCTCCGAGTTTTGTCATAATGGCTGAAACATCTAAACGTCGTCAAGTGTTTCACAAACAGGCAAGAGACGTTATTCTTAGAGTGTACTCTTTCTTCAAGCCTGAGGCAGTTTCAGGCGAGCCGGTCTGCGAGGTTGCCAAGGTGCAGGAACGCACTGCAGCGGCCTGTGGCGATGTTGGTGTACGAACTGTCAGGCAAGTTATACAGGAGGCGAAGCTGTCAGAGAAGGCAGTTGGCAACGTGGTGTTTCGGTCTCCAGGGAAGAACATAGCGTTTCCAATGAGGGTAACAGAAATTGACGACTTCGATCAAAATGTATGTCGCAAAGTTTTCGAATTTTATGAAAGACGTGAGTTCCCCATAGCAGCGAAATTGTGCACTGTTATGCACGAAGCTACTGGGTTGGATGGAAGTGCAAGATCAATGCAAAGAATGTTGAAGAACATTGGATTTAAATATGTGAAGGGCAATGATGGGCGCAAATTTTTAATGGAGTGTAATGATATTGCTGCTGCTAGGATTACGTTTCTAAGAAAAATGCATGACATCAGATCAAAAGGGATGAGACTTGGGTAAATCAAAACCGTACTAGAAATTTTATTTGGCAAACAACAGATGGACAAGGTGGTTTGAGAGTTCCAGTGGGAAAAGGAGGGCGTCTTATAATATGTCACGCTGGTTCTGCTGCTACTGGGCTTGTGCCTGAAAGTAAACTTATTTTCAAATCAAAATCAAAAACCGCATCTGACTACCATATCGACATGAATAGAGAAACATTTCGAGAATGGTTTCAGAATCAGCTGTTGCTTATTTGCATCCAGACACTGTCATTGTCGTGGACAATGAAAGCTACCGCTCTGTTCTCAACAGGCCTCCGACTACAGGCACAAGGAAAATTGATATTGTTTCTTGTATGCGAAATAATAATGTAATGCACAGTGAAACACAAACAAGAGCAGAGATTTTGGAACTGGTGAAGATGCCAAAGACCAGCATTAAAAACTACGAAACTGACTCCATAGCTAAGCAACATGGACACACAGTGATACGAGTACCTTTTTATCACTGCCATTACAACCCCATTGAACTGGTGTGGGCACAGGTGAAGAAGTACGTGACAGACAAAAATACTACATTTAAAATAGCTGGCACTGAACAACTCACCCATGAAGCAATATAGAAAATCACCGTTGCTGATTGGAGAGCTTGCGTGCGTCACCCTGACAAACTGCAAGAAGAAGATTACCAGAAAGAAGTTGTCAGAGACGAAATAATGGATTCGTTAATAGTCAGTCTAACTCTCACATCTAGCGACTCCCGTTCCGAAGGCAGCGACAATGACAGCTCCAAGTAAAAAGGTGGTTGTTGAGGTCTTCAGTCCTGAGACTGGTTTGATGCAGCTCTCCATGCTACTCTATCCTATGCAAGCTTCTTTATCTCCCAGTACCTACTGCAACCTACATCCTTCTGAATATGCTTAGTGTATTCATCTCTTGGTCTCCCTCTATGATTTTTACCCTCCAAGCTGCCCTCCAAAAGGTATGTGCATCGAATGAAAACTTACTCTGTAATTATTGTGAACATTTACTTTCTCCTCAAGCTGTTTGTGCCGTAGAAAGTAGTTTTATTTTACTTCATTTATTCTTTAAATGAAACGCCTTTCTATGCTGCAATCTGTTTTATTAATCCAGACGCGTTTAGAATTTTATTTTAAGGCATAATCGGTGGATATTATCTGTTGTAGTACACTGCAGCTATTATATGAAGTCATGTAGATTTGAAAACAGTTTACACCCTTATTTTTGCATAAATAAATTATTACTTGTGATTATATGCAAAAAATAAGGGCGTGACGGCATATAGCCACAGTGTACTATTTCAGATGATATCCACCTATAATGCCTTAAAATAAAACGTGGAAGCGCCTGGATTAATAAAACAGATTGCAGCTAGAAAAGGCGTTTACTTCAAAAAACGATTATTTATATACTTGCTGCGGATAATGGCCAATCAAACAAATTTGTTTACTTTACTTCTCCCTCTATTCTGTCTTCGATATAACATAGATTAAAATGCTGTTCTTTTTATTTATAAAGCAAGAAGAACAGAAGGTGTAATCTTTCTGTGAGGTGCAATTTATTATAGAATCCATTCTGCAGTGAGACAGTATGTATCACTATTTCGAAATGTGGTGTACAGGTAATTTATTATAGAATCCATTCTGCAGCGAGACAGTATGTATCACTATTTCAAAATGCGGTGTACAGGTGCTGACAGATTGAGTACGGGAGTCCTTTATTTTCAACAAAAGAAAAGGGGAATTTTTTTTAAATGCGTGAGCTATGGAAGGCAATGGATCTTCACAAAGCCGTGCACGGGCCCTGGGTTGGCGACACATCAGATTTTTCCAGTATGTGCCGCTATACCACGGCTTGTTCACGTGCTCGACGAACAAACAACCTTTCTGCTGACGGGATGACGCTAAGGCCGGTATTACACTATCAAATTTCAATGTCAAAGATGTGATCAAATAGTCCGTCAAATATATTTGACAAAGATCTTTGACGTAGCGCTAGAAGGGGTATTGCACTGTCATCATATTTTTCATCAAAGTTCAAAATGGCTGACAACAACAACTTGTTATTAACTGCAGCATTTGCATGTACCACAATTGCACTGTGTGCACATGCAGAAGAGAAGAGGGGGAAAAAAAAGGAAACATACCTGGGTGAAGCTGTCGGTTTTACGACGATACGATAAAAGCATTCAACAAAACTTGTTACGTGAGCTTATAGTGGAGGACGTCAAGCCGTACATCAATTACTTGGATGAGCATACATTTCTGTATGTGCTCAATGAAGTGTATCCTCATACCCCAAAGAACAATATTCACTTAAGAACTGCTACATCTGCAGAAGACAGGCTCACTGTAACACTCCGATTCCTTAATACAGGAAACGGTTGAGTTAGGTTAGGTTAGGTCAGGTCTCCAATCTTCGTAATCTATTTTTGTATTCAGCGTGCCTCACGTTGTAAAGCGCCTCATCAGCTTCATACATCTCTATAATTCTGTAGTTGTTGGCACACACCGATTGTATTTACCGGGAATGTTTATTAAAACACTACAGATGACAGAATGCAGCGATGCCGCCACATCTCGACACGCACAACTGGTGTCAGTGAAGTGGGATCTGACCCACCATGCGGTCTAACAAGTACTGAAATTACGGCTAGATGCCGGGACATTTTCTTTGACCTGGGGGCCATGCTGGAAGCACCGATACGACACTGCATTATTACATGCAACTGTCCCTGTTGCTGTCGCGTCGGCCCTGGTGGCCCGTCTTATTTCAGCAATAACGCACGCGATACAGAGACATCGCCGCGCGCTGACCATCACGCCGCCAGCCGAGCCACAGTCAGCCACTGTATCAGATGCTGCCGGGGCACTTCTCACCATAGAGTAAGAGTAAATATCTCTGGAGTGAGTATTCACATGCGCAGAACAGATTTTGTGTTGTCAACATACATTGCCGGCCTGGTCACGTGTTCTCAGGACGTCGTGTGTTTGTCCGTATAGTGCCCTGTATATTTCGAATGTCACTACATCCCTAGTACAGATGGATTCTTTTCGTACGTGTTGTGGATTATTTATATATGTTGCGCAGACATTTTAACAGTATCCATTTGATACCGGGAATAAACCAGCTACGTAACTTTTAAGTGCAAGTGATATTGCATTCTGCTTCTTTTCGATAGGTGTCACCAGATGCACTCGATTTTTGGTAGTTTTCGATATGATACGGCACTTTATAATATTACAGAGCCTGACGTACATTTTTGCTGTGGTAGTCTTGCAAAAGACTTGACAGTACGCTAGTGCTTTTGCAAGAGTCCGAAAAACACCGAATTTGTCACACTAGCGATTATATCCCCGCTAATTCGTCCTTTTTCTGTTATTTCTGGGTATTTATTTTCTGTTTTTGCGACCTAATGCACAATTTTTCTTACTGGTGACATTTTGAAGTGTTTATTTAACACATTTTACGTACTTGCTCCCAGTTTATTAAATAAATAGTACACTGAGTAAGATGGGGGAAAAAGGCGATTGGAGAATAAATGTACTGTAAAGCAAATTCTATTGAATTTATCTGTCTCCCGTCTTTCAAATCTATATACATAATCAACAAGTCCTGATAAATGCATGGAGGATAGTATTTGCTGAAACAACTAACCATTCCCTTTCCCGTTCCACTGGCAAATTTACGAGAGCAAGCGATTGTTTGTAAGCTTTTGTACGAGTGGTAATTTCTATTATATAGTCATAAAATTGTAGAAAAATAGGTCTACAGAATCAAGCTTTAAATATAATGTGTCTCGAAATCTTTAATCATGGTACCCATGAAAAGTTACTATACCTCCTATCACATATTTTTCTTTGCATCCGTAGCGACAACAGTAATTCACCATCGCCATTACACTATCAACAAACGGTGAAAACACAACAAAAACTCTTGATATTACCAACTTCAAACTCTGCAGAAAGCACACACGCACAGCGAAGTCCCGAAAAGGCATGACAATCCAGGTTTAATGTTGACAACATGCGCAGAACGCAATGCCTAATCCAGAGATATTTACTCTATGCTTCTCAGCGCTGCTGTAGCGTCGCTGCGCAGCCTGCAGTCAACAATGCCCGACTGCCGCTTCGTCTGCCTTTGCCGCCGCCGCCTCCAGCATAATGAAGCAGTGTAAGTCGCGAGCAATTGCAGTAGCCTGGCCTCGCTATCTTTGTAGCAATTCCTCGAGTTGTTTGTGAAGTCATTTTGTAAACATGCCTGACACCCGTTCAAATAAGCAAGCAGGAGCTGCTGCTGAAATTCCTGGCGCAGACCCTGTCTCTATGTTAGAAGAACAGATAAGACAGTTAACTGTGCAAAAGATGGAACTGCAAGAGCAGTGCAATGCGCTTGCAGCTGAAAGCAACAAAAAAGTTGCAATTGAACAAGCACCTGCAACCGCTAGTTGCGCCTCTGCAGGTTGGCCCAGTTCTTCTTACGTCCACTCTTGTTGGCAGTTTCCCTGTCGTAAATTTCATCCCGATGGGTAAAACTAACGAAAATGTAAAGACATTTTTGCAGTGTGTCAAAGATGTGGGTAGGACTTGTGGCTGGCCTGATAGTTTCCTTTGAGTGTGCTGAAGCTGAAACTAGCAGGAGATGCTCGAACATATGTCGAGTCAGTCGACGCTCTGCTAGATGCTATCACTTTTGAAGCCTTGGCTGAAGGGTTAGCTGAACACTATTCCGATAAGAGAGGTGTCAGTTATTATCGGAATTTGCTGTCTACCTTACGACAGAAAACACACAAATGTAGGCATTGTTTTGAAAAAAATATCAACATGTTCGTGCAAATAATAGGATAAAATTACACTGTGGAAAGTACTGCAACCAGCCATAAGTTTTTTTTAGAAGTGATTGTTATTGTAACATTGCTAGTTTCGGCCTGGAACCCATTGGCATGCAATACCACTAATTCCTTGCAGTTTTACATGTGTGTCCTAAAATATAACAAAATTCTGAAATTACATACTTCTTGAAAGGTATTGGATTGTATATAGACCATACACATTGCCTTAATTCATGAAATTCTCTCCTTTACATTTCCTCTCTTAGAACTTTGTTATATTTTGGGACACATGCGCAAAATTAATGCTACCATCTTACAATGGGCTCAGACTCAAAACTAGTAATGGTACAATACAAATCACTACTAAAAGAAACTTGTGACTGGTTGCATTATTTCCTACAATGTAATTTACAAAAACAGTTGTGGTGTTCAATAACCACAATTGATAAAATAAAGTAGGAGAAAGCACCATAATTTAATATAAATGAGAAAGCAGTAACTTTTATTAAAGTGGAGACACTCTTGGAAACTTAACTATGTTAGATCTGCAAGCAGTAAAGGAAACAAAATAAAAATTCGGAGTAGGTATTAAAATCCATGGAGATTATTATGGAGTAACAACAGCATTATTTAACTCAGCTTAATGATGTCATGCGAAGGGAACGACAGAAAACAGCCCCAGAAAATATAATTGCAACTCAGGTTGCTTCCACTATGGGCGTAGTATAAAATCCCATAGTGTGTAAATAATGTAAATAAGCTGAGTTTGTTTGTATATATTAGATTTAGGCCACAAACTCCGTAGTGCCAGTAGTGTCAGTGTCGCCCTAACCGCCGTCTGCTTCACGTCTGCTGTGCAGCGAGCTACCTTAATTTAAGTATTAACTGTATTTTTCTTACTTGTCACATCTTCTTCCGTGTGTTTTTGCTTTAGGAAGCTTTGATTGTCGAGCGCTAGTAATAGTGTTCCATAGATTTCGTGTCTGTTTTGAATACAGTCAGAGAGAGTCCCTGTAGTCAGTCATAGTGCTAGTAGTGCTAGTGTTTGTTTTGAATACAGTCCAGAGACAGGTAGTGCTATTTTCATAGTTTTCTACAAGAAGTGGTTAGCAATCACAGTTTAGTCAATAATCAGCCGCCTTTAGTGAATTAGCAGTCTACTTAAAAGTTGATTAAGCCTCTTCAGTAAATTGATTCCTTAGGATGGATAGGATGTGTGACTGCTGTGTACGGACGCAGGAGGAGCTGGCCACTCTTCGCGAACAGCTGAGCGTGTTGATGGCCGCGGTCAGCCGTCTTCAGGCTGCTGCCTCTGAGTGTAGCGGCAGTGGGGAGTCTGGTGCATCGCAAGGTACACCCCAGGTGTTACATGCTTTACCCACTGTCCCTGCTGTCGAGACATCTTCGCGGGTACCGGGCGCGGTTGGGCCACCCTCTCCCCAAGGGGTGTGGCGGGTTCAGCGGCGTTCGCAGCGCACGAGGCGGAGGGTCAATGTGGAGGCTGGCCGTGTGGCATCGCCCGCTCTGCCTGTGAGTGGACATGTGGCTGCTCCTTCAGCAAGGTCCGAGCAGGTGCACAGGGGGAGGGGTTTATTAGTTATTGGGAGCTCCAACGTTAGGCGGGTGATGGAGCCCCTTAGGGAAATAGCGGAAAGGTCAGGGAAGAAGGCCAGTGTTCACTCTGTCTGCTTGCCGGGGGTCTCATCCGAGATGTGGAGGAGGCCCTACCGGCGGCGATAGAGAGCACTGGGTGAACCCGACTGCAAATTGTTGCTCATGTCGGCACCAATGACTCCTGCCGTCTGGGTTCAGAGGTCATCCTCAGTACAGGCGGTTGGCGGAGTTGGTGAAGGCGGAAAGCCTCGCTCGCGGGGTGGAATCAGAGCTAACTATTTGTAGTATCGTTCCCAGAACCGATCGCGATCCTCTGGTTTGGAGCCGAGTGGAAGGCTTAAACCAGAGGATCAGACGATTCTGCGGAGAGCTGGGGTGCAAATTTCTTGACCTCCGCTATTGGGTGGAGAAATGTAGGGTCCCCCTGAATAGGTCAGGCGTGCACTACACGCCGGAAGCGGCTACGAGGGTAGCGGAGTACGTGTGGAGTGCAAATGGGGCTTTTTAGGTTAGAGAATTCCCTCCCTAGGCCCGACAAGACGCCTCCTGAGATGTGGCAAGGCAGGAGTAGGCAAAATGCAACAGGGAATAACAATATTAATGTGCTAATAGTAAACTGCAGGAGCGTCTATAGAAAGGTCCCAGAATTGCTCTCATTAATAAACGGTCACAATGCCCATATAGTACTAGGGACAGAAAGTTAGCTGAAACCACATGTAAACAGTAATGAAATCCTAAACTCAGATTGGATTGTATACCGAGATTGGATTGTATACCGCAGAGACAGGCTGGACAGTGAAGGGGGAGGCGTGTTTATAGCGATAAGAAGTGCAATAGTATCGAAGGAAATTGACGGAGATTCGAATTGTGAAATGATTTGGGTGAAGGTCACGGTTAAAGCAGGCTCAGACATGGTAATTGGAAGTCTCTATAGGCCCCCAGGCTCAGCAGCTGTTGTGGCTCAGCACCTGAAGAATAATTTGGAAAATATTTTGAGTAGATTTCCCCACCAATTTATAGTTCTGGGTGGAAATTTTAATTTGCCGGATATAGACTGGGAGACTCAAATGTTCATAACGGGTGGCAAGGACAAAGAATCCAGTGAAATATTTTTAAGTGCTTTATCTGAAAACTACCTTGAGCAGTTAAACAGAGAACCGACTCGTGGCGATAACATATTAGACCTTCTGGTGACTAGCAGACCCGAACTATTTGAATCAGTTAACACAGAACAGGGAATCAGCGATCATAAAGCGGTTATTGCAATGATGATTTCAGCCGTAAATAAAAATATTAAAAAAGGTAGGGAGATTTTTCTGTTTAGCAAAAGTGACAAAAAGCAGATTACAGAGTACCTGACGGCTCAACACAAAAGTTTTGACTCAAGTACAGATAGTGTTGAGGATCAGTGGACAAAGGTCAAAACCATCGTACAGTATGCGTTAGATGAGTATGTGCCAAGCAACATCGTAAGAGATGGGAAAGAGCCACCGTGGAACAACAACCGAGTTAGAAAACTGCTGCAGAAGCAAAGGGAACTTCACAGCAAACATAAACATAGCCAAAGCCTTGCAGACAAACAAAAATTAAGCAAAGCGAAATGTAGTGTGAGGAGGGCTATGCGAGAGGCTTTCAATGAATTCGAAAGTAAAGTTCTATGTACTGACTTGGCAGAAAATCCTAAGAAATTTTGGTCCTATGTCAAAGCGGTAGGTGGATCAAAACAAAATGTCCAGACACTCTGTGACCAAAATGGTACTGAAACAGAGGATGACAGACTAAAGGCCAAAATACTAAATGTCTTTTTCCAAAGCTGTTTCACAGAGGAAGATTGTCACACAGTTGACAAAATGGTAGATATCGAAACAGACGACAGAGGGATAGAGAAATAATTAAAATCGCTCAAAAGAGGAAAGGCCTGGACCTGATGGGATACCAGTTCGATTTTACACAGAGTATGCAAAGGAACTTGCCCCCCTTCTTGCAGCAGTGTACCGTAGGTCTCTAGAAGAGCAAAGCATTCCAAAGGATTGGAAAAGGGCACAGGTCATCCCCGTTTTCAAGAAGGGACGTCGAACAGATGTGCAGAACTATAGACCTATATCTCTAACGTCGATCAGTTGTAGAATTTTGGAACACGTATTATGTTCGAGTATAATGTCTTTTGGGGAGACTAGAAATGTACTCTGTAGGAATCAGCATGGGTTTCGAAAAAGACGGTCGTGTGAAACCCAGCTCGCACTATTCGCCCACGAGACTCAGAGGACCTTAGACACGGGTTCACAGGTAGATGCCGTGTTTCTTGACTTCCGCAAGGCGTTTGACACAGTTCCCCACAGTCGTTTAATGAACAAAGTAAGAGCATACGGACTATCAGATCAATTGTGTGATTGGATTGAGGAGTTCCGAGAAGCCTTCCGAAGTAAGAGTCATTTCAGGTGTGCCGCAGGGGAGTGTCATAGGACAGTTGCTATTCACAATATACATAAATGACCTGGTGGATGACATCGGAAGTTCACTGAGGCTTTTTGCAGATCATGCTGTGGTGTATCGAGAGGTTGCAACAATGGAAAATTGTACTGAAATGCAGGAGGGCCTGCAGTGAATTGACACATGGTGCACGGAATGGCAACTGAATCTCAATGTAGACAAGTGTAATGTGATGCGAATACATAGAAAGATAGGTCCCTTATCATTTAGGTACAAAATAGCAGGTCAGCAACTGGGAGCAGTTAATTCCATAAATTATCTGGGAGTACGCATTAGGAGTGATTTAAAATGGAATGATCATATAAAGTTGATCGTCGGTAAAGCAGATGCCAGACTGAGATTCATTGGAAGAATCCTAAGGAAATGCAATCCGACAACAAAGGAAGTAGGTTACAGTATGCTTGTTTGCCCACTGCTTCAATACTGCTCAGCAGTGTGGGATCCGCACCATATAGGGTTGGCAGGAGAGAGAGGAAAGATCCAACGGAGAGCAGCGCGCTTCGTCACAGGATCATTCAGTAATCGCGAAAGCGTTACGGAGATGATAGATAAACTCCAGTGGAAGACTCTGCAGGAGAGACGCTCAGTAGCTCGGTACGGGCTTTTGTTAAAGTTCCGAGAACATACCTCAACCGAGGAGTCAAGCAGTCCATTGTTCCCTCCTACGTATATCTCGCGAAGAGACCATGAGGATAAAATCAGAACCCACACAAAGGCATACCGACAATCCTTCTTTCCACGTACAATACGAGACTGGTATAGAAGGGAGAACCAATAGAGGTACTCAGGGTACCCTCCGCCACACACCGTCAGGTGGCTTGCGGAGTATGGATGTAGATGTAGATGTAGATGTAGAGAAGAAATGAAAACTTTGAGGTTCGCCAATGACATAGTAGTTCTGTCAGACAGCAAAGGACTTGGAAGAGCAGTTGAGCGGAATGGACAGTGTCTTGAAAGGACGATATAAGATGAACATCAACAAAAGCAAAACGAGAATAATGGAATGTAGTCGAATTAAGTCGGATGATGCTGAGGGAATTATTATACTGGGAAATGAGACACTTAAAATAGTAAAGGAGTTTTGCTATTTGGGGAGCAAAATAACTGATGATGGTTGAAGTAGAGAGGATATAAAATGTAGACTGGCAATGGCAAGGAAAGCGCTTCTGAAGAAGAGAAATTTGTTAACATCGAGTATAGCTTTAAGTGTCAGAAAGTTGTTTCTGAAAGTATTTGTATGGAGTGAAGCCATGTATGGAAGTGAAATGTGAACGATAAATCTTTTGGATAAGAAGAGAATAGAAGCTTTCGAAATGTGGTGCTACAGAAGAATGCTAAAGATTAGATGGGTAGATCACATAACTAATGAGAAAGTATTGAATAGGATTGGGTAGAAGAGGAGTTTATGGTACAACTTGACAAGAAGAAGGGATCGGTTGGTAGGACATGTTCTGAGGCATCAAGGGATCACCAATTTAGTATTGGAGGGCAGCGTGGAGGGTAAAAATCGTAGAGGGAGACCAAGAGATGAATACACTAAGCAGATTCAGAAGGATGTAGGTTGCAGTAAGTACTGGGAGATGAAGAAGCTTGCACAGGATAGAGTAGCATGGAGAGCTGCATCAAGCCAGTCTCAGGACTGAAGACCAAAACAACAACAACAACAACAACAACAACATGCAGTGTTTCATAACAACAAATTGCCTCCGATGAGCGTGACGTCACAACTGTTTACATTAAATTCGTTGTAGCAGTTGCGAGAGAGCTTATAAGCATGTGCAGTTGAGTCGCGTGTGAGTAGTACCTTCTCCTGCTTCTGGCTACAGAAGTGTGGCAGTTAGCTGTACAAGCAATTGCAGCAAGCAGCCAGATTTTACTGATGGGCCGATGCTGCCATATTCACGTATACGCAACAGGCCCGGAACTAGGGGGAAGGGGTAAACAGGGGTATCTGCCTCGGGCGGCAACTTCAGGGAGGGGGGTCAGTGCCAAATTCATATTACTGAGTAAAAAGACCTCGTTTCACAATGCGCCAAGCATCCTGCGCACGTTGGTCTGTCGATTACTCATACGATTTTGAACGCATCCCTGTTGGTTTTTGAACATTTTTGATCAAATTCTAAGTTGAATTGTGAATGAATGCATTCATAGTGCATGTGATGTCTCTGCCAGGGGAATCCCCCCCGTCTCATCTAGAAATAAACTTTCCTGCACACAAAAAGGGACGGGTCTATACGAGCTGAGCGAATAAAGCCGAAGGGGCGAATGACAATCGCTGTTTACGCGGTTGACTGGGTTCTCAAATGATCAGCGTTGTTATAATTACTAGCGAATTGCATAGATTCAAACTACCAGAGTGGAAATAAATGACTAACAGGTATAACAGGCAACAAACATTACGTATTGTCTTCTCCGTGTATCCAGGAAAATGAAATTTTGACAGAAAATATTTGGCCAGACCGCTACACTACAATCCCCAGCTAGCAGCTGCTGAAGTTCTATTCTGGGAGTAGTGCGGAAAACGCGTTGTACGTACACGTAATAATGCCTAAGCGGAGAATAAATGCAGGATAACTAAACCGGCGATTATGGCAGGGTTAGTGAAGTTAACCAGATAATAAATGTTGACAGTGGCATGAATAGATACAGAATTTAGTGATGACAAGATTGCTTGTTAGAACGAGGAGGGAGAAGAAACAAAGAAACTCACAAATTACAGAAGAATACGACTATTCCAAATTTATATAAAAATTTCGTACTACTACTTTTCGATATCGTGCTTCAGAAGCTAGAGAGTATGAATGAAATGTTAAACTACTGCCTAACATGAAACTTTTTGCTTGTAGTAGGCCTAATAGGCATTCGGTATTGGTACTTCGTGAATTATATTCTGTATTGTTATAAAAAATGACCATTTGTGCCAAAACAGTCTCGTTTTATTTGGTGTGTGTAACAATCGCTGCAATATTGGGAAAATACACATATCAGATCGACAAACCACACCAGTCTTGGGTACTATTTGTATTAACAGCTTTTCTAATATTAGACAACAACATTCCGTTTTTTCATATAGCAAAACTTTGTTGATCTTTGATGAGGTAATAGATTCTTTCCCAGAAAGGAAAGCGCGTCATGTAAAGCTGTAACAAGATTAGAGAGAAAAAAGTTAGGGCTTAAGTGCTGAAGAAAAGTGTATTGTCTTGCTTGTCTCTTAACTTTACTCGCTTTATGTATCATATATTTAATTTTATGCCACACAAAACAAGAGCAAGTCATTAGCTAATAGGCAGTAAAGACTGCAAATTTTCTGAAGGGTTCTTGTTCTGCTGGTTACAAATAATCTAATTCAGTATTAATTGTGAGATTTTTTTAAGAGGGGCAGGATGTCACACAGACCGACTGAGAGCAGGAGAGGCACCACAGGATATTTTAATTTCCACTGGCCGGAATACAGTTTGATTGCACCCATTAAAAAATATTACACATTTGAATTCCACAGAGCGAAATATAGATACGTGCAATGGAAGAATGCTGTGTGAAGAGGCTTGGCACTGCACTTTGGCACACTTTAAGACAAACAACATGTCTTACGTTCTCTCGAAGATATATGTTTTATGTATCAGACTCTTCAAAAAGATGTGCGCTACAAAAAGAAGATATTTTTGAAAAGTCGATTTTTTAAAATTTTTTGCGTACTAACTCTCACGCTCGAGGGAGGGGGAGTGCCACCATCCAATATAGTCTCGGCTTGGAAATATCAGTAGATCCAGACCTGATGCACTGAGGGGCCTGAGTTGTAGTGGGGAGGTGGTAGCTTCCATGTGACCCTTGTTTACGTTAAGTGGTTTTGTTGTTTCCTCTTCGTTTATTGCTCTTATGTCAGATGAAAACGAAATGGATTTCTGTGGCCGGTAGCTATCAAGTGAATTAAAATACATTCACATAATTATAGAAAGCTAAAATATATGATTAGTTTCAGATTTTATTTTGTTTTCACCTTTCTAACAGGCAAGCGTTAATCACCTTGCAGAATAACGAAGTTATTTTTGTCGGTTTGTTAAAGAAATTCGACTTTTATTAATCTTTTCTGCTGAGGCAAATTTATTTGAAAGAAAGTGTTTAATTCCACACTATTGGCTAGTTTCAATTGTTCACTGCATTTCAAGTTCACGTTTTCATCTTCTAGCTCGTATGGTATTATGCCATAATAAAGAACCAAACACGAGATAATACAGTACTGGTACCCCAAGAAAATTTATATCCGAGTCTGGACACACAAATGTGCACTTCGAGCCGAATTATGCACTTTAGTATGGTTCACAAAATTCCCATGCTCTTGGAGTATCCTCTAATGTCGTTTCTTTTATGACATAATGTAAGATCTTTCAATGTTTTACACGTACGAACATACGGGCTTCCTGCGTCACCGTAGCTGCGCAAGCGCAGCGGCGTGTGTCATCTGGTGCAAGTGCTGAAGCAAATCTATTTCTAACAGGTCGTGGGAAAATATTCCAAATGTATGTTTCAAAAGCATTATTTTCAAGTAAAGTAAATTTCCTTTTACGCAAGATGTACTCAGTGCATGACTGTCCAATTAAATTCTTAAATCACAGAGCATTTGACTCTCATTCAAAAATCAAATCTTTGAGGACAACCATTTACAATATTTTCGAGCCCAGTAGATCAGACATTTGTGTCTTCGTTAAAAAATTTTACTGGCACATTTGTGTGATGTATCAAAGTGTGAGACGTGAAAAAAAAGATCAACATTATGTATGAAAGCTTAGCTTCTCTTGCAGCTTATTAATCTTAGAGACCAATATTATACGTGAAAGCTTTTCTTTTCTTGTAGCAACACTATTTATAGTAATTTAAACCATTACCTTTTCCTATTTGTGTGTTCCCACTACTTAATAGTGATGTTGCTATTGGCTGACTACATAACGTGTCCTATGCTCTGAATATCCACTGCCATCGGTTGGCGAGATTGCTTGACACGAGATACGACTGGCTTACAAAACGCATCACAACCTCGATTTCAATCCTTCGGAAAGTAACATGTGATGTTTGATGGAATTTGAATTTATACTTTCGTAATACGAAAATGTGTTGTAGATGTTGCTCCACATCAGACATCTTTCCAAAACTTTTTTTTCCCCCTGAGTTTCGTTTTCTAAAGTGCCGGGAAATTCTACGCCGGTGAATAAAACCACAACCACTCAAAGGATTGATAAGTTTTACAGTTCCAAGGAAAAGTATACTGTTACTTAACACAGAAAAAGTGTATTTCCATCTGGGAGAAAGTATAGTTTTAAGCGGGAAATCCAGATTGTTTTTCCTCAACCACGTAGACACCCTGTCATAACACAATTACTGGAAATTCGCGGGAAGAAAACTTTACCTCAATGTGGGTGACCTTCAAAAACTCCTGTGCCTGAACGGCTCACAGTGAGGCATTTTAATGAGAGGATCCCACGCGCAGAGAACAACAGTAAGCCTGCAAAGAGATGTGCAGTCTGCTGCAAGAAGACGGGGAAACGTAAGGAAACATCTTTCTGGTGCAAGGACTGTGGTGTAGGACTTTGTTTCGAAGATTGTTTTAAAATATACCACTCGAAATTCATTTTAAGTGACAATGTATGTTTTAATTGTAATAAA